>NC_133461.1:64109427-64726018 GCF_048565385.1 Saimiri boliviensis | reverse complement strand
GTGACAGAGTGAGACTGTCTCAACAACAACAACAACAACAAAAACAACAACAACAACAACAACAAAATCCAAAAAGCTAATTGAGGAAAAAACAAAACCAAAACCCAGAAAGCTCATACAGAGAATGTTTTTTAAAACTGCACAGGTTCCTGTCTTCCTCCTACCCTACCCTCTCAACTGTTGCTCACTAAAACCAATGAAAATATGATTAATATGACAATTAATTTTGTTCTAAATTCCCAAGATCAAGGCCATTTCTGTGGTAAATCTGAAGATACCAGGGTTATAGCACAGTCCAGTGGAAGACAGAGATAGCCATGCGTCTCTATGCTAAAAGATTCACAAGTAATATTTGGGGAGAAATCCTAATTCACTCAATAAATAATAATTGAATATGCACCATAAATCAAGAGGTGATATAAAGATTGAAAGGCAAGCAGTTCAGTGTATATTGCTGCAGTCAAACATAAATAATTTTAATACGCCATAAGAACTGCAAAATTAGAACCGTGTTCAAGATCCAACAGTGACACACAAAGAGGAGGAAAACACCAAAATCATTAGCAGATAAACATCACTGATTAGGAGCTAACATAGAACAACATTATGGCTCCCACCTCTGCACCCTTCCACATGCTTTTTGGGCACGTGGGTTTCTCGCTAGTCAAAACTGTCTCAGACCTCCTTTTCCGCAGATTAGCAGAGTACCACCACCCAATCCGCACTCAGCCTTTAGAGAGCACCCCAGAATTAACTTAAGAAAATAAAGTCATTTAAAATTTTACAAATCGGAACTGGACTGAGAAAAAAAAAATCAGAGGATTGGAAACTAAAAGATTTGTGAAGCTAGGATATTAGAGAACGTATACTTACAGGAATTCAGATTGTTTTATTTACATATACATTTGACTCATTTCTCAAAATGAGACATTTAGTACCTCAAGAGAAATGGGTATTTCTCAATAACTGCAGTTAACTAAATATAGGCTTCTCACATCCAAGATGTTGAATCAGCAGTAGAAGAAGGAAAGTATGCTGTCTTACTAATTAAATAGTAAAATCATGTCTAAAAAAGAAAGGGAGAATTTTCAAACATCTAAAGAAGCCATTATCTGAAGCACAAAATATTTTTCCTTGCAAGTACATTTCTGAGAGTTTGGAAATTAGTAAAAGATAAAAGAAATTTATTTCCTGTAAAGTAGATGAGAAAAAGATGTGATAACTGTAACTAATGAAGGTATTAAATGTGAGGAGAGGCTACAAAGCTACTATAAGAAAAAGCACAGGAACTTGGATGAAACCTTTATTTAATCTGAGAAGATAGCCCTGCAAATGAGACTTTTCTCCTTAACTTAGACGATTTACTCAACTTCATATGTTACTTATACACAACACCCATATTTTGTCCAGATCCCTCATTTCTGGCTGAGAGACTCTTTCACTTAGGGAATGATTTCTTTCATAAAACAAGGAGCCCATAATCTCAGTTCAGAAGCAGAGGAAGTTCATTAAGTGCAAACCTTAGGACTGATAAACACCCAGTAAACAGTAACTTTCCTGCATTTAAAATTTATTCCACTATAGACATGAGAAAAACTATATTTACCTAATCACTTGTAAATACAGCCATCCTTGAGCTATGACAACACATATCCAATTTGGATAAACCCACAGTACACGTGCACTCAAGTGAGGCATCCAAATTAAGTCTTCAATGTTGCAGGAGCTCAGGTCATGGGAGGAAATGCGCACAAGTCAGAGAGTGCCTAAGAGATTTGCTGGTTCTGCGGTGGAACTGGCCTTAAATCTCACTATGGTTAACAACATCTCAAAGCATAACTTTTAATCCATGTATAGCTGAGTGACCACACATTACATTCTGTCCGCAAAAATTCATTTTTGAAGTCAAAATAATAAAGTCACTTGGGAACAAAGTACTTTTTATTTACTACTTTTGTACCTTAGCTAATCCTCCTCCCTTGAGGAATGTACATAGCTAGAGAAACTAAGTAGAAAAAGAAGTCTTTGACCTACAGCCTGGGTTCCCACTGTTTTAGTGTTAAAAAGGAATGAAGGACAATTTAGTACAACTATTTACCCAATGCATAAGTCCCTCTATAAAAATATCTAAAAGGTTACTTTGCCTTCTGTCTCAGCATGCAGTAGTTGCTGTTTGGGACAAATAAGACTGCAGAACATTTTCTATTGTGCCAGAACAGCCTCCTTGAACCAATCCATTTTTCCATTGAAACCAAACAAAATAATTTTTATCCTTCTCTTCCCCAGAGGTACCCTGACTCATTGCAAGGGGCTATCATGATCCCCCAAATTTTCTTCACATAAACACTACTGGTTGATCCAACCTTCAGCATGATGTAGCCACTCAACCTCAAACTATCCTTTTTTGTTGTATTTCAATAATATTTGGAATGTTTACTTCATTTTGGCACCTCATTCTTACTGAGACATAGGTGTTTTATCTAAGATACTCAATGAGGTATGAACTGAGGCATAATACATATGTTAATATTCTAAAATAATTTCAAGTAGCCTATTTCCTTAATCACCTTGAACCTCAATTCTTTTAAAAACAGGTTAAAACATAATTGAGATACAAAATACTGTGCATATTTAATATATACAGTGTGATGAATTTGGATATATTTATGTGCCCCTGTACCACAATCAAAGTAATAAACATATCTGTCATCTCCAAAAGTTTCCTTGTACCCCTCCAGTTTGTGTTTCTTTCTTTTGTGGAGAGAACATGTAAAATGGGATCTACCCTCTTTTTTTATTGAGACGGAGTCTTGCTCTGTTGCCCAGGCTGGAGTGCAATGGCACAATCTCGGCTCACTGAAACCTCTGCCTCCCGGGTTCAAGTGATTCTCCTGCCTCAGCCTCCTGAGTAGCTGGGATTACAGGCACATGCCACCATGCTTGACTAATTTTTTTATTTGTAGTAGAGATGGGTTTCAGCATGTTGGTCAGGCTGGTCTCGAACTCCTGACCTCATGATTCACCCTCCTCAGCCTTCCAAAGTGCTGGGATTACAAGCGTGAGCCACCGTGCCTGGCTGGGATCTACCCTCTTTTTAAAGACACAGTCGGCCCTCCATATCTGCAATTTCTGCATTTGCGGATTCAACCAACCTCGTGCCAAAAATATTGGGGGAAAAAACAGCAAAAATAATAAAATTAAAAACAATATAGTGAAACAACTCTTAACATAGCATTTACATTGTGTTGGGTATTATAAGCAATCTAGAGATGGCTTAAAGGATATAGGAGGATGTGCAAGGGTTATATGCAATTAGCATACCATTTTATAACAGGGACTTGAGGAGCTGCAGAGTTTGGTGTCCTGGTGGGGAGGAAGGAGGCAGTCTTGGAACTAATCCCCCATGCATCCTGAGGGATGATTAAACTTTGGCTGCATGATTTGCAGGTTATTTTTCTTCACAGAGAAAATAAATCTAAGAATTGTCCTCTTGTTTTTGTTCTGTTACCTCTTCATTTTATCCTGTAGATTTCAAACAGAAATGCACCTTATTTGTTCTAGATCCTTACATAAACTTTCTAAGTTGCTTCTCTGTCCCCTCCTTGCTAATGCTTACAGTCCAAAAGGCAAACCACAAAAACATGTACAAGCACAAGGACTGGAATCAGAAGACCAGGCATTGACTCATTTCCAGTTGGGTGACACCGAGCAAAGGGTAACATCTCCAAATTCCAGTTTCCTTATTTCCAAATATTGAACTCATCATTCCTTCAATGGCTATTTTAAATGAACTAAAGTCCTTCCTACTACCAGTATAGTACCTAGCACACAGAAAGTTATAATTATTCCTAGATATCTGCAACTGTTTTTCCTGTAACTTTTGATGCTGTTACAAGAACAAAGTCATTGTGCCAAATTTTGAGGTACAGATATAAAAACAAAGGAAAGCCAAAATGTGAACTACCTAAAATCTTGCTGCTACCAAATATTCAACTGAATATTTTGGGGAATATAATCTATTATTGTTTTTATGTGTAGATAATTGCACAAAATTGAAATAATTCTAAATCACATATTATAGCCCATTTTTTGTACTGATAGAAATGTTCCATGTCATCAAATATTTAAAAGAATATTATTTTAAACAGTTAGACAGTATTCTACTGAAATATACACACCATAGTTTATTTAATCAGTTCCCTACTGGTGGGCACTGAAGGTACTGGCAATTTTGAATAATATAAAATTTATTAGAGCAAATATTCTTGAAGTTCTCTTGGTCACCATGAAATTGCTCCCCCTGACATCATCCCCTTAGGATATATTTCTAGGAATAGAAATGTTCGGCCAAAAGATAGTAAATATCTAAGAATTTCACTATAAATTACCAAATGGCCCTCCAGAAAATTAATCAACTTTACACTTTCATAACAATGTATAATAGTGTCTTTTCTCTAATATTAGGTACTGAATTGTATTGAATGGTGGCCCCTAAAAAGGCATGTACCTGTCCCAGAGCCTGTGAATATGACCTAAGTTGGAAAAAGAGTCTTTGGGCATGTAATTAAGAATCTTCGAATGAAGAGAACATACTGGATTATGCAGATGGTCCATAAATCCAATGAAAAGTGTCCTTACAGAAGACACACAGGGGAGACTTGACAGACAGAAGAGGAGAAGACCACGTGAGGATGGAGGCAGAATTGAAGCAATTCAGTCACCAGTCAAGGAGCCACCAGAAGCCGGCAGATGCAATGAATCGGATCTCTCCAGGAGCTTCTGGAGGAAGCAGAGCCTTGCAGCACCTTAGTTTTGGACTCTGACCACCAGAAATCTTGCTTGAAGCCACAAAGTTTGTTGTAATTTAGTAGAGCAGTCGTGGGAAAGAAGAATGTTGCTATGGCAAATATCTAAAAATGTAGACCCACCTGTGAAATATGGTAGTGGGGAAGAGGCTGAAAAATTTTTAAGGCATAGAAAAGAAAAAGACTACATACTGCTTTGAAAAAAAAAAATGTTGTTAGAAATGTGGTAAAGACATTGCTGGTGAGGGCACAGAAGTAAATTAAGAAGATGTTACTCAAAGTCTGGAGGAAAGACAATCCCTGTTGTACACTGGCAGAAAACTTGGTGTAATTGTGTTCGGCAGTTGTGTGCAATGCAGAATTTATAAGTGATAAACTTGGAAATTTAGCTGAGATTTCCATGCCGAATTTTGAAGGTGCAGCCTGGTTTCTCCTTTCTGCTTATAACAACATGGACGTGAAAAAGAGACAAACTGAGAAAGAAACTATTAAGCCAAAGACATTAGGGCTTGATAGTTTGGAAGGTTCTGAGCTATCCAGATTGCAAAGTATGTTAAAATTAGGCTGTCTACTGTGGGGAAAGGTGCTCGGGAGAAAGGGTCAAGGGAATGGCTAGGCAGCCATTTACTAAAGGGATTATGTGTGTGTGACTCATGGACTTAACCATGTCAGCAGAAGCCAGGAATAAGAATGGGGTTATTCTCAAAAATTCCATGGAGGCCTCTCTTGTCTAATGACCTGGATCTTCTAACATGCATAGGAGACCCAGTAGGTTTATGAAAATGTTGCATCAGCACAAACACTACCAGGTTGGACAGAATTAGGACAGAGACAGGATGAGATGAAGGAAGGCTATTAGACTTCTGGAATCCTACAGGTAGAAAACAGGCTGATATTACTTGGCTGAAAATATGTACTATTGTTCAAGGAAAAGGAAAACAATCCCCAGGGCAGACCCTTGAGCCCAGGGGCAGAAGCCAGCAGAACTGTGAGCTCAGAGTGGAGCACTGGGCCACAGAGTATTATTTTTAGGCTCTGAAATATAGTGGAGTTTGTCCTGCTGAATTTCAAAATTGCTTGGGTCTTGTGGCCCCTTTATTCCTTCCAATTTTTCCTTTGTGGAATGAGATTGTCTTTCCTATGCCTGTCTCATCACTGTATCTCAGAAGCAGGTAACTTTTTTTTTTTTTTTTTTTTTTAGTTTCAGAGGTCTACAGATGAACAGGGATTTTGCCCACAGACAGATCACACCCAGAAGCTCAGCCACATCTGATTTAGATGATTTAGATGATGAAACTTGGTACTTTTGAGGTAAAGATATTTAAATGGGATTTTAGACTTAGATTTGACACTATAGTGGGTTAGGGATGTTGGGATAGTGTGACTATTTTACACATGGAATGAGGGATCACATTTTGGGATCAGATGGTGGGCTGAGTAGTGGCTCCTCAAAAGATAAGTCTGTGTCCCAAAACCTGTGAATGTGACCTAATTTGAAAAAAGAATCTTTGCACATGTGTAAACATCAAGAGATGAGGAGTTCGTCCTAGATTACATGGGTTGGCCTTAAATCCAATAATCTGCACTTTTCTGGAGACACACAAGGGATTTGAAAACCAAATGAAGTGAAGGCCACATGAAGATGGAGGCAGAGACTGGAGTGACGAAACCACTAGCCAGTGGATGGCAAGAGCCACCAGAGGCTGGAAGAAGCAAGGGATGGAATCTCCCCTAAAGCTTCTGAAAGGAGCATGGCCCTGCCAACACCTTGATTTCAGATTTCTGGCCTGCAGGCTGTGTGGGAATAAATTTCTGTTGCCTAAAGTTAGAAAGTTTGTGGCAATTTGTTACAATAACCAGTAAAAGGTTATCAGTCCATACTTTTCAATTTGATAGACATCAACAAATTTATGCAGTGATGAGCCACAGAATGATGTTTTTGCTAAATGATGTACTGTGTATAAGACAGTGGTTCCATAAGATTATAATACCATATTTTTACTGTACTGTTTCTACACAAATATTTACCATTATGTTACAGTTGCCTGCAGTATTCAGTACAGTCACATGCTGTAAATGTTTGTAGCCAAGGAGCAATGGGCTACGCCATATAGTCTGGGTGTGTAGTTGGCTCTACCATCTAGGTTTGTGGTTGTGCACTCCACGATGTTTGCACAACCATAAAATGGCTAAAGGCACATTTACACATTTCTCAGAGTATGTCCTTATTGTTATGTGAGACATGACTGTATAGTATTTACATCTGTGCTTAAAACTGGTGCTGCTTTTAAAAATGTTTAATAGGTATTTTTATCTCTATTTTCACAAATTGCCTGTTACAATTTTTTGCCCAGTTATATATATATATTATATATATATATATATTTTATTTTTTATTTATTTATTTATTTTTTTCCTCAGATGGAGTCTCACTGTGTCACCCAGGCTGGAGTGCAGTGTCATGATCTCAGGTTACTGCAACCTCCGCTTCCTGGGTTCCAGCGATTCTCCGGCCTCAGCCTCTGGAGTATCTGGGACTACAGGGGCGCACCACTACACCTGGCTAATTTTTGTATTTTTTAGTAGAAACACGGTTTCACCATATTAGCCAGGCTGGTATCAAACTCCTGACCTCATGAACCACCTGCCTTGACCTCCCAAACTGCTGGGATTACAGGCATGAGCTGCCACACCTGGCCCTATAGTATTCATTTTTAATTGATTTTTTTAAGAGCCCACAATAAACTCAAGTTATTTTTACTTCAAAATTTAAATATTTTCTCTAGGTTCTCATTTGTCCTTTTTTAAAAATAATTTTTGCGTTAATAGATGTAAAATATGTAGTCAAATTTGGCAATCTTTTATTTAATGGTTTTCAGTTGTGAGATCATGCTGAGAGGAATCTCAGGCTTCTCAGTGTCCAAGACTACAAAAAATATTTGCCTCTCCTTTTTTTAAAGTAATTCCAAGGCTTCATCTATTTCAGCTAAACCTTAATCTGTGTGGGGTTAAACATCTAACTGCATTTTTCCAAATGTAATTCTGCTGCCCCAAACCAGTTAGTAAATAACTAATTTCTGATTACCTATATAAGAAGTGCTTTTATTATATAAATTTAATATGCTTGTATATTCTGTTTTCATCCCATTGAACTGGAACATATTTAAATATGTGATGGGGCAAATCATCCTCTCCTGAATACTTCCGTTTCAATTTATTTTTTATTAGTTTCACATGCCTATAATTCTCCAAATAAACGTTAAAAATATTTGACATCTCTAAAATATAAAGGCTTCCTCCATTTATTGTAGTATTTCTAGTTAGATTTTGTCCTAGGTATTGTATATTCTTTATTGCTGCTATAAATGAAATCTTAATTACATTTTCTATGAAGATTATAGGAAAGCTAGGAATAGTAGTGGAAACAGCAATAAGAGGAAACATTATGTTGGACTAACTGTGTAACAGGCAGTTACAAGGTTTGATATATAATAATTTATTTCATATGCATAACAATCTCAATTTTTACACATAGGGAAACTGAGGAACAAATGTTAAGAGATTTCTCTAAGTTTGCATAACTGATAGGTAGTAGGGCCAGCATAAGAATCCAAGTAATGAGGCTCCAGAGTTACAGGTTTTTATACATGTTACTTTGTTACTTTGTAACTATGTATTTGCTGGACTCCTTTAACAGTTTTAATTGATTTTCAGTGGATTCTTCTACATTTTTCAGGAAGAGAATACTATGAACAACAATGACTAACAATTTTGCCCCCTTTTTTCACATTATTTTTCCCCTAATTTACTGAATGGGCAAATAATTCCCTAATACTGAATAACAGTGCATCCTTTCTATTGTAGGACAGGGATGGTTACTTGTATCTGGCAAGTGTTTTGCATGTTACCAATGTGTCTTCACTTGTTTACCCCTTGCTTCTTCTCTCTTCTTGACTAACTCAGGCCTTCATCACTCTTCACCAACTCCAGAATGAGGTCAAGCTTGACTGGCCTAGAAAAGACTGCTGATTTGCTTTGGTTCAGCAACTTCCAAATTAAATCACAGCACTCTATTACACCACTCACCACTTCGCCACACATCTGCCAGACACTTGGGAGAGTCCCTTTGAGCAGGGTAGCATGGCTACCTCTTACTCCTCTGCCTACTGTTTCCTCCTTGTGTCAGACTCCATAGTTCTGCAAACATGCCTTCATTTTAACTCTACTTCAATGTCTTTCTGTAATTCATTCACTTAGGATGCAAGAAGGAAGATACATTTTTGCCCTGAGTTTTTTGCAGAACTAGCTTGCTGTCCAGACTGCTTTGTTTCTGGCATTTTCATTAATTCCACACATATTGCATCTGACAGAATTACTGCTGTGTTTGTTGACAAGGCCCCTCTGGCCTCCAAATATCAAACGCATGATGTCCCTATCAAACTTGACACCTGTTTTTCATTCCCAGACATTGATTTTCCACCCACTAGCCAACATATTTCATAGAAAAAGCTGTTAGCACTATCTGCAAAGTATTGATTGCAGTAACACTGAAATCCCTACCTGAAAATTTACAGCCTTAATTTCCAGTAGGTTACATCAGTTATCTTCAAGTGGGTGAAGATTTAAGAGTGTGATCAGCATGTGCTAACTAAAATGTTTACTACCGAACAGCTCATACAACACTAACTTACACCAAAATTGCAATGAGAGAAATAAATATTAAGTAATTTCTTTTAAGTTTCTGAAATATCAGCTGAATGGGCAACTGTTTTCCAAAGAAGGTGTAAAATAGAAACAAAGCGTACACTCTTCCAAAAATGGAGAAAAAGTTCCAAAGGATAAAGAAAAACACAAGTATTTGACGTTGAAACTTAGGAAAATTTGGGGTAGTACACAGGCATTTTACTCTACTATTAACAGTTAAAACTCATCTTTTGTAAGATTTTATGGCACAGAATTTGTGACTTCTTTTCTTATATAAAACAAAGAATCTTTCTAAAGTTGAATAACTGTCTCATTCATCAGTCAAAATATTGAGGACCTACTATATACTTGTCACCGTACTAAGAATCTCAATTGAATCACCTCATGTTGTCCTCAGATTATTTATAAAGTTGATACTATTTCACATAGTGTTTCACAAAGTAATTAATATTTTGAGAGAAGACACCTCATTTTGAGGATCCCATCTATGTTCTACACAGAACAGAGAAAAAATAACAAAAATGGAATTGAAAGAACTTAGTATTTCAAAATGTATTATACTAAAATAGACAGATGAACTTCAAAATAAGCCCAAGGTCTAAACACTATTATCAGAACATGCACTAAGAAATGCCACTAACATGGTCACTTTGATATAGTATTACTTACATGTGGTTTTGAGCAAATTCTCATACCGAAGGACCATGGAGAGAGAAGAACTATTGGACATTCACTTGAAGTTATGTTGAGAAACCACTGTATGAGGGCCTAGGCGCTCAAATCACTTTCCACTCTATTCTGCCTACAACAACAATTACTTGTTGCCCAGCTTAAGGCCTCACACTATGTTCAATGCTGCTCGGAAAATTAAAGATGTATAAGGTACAACTTTTATGCTCAAAAAGTGTCTTCTTTTGTGGTGGGCATGAATGTAATCTACATGGACTATGTGAATAAAGATGGAATATGATGGACACACTGTACTGTACCAAGCAGTATCTTCTTTGAAGGTTCTGAGAAGAGAGACAACACAGATTGGCATCAGCTTATGTGCTTTTTAAAGATGGTGGCACCTGTGCTCTTGCTTAAAGAAATGGATTAGTCTGCACTGTTCACTTGGCAGGGGAAAAGAAGGAACATATCTGGGTAAGGGCAACATCACTAGCAAAAGGCTGCGGTGCCCAGAATGCAACTGGATCACATGGCCGAGGCATGTGGACAGGCCAGCTCAGCCACACAGACAGTCAGATCAAATAGGGATGCATGAATGTTTCAATTTCATCCTTTGGACATTGAGAAAACATCAGGAGGAAAACTCTCAATTCAGCCAGTATTTGTTGTGGGTTCACTGTGTGCCAGGCACTGAATTGATCCTGGAGATACTAAACTGAGTAAGTGTTTAAGACAGAATCTCTACTCTGAAGGAGCTCACATTGGTGGAATGACTGATATGTAAACTGCTGAGAATGACAGATGTTTATCAGGACAGTAATAGAGACACATACAAGATACAAAAGAGTATAAGGAGGGAAGGAAGGAATTCTTAGTGGGGATGTCAGGGGATAGCAGCAGGGAGCCAGTGCAGGACCATTCCCCCAAAGAGGTGACACTCAAGCTAAGACTAGAAGAATAGACACAAAGTGGCCAGGCAAGCATGGGGAGAAGTCCCACCAGTCAGGACAGGTGTGGGGGAGGGGCAATCCAGGCAGGACAGGTGTGGGGGAGAGGGTACTCTAGGCAGGACAGGTGTGCGGGAGAGGGCACTCCAAGCAGGACAGGTGTGGTGAGGGGCACTCCAGGCAAGACAGATGGGAGAGGGGCATTCCAGGCAAGACAGTTGGGAGAGGAGCACTCCAGGCAGGACACATGAGGAAGAGGCACTCCAGGTGTGGGGGAGGAGCACTCCAGGCATGATAGGTATGAGGGAGGAACTCCAGGCAGGCAGGTATGTCAGGGGGGTCAAACTGACCTTGAGGTGAGAGAATCCATATGAATGAACCAGACAGGAAGTTACAACAGCCTCCATGTAAGACATACAGGCAGTAAGCCATTGCATAGGGAAGATCCAGCCCCCGATGTGAGTGATAAAGAGAATGAAGGACCTACTGTTTCCTTGTAGGTTATTTATTTGTAGGTTATTACCTATTTAACCTATTTACTTGTATGTTATTACCCTGAAAGTAACTGTAAAATCATTTCCTGGGGTATTCGGTGAGATTAGAATGCTCTACAAGTACAAATCAAAGAGTATAAATTAAAAGTCATTGATCTTGCCAGCATTTCAGATGTTACTGCCACTATTAAAGGGCACAGTGGTGAAGGAGACACTGTCATGACTACATTCCTCATCTGCTTTGCACTTCATCTTCCTAATGTTCTCTTAGCAAATGCTATTGTTATTCAGCCAGATGATATGCTAGTGAGGCAGAAATGGACACTTCTTTTACCCAGACTACTATAATGACCCTCTAACTCCAGTTTCTGATATAGTAGGTACTTAATAAATATTAGTTTAATTAACAATTTATTGATTAAGGCAACTACTAAGTCAGGCTCTGAGAGGCAACATAGACAGTATTACACATATGGTTACACATATGGTTTTTAATAGGCAAGTCCTGGACAATGGTTCATATTGAAAATGCCCATGAATTAAAAACATGCTCAAGATGCTAGCTCTAAATAGAAAAATACACATATTGTATCTATATGTATTTAATAAATTTTCTGGGAGTGATATTAAGGGCCCAAGCATTATGCTAGCATCCACTTCATCCTTTCCAGGAAGAAAAATCAGGTTATCAGATTAGAGATCTACACACTGAAGAATGATTGCCAGGATAGATAATGAGACTGGAAGGTGTCTAGAAAGAAACAATGGGCCAGGCACAGTGGTGCACACCTATAATCCCAGCACTTTGGGAGGCCAAGGTGGGGGATCACTTGACGCCAGGAGTTCAAGACCAGCCTGGCCAACATGGTGAAATCCCATCTCTACTAAAAACACAAAAATTAGCCTGGTGTGTGACATGTGTCAGTAATCTCAGCTACTTGGGAAGTTGAAGGAGGAGAATTGCTTGAGCCTGGCGGGCAGAGGCTGCTGTGAACCAAGATTGTTATCACTGCACTCCAGCCTGGGCAACAGAGCGAGACCCCGTCTCAAAAAAGAAAAAAAAAAAAAAAGGAAAGAAACAATGAATGGTCATGTGCATAAAGGCAACTAACCATAGGGCAGTGATAGGAGATAATAGAGAAGGGATGGGGTAGATGGGGCATGGGAAAGAGACAGAAGACAGGATTTGGGGCTAGAGATGGAAGAAATGGCTGACAGATGAAAAGTGACCCAGTGATAAATTCTACTTCTTTATTTGCATTTTTAAAATATAAGACCTGCCTTTGCATTTAGTTAATCGTTTCTCTAAAACTGTAGTAAATTGATAGTTTTTCACTTGGTTCTTTAATCTTCCATACTAATTCAGCAATTATGCTCTTCTTTAAAAATCAACTTTTAAAGGCTAAGGATCTTCTTGTTTTATGTTGGTTTGTTATTTTGCTATATGAGAAGTCTCTTTAATATCTAACTGATAAACAAGTATTTTTATACACATATATATCTGGCTATGCAATATGTTAGCAGAAATGCACAGAATCCGATTGACTAGAAATCCCAAATGAAGGTTATTACCCTACAAGTGTACACGATTCCACACAAAAGAGATTCTAGAGGAATATAAAATCCTAATAACTCTCACATGCTAAAGCAGCAAGGACTTCCATTATTTTAAAGGATATGTTTCTCATTTCAGAATAAGAATTAAATATCAGGCCATCTCACTAAGTAAAAATTTAATGCAACTAGGATCACAAAATAATTGTCAATCTAATTTATTTATATTAAGATAATAAAAAGATTAAATTATAAATCACTGAAATCTTGAATGTCTAAAGCTTAAATGGATAAATCAAGACTTAATTAACTTTGACAGCATTTCAAAATGCTTTGTTAGGAGTGAATTTTGTTTTATGATTAAGGAAGGAGTATTTTCAAACTTGGGGAAATGCTCTTTATTTCATACACACAATACAGAAGAATATAAGCCAGTAAAATGGATATTTGTGTACTTATAAATATTAATAACTTGGGTGTCCGATATCTGTATTTTAAAAAGATTCTTTGAGAGAGGAAATGGTCTGTTTGTGAATATATCACCATCTCTGGAATTTAACACCTTATTGTACAAGACCACACCAAATGAATTATATATATATATATTTTTTTTTAATGACATGTTTTGCTCTATTTTAAGCATTTTTGTTTTGTTTTGTTTGTTTTTTGAGATGGAGCCTCACTGTTGCCCAGGTTAGAGTACCCAGGTACAATCTTGGCTCACTGCAACCTCCGCCTCCCAAGTTAAAGTGTTCTCCTGCCTCAGCCTCCCAAGTAGCTGGGACTACAGGCGTGTGCCACCACACTTGGCTAATTTTTTGTATTTGTAGTAGAGATGGGGTTTCCCCATGTTGGCCAGGCTGGTCTTGAACTCCTGACCTCAAGTGATCCACCTGCCTCAGTCTCCCAAAGTGTTAGGATTACAGGGATGAGCCACCGTGCCTGGCCTAAGCATATTAATATTTGAAAATATGTTAATAACTAAAATGCTGTTGAAATAATACACAACATACTAGGATTCGGCATGAAGTAAACAAAACTGCTATTATTGTTCAACGCACTTCTCTTAAGACTCTTAACACTGATTTTGTATCCTAGTTTCTTGCAGTTAACATATTCTTCTGTTGCTACAGGTGTCACTTTAATTCCTTCAACTATTCAACTTACTATTCTGGCCCAGGTCAAAGGCTTCATGGCCTTGGCTATGTCTATGAAAATGGAAAAGAGCCTGCTGTTTGATACCACCCGCTTCCACTTCTCAAAATTTATCGCTGATTACCAAAATGTTCTCAGACTTTCCAAGGAAGCAAGAAAGTCTTATAAACTACACCGAGAGGTGAGCTGAGAAATCCTGCCTCTGAATTTAAAAAAAAAAAAAAAATTATCTTCAACCCAGCACTCTGATCTAAGGGTGCCTTTCATTTGAACCCAGCAATTTGTCTAAGGAGTTTTGGGTAGGTGGATATACATTTGCTCTTCGGGCTTTGAGCTCTTGCTCAATCTTTGTCTTGATGAATCTTGTGACTGCTCAAGTATACTGGGGCTTCACAGACATTCACTGAAAAGGCACCTCTATCCTTCTGCTCTCCCTTGAAAATCTCTGACACAGGCATTTACCTGTGTAGCACACACCACTGAAGTTCTCAGGGAGTAGACTGGAAGGGCTTCATAATAGACAACTAAATACTGAAAAGAAATCCTTGGAGTTTTTATTACCTTAAAGCTCAGTCCTATCTCCTGTTATTCCTCCTATCTTCAAATCCCCGTTTTTATCTGCAATGGTTTAATTACTTTTGTTCCCTTGTCACCTGAAAACCTTTGACCTCAGGTTCTAGATCAAGACAGTTTTCCAAACAAAGTTCTCTCTCTAATATGGTATCAGCTGTTGAAATAATTCATTTCTTATGTTTCTGCTGCTGTAAATACCTCATATTATATAAAATACAGATATAACAAAAAAACACCCAACATAATTGTTAAATGAATCAACAAACACATTCCTTAAGCGTATTCACCTTTTACCAGAAGGTTTAAAGACAAGACATTGAGTAACACAAAGAAGAAACCTCTCCAGGAACCTAATCAGGCAGATTTTTAAGAGAGATGTGAGGCTCCAGTGGTCTTCTCCATCCCCCCAGTTATAAACTTTATGTCTATTAGACAAAAGAAGAGCAGCAGGAATGTCCAAAAGTTTTCAGAGCAGAGTTAATCAGTTTTTCTCATCTTCAAAAGGTATGGTCACTTAAGTCAGCTCTTTTCAAAAATGTAGACCAAATTATTACTTTGCTCTAACTGGAGAGAAACCAGAGAGGCCTGGGGATGCTCTCTCAAGCAACTTGCTACAAATGTGACATTTCTCTGAAGACCCAAAATGTTATCTAAAAAACATGCACATTTGGGGTCATGTTCCATTAAAATATGTCTAAAAAAAGAGTATTGCACATTATTTATTCCTGATTAAAACTGCTTTTCTACAAAGGCGCCTCTTCTACTGCTTAGTTCTGCATATAAAGTAAATGGCTAGGTGTGGTCACTCATGCTTGTAATCCCAGCACTTCGGGAGGCCAAAGCAGGAGGATGACTTGAGGTCAAAGCAGGAAGATCAATCCAGTCTAGGAGTTCCAAACAAGCCTGGACAACATGGTGAAACACTGTCTCTCCTAAAACTACAAAAATTAGCCAGGCGTGGTGGCATGCATCTGTAGTATCAGCTACTCAGGGGGCTGACGTGGAAGGATCACTTGAGTCTGTAAAGTCAAGGCTGCAGTGAGCCAAGATCATGCTATTGCACTCCAGCCTGGGTGACGAAGCAAGACCTGTCTCAAAAAAAAAAAAAAAAAAAGACTTGGGTTTCCAAATCTTTGGAATTCGGTGCAAGAAGTACAGACTTATGTAAGAGAGTGATTTGCTGAAACACGGACAATTTAAGACTCTGAACTGCAAAATGGTCATCTGTTTAAGTAGACTGCCTATATGTCCTGGTTTGCAATGGGTTAAGCATGTAGTCCTGGAATCACTGTTATTAGCTGAAAGCACCTTTGTTCGGATAACAAATTACATAGTCATCTTGCCAACAAGCCATGAAACTGCCACTATATTCTCAATTCACAGTCCTCTTTGAAAGAAACACCCACAGCCATGGGGCAATAAGAATGACAGCCAAAACTGAACAATCAATCAGGCCCCCACAGAAACTAATGACGGAGATCAACCGACTGATATGGCTGTCAGAAATGTGATATCTAAATTTTCAGTTACTTGAAATAAAGGAAAAAACTCAACTAACAATGTTTAAATCAATAAATAAGATGACTAACTGCTAAAAAAAAAAAAGCAGAAATTAAAGAAATGAAACCAAAACAGACCTCATATCATACCAGATATTAAAAATCATTTTTGTACTCATAATACACAGACCAATGTGAGATTTCCTAAGAGCAAGTATAGTGCCTTCACGTTTTCTGCCCCTATGAACCCATGACACCAACCTAAAGGCATCCATGTAGCCCATGATCAGTAAGTATATAACAATTTGAAGCAATTACAGGAGTATGCAGCACTCTTTCTGTTGACTAAAATACAAACTTAAAAATGCCTCATTAAAGACAGGATAAATCCAAAGACAGAAAATGGTTCACTCATAGGAGGGGTGTGTGTGTGTGTGTGTGTGTGTGTGTGTGTGTGTTCTGATAATTTACCGTTTTCAATTGGCAAAGAATTATTATTTACATTGTATATTATCCATAGCAATTTAAAAATTGTTCAATTCCAGTTGGCTTCTATAATGTTTTTTAAAAAGTATTCCTCTGCTGGCAAATGATGAGCTTCTTGAAAATTGCCTAACACTGAACTTTTTCATGTAATATTTTAAGATTCCTCTCACATTACTTAGTCCAATTCTCAGGAAGAACAATAGAACATTCTAAAATGATTTGTGTACCAATTGGCTGTGATGAACTTTAAAGAGCAAGTTTAGTAATAAGTTCTTAAGATAAAACACTTCATGCCAAGTTATGAATGCAAATTTATACTACTTAAAATGAAAACTATATCCAGTATTATTCTAAGTTGAATATAAACAATAAGACCAATATGGTCTGTTTTGAAACCAATCAGCCTATATATCTCTCTTCTACATTGGTATATGATATCAGCAACCCCTGCTCCTGAGAACACACAAGAACTTTATACAAGTACTTTATTATTATATTACCCAGGATTAATGTCCTCTCTAAATTCACTTGACGGAACTTTTAGTCTCTTTCATCAGTTTGTCCATCTCTCCCCAGCTATCAGCCCCTTTCCTTCCTGACATTTCCCTCTTTTCCTCCCTAGCGGGAGTAGCCTGGCTTATCCCATCCGTGATCCTCATTGTCACTTACAACGCCCTGGCTCTTGTCTTTCCATTGTGTCCGCAATGTGGACCTCACATTGCTATATTAGAGGGCTAACCTTACATAGTGATTTCTCGCTCCCATGTAGAAGACTTTGTAAACCACTGGGTGACTCTGAATAAAGAGAACGTTGCTGTAACAGACTGATGATACCTGGTATTCCTGGGCTGAGGTGTCCTTAGAAAGATTTCACTTCTCTTCTGACCTCTCCCATTTCCTTAGAAACTTGTCTAGTTGCTATTCTCAATGACTGCCAAACATTTTAAAACCTGACACCCATAGCAATTAATCACTGCCCAGTAAACATTAGGCATTTAAGAATCTTTAAGTGAATGACAGAGTGACTTCTTACATACTCAGGAATTTAAAGTCACTGATAAGGACAGGCTTTATTCTGTACTGCTGCAGAGGAAAGGCATGCACCATGGAGGAAGCTACAGAGGAAGGGACCTAGATCAACAGGGGTGCAGTTAGGAGCTGTCCAGCCATCACTAACTTTGCAAGGCAAGCACTTCCTAACCATACACATGATTTAATAATGGTGGGTATAGACCTGCTAAGAGTTCTGTCTAGGTGACTGTGTCTGAGTGATCTTCAGAGGTCCCTTCAAGATTTCGACTTAAGACTCATGTGCCAGGAGCTATGAAATAAGAATTATATACAAAGAGTAATGAGCAAAAATTAAGGGTAGCAGAAAAGGCTTAGAAAATGCTTCCCAAGCTTCCATGCCTTCTCTGCAGGGAGCACCCTAAATAGTTCAGTCTTGTGCTCTTACTCCTGTGGGGTGTAACAGGGTAAAATAAAGAATTATCAAGAGCAACAGAAGCGCCACATGATGGCTTCAGATATTTCTGATAAATTCACAGTGAGTCTTTTGAACTGACCCTCTCATCTACAGAAGTAAATCCCAGAGATTATTTTATTTAATGCGTTCCTGTCCCTGGTACAGTCCTCAGAAAAAAGAAAAAATGAAGGGAGGCAGAGATACTGGGGGCAGGGGCAGAAAAAAACTGCCTTAAGATAGACTTCCAAGTCCTAGGCCAGTCCGCCCTATGAGCCAGGCCTGTATTCTTTTCTTTTTTTTTTTTTTTCTTTCTATTGAATTTTATTTTTATTTTCAAATGTAACACCACGAATTTTATTCCACAAATCTATAAATGTATGTGCTCATAACATTAATGGAATTTATATTTTATCTGAAAACATCTGCTGATTAGTCACAATTTAGTAAGATGTTAGAACAAAATTAGGCCAGGCACGGTGGCTCATGTCTATAGTCCTAGCATTTTGAGAGGCTGAGATAGAAGGACTGCTTGAGCTTAGGAGTTCAACACCAACCTGGGCAACACAGTGAGGCCCTATCTCTACCAAACAGACTGGCTAAAGAAAATGTGGTACATATACACCATGAATACCATGCAGCCATAAAAAAGAATGAGATCATGTCCTTTGCAGAGACATGGTTGAAGCTAGAAGCCATCATCCCCAGGAAACTATCATAGAAATAGAAAACCAAACACCACATGTTCTCACTCAGAAGTGGGAGTTGAACAATTAGAACACATGGACACAGGGAGGGGGAACAACACACACTGGGGCCTTTTGTAGGGTGGGGGCCAAGGGGAGGAAGAGAATTAGGACAAATACCTAATGCATGTGGGGCTTAAAACCTAGATGATTGGTTCATGGGTGCAGCAAACCACAATGGCACATGGATACCTAGATATCAAACCTGTACACTCTGCACAGGTATCCTGGAACTTAAAGTAACATATATATATATATATATATATATATATATATATATATATATATATATGTATTCTTATTTTCTATGTCTCTTTTACGCTTAAGCACACATCACTTGCTTTCCATTACTTGGAGTTAAAGAAGCTTAACTAATATACCACAGCACCTACAGGACTGTTTGAAGCTGCCAAGTCATAACAACACATGCCTGGCTCAGAAAGCCTTAATTGTTACCAAGTACACAAAGTATTTTCCAACATAATTTTCTAACACAGGACATAGCAGGTCAGTCAACAGGTACTGCTACTCAGAAGACACTCAGACTCTTAACACCTTTTCTTGAAGTCTTTCTGACCGGTGCTTCCAGCCAGAATCCCATACATTCATCATCAGTTTAGTTACAACCAAGTTCCATTACTGCAGTGGAAACAAAAGGCTTGGAGTGTGCCACTGAAACTGTGTCTGCGAAACTGTGGTGAATTACAAGCGCAGGGGCTTTACAGATCGGAGTCCCACACAGAACCACCCTCAACAGTACTTCACTGAGCATGTTCAGGCTCTGTGCTCACCTCTACTGCACAGAAATGACATGAAAAATGAGTGTTGCCTGTTTTGGTGGCTGGCACTTGTTTTTTTTTTCTTTCAACATCACCAATGAACCAAATTGTCAAACAAACATGGGAGGAAAAAAACTGGAAAGAATAGTGTGCAGCACAATATCAACAGGCCATGACTGGGCAGTAAAGGCACCAAGCCAGTACTGGGAGACCAGGAAGTGAGGCAGCTGATTAAGCAGAGACACCCAAAACACTCCAGTAGCATGGAGAATATTTTATGTTTAAAAAAAATTTTTTAATTTTTCATGGATGTATAAATCCTTTGAAAGGTATTTTCACCTTGCTAAAACTTCATGTGAAAAACAATCTGGAGCACTGAGGAAGTCTTAGATATTTTTCCGCCTCAGATTTTTAATAGTCACAGGACTAGGAAAACTCTTCTTGACCACATGCATTATGCTTCAGACACAGTGTGCAGAAATCCTGGAAACGCTGTGCCTGGACTCTCTCTTCTTTACTCCATACCAACCTGCGGGCCCACAAACACTGAGCGTCCCACTAACATAACTCAAAGTAAATGAATGGTTATTTGGACAGAGGACTGCGTATATCCTCTGCCACATGCACACACACACACACAGAGAGATGAGGGTGAGGGTGCAGTTTTATTTAAGTGGAAAGTAATAAGCACAAATACTTCAGATACTTTTTGTCACAACTACTTCCATAAAAATAGCTAAGGAGCATTAATGCCAACAGTTAACGATAAATGAATGATTCATATATACTAACAGGCATCATCAAGCCTTCTTCTTGGCAGTAAAACTCTGTAAGTGTCAATTCTTGTTATCCTAAGATTTTTGAAAAGAAGTAAAAGGTCCTCATTTTTAAAATTTAATGATCAACTTTCTCAGGAGGATCTTTTCCTAAGTTACTCTGGGTTGGCAGGAATTTAACGCATGAGAACCCAAGAGTTTTGGATTAAATTTATATATTAAGTAAGTTAAATTTATATATTTAAACAAGAATATAATTATAAATTAATACTATTTATATTACATTATGAAATAATGTTAGTTTATAATTACTAAAGATAATAAAAATAAATGTTTATTATTTATATGTTTATATTTATAATGAACTTCAAGTGCATTTTACAAAGGTGAAGAACCACTCCTAACCCTCATTGTTTAATTCCAGGTAATAAAAAAAGGAAAAGAAACAAGAGGTGGATATAATTGAAGGGTTTACATTTGAAAAAAAAAACAGGAGGAAAATAAAAAGTGTTTTCTTTTCCACTGCTGCATAGTTTTAAAAACTACTGAATAAAGACTAGAGAGATGGGAGATATAAGAAATAATGACAAGCTTAGAAACATGACCAATTTCACACCATTTTGCTAACTGTGTAGAAGAACACTGCATTTTACATATGTTCCCACAAGGGCCAAAACAAAAAGAGAAATTTAGGTAGAATTTTTCTGATTGTGAATGAATTAATTTACCTCATTTAATTCTTGTGAGTCTAAGTAATGCATGCTATCAGTACTTACAGATAAAATGAATTCACCAAATTAAGTAACTTGCCCAAAGTCACTCAAATAGTAAGTGACAGTCACTCCCAAAGTCTCCCTTCCTCCTTCGCTGACCCACAGGATTGACACTGCACAACAGAGTCTCAACTCTGTTGATCCTCTGTGCAGAATGCAGTGAACTGATGACATACTCTCTGTAAAGTTTTTCTGCTGCTCTTTTTATTCAATGCTTTTCTAAGAAGTCCAAAGTCTGTCACAAGTATCACCTTATTAATCTTCACCATTTATCTGGGTATACTGGTTTGGGATGTTATTACTATTGTTACTATGGATGGGAAAATTAACCTGAGCACAAATGTCAGCAAGTGAGTGGCAGCTTGGACTGGAAGTCTTGCCACCTAATACATAATCCAGGGCCCTAGCCACTAAATCTTGCTTTTTGTGATACAGCAAAACACACAAGGCCATACTACTATTAATCTTTAATGAAACCGAATGTCAACTATAGTATTCCGAATCATCACTCAGTTTCTAGTATAATATTCAGTATATAGTCGATCCTAAGACCACACATTCATATATAAAGGTTAAAAGAAAATTCAATTTACTTTCTAAAATTACATAAATTATGTTTAACACATCACAACAATTTTACATAAGAAAGGGAAACTAATTTGCCTATTAATTTACACTTGGATAATTTTCCTCTCTTTAAGGAGCTGATTCTCTATTATTGTGGATTATTTTCCTTTCCTTAAAGAATTCTTAAAAATAATAACATCAATGTGATAAATGTTTCATTTCCTGCCCATCAGCAGCAGAAGCTCCTTCTGCCCAGAGGACAAATCGAATGCTCTGTGACAACAAGGGGTGCCTAACAAGCAACTTGAGGCTCTGCTCAAACTGGGTTCACCAAGCTGTTTCTTCTTTTTACAAATGCACAGCAAATACAGCTGCCATCTAAAAAGGTTCCTAAGGCTTCCTCCAAATACCTAATATTGTTGAACTCTATGTTGCCCAGGCTGGAGTGCTGTGGCCATTCACAGGCACAATCCTAGCACACTCCAGCCTTGAACTCCTGGGCTCCAGCAATCTTCTCTTCCTGCCTCAGTCTCCTGAGTCTCCATAAATGCCATTACTTCAGCCTGGAATACTCTCCTACTTTTCTTCTTTTCTCAAGCACAGTCTTAGTTGTCCTTCAAGGCTTGGCAGAAAGACCACCTCCTCAGCTCAACCTTTGCTGACAATACTATCAGCTTAAGCACTGGCCCATTCTCTTGGGTCATGTAATATTTTAGTCCTTCCTCTATTTAGCAAGCAGTTCCCATTTGTACCTGAGTTTCTATGCTCATTCTTTTTAAGGCTGTAAGCTCCTTGCCAGGTGGGGCCAGACTTGTTTTATCTCTGTACTTCCCAAGCATAGCTCCCTATTTAGGTCCCAGGTTTTCCATGAATGCTTCACAGATGTAGTGCAGAGATTTGAGCTATAAAGTTCTTGGGTCTAGTCAAAGCAGCCGTGACCTTTGTGATATCACCTACCTCAGCTACCTCACTTATAAAGTGGACTCATGATACCCATTCCTGAGAACTTGTTTTCCTGCCCCCAAAGCACAACTGGAAATACACTTTGTAAATTGTTTTTAGTAAAAAGTGTGTTTATACAAAACACTGAGGACCCTCTAATATTTTTATAATATACGAGTATAAAGTGTCATACCTATATGTGTATGTGTTCAAGGATAAAATGTCACATACTGTGTAAAACACTTGAAATAATTAATACATGGCACACATAATAACGTATTTGATCCCTTTCAATTAAAGACAGGCTTAAATAAATACTCTCAAGAATTAGCAAGAAATAGAGCTACCCCATTCCAATGTAATTTATAGATGAATGTAGAAAAAAATCTGTATCAGTTTATATAATAAACAGGCAAACTCTTTCCTATAACTATTACTGTATTATATAAATATTAAAACAGAAGTGTAACCAAAATCTATCAATGCATGAATATTGGTCAGCCATGTAGATGAAAGAAAATGAAGAGAAACAGAGGCATCCCCTCAAGCCTTCACTTCAGCTCTCTACTTGGAAAGTGTGATCATCTCCAGGTTATTTGTAGAACAGATAGATGTTCTTTTAAAAATAAATGCTGCATTTCTAGTAATCAAATGAAATTAACAGCAATGTTAATTATCTGTTGTCTGCCTTTTATAACTCTTGTCAACTCTCTTGTCCTTTTACTTCTGTGACCACACACTTACTTTCTGCTTTGTCCTACATCAATCTGAATGTAGAAATCAGTTTCTTTTGGATGTAACAGAAAGAATGTGTTTATACAAAGCACTGAGGACCCTCAAATATTTTTTTCTTTCTTTTTTTTTTTTTTTTTTTTGGAGACAGAGTCTTGCTCTGTCATCAAAGCTGGAGTGCAGTGATGTGATCTTGCCTCACTGCAACCTCTGCCTCCCAGGTTCAAGCAACTCTTGTGCCTCAGTCTCCCAAGTAGCTGGGATTACAGACATGTACCACCACACCTGGCTAACTTTTATATTTTCAGTAGAGATGGGGTGTCACCATGTTGGCCAGGCTGGTCTGGAACTCCTCACCTCAAGCGATCTGCCTGCCTCAGCCTCCCAAAGTGCTGGGATTACAGGTGTGAGCCACCACTCCTGGCCTCTTAAGTTTTCTTTAGGTAAGGCTAATTAGGATGTTTATATAAAATATTCACGAGCAAAAACTTGATCATCCACTTTCTTCCATCAGCCAGCAGGAGTTCAGGTTCTTGTTTCTTCATGTCTACCCATCCACCCCTTGTACCAATTATATCTTTCTCTAGTAACACAGCACTTCAGGACCACCTCAGGTTTATTCCAAAATTTCATTTCAGTGTTTATACAGGAAGAGGAATCCTAGTTAAGAGACTATACTTCTTAAAAGACATTTTAGAGACTATCTTTTGTTACTTGATATTTCAAGGTCTCATACATCTCAGGAGCTTTTCCAACTAACTTTAGCATTCACTCCAAGATTAATTCAGGTAAATGCAATTTTTTCTAACTCTAAGTGCCTAAAGAGTTGTGGAGTGTGTGTGTGTGTGTGTGTGTGTGTGTGTGTGTGTGTGTGTGTAGGGGGTAGGGAGTGCATTTTTCATTATAATTCCAATTAAAGTGATTTTAAATGACTTTAAAAATGACAAATGATAATTCTACACTTATCATGAAATTCATTAGTAATAATACACTTTCAAAGTTCAGGAGAAATTTTTCCTTCTTCAGCATTTAAGTATTTAACCATTGTTGTCACAGATCCCTCGGAAAGGTTCTGCTCTAAATTAATTTTAAAACTATTATACTAAGTATAGTAAACCCTATCAAAGTAAGCAAGGTTGTCAGTCAGAGTGGCCAGCCTTCCAGGGACTCAAGTTCTCAAGTGCCATTCAGAGTTATCGACATTCCTCTTTGTTGGATCTGAAGCTACGTTTCATATTTCGAATTGCATATGAACAGCTTTAAATGAGAAGAAGACTTTACTTAATATGAAAAAGGCAGAGATTTGAGAAGCATATTTAGTTTTTGTCATCTTCAAAATGAAATGAAATAGAAAATCTAACTAGAGAGATACAATATTTATTTTAAAACATGTGTCAACTAACTATGCTATCAGTAAGGCTTCTGGTCAACAGCAGGCCATTGCAGCATGAACAGCAATTTTTCATTTTGCCATAAGCCTGTCCTTTAGCCTTTGTGTTAGGGCAGAGGCTGGCTGGGGTCAGTGATGGAGAGAATCTGTTTCCTAATATTTTTGGTCACGCAGACATGAGATGCCCTTTCTTGCTATGACTGAGTCACTGGTAGGCTCAGTAAGCCACATGCACTCCACAAGTGTGGAGTCATTGAAAGAAGCTATTCCTGAAATTCGGTGAGCTTATCAGAATAAGTTCCACTGGCGCAGCCAAACAATACTTCCAAACACGATCAGTGAGGGACAGAGATGAGCAACCATTTTCTCTGAGATACCACGCAAATACTGGATCATGAAAAAAAAAATCCGTAATTGACAAACTCCTCTGGATTCACAGCAATGGATTATTGAAATGCAACTTAAAGAAAGAGCTGTTACAAAGGATAACCCCACTGGTTTTTCAACCCATATTTTTGGCACTAAGTATGGACATTTCACTGTATTTGGTGTGTGTGTTCACATATATGAGATACACACAAAGATATGAATGAGTGTGTATATATATATCCTTAATTTATGCTTGTTGATTTAGATCTATCTACAAATTTTCAGACAGAATGCAATATCCTTTGTACTTACATCTATTTTGTACATTATTCCTTTGTCTAATATACGCTTTTACATTTCATTTAGCAGTAAACAACTGATGCATTATGTATCCTTAGAAGGCAATTATCCTAACTGTACTAATTATCTTACAACACTTGTACTTTTTTCCTTTAGTGTGTGAGTATACAAATGTTTGCTTTATTCAAGAAAGGGAAAAATGTAGACAGAAAGGAAGTACTTTTTAACAATTCACTAATCCAGGGAAATGTCACTTCTTCAGAAACAAACAAACAAACAAAAAACCTGTGAAATAACAAAATAGGAAAAATAAGATTTTCAGTTAAAAGATTCATTACCATGAAAAAACCAAATCATTTCCTTAAAAAAGGCTTTCTAAATTGTGTTAACATTTACATGTTATTTTTTAAAGTGTAATTGCCTAAATTCCTTGATAGGTATTTTTTTTAATTGACCTAATATTAATTTTTATATTCTAAAGGTCATGAAAAAAGTTACCTAATTTCCTGAAACCGTAATTAAATAAAGCAAACCAAAATAAGACCTCATTAGTTTTACACTGTCTCTGTTAAAAAAGAGAGAGAAAAAACTGGAATTGATACTAAAAACCTTACATTTATTCATTTTAACTTGAATTTGTTGTTTATGATGAAATCTTGAGTTTTAGGATGATAATGTTTAGATATAATTTTCACTAATGGATGTAAAAGAACTCTGTACCTAAAACGTGTATTCATACTTTTTTCTTAAAAGGTCTAATTTCTTAATGCAAAGAAGTATATTCTCTGTAAGTGGAGTTTTATAACTCCTACAGGTTGATATTTTTGAAGCTATAGAAAAACTTTTACAAGCTCAAATACATTTGCTTCCCAAAATAAGCACATGATCATTTCAAATTGACCCTGTTATTCTTGAACTAATGGCAGTCCTTTCACAGTGGCCAAGAAAGGGAATGGTATGTACCCCAGGAGGCTGTGCAACTGACCCTTGAACAACATGGGATTAAACTGTACGGGTCCACCTTCATGTGGATTCTCCTTCATCTCTGGCACCTGAGACAGCCAGGCCAACCACTCCTCTCACTCTTCAGCCCACTCAAGCTAAAGACAACCAGAATGAAGATCCACTTCCAATTGATGAATAGTAAATATGTTTTCTCTGCCTTAAGCTTTTCTCAGTAACATTTTCTCTGGCTTACTGTGTCTTAAGAATATAGCATGTGAAACACATAACATACAAACTATGTGTTGATCTACTGTTTATGCTATCAGTAAGGCTTCTGGTCAACAGTAGGCCATTAGTAGTTAGGTTTTTGGGGAGCCACAAGTTAGACATGAATTTTCGACTGCAGTGCCCCAACCCCCCACATCGTTCAAGGATTAACTGTATTTCCTGAACTAAAACAGGTTGGTTCACAATGTTTTCTGAACTAAAACCAATTCTGATTGCTACAAATTGAAAATTTTTATTATTAAATACTATTTTCACACTGCTTTTTGAAGTTTTTTATGCTGGTGAAACTGAACCTGCCCTTATAAACACGAACTCCCTACGAACAGTGTTTATAACAAGATAGGGGACTTACCTAGCTGAAGTCCTCCTACACTACCCCTCCCTTCTTGACAGGAGCCCTCTGGGACAAGGCTGAGGCTGGCGAACAGCCTTTTGCTATCACACTCTTCCTCCTCCACCCTCCCCACCCTAGGAGGCCACCGCCACTCACTCTTGAGAGGTCTAGCTCTTCCGTGTGTTTTCCACTAGTCTACATTCTGGATGTTAAAAAATACACTTCATTTGAAAAATAAAAAATTCAACGAATCATGATTCCTTTTGCTAAGAAAGAGCAATTCAAAATGACAGGATTTTGACAAAATAATATGTAATATATAATACATATGTATACATATTATATTTATGTATATTATATATTGTTATATATATTGTTATATATTAATATATTATATATAATTGTTATATATTATTTTATATAAAATATATTATATATGTTACATATTATAATTATATATAATGATATAATAAATATATAAATTCATATATATAAATATATCATATATGATTGTATATTATATATAATTGTTATATACATATATAATTATATATTTATATATAATTATACATTATATATGTTATATATATAACATATATAATGATAAACCACCATCATATGTGTGATTCATCATTATACAGCACATGTCTGCATATATAACATATAATGTATGATATATTTAACATAATATACAATATAATATAATATACTAAATATATAGTATTATATATATTATATTATATAATATATATACAAATATGTACTGTATAATGATGAACCACACAAATAATGGTTGTCCCAAATGAGATGGTACATCTTATTTTTATTGTACCTGTTCTATGTTTAAATACGTTTGGATACACAAATACTTACTATTGTGTTCCCAATGCCGTCGGTATTCAGTACAGTCACGTTATTGATCTGGCAGCCCAGGAACCACAGGCAACACCATGTGAACTGGGTGTTTAGTATGCTCCACTACAGAAATGTGTGTATGTGCATGTTACAGGTGTTCATGCAGTGACAAAATAGCCTAGCAACACATTTCTCACAAGGTAACCTGTCTTTAACTGAGGCACGATTGTAATTAGAAGGCTGGAGAAAGCCAGAGGAAGGTCCTGGCAGATGCCAAGTTACCATTCTAGAGAATATCTTCACAGCCTGTCAATCTGTCACAGAAATGAAAATCCTTTAGAGTCTGAGGAAACAAAAATGGCATTTCTAAAGTAACTTTAAGTTTAAAATAAAAGCAGATGTACTGTTTTCCAAAGTTGTATGGAATCAATAAAGGAAACTATGTACTTGTGTCTCTGCATAACATCCCATTACAGAAATCACAACTACTATAAAACACTTCTAAAAATAGATATTCTAAGATTTTCTACTTCGTTTACTTCAGGATGGAACAGATAGTTATATATAAAAAATACCCATCTGATTCTAACCTATACATCTGTTCTTAAATTTTAATTCCCAAATAATTTTGTGTCTTACTATTAGTAGTAATATAAAGTAAGTTTACATTCATGTATTACAGTTCATTAAAAAAAAAAAAGTCGGGGAAAAAAGGGGGAAATAGTTTACTGTTTCCAGTTCTTGTTTCTCTCATTCATTATAGCAAAGTAAATTTACTGTATTTCCAAATGAAAGGTACACTAGGTATCATTTAGTCCAACCAACACACTTTACATAAAAGAAAAGTGAGGTGTAAAGCAAAAAGTGACTTATTTAGTCTCTTAGCTAGCTACTGGCAAAACCAGGACTCTAACTTAAGTAGGTAATTGGCTCTTTCAGGCTTCCAGGATTAAAATAAAAACGTTATGGAAGCTAAGAAGGTGGAACTGCCTTATTCATTGTCTTCCGAAGCCTCATCTTTTAGCCACATCTTTCAGAATGACAGCTAGTATCAACTGAGCACGTCACGAACCAGGCTTCATACTCCACACCTTACAGACAGCACTGTTAATTCTCACCCAGCACACAGATCAAGCTGTATTGGAGAAGTTCTTCTGTTTGCAATGTCCTTGCTCTCTCCTCCCCACTTACTTAAGAACTGTCTGCCCTTCAAAACTCAGCCTAAGTTTCCAACCCTCTGTGATGCCTTCTCCTGTGGCCTGATAACTAAAGCATCTCCTCTGCGGGCTTGAGCATAAAACTGGCTGCAAGGCAGGACCTTCAGCCACCAGATTTTGAGCCTCCTCACAGTGTTATTAAGCACTTAATGTTTACTCAGCGTTTCTCTTTCTAGACTCTGAATGCTGAGTGGTCAAGATTCAGCTCTTGTATCTTCTCATGTTCCTATGCCTGCTAAATAATATCTGTACTACAATCATGGTGTTTGGAGGGAGTGAGGTCAGTACGGATCCCTAAGCACATACATGTTTCCCTGGAGTTAAGCACGAAAGAGCTGGGCTTCCAGCAACAACACATTTCTTCAAGCAAGCCTCCAAAAAGTTTAGAGAAAAGGAAAAAAACATTCACATTCAAAGCTACAGGAACAATTCTCTGTCAACCAACCACATTATTAAAACATGTATCACCCAAAGTACAAATAAATAACATCATTAGTTATTTAAGTTTTGAACCAAGGCATTCAAGAGCTGGGATGGGGAACACTTTTTTCCTTTCATTCTTTAATTATCTATTCATAAAAACAATAAGACCTTTTATTTTAAAATATAAAACAAAAAAGTGGATTTTTCTGTTAAGATTTTTAAGCTGAAAGATCAAACTTTTCCCCGACCTTCTTTGTCAGTCTTTAATTTACCCATAGTTAGTCTTGTCAGCTGCTGTTTATTGATTTCCCAGTGATTTATTCCACATTGTGCAAAACTGAACTGCTGACCTCCTACTGTACACAGCTGATCCTCTGCAATTTTAGGGTAAGTGGTAGGAGGAAGCTGTGATATGGGGCTGGTAGCAGGGCAGCTACATTAGCATGTGATTACACAGGCGCTAACTCCAACACAATGCCACTTCAGTCGATTTTCCATTCTTCACACAGCAGCCAAACTGCAAATACTTCATAGGGATTTCAGGAATAATTTCTGCAGAAATATTTCTCAGGACTTCAAGGGACCCTAAAAAATAGGCAAAAATGTGCTGTCACTTTAAAAATAAAGACAGCAACACAAGCTGGAAGACACCTTCCAGCCCAGGCAGGAAGGCAGTTACTAAGGGGAATTCAAATGAATAGAAAAGATCGATTCCTCTCCTAACATCTTTTTCTTTTAACTATTAGATAAGAATCTCTACCTCCAAAAACAACTGCCACGTATTAAATAATTTAACATATAGTTTTCTATCCAATGTTATCATTCCCATGTTTGGAATTAAACCCTCAGTGATCAAGAGCGGATTCAGTACTGACTCTCTAACCTGGAGGCCCCTACCAGTGACTCATCCCGTTAGCTATCTCTACGCTTTTCAACGGTGGATCTCAACCATGGTGTCTCAGACACTTGATCAATTCCAGTATCTTTCTGCTTATTAAATTGGGATGAACAGTGGTCAGACAGCTCGTTTTAGATCTGTTACAACCTGATGGCTTGCTGGGCACTGTTAGGAAAGTAACTTGACTTTGCCGTGCTTTAATTTCATTTGAAAAAGAGATCAACTATTTACTGTGACTGATTCCAGAATGTTCCCTGGCTACACTTTGTAATTTGTAAAAGGCGTTAGTAAATAAGTAAGGTTTCTCTGGATTGTTTCCCAGATTTTTGAAAAGGACACGATCTGATGCATGTGATTCTCTTATGGGCCTGCAAAAAGGAAGATAATAATAATAATAATAATGATAAAGAATGTTCCAATATTAGAGATAGAATGCAGGTAGCAAGTGCTTTGAGGAGCATATATTAGTGGGGAAAACTGAAGGTAGTATTTATGTAACAAATATTTGTTCATGAAACAGGTCCATTACCCAACTCATCTGATCATAAAAACCACTAGCACTTGTGAAACTGCAGATTCCTAGGCCCTACCCCTGAGACTCAGAATCAGCAAGTGAGAGGTTGGTTTAGATAAACTGTGCAAGGCATAATCATCTGGGGGGAGTGATGCTGTTTAACACTGAGAGGGAGGAGCTCAAATCTAATTTTTCCTTTTGGACAGAGTTGACAAGTATCCTAACAGAGAAGTGAAATAGAAATTAAACTCTTAGGAATTTTGAGAACAAAATAATATTTATTTGTTATCTAACTGAGGTAATTTCCTAAAATAAGACTTTGGAGAATCTCAAATGGAGTCAAATGACTTTTCAGAGAATATCCACATTTAAATCCACAGTTAGAGGCAAAAAGTGGCCACTTTGCCTGTGCATCTTTTGTGAACCCACATGACTCTTCTGGATGACAGTAGGGAACTGCACGACTGTTCTGGATGACAGTAGGGACGATAAAGAACCACAGCACTATTTGGTGTGACTCAGAAGACCTGGTGCTTCGTTGTCAGGGACCCAGGACACCACAGCAGTTCTAAAATCTTGAATCCGTCTGGGGTTTCCATGGTTTTGGGAATACAAGATCCTCCCACTTCTACCTATGGTTTCCTGGAAACAGGGCCAGAAATATGCCAATTCCACTCCTAGGAAAAACCAAAAGATGAAAGAGAGAAGCAGGGGGAAGAAGCCTCTTTTACCTGTGCTGTTTTGTGCATGGATGTTTTGGTGCAAGTATTTTCTAACAGGGTTTGTGATAAATTATACAGGAAGGCCAGAAAGGAAGCCTCATAATGTAATACGCAAATGCTTCCTGCTAAACATTTATTATGCAAATAGGACCACTGTAACTCATGTGGATCTCACTCACAGAAACGCTGATCATGGTTATGAGTTTTTCCTGCATAGCATACATGCCCATTATTCTTAAAATGAAGTTTTATAAGGAAATTTAAATTTCACTGAGATGTCTTCAAAGTATTTATAAATGTTTACTTGGGACAGAAGATATGAGCTAGTAATCACAGAGCAGTAGCTATTAGCTATGCAAAAATAGATTTATCTTAATTACTAACCAAAACACATATCAACCTGAGCTGGCAGGCAGCAGGCTTAACAGCAGCAAGTTGGAAGGTCTCAAGCTCATTTGCTCCAACAAACCCTCACAAGGACTCCAGCAGCCTCAGGCAACCCATGAATCCCCCTTTAACCTCTTGAGCCTCTAAGTTATCCTAACGCCAAATAAATTAGGTTCCTACTTAACACGTGGAGCTCCACAGATCAGAATTTTCTGAAGGCTGTCCCCATCTCTAATATAGTTCCTAAAATTACTTTTAATAAGGAAAAAAGACTACTTATTCCACAATTAGAAATTAAAAGACTTAAAATACCAAAGACAGATTGAGGCAATATCTAAGTACAAAATGAGTGTCAGCTGTGTAATAATAGTAATAAAATGACTTTTCAGAACTGTAATCAGAGGAGGGGGAGAGAGTGAGCAGCTGAGGAACATTAGGCTCTTGGGACAGGGGAGGTCACCCCTGAGGTAATTTAAAGAAAGGCACCACTGCACAAAGAAAAATACTGCTGGATGAGGGACCAAGAGTCTTGGATATGAATCTGGGCCCTGCTATTCACCCACTGTACAATTTAAGGAGACTTCAATTTTCTGATACAGTTTACCGGTCTGTAAAATGGGCATATGTCAACCTCAACCACTGATCTGAGAATTAGATGGGATTACTTACGTGAAAGTAGTTTGAAAAAGATAAAGCTATGTATCAAAGTGAAGCAATATTTCTGCATTAGAAAGCTAGGACTAGAAAATAAAAACTTCCCAGAGATGTGACTTTGAAGAGAGTCTGTTTGCTTCCTAATAGGATAAAGACAGCAAGAGGTAATATGTGAAGATATTTCGATTATACAGGTATAAAAATCAGGTGGCTCTACTTGAGAGGACATATGAATTTTTTGGTTTCTAACACAGTTGACTTGAATATCAAAGAGCATTCCTTAATTGAGACAGACTTTTTGTTTTGTTTTGTTTTGTTTTTTGAGACAGAGTCTTTCTCTGTCACCAGGCTGGAGTGCAGGATCTCGGCTCACTGCAACCTCCAATTCCCTGATTCAAGCTATTCTCCAGCCTCAGCGTCCCAAGTAGCTGGGATTATAGGCACACTCAACCACGCCCAGCTAAGTTTTGTATTTTTAGTAGAGACAGGGTTTCACCATGTTGGCCAGGATGTTCTCAATCTCCTGAACTTGTGATCCACCCGCCTCAGCCTCCCAAAGTCCTGGGATTACAGGTGTGAGCCACCACGCTTGGCCAAGACATACATTTTTAGCAGTTTCATTGCCCTTCCTTTAAGTGTATTTTCCCATGCAACCATTCACTGGCCATGCCCAAAGGACCATTCTTTAAATAAGTTCTGAAATAAATTTAACACTTAGCTATACAAGCTTCAAACATGCTTTTGGAAAATACAATACAGTGTATGCTCATCATTTCCATAACCAGACAGCTGGCGTCTACAGAAATCCAAATTTTGTCATCTCTTACATGCACTGAAAACATATTCTTCACTGAAATGCATGGGTGAGAGAGAAGCACTGAGGGAAAGGAGTTAGCAATAAATCCAATCCTTAAGTAAATAAAAAAAAATTCAAATTTTATGTAGAAGTGGGGTGGAGGTGATTGCCTTGATCTGATTCTGTGTTTATTCCAACTTGTGGCATGAGCCACATGGTTCCCCATAAGCTCTCCTCCTGGCTCCTTCTGGTTTCATGCAGTCTACGGCAATTACTAGGTTGGTGCAAAAGTAATTGCAGTTTTTGTCATTACCAATTAGTTTTGCACCAGCCAAATAGCTGTCGAAGCATTTCTCCCTTTTCTGAGGCCATTGGCTCTCCCTCATTATGTCTTTCATCCCTCATGCCAGAGGTCAGTCATCTTCTGAACTGAATTACTGGGAGCTGCAAGCAATACTAACTTGGGCCCATCCTATCTCTGCAAACTCAGTTCCAAGCCTGTTAGAACATTTTCTTTTTTTTTTTTCAAAGTTCACTAGATAGGCAGGCAAACAGCCAGTCAAAATATGAGAACTCATGCCAAATGCTATCCATTTGAATTGCTTGAGTAATTACTCTATCCAATTCCTTATAAGGCAGGTATCAGTCACACGGTGCACATACACAATTTACATAAAAACAAAGGATAGATCCACAAATTGCAAAATTACAGTGATTCTATGGTTCCCTTTCATAAGGGACTTATCTAACATACCCTCCTCAACCCTTACTGTAAGTGGCTGCTTTCAATTTAGTTTCAAAACAATTTTCAGTTAACTCCCCATCTAAGACAGTGACTTTAAGTCGAGAAATTCAGTGCACAGCTGAGATTTTCACTCTGTCCTGTTTTCTTAGGCCCTATGAAATTCCTGAATAGGTCAGTCCACAAAGAAACATTTCCATTTCTTTTTAGAGACATGGAATTTCAACACAGACAACACTGGGCCTTGAGAAAAGTTAAACTACCTGCTTCTGAGGGCTGGAAGAGTGTGCACTCAGCTCCCACCAAAACGAGTGACTGAACTTGGTGCTCCTATAGCCAGGAAAAGGAAAGTGAATATTTATCTTCTTTCCTCCCTAAGTTTCTTTAAATAGGATGGTCACAGACAGAAGGCCAAGACGCAACACAAGAAGAACATAATTAAGGAATGCCAGCTTGTACGTAATAGGCCCTCAAATGTGTATTAAATGAAGCTGTTGAACTAATGGTGCAATTACACAGATGCAAAGAAATACACAATCTCTTAAAAGCATTAATGTCTATAATGTAATTAACTCCCAGAATTTAGTTTAGAGTTTTAAGCCACAGTTATGACTTTATTTTTGCCTAGTAATCTTCAAGATAGCATGAGGGCTGGAGCTGATTTTTACTTCATTCAGCAGATGTGATACGGTGCTCAGACCAACTTCTACAAGTGTAGACACCAGGCGATCTGGCTAAGGCACCTTCCTCTCTCTTTCTAAATCTGGGGAACAGTTCTGTTCTCTATATGGAAATAGGACGCCCAAATTTTCCAACTGTATTAGTCTGTTCTCATGCTGCTAATAAACACGTATCTGAGACTGGGTTACTTTTAAAATAAAGAGGTTTAATGAACTGACACATGGTTGGGGAGGCCTCATAATCAAGGCAGAAGGCAAAGGAGAAGCAAAGGCATATTTTGTCTTACATGGCCGTAGGTAAGAGGGAACTTGTGCAGAGGAGCCACCATTTATAAAACCACCAGATCTTATTTACCATGAGACTTATTTACTAGCATAAGAATAGTATGGGGGAAACCACCCTCATAATTCAATTATCTTCACCTGGCCCTGCCCTTGACACGTGGGGATATTACAATTCAAGGTGAGATTTGTGTGGGGACACAGCCAAATCCTATCACCAACTCTCTCAGCCATGGCAAAATGAGAAACACTTTGGGTAACAGCACAAAAGCAAATGCCAGGCTGCTCTGTCTATTTCATTGTCTTTGTTGTCCTAGTAGAGAATTTTAGAGAATTCTTTGATATTTCAGTTTTTACTCAAAATGAAATATTTGAAATTAAAAAAAAAAAAAAACAACTTCTAAAACCTGTTGGTCTCCTGAGTTGTCAAATCAGTGGGCAGAGATGCATCAGCATTTCTTGTCCTTCATCTCAGCCTAAGAATTGTAATCATGGAGAGATGTTCTGTGAAATTCACTTACTTTACCTCTGTTAGGGGATGATACTTCAATGGTTCTCAAACTTTAAAATGCATCAGAATCACCAGTAAGACTTGTTAAAACAAGATTGCTGGGTCTTGCCACTCAAGAGTTTCTGATTCAATACATCTGAGTTGGAGTCTGGGAGCCTGCATTCTCCAGGGTGCTGATGCTTGCTGGTCCAGAGACCACTCTGTGACAATCACAGACACAGGAGAATATGCAGGGCTGGTTCTCACAAAGGTGGAGAAAAAAGGGACCCCAGCTTGTCCAAGACTCATGGATCTTTTTTGTCATTGTTCTGCACTTACATACCAGACATCCAAGGATGTGACATTATGTTTTCTCTGCCTGTTGTTCTGATTTTTGCCTTGTTCCAGATCTTGCTTACTTCTAACCTACTCAGCAGTGGGTGCTGGTTGGATACTAATGAGTTAGCCTGTGTTCACATCGAATCATACCTGGCAAGGACTTGAGTTTCTACCATTCAAATGTCTTGTTCTGATGGCAGGACTTTCATTCCCTTCTGAACATTTGCTTTTAAATATTATCAAGGTTTTTAGAAACGAAAGTGAAATAACAAAACAGAAAAGCTATGCATATATGCATCTATTCGGCATCCAGACACCTAAATGTCTATTAGGCACTCGTTCCAGAGGCATTTTTCTGCCTTGGGGCAGGACTTCATAAATCTAGACAGAGCATGAATATGAGTGGATGGATTATCTGCAATTTTTCTATGATCTCATTTCACATGGCTGTCTAATGGCCAAAATAATCAGGAGGAGTTTTCCACATTTAACAATAACTCTTTTAAAAGTTCTGAAACTTAATGGCATTAGCTGAGGCAGAACTGTTCAAGGAAACCAGAGGAAAACATCAATTACGACACACAGCAGGTGCTGACAATGAATGTTGTGCTAGAAGCCATAAATCTATGTCTTAACACTGATAGAATATTATGTGTTCAGTAAGACCATTCTTATTGCCTTCTGCCTGCAGGCTTTCCAAACGCCTGACATGGCTACCTGACATTATTCAATCTTACCAGGCTAACTGCTGGAGCTCAGCAAAGAAAAGCTATCAACTGGCTTTTTATTAAGAAAGATTAGTGCAGAGAAGGGGACATGGGTTTGGGAGCCATGCAGACTTATCTACTGAATTCTTGGAATCATTTCATAAATATTGCTAGTTTGGGAATACATATCTGAGAATAACTCTATAAAGTCACAAAAGCCAGTGTGTATTTAGGCTGGTGGGGGGGCAAATAAAAAAAACAAACCTTTCACCTAGCCGTCTGGCACCAGAAAACCTTTATCTGTCTGTCAGTCCAGTCTCTCAGACCTTTCAAGCTGGATACACACCCACCCACTCACATACACCAAATTTCACTTCTCAGAAAAACCATAACTGGACAATGGCCTGTGACACACAAAACTTAGGAGGTGACAGTAATCATCCCAGCAATTCTGTCAGCAAAGACACTAGCACTTACAAGCTCAACCACACTCCATCCTGCAGTTTCTGAGAGGTCTATTGCTAACCCCTAACAGAGGACATAGGCAAGAAACGTGCCAGCCCTGCTCAGCAGAGACTTGCAACGAATCCAGACACCTCACCAATACTGTCACAGATAGCAAGAGGTGGTACAGCTGCCAGACCCCAATTTCAGGCACATGTTGAATGGAGCATTTTAGTCTGCTCTCTTTCAAAGCTGCAGTTGCTCACTCTTCTGCCTCCCATCAGACATTTCTGGTCTGTTCTAAAATGCTATTTTCACTAAACATTTTGGAAGTGGTGCTCTCTTTCCTAGGTGCCTGCAGTGTTCCACCCATGTATCTGCACCACCATTCTTTATAGAACTGGAAGTCGTTTGTTATGTTCCAAATTGAGTAGTTTATTCAAGTGCCTGCCACTGCTGGAGAAGGATACGAACAAGTCCTTAGAAAAGCACAGAAATGTTAACAATTGTAAAAACTACTTTCTTGACCTCCTATGAAGGTAGCTTGCACTGCCATCCAGAACTGATTTTTTTCTCTTTTCTTGTGACTTCATGATATATGATGTGAAATGAATGAGGCAGCCGCCATGAGGTATAACTCTATGTTTCTATCAAACACAATAAATGTAGTTTTAAAGATGCCACTTTAGACCAATGTCCATGAACACAAATATTTATTCCTAAGGGTCCTATTGTCAGCTTGATTTTAGATGGTGCTTATCTCTTTGCTTAACTAAGCACCTCTCTACAACATCAACAATTATCTTGCCATGTAAATATGAATTGAGGCTGAGCCCCGAAGTGAGAAAGCTGTTATTCAAATACACCTGTAGAAATCCAAACATACTGTTTTATATTCACTTATTGACACATAGTAAGACCATTATACATCCAAAGAGGGGAATGAACAAATTGATTGATTAATAACAGACACATGTCACCTTAATAAATGGATTTGCTGACATTTTACCTAATTGTGGACTTTTGCCTAAATAAAGCACTACATTCAACTATTTACAATTTAAATGTCAATTCCTGGCATTCATGATTGTGATAGTTGATTTTATGTGTAAGGCTGACAAGGGGAGAGGCAGCCTAGACATCTGGTGAAGGATTATTCTAGGTGTGTCTGTGAGAGTGTTTCTGGGTGCATTTAACACCTGCATCTGGGTTCTGAGCAAAGCAGACTGCCCTCCCTAATGCAGGTGGGCCTCATCCAATCAGTTGAAGGCTGAATGCAACAAAAAGGCGGTAATTCCCCTTGTCTGACCGCTTCTGAGCTCAGACATTGTTTTTTTGTCGTTGTTTTTCTTTTTGTTTTCCTGGCCTTCATACACAAATTGAATTATCAGCTCTTCCTGGGTTTTGAGCCTGCTGCCTTCACAACTGGAACTGCATCAGCACAGGCTCTTCTGGTCTCCACTTTGCCAACCACAAGTCTTGGGACTTGTCAGCCTCCATAATCATGTGGGCCAATTCTTTATAATGAGTCTCTTTGTATGTGTACATACACATACCCTATGGGTTCTGTTTCTGTGGAGAACCCTAATACAATAATTTTCCCACAGTTGAATATCCATCTATCTTGGAACCTTCTCTATTACTACTCTTTTTCTAAATAAATGCTCTATTATAATCAACATATTATATTAGATTGGTGCAAAAGTAATTGTGTTTTTTGCCATTGTCAAAAGCCACAATTACTTTTGCACCAACCTAATACCTTATCACTATCTATTAAACACTTGAAAGTCCCTCCTACAAACTGTCATTAGTACTGTCTTTTGTGCCTAGTATCCCATCCCACATGTCTCTCCTCAGAGAGGGATTTTACCTTCTTTCTGGAAAGCCCAGCTCAAGGCTTGCTTTCTCAAAGGCCCCAATCACCTAGCCTATATTGCAACTATCATCTGTATCACTGACTTGATTCCTATGGTAAGTAATGGTTGTAACATGTCATCTGGTTATAACACCGATGAGAAAAATTCAGAAATTCCCAGCCAGCACCACCATCTGTGTGAAGTGTGCATATTCTCACCACATCTGTGAGGGTTTTCTCCAGGTACCTTGGTTTCCTAACACATCCCAAAGATGTACATGACAGGTTAACGGGCTTCTCCCAAGTGTCTCAGTGTGAGTGAGTGTGGGGTTATGTGAGTGCACTCTGCAATGGAAGGGCATCCTGTCCAGGGCTGGTTCAGCCAGCTCTCCTGAGCTGCCAATATAGGCTCTGACTGCCTGTGACACTACGCAGGATAAGCAGGTTGGAAAATGAATGAATACAAATCATAAAAATTCATAAAATATACAATAATCATATAAATACACGATAAATAATGCTGTTCAGTCAGGCACAGTGGCTCACACCTGTAATCCCAGCAGTTTGGGAGGGTCAAAGTAGGCAAATCACTTGAGACCGGGAGTTTGAGACCAGCCTGACCAACATGGCAAAATCCTGTCTCTATTAAAAATACAAAAATTAGCCAAGTGTGGTGGCACATGGCTGTAATCCCAGCTACACAGGAGGCTGAGGGAGGCATGAGAATCACTTAAACCCAGGAGGTGGAGGCTGCAGTGAGCTGAGACTGTGCCACTGCACTTCAGCCTGGGTGACACAGTGAGACTGTCTCAAAAAACATTTTTAAAAAGTTGTACAAAAGTACTTGGGTGCTGCCATATTTGTAATTTTTTCACTATATGAATATTCTTTCTGTATTTAAAATATTTAATGATTTTTTTCTATTAGTTCACAAACATCTTCATGAGGAATAAAGACTTTTAATAGTGTCATGTTTTAATTTTTAAAACATTGATATAAAAATTTCACATATTTGTGGAGTACGTGTTATATTTTGATACATGTATACAATGCATAATAATCAAATCAGGGTACTGGGCCTTCCACTGCCTCAAACACTTCCCATTTCTTTGTGCTGAGAACATTCTAAATCTTCTCTTGCAGCTATTTTGAAAGATACAATAAATGATTGATAACTATAGTTATCCTACTATGCTATTAAAGACTAGAACTTATTCCTTCAAGTTAACAGTATTTTTGTACCAATTAACCAACCTCTCTCCATCCCTCCAACTCCTTACCCTTACCACCATTCTACTCTCTACCTCCAAGAGATCAACTTTTTTAGCTCCAACATGTGTAGAACCTGTAATATTTGTAATTCTGTGCCTGCCTTATTTAACATAATGTCCTCCAGGCTCATTCATGTTGCTTCAAATGACAAAACTCCATTTTTTAATGGCAGAATAATATTCTTTCGTGTATATACACTGTATTTTATTTTATCGATTCATCCACTGATGGACATTGGGTTAACTCCATATCTTCACTACTGTAAACAGAACTCAATAAATATGAGAGTGCAGATCTCTCTTCAACATACTTATTTCCTTTCTTTTCAAACATACCCAAATACCCAGCAGTGGGATTGCTGGATTATACAATAGTTCTATTTTTAATTTTTGAGGAACTTCTATATTCCTTTTCATAATGGCTGTACTAATTTATGTTCCCACCAACACTGGCATGAGAGTTCTCCTTTCTCTGCATCCTTGCCAGTATTTGTTACATTTTCCATTGGGTAATAGCCACATTAACTGTGATGAAAAGATATCTCATTGTGGTTTTGATATGCACTTCTCTAACAATTAGTGATGTTGAGCCGTTTTTCATATGCCATTTGTATGTCTGCTTTTGAGAAATGTCCATAAGGTCAGTGGCCCATTTTTTAAATCAGATTTTTGTAACTGTTGTTGAGTTGTTTGAGTTCCTTATATATTCTATATTATATTCCTAATATATAATATTCCTATTATATATTCCATATATATATATATATATATATATATATATATATATATATTAATCCCTCCTTATCTGATGGATTGCAAATAATTTCTCCCATTCCTTAGGTTGGATCTTCACTTTCTTGATTGACTCGTTTGCTATGCAGTTTTTTTAAAAACCCAAATTGTCTATTTTTGCATTGGTTCCCTGTGCTTTTGACATTTTGCCCAAAAAATATTTGCCCAGACCAATGATGTACCAAAGCAATTATCCTGCATTTTCTTTTAGTAGTTTCATAGCTTCAGTCTTAGATTTAAGTTTTTACACCATTTTGATTTGAGTTTTATACATGGTGGTGGGGGTCTAGTTTCATTATTCTACATGCAAGGATCCAGTTTTCTTAGCACTTGTATGCTCTTGAAGCCTTTACCAAAAATGAGTTGACTATAAATACATAGATTTACTACTGGGTTCTCTTCTGTTCCACTGGTCTGTGTGTCTGTTTTTATGCAGCACCACGCTGTTTTGCTTACTATAGCTCTGTAGTATATTTTCAAATCAGGTAGTATGATCCCTTTAGCCTTGTTCTTTTTTGTAAAATTGCTTTGTCTCTTCAGGGTTTCCTGTGGTTCCATATGACTATCGAGATTGTTTTTCAATTTCTGTGAAGAAAGTCATTTGTATTTTGATAGGGACTGCAATGAATCTGTGGATTGCTTCAGGTAGTACAGCCATTTTAAGAATGTTATTTAATAATTCTTCTATCTGTACACATGTAGTATCTTTTCATTTTTTGGTGTTTTCAATTCCTTTCATCCGTGTTTTGGAGGTTTCATTGTAGAAAACTTTCACTGATTTAAATTTATTCCTAGGAATTTTATTTTTTTGATAACCACTGTAAATCCAATAGGTTTCTTGATTTCATTTTCAAATTGTTTGCTGTTTATGTATAGAAATGCTACTGACTTTTGTTATGTTGATATTGTACCCTGCATCATTACTGAAATTGATTACAAGATCAAATAGCTTTTTATAGTTCTTTAGGTATTTCTAAATATAAGATCATGTCATCTGCAAACAAGGACAATTTGACTTCTGCCTTTCCAATTTTGGAGACTTTTATTTTTTTCTCTAGCTTGATTTCTCTGGCCATGACTTCCATTACTATGTTGAATAAAAGTGGTGAATATGGACATCCTTGTCTTGTTCCAGATTTTAGAGGAAAAGTTTCACATTATTCCCTGTTCTGTATGATGTTAGCTATATGTCATATATTGCCTTTATCATTTTGAGGTATGTCTCCGTTTGTTGAGAGACTTTATCATAAGGGGATATTAAATTTTATCAAAAGCTTTTTTCTGCACCTACAGATGGACATGATCATATGACTTTTGTCCTTTTTACCATTGATGTGGCATATTACATTCATTGATTTGTGTATGTTGAACCATTCTTGCATCCCTGGGATAAAAATCTCACTTGATCATGGTGTATCTTTTTTTTTTTTTAAGAAAGAAAGAGAAAAAAGAAAAAAAAAAAAGTAAATGGATAATTTCAAACATGCTTTACCTACCAAGAAAACAAAAGCTTTAGTCTCTTCACTAGCAAACCCTTCTACAAAACCTTGAAGAGAACTGAACACAACAGACTAAGCAATAACAAACTTTCTGAAAATACTACATAGAAAAAAAACCTTCAGAAATCCAGAGAAAACAAGAAATACTGGAATTAGAAAAATCATATTTGAGAGCCATGTGACAGATCAGGCAGCCCACCCCACAAAGATCCCTCCAGCAAGCAAAGAACAAAAAAACCTCTCACTTGACATGTTCTCAAAACAATCTGCCTGCTAAATGAGCTACCAACCACCCCCTTGCACAACAAAAACACTGTTCTTAGTACATAACAATAAAATGGGGAGCACTCAGACTGCATCCCCTCCATCTTACTCTCCCAAAGGAAGACAAGGACAATCATCAATGGTACATGGAAATTGCAGCAAAAGCAACACCAAGAGTCAGCGTCACGCTCAGAAGAGAACGCTGTACCTCCTCCTTATGGTTTCTAGTGCTCTACCTGTTCAGAGAAACTTCTCTAGTAATGAACTATAGAAATGATCCCTGAAATATGGTCTTTGTAACTTTTTACTGTACTGCTGGATTTACTATGTTAATATTTTGTTGGGGATTTTTACACTTACGTTCATGATGATGATGCTTGTAGTTTTCTTATTTGTCACATCCTTGTCTGGTTTTGTTATCAGGGTTATGCTTGCCTATTACAATGAGTTAGGAAGAATTCTCTCCTTTTCAAATTTTTGGAATAATTTTAGAAGAATCGGTCTCAGTTCTAATTTATAAATTTGATAGAATTCAGCAGCAAAGCCATCTGATCCTGGGCTTTTCTTTGTTGGAAGGTTTTTCATTACTGATTCAATCTCATTACTAATTTTTGGTCTGTTCAGGTTTTCTACTTCTTCTTGGTTCAACCTTCGGAGATTGTGTGTCCACGAATCTGTTGTTGTTTGGTTGTTTCTAATAGTCTATAATGATTCTTTCTATGTCTGTGGTATCAGTTGTAATGTCTCTTTTGGGTTTTTTCTGTTTTTCTCTTGGTCTAACTAAAGGTTTATCTATTTTATCTTTTCTGAAAACCAACTGTTCATTTTGTTTTCTATTTTTGTCTCCATTTCATTTAGTTCTGCTCTGATATTTATTATTTCTTTCCTTCTACTAATTTTGCATATGGTTTGTTCTTGCTTTTCTTAGTTTCTTGAGGTGTATCATTAGGTTATTTGGAATCTTTCTACTTCTTGATGTACGTATTTATGACTATAAACGTCCCTTGTAGTGCTGCTTTTGCTGAATCCCATATGTTTTGGTATATTGCCTTTCCATTTTCATTTGTTTCAATTTTTTTAAATTTCCTTCTTCATTTCTTCACTAACTCAATGATCATTCAAAAGTGTATTACATAATTTTCATATATTTTTCCCAGTTCCAACATTTCTCTTGTTACTGATTTCCAGTTTTATGCCATTGTGTTCTGATATGATACTTGAAATGATTTTGACTTTTTTATATTTATTGAAATATGTTTCATTGCCTAACATGTGGTGTAACCTGAAGAAAATCCCATGTGCTGATGAGGTATATTCTGCAGTTGTCAGATGAAAGGTTCTGTAATGTTTGCCAGGTCCATGTGGTTTGTAGAGTAGTTAAGTCCAGTATTTTTTTGCTGATTTTCTGTCTAGGTTATCTATCTAATGCTGCAGGCAAGTTTGGTGTTAAAATCCCCAACTACTATTGTAACGAAGTCTATCTCTTCCAGTAGCGCTAGTGATATTTGCTTTATATATCCGATGCACCAGTATTGGGGTGTGTATGTGTATGTAATTTATATCCTCTTGCTGAATTGATCCTTTTATAATTATGTAGTGACCTTGTCTCTTTTTATGTTTTTTGACTTAAAGTTGTAGTTTGTCTGATGTAAGTGTAGCAACTACTGCAGAGTTTTGGTTTCTTCTTGCATAAATTTTTTTTTTCTCATCTCTTCACTTTCAGTCTAATGTGTCTTTATAGGTGAGTTCAGTTTCTTGTAGTCAGGATATGGTTGGGTCTTGTTATTATTATTTTTTTTACCCATTCAGTGAGCCCATATCTTTTAATTGGGACTGTTTATATGCAAGGTTGTTATTAATAGGTGAGAACTTACACTTGTCATTTTCTTCATTGTTTTTTGTTTTGTAAATCCTTTTTTCACTTTTTTCCTCTCTGATCTTTGAGATTTGGTAGCTTTATGTAGTAATAACATTTTATTCCTTTCTGTTTCTCATTTACGTATCTTCTCTTTCAGTAAATTTTATATTGTAATGTGTTTTCATGGTGATGGATAGCATCCTTTTACTTCTAGGTGTAGCTCTCTTAAGCATTTATCTTATAGTCAGTCTGGTGGTGACAAATTCCATCAGTTTTTGTTTGTCTGGGAAAGACTTTGTATCTCCTTACATTCTGAAGGACAGCTTTGGTGAATATAGTATTCTTGGCCAGGAGTTTTTTTTTTTTTATCTTTCTTTAAGTACTTTGAATGTATCATTAAATACATGGTTTCTGCAGAGATCTGCTGTAATTTCCTTACATGTGACTTGACAATTTTCTCTATTGTTTAAAATTCTCTCTCTAACTTTTGACAGTTTAACTATAATGTGCCTCAAAGAGACTTCTGAGTTAAGTACATTCAGAGATCTTTAAGCTTCATATACTTGGATGTCTGTATCTCTTAAGATTTAAGAAACTTTTATTTATTATTCCAGATTTAATTGGTTTTTCTATGCTTTTTTCTATCCTCCTTCTGGCATTCACAATATTTGAATGTTTGTTTACTTGATGGTGTCCTATATGCCATTTAGGGTTTCTTTTTAAAATTGTTTTTTTCATTCATTTATATCTGACTGGGTTATTTCAAAAGAGCTACCTTTGAGTTTAGTAATTCTTTCTTCTACTTGATCTAATCCATTGCTGAAGGTCTCAACTGTATTTCTGTTTTATTCATTAAATTCTTCAGTGCCAGAAATCCTTTGTTATTATATGTCATTAATTATTTTTTAATTGTGAGGTGGTAGGATGGTAGGAGATGCTCATAATAACTTTTGTTTTGTAAATATGTATTGTTAACCCACCACCACTACTAACATTAACAAAGAGTCTATCCTTGGAGAAAAAAAACAACTTTTAAAAAGGCAGCATAAGGCTGGGGGCAGTGGCTCACAACTGTAATTCCAGCACTTTGGGAGGCCGAGGTGAGCAGATCATGAGGTCAGGAGATTGGGACCATCCCGACTAACACAGTGAAATCTGGTCTCTATTAAAAATACAGACAATTAGCCAGTCATGGTGACTCGCGTCTGTGGTCCCAGCTACTCAGGAGGCTAAGGCAGGAGAATCGCCAGAACCTGGGAGACAGAGGTTGCAGTGAGCTGAGATCATGCCACCTCACTCCAGTCTGGGTGACAGAGCAAGACTCTGTCTCAAAAAAAAGGAAAAGAAAAAAAGGGCAGCAAGAAGGAAGAAGGCACTTCTCTGTCTTGGTGATCAGTGTAGACTGTTTACATGTAAACCTCCTCCGTTTAAGCCTCAAGGGCAGAAGACTAAGAAATTCATCTTCATAAATCAGTGCAAATCAGCATTGTCCTCCTTTTGGGAAGAGCTCCTGAATCATAAAAACAATCCAGGTGAAACTTTCAACCCTACAATATTTTGGATGAATACTGAATAATTTTTATATTCTTATTGTTAATACTTGTAAGTAGTTATCACTCAAAAAATACTATCATTGAAACTATTTAGTATACAGCAATCTATATGTTACATTATCCAAAGTAAGTCAACATAGTCTCTTCTGATTAAAAGAATATAATCTAAAATAAACTAGCTACAATGAAGGACCCAGGAGAATCAAACCTCAGAAAATGATTCTTCCCACCGCAAAAATGAAAAGGCATTGATGCATTTTGCATGACAGTTAGTATTAGAATAGATGCAAAGAGTAAATGATCAGAAAACATCAGGAGTGGCCAGGGTGTCATGGCTCACATCTGTAATCCCAGCACTTTAGGAGGCCTAGGCAGGTGAATCGCATGAGGCCAGGAGTTCAAGATCAGCCTAGACAACATGGTAAAACTCTGTCTCTACTAAAAATACAAAAATTAGCCAGGCAAGGTGGTGCACGCCTATAATCCCAGCTACTCAGGAAGCTGAGGCACAAGAATCACTTGAACTTGGGAGGCAGAGGTTGCAGTGAGCTGAGATAGTGCTACTACATTCCAGCCTGAGCAATAGAGCGAGACTCTCTCTCAAATAAAAAATTAAAAATTAAAAAATAAAGAAAATGTAAGGAAAAAACATTATCCTGAGAAAAGAGAAAGCTTTGAAGAGCTTCACAAAAGAGAGAGCAAAGGTGAGGCCCATGAGAGGTGAAGTGAGGAGTATGAGAGCAGATCATGGCCAGTGAATAATATAGGAATCGTTTTCCTACTCTGCATACTTACAGAAAGTGTGTGGAAGTAAATGAATTCAACATGAAAAATGTTATTCAAAAGTTAAAAAAAAATGTTAATCAAGAAGAATTGAGTGGCTAGGCTAGGAAAATTGAAGTCAGTAAGGGAACAGGATGTTATCTAGCAGGATGAAGTGAAGAAATCCCATATGCATAGTGAGTAAGGAGATACAGAAGTCCTTCTTATTATGCTACATGTCCTGCTCAAGGAGTCATGGCTAAATTTTAATTCATGTTAAGAAATAAATATTAACATGTACTGTAAATAAAGCACTAGGTTAAGATGAACCAAGAGTGGTTTGGGGCTAATAATAACAATATGAAAGCAAGGTGAGTATAAATTTCAGCGGAACCCACAAGCCGCCGACACACTGCCATGGTTTGGTACAGTGATGCCATTTACTGGAAGTCATTTAATTTTTCCTGTTACTTTATTTGCAATTAGGAAATCAGGAAAAGTTAGCCACATCCATCAACACTGCTGCTCTCTCAGGCTTGTATCAGTGGTAATTAAGACAAACTTAATAGCCACAAAACAAATAAAGAATGAATTTTCAACTTGTCTATGATCAACCAGTAATAATTGACTATATATTAATAATAATGGGAAATATGTACCTAAATAAATGCACTATATTCTCTAACCTTAGCAATAGTTTTTTGCTCTGTAGGTGATTTTCCCCACTATTACAGTGAACTTGATCTCCAATCTGACATTTTCTGGGGCCTAAATCTGAAGTGTATAGAAAGACCTTAGAAATCAAACAGATATTGTACATAAATATTGATAAAACTATTCAAAATAACAAAAAGGTGGAAGCAGCCAAAATGCCCATCAACAGGAGAAAGAATAAACAAAAGGTGGTATATCCTACCAATGTAATATGACTCAGCCACCAAAAGCAAGGAAATTTTAATATATGCCACCAACATGAATCGATCTTGAAAATATCATGCTTGGTGAAGTAAGTCAGAAACACGTAGAAAACCATGGTATGATTCCACTTGTATGAGATATCTGGAATATGCAAATTCATAGAGAAAGAAAGCAGAACAAAAGTTGTCAGGGACTAGGTGGAGGGGAGAGGCAGAGGCTGTCATGTAATAGTACAGGGCTTTAGTAAGGGATGATACCAATGTTTTGGGTATAGATGGTGGTGACGGTTACACAATACAATACTGTGAATGCATTTAATGCCACTGAATTGTACGTTTACAATGGTTAAACTGAGAAATATATTAATGTATACTTTATTGTAATAAAAAATTTTAAAGACCTTTTCATTTCTTTTAATCAAAATTAGAAAGGGCCTAATTTTAAAACCATAAACTAATAAAAGGATTATGTTTATTTACCAAAAATTTCAGACCATTGAAAGCGTTTCTAAATCATTTACTTTTTTTTTTTGTTTTTGTTTGTTTGTTTGTTTTATTTTTTGAGATAGAGTCTAGCTCTGTCACCCAAACTGGAGTGCAATGGCATAATCACAGTTCACTGCAGGCTCAACCTCCCAGGCTCAAGTGATCCTTCTGAGTAACTGGGAGGACAGGTGCATGCCATCAAGCCTGGATAATTTTTTTTTTTTTTGGAGACACAGGGTCTCACTATGTTACCCAGGTCCTGGACTCCTGGGCTCAAGGGATCCTCCTGCCTCCACCTTTCAAAGCGCTGGAATTACAGGAATGAGCCACTGTGCCTGTCATCATTTACATTTTCAAAGACATATTTGTTTATGAAGATATCGAGAAAGAATGAAAAGTTTCTGTTTACTTAAAATTTCAAAATAAATCCATGAAGACTGTGAACAACAGTGAATCATAATGCTGACTCTAAGAAAATGTTTTTAACCTTTAATAATGTTTTAAAAATTAGATAATGTGATTTAATGTCTATTAAATCTACTTATATTTTATGAGTTTTCTATGAAAGCACCCCCAGGTTAATTTTAGCATCAGTCCCAGCTGTGTCCTGGAGTCTAGGGTCCCCATTCCCCATCCTCTATTCCTGTGGCCTTGGCTGGGGATGCATATGCACTGTTCTCCATTTCAGGGCACAGGTTTCCAATCCCCACCAAAACAATGCCAGCTCATTCTGGCACCAAGAGGCAATAGGAAACACTGTCCAGGCAACAGCTGGCAATCACAGATTTGAACAAGTTCCCCTGTGTTTCTCTGTATTGCTCTAAGAATGGACCAGAACCATAGAGTAGAAAATACTCCTAGGTGACCAGGTACATAAAAGTAAGGAATCTGCTTTTCTCTTTCCTGAGAAAATGAAACACATTTCAAAACCTGCAAAATGCTTTGATTCTTGTATGCATTAGTCTGGGCTGAGCTGCTTTAAACCCTGTTACGCAGTACTGAGGACTTGACTATAGGGGATCTGTTATCACATTCATTTCAAATTCTGATAAGCTCTCCAGAATTTTTCTAAAATGTTTTTAGTCCATCTATTTGAGCACTGGGCCTTAGACAGCTCTCCTTTTATCTTCAAACTTCAAAGTATAATTCTGAAATAAAGGTTTACTTTTCTGCAGAATTCTGAAAGTTTTATACTGTCAGGGACAAACGGTTAGAGATTTCTGAAATGTATCCTGACTCTGAAATAACTTTCATTTGCATCAGGGATTGTGTACACTCAAACTCTACAACTATTCCAGAGTCCACCTATCCCCTGGACACTACTTGAAGTTTACTCTTTAAATTAATTATGAAAGAATGAATAAGACCTACTATTTGATAGCACAGCAGGATGACTATCATCAATAATAATTGAATTGTACATTTTAAAATGAGTAAAATAATATAATTGGATTGTTTGTAATACAAAGAATAAATTATTGAGGGGATGGGATGGAAACTCCATTGGCTATGACGTGGTTACTATGCGTTACATGCCTGTATCAAAACATCTCATTTACCCCCACAAATGTGTATATATATATATGTGTGTATATATATATATATATATATATATATATACACACACTTTTGTGTGTATATACATACATTTGTGTGTATATGTATATATAGATAGATATTATACTTGTTTACACAAATATATTTATAAATACACATGTGTATACTAAATACCCACACAATTTGAAAATTAAAAAACCATTAAAAATATTAATCACAAAGGTAGATTTTCTAAATATTTCCCACATCTGTATAGAAATGAAATTTTTAGTTCCCTAGCAATGAAGTAGCTACATCATAGTAGAAAGAACCCGATTTGGAGTCAGAAAACATTTGGGATTGTATTGAGCTTTGTGTGATCTCTGAATAGCACTCACCCTCTTTGAAGCCAAGCTTCCCAACTTGGAAAATGATGATACTGTTATCTCCCTTGTAATCATTATGAGGATTAGACCAAAAAAAAAAATGGACGTGGCATTACCTTATAAACTCTGATGCTCTAAAGAAGGTGGTCACATTTTCTAGACTCTTCGGTGAGTATGGTGGCTTATCAGCAGTCATCACTGCCCGTGCTTTGTTAGAAACACCAGGTGCTTCATAGCATGAGGGTGCTTCCTATCTTGACCTTATTTGGAGACTATTACGTAAAGAATACTGAAACACACTGTTTTCCAGAACACACTGTGTTCTAACAATTTACATTTTCATTCATCAAGTTAACAGCATTTCAAGGCAAACTGATCAGCTACCAACCTTGATAACATCAATTTAGTATTATGGATGAAAATCTCAAATGTCTCTGGCTCTTTAGTATTAAATATTGAGTGGAAGTGGGGTTTTTATTGACAGCTTTATTACTTTGTTTTACTACTGCACGTTTTTATGTGACAGTAAAGCAGCTAAACACACATTAAATAAGTGCTGAGATAACTTGATAATGACCTTTCACAGATTATTTTCTCGACGAAGGTTAGTGGCAAAGAAGACGGGCAAATATATTACAAGTAGAAAGTAGAACTGCTCCTAGTTCTGATCGAGACATAACTAGGAGCAGTTACTTAAATGTTTAAAATATTTTCTGGGCTCCCAGGGTGTGCCAGGCATTAATGCACAAGAGAAAAAAGGTAAGATTAAGGCCTTACACAGACTGATGAGAAAGTTGGAGAGAAAAAGCATAGTTCTAGCCTATGAGACAAATGCCTATATTGAAAGTGCTATGGCATACAGAGGCAGGGCACAGACTCTGTCTGATGAGTAAGACAGGCATTCCCGTTCCTTTATTCCAATGGATCATAAGCTTTTTGGCACCAGGGTCCAGTGTTGTGGAAGACAATTTTCCCACTGACCAGTCTGGGGTGTAATTTCAAGATGAAACTATTCCACCTCAGGTTATCAGGCATTAGATTCTCATAAGGAACCTGCACCTCAGGTCATCAGGCATTAGATTCTCATAAGCATCTCTTGTACACACAGTTCATAATAGAGTTTGCACTCCTATGAAAATCAAACGCCCCTGCTGATCTGACAGGAGGCGGAGCTCAGGCAGTGATGCCTGCCTGCCCAGGGTTTACCTCCTGCTGTGTGGCCAAGTTCCTAACAGGCTGCAGATGGACGGTACCTAGTTTGCGATCAGGGGGTTGGGGACCCCTACTTTATACCGAGAAAGTATGTGTGTTTGACAAGCAAGAAAAGAGGAGGAAAAGGCATTTCTGAGAAAGTGAACAGCACTGAAGAGACACGAAGATAAGAAAGGGAATGCCAGAATCATGGCAAATGCAGATAGTACCAAATAGGAGCTATCTACAGGGCCTGGTCAGGGCCCTGAGTCATGAATTTGAGGCCTCACAGGCCTTGTAGAAGTCTCCTTACTTGTAATAACCCTCAGAGAAAGATTACCATCACACAGCATATAACAACATTTCCATCAACAACAAACCACATATACCACAGTGGTCCCATGAGAGAATACTGGAGCTGAAAACTTCCTGATGCCTAGTGACGTCTAAGCTGTCCTAAGGTCATAGCACAACACACAGTGAGGTGTTTGTGGTGATGATGCTGTAAAGAAATCTGCACTGCCAGTCATATAAAAGACTAGCACATAAGATCATATACAGTACATAACACTTGCTAATGATAATAGACAACTATGTTACTGGTTTACATATTTACTATAATATACTTTTTAATCCTTTTTTTTTTTTTTTGAGACAGAGTTTCATTCTAGTTGCCTGGGCTGGATTGCAATGGTGCAATCTCATCACAACCTCTGCCTCCAAGGTTCAAGAGTCTCCTGCCTCAACCTCCCGAGTACCTGGGGATCACTGGTATGTGCCACCACGCCCAGCTAATTTTGTATTTTTAGTAGAGACAGGGTTTCTCCATGTTGGTTCAGGCTGTTCTCAAACTCTTGACCTCAAGTGATCTGCCCACCTTGGCCTCCCAATGTGCTAGGAATGCAAGTGTGGGCCACTGCACCTGGCCTTTCATACTTATTTTACAATCTGTTCTACTTATCAAAAAAAAAAAAAGTTAACTGTGAAACACCTTCATTCAGGACCTTCAGTAGGTATCTAGCAGAAGGCCTTGTTATTCTGGGAGATGGCAACTTCATGAGTGTTACTGCCCCCTGAAGACCTTCCAGTGGGACAGGATGTGGACAGTGCTATCAGTGATCCTGACCCAGTGTAGGCCTAGACTAGTGTGTGTGTTTGTGTCTTAGGTATCACAAAAGTTTTAAAAGTTAAAAAAAAGTATAAACTTATAGAATAAGAATATAAAAATATTTTTGTACAGTTGTACAACGTGTTTGTTTTTTAAGCTAAGTGTTGTTACAAAAGAGTTAAATAATGAAAATGAATTGAAATGTTTATAAAGTACAAAAGTTTAAGCAAGCTAGGATTAAGTTATGATTAAAGACACAAATTTTAAAAAATAAATTTAGTGTAGCCTAAGTGTACAGTGTTTGTAAAGCCTACAGTAATGTTTATAGTAATGTCCTAGGCCTAGGCTTTCATATTCACTCACCACTAGCTCCCTGACACCCAGAGCAACTTCTAGTCCTGCAAGCTCCATTCATGGTGATATCCTGGACAGCTGTGCCATTTTGATCTTAGATGCCATGTTTTTACTGTACCTTTTCTATGTTTCAATGTTTAGCTACACAAATACTTACCATTGTGTTCCAAGAGTCTACAGTATTCAGTACAGTAACATGCTACACAAGTTTGCAGCCTAGGAGCCTTGGCTATACCACACACAGCCTGGGTGGGTAGCAGGCTCTGCTACGTACAATTGGGTAAGTAACACTCTATGATGTTCACACAATGACCAAATCACCTAAAGATGCATTTCTCAGAATTCAGCCCCGTTGTTTAAGGATGCATGACTGCATATAGTTAACACTCATATATTTCAGTACTGTGTCCTGGCACAGCACAATCATTCCCCTGGGGCAAGTATGGGAGCCAGAGGGTTTCAGCTGGAAGATCAGGTGGGCAAAGTATAGGGGTTGGGATAGAGAGGAGACAACCTCACACTTTAATTGATGTACGTGGCTCCATGAAGGAAAAAATAATGACCATTCATTGCTAATTAGGCACTAATGCAGGCTGAATCACATGGACTCAGTCTCCAAAATATTTGTTGAAGGCCTACTCTAGGCTAGGCGTGTGTGCATTTGTAGACAAGGCAGATATAGTTGCTGATGATTTGAGGCTTCCAATGTAGTGGTTACATTAGATATTTAAAAAATAATAAGAGAATGCACAGCTTCATCATCCAGAGACTGCTTAGGGAAAGCATCCCTGAGGAGGGGATATTTAAGTAGAGAGTGAAGAGATGGGCAAAGAAGAGTAAAGAGATGGGCAGATGGTGGGAAAGGAGGTGTGACTGAACATTCATGGTGCTTCTTAAGCAGGAAGAGAACCTTGATCTCAGGAAAATAAAAATGCTAAAGCTGTAGCTGCAAAAGCAATGAGGAAAAATGAGGGGAACTGATGGGCAGGGGGAACCAGAGCCAGACAATAGGGGAACGTGCCCCAACCAGTCATTTCCATTCCTGGAGTGCCTTCGATGGCTCAACTCAGGGACAGCAAGCAAGCCAGACAAAAGCCCCACAAGGCCGGCTCATGCTCCAGTGGAGGAAGGCAGAACAGCACATGAAATCCCAGCATCTCATATGTCCAGCTGTGAGAATAATTATGGAGAAACAGGGAGCAGGCAATGGGGAGGGGGATTAGAGAGCTGGGTATTAAGGAGTCTGTTTGCTCAGAAATGGTATGACTACATGTGCATTTATAAAAGACCTCTGATGGCTGAGCACAGTGGCTCAAACCCATGATTCCAGTGCTTTGAGAGGCAGAGGTGGCAGGACTGTTTGAGCCTAGGAGTTCGAGACCAGCCTGGGCAACATAGTGAGACCCAGTCACTACCAAAATTTTAAAAATTAGCCAGGTGTGGTGGTGTGTGCCTGTAGTCCTAGCTACCTGGGGGAACTGAGGCGGAAGGATTACTTGAGCCCAGGAGGTTGAGACTGGAGGGAGCTGCGATCACATCACTGCCCTCCAGCCTGGGTGACAGAGCAAGGCCCTGTCTCTAAAAATAATAAAAATAAAATAAAAGTAAAAGATCTCTGGCTGTAGGGTAGAGCAACTCTGGAGAGGAACAGAGGGAATATGGGTGCAACGGGGAGCCATCGTAGTGGCTGAGGCTAGGCTAGCAGCATTGCAGAGAAACCTCCCAAACACTGAAACACCTAGGAAAGAGAGTATGTGAGATTTAGTAATTGATTTAGTGCAGAGGTGAGGTAGTGAAACAAGTCAAGGGAAATTCAAGTTTCAGGACAAAATCAGTGGGCAGTTTGAAGTATTTATTCAGGTAAGAGACACTGGTAAAACAAAGTATTTTGCGGGGCTGGGAAAAAAGGCAAGGCCAAGGCGGAGAAGTAAGATGCTTGGCTGCACTATAGAGATGAGAAGTTGGAGATGCCCAGGGAATCCACGTGTGGTATCCAGGAGCCAGCACGCCAGGAGGCAGGAGCGAGAGCTGGGCTAAGGACAGAGCCCCAGAGATGCGGGCACCTGGGAGGGATCAACCTAGGGTGGGCCGGGGTGGACCCTTACCCTCAGTCCTTTTCAGGCAGAAAGAGGAAGTGTGTCCCAAGCTGCTTCACTGGAAATGCCAGTGCAGCCTGTTCCCCAGCCTCCAAGCACCATCCCAGCCTGCTCCTGTGTCCCCTCCACACTTCTGCTAGCACCCTGCAAGCTGACAAGGGAACACTTAGCACAACACAAGATGCCAGTGCCCGGGCTTTTCCAGTCTCACTTCTTGACTTCGTATTTCATTTCTGCTATTATATTCAAAATGTCATTTCCTCAGAATAAACTCCTGGGAAAAAATATGTAATGCAAATACATATTATGATGTCTGCACTACCTTCGGAAAAAGAAGGTTTAATTTAAACAAGTATTTTTCATTTGGACTAATAAATACATCATGTAACATAGTAACCATTTGTCTCAAATGAAACACCTTAGATTCATAACGTGCCCAAAAGAGATGATTAGCTTAGATCTGTGTTTATAAAAATGTTTCCAAAAGCATCCGTAAGAATTACAAATTGCCAACTATTGTAATTTCCACATCCCAAATCCCAAATGATTTTACGTACATAGAAACCTATGTTGTTGATGTCTTTAGAAGTCAATCTTAGAAACCCTAGTATTTATCCTAGAAGTGAACTTTTCTGTGTTTTATGTATACTTAGACAGGGTCAGACAAAGGTGGCCAGAACAAAGGACTCTCAGATGGCAGGTCAGTGACTTCCTCTGTTGGTTGCACACAGATCACCTGCAGAAATCATCTCTCTACCCTTCCTTTTGTTTTCAGACACTTTGGCAACAGCTATAGCTTCAATATAGCCAGCAATGAAATTAAAGGCCCAGCTTATAGATAAGGTAACCCAGGCAACATTCAATTTTCTTTGTCATGGGCCTATGGCTCAGTGAAAATACAGGTGGGCAGCCCAGAGCCAAGTGCTGTCAGCTTCCACGGTGAAGCACTGTTTTTTAAAGATTGCTATAGGCAATTCTTAGGGTGGAAAGAAATGTCTGACTTAAAAAAAAAATCACAAAACAGTATTGGAATTTATATGAAAGAACACTCTGTCACATGCTCACAGACACTTCATAATGTTTAATATCCTAACCTTAATATTATGATATAAACCTTTTTAATAATTAAAGCTGAGACTGATCATTATGGAGTAAGGGCCAGGTATAATATTGATAAAGTATAGAACAAGAGTTATGATTTCACAGTACTACAAATTCTTTATTTAAGAAAAAAGATATATGCTAAGGTAACATGTTGAACAGAGAAAGTGTTACCAACGTTTGCCTCATAAGTTAGCATGACAGGCTCACCAAGAGCTTACCTTCAGACAAAACAATTAATGCGACCACCTCACTAAGCCTAGATAGCCTCTGGGCCACGAGGCATATTTCATGGTCATATTGAGTCCATTTAGCAGTCAAGTAGAGTCCTATTTTATAATTTAAAATAAACTTCTTTGCAGCAACAAGCAAACAAAATAGAAAAATAGTGGAGATGGTCAGTTGGTTTTCCATTCTAGTTCTTAGTAGAGTTACAGCTAAGGGACCCTGACAGATACATATCTCTCAGTGTTGAACAACCCTGTCAACTTATATCTGTATGTTATATAAGACTAGAAACTCCACTTGGTTCATGTCAGTTTTATCTGGCTCTGTCTTGAAGTGAAAGATTCTTACTGTCCAATCCCATCCTTAAATCAACCCTAAGCCAGAGCTAAAGGGCAGACTGACAGAGGCTGGCTTTGTAGTGAGGCTAAAAGCAAGTGCACAGAGAGGGGCAGGCACCAGTTCTCAGATGGGGTTGGTAGCAGTGTACTGGCCAAGCACTTCTGTAAACAGACACACTGCATAACTGCACAAGTCAATTTATTAATCCCAGCCTCAGTTTCCCAGTCAACAAAATTTAAGAGTTAGAGGAAATTATGAAGAATTTTTTTTCAAGTATATTCTCTCCAGAATTGTGAGGAGTCAGATGTAATCAAGTTTCGAGCCTACAAATCTGCCTGCCACAGTTTCATGGATGCTGGCAGAAGACAGGAGACTCCTGGGCCAGAGACAAAGGACTATACTACTAATAACACAGTAAATGCATGAGCTTTGTGTTCTTGTTGGCTCCTCTTGTCCCCAAAGTCTCAAGGGGCAACAGAGAGGAATCCAAGTTGATGCTACACATGAAGTCGGTTTATAGCACAGCTAAAGAGCCCTGAGTTAGGAAAACCAAATCTTGTATTATGGGCAGTAAGCAAATCTATCCTTTGCTCCTAAGAGAGATATTATCTTTCTTATGCTGGACAATCAGAAAGCTCACCCAATGCTCCAGAGAGAGATACTCTCTATATTCCAAGGTTGTTCCTTAGACCAGAATAAAGACTATCAGTGCCTCTGCCTGCAACGTGTGTACCTGTATGAGGGACCCATGGTGAGGTGCATGGCAACATTCTCTAAACAATTCAGGTGGCCGGGTACAGTGGCCCATGCCTGTAATCGCAGCACTTTGGGAGGCCGAGGCGGGCAGATCACCTGAGGTCAGGAGTTCAAGCCTAGCCTGGCCAACATGGCAAAATCCCATCTCTACTAAAAATACAAAAATTAGCTGGGCGTGGTGGTAGCTGACTGTAATTCCAGCTACTCAGGAGGCTGAGGCAGGAGAATTGCTTGATCCCAGGAGGCAGAGGTTTCAGTGAGCTGAGATCACACCATTGCACTCCACCCTGGGCCGAAAGAGCAAAACAAAACAAAACAAAACAAACTCCAAGTATTATTAATTTTTCTTATTATAACTGGACCTAAGATGAGATCTATGCTAAGTACAAGGAATGGATTTCCAATGGATCCCCATAGTCAAATCTTCTAATAGTCCTATTAAAATCAAGCTTTTTAAAATGTTAAAATCAAGCTTTCTTTTGAAAGTTTCTTTGCAGATCTCAATTCTCACTGATAGTACTTAACAAACGAATACATTTACTCAAGATAAGAAAGAAATAAATCTTACCCATTTTCTCAGCAGTCATTCAACTATCATTATTATATTCAATTCATATCAACCTTTATACTGGCCACTGTCAGCTGCTTACTCAGCATTCATTCTCCTCTCTTCCTTCCCAGCAGCTCCCCAAATCCTTGATTTTATTCAGTGATTTAGTCTTCCACAGCTTGTGGCTCAGGGATGGCTCATTCCATCCCTAGACCCAAGGGTGAGGCTCTTTTTTTTTTTTTTTTTTTTCATAAATAAAACTTTATCTTTTAAAACAGTTTTAGGTTAACAGCAAACTTGTGTGGACAGTATGAAGATTCCCCATATTCCCCACATTTCCCTGGCTCCAAGCCTCCCACATTATCAACATACTGCACCAATGACAAATCAGCATCACACAAAGTCCAGAGTTTATATCAGGATTCACTCTTGGTGTGGTATATTCTATGGGTTTTTGGAAATTATATAATGGCATATATCGACTACTATAGTATCATACAGAATAATTTCACTACCTGAAAAAGTCCTCTGTGATCTACCTATTTATCCCTGCCTCTCCCAGCTTCTGTCAAACACTGATACTTTTACTGTATCCATAGTTTAGCCCAGGGGTCCCCAAACTTTTTACACAGGGGGCCAGTTCACTGTCCCTCAGACCATTGGAGGGCCGACACATACTGTGCTCCTCTCGCTGACCACCAATGAAAGAGGTGCCCCTTCCTGAAGTGCGGCGGGGGCTGGATAAATGGCCTCAGGGGGCTGCATGTGGCCCGCGGGCCGTAGTTTGGGGATGCCTGGTTTAGCCTTTTCCAGAATGTCATATATAGTCATGGGTTGCCTAATGACAAAGATACATTCTGAGTAAAACATCTTTAGGTGATTTCATCATTGTATGAACATCATAGAGTGCTCTTAGACAAATCTAGATGGGATAGCTTACTACACACAGAGACTATATTTTGTAGTCTACTGCTCCTAGGCCAGAGACCTATATACCATGTTACTGTACTGAATTCTGTAGGCAACTGTAACACGATGTGAGTATTTGCATATCTAAACAAAAAAAAGGTAAAGCATTATGCTATGAAATTACAATGGCTACAATGTTACTGGGTGATTTTTAGCTCCATTATAATCTTAAGGGATTACCATCTTATATGCAGACCCTCATAGACTGAAAGATTGTTATGCAGAACCTTACTGTAGTTGCAATCATACAGCTGTAGCATTATGATATTGTCATCTTTCACTTCTTAATATATATTTAAGTTTCTTCTATGAGTCTTCACGGCTTAATAGCTCATTTCTTAAATGAAAAATATTCTATGTTCTCAATGCACCATAGTTTATCCAGCCACCTACTGACCTCTTGGTTGCTTATAAGTTTTAGAAATTATGAATAAAAAGCTGCTATTAACACTGGTATGCAGGTTTCTGTGTTGACATAAGTTTTCAATTCCTTTGGGTAAATGGCAAAGGACATAACTGCTGATTGTACAGTAAGAGTATGTTTGGTCTTGCAAGAAACTGCCCAACTTTTCCAAAAGAGGCTGTACCTATTTTTATATTGTCATCAGCAACAAATGGGAGTTCCTGTTACTCCACATCCTCCCAGCATTTGATGTGTGGCAGTGTTCTGATTTTGGCCATTCTAATCGGTGTGTGGGGCAAGGATGCATCTTCATTACTGCAAATCAGTAGTTTTCAACCAGCAATATCAGCATCACTGGGGAATGTGTTAAAAATGTGGATTTCTAATCCAACCATAAACCTATTAAATCATAAATCTGATATAGGAGCCAGCCAGGATCTTTTCACAAGTCCTCCGGGTGACTCTGATGTACACTGTCATTACCGAATTACGTTAATGTTGAAGAATAAGTGCACTAAGGCAACGAATTCATGAAATTCTGCTAGTTATTATCAGTCCTTAATTGACACAAAAGATTGAAAGAAAAAATCACATTCTATGTCTGGGGAAAGACTCTTCTCTCTACATTAAATGTGAACACAGGATGTTTCCCTAGTTTCCTTTAAATGTCACCTTAACACTGCAAAGAGAGCCAGCCTGGGGTTGAGGCCAATAGACCAGAGATTTGGAAAGAGCCCATGTCCCTGGGAAGATTACTGAGACACTGAACAACAAACTGTAAAGGGTGCCTTACCTATGGACTTCCTATTAACACAGCTTAATAAATTTCCTAATTGCTAGCATATTGGGGTGTTTCTATTACTTGCAGCCCAAAACATCCTGATTAAAACAATTATTTGTGATGCTCCTGTCTGATCTAATATTTATGTTGCTGTTTAGAACCACCTCTTTACAACTGCTCTGTGAATCTCTGTAAGCTTTGCTTTATGTAAATGCGTGTACACACTGCACACCAATGGAGAACTTTAGAAACTAGAAAGCTGCGTCCAGGAGGGTAGGCGACTTGTTAGTTTTACCTACTAACTATATCCTCAAAGCCTAGGAGAATACCTCTCAGTACATTCTCAAAAATATTTGACTAAATTGTAAATGAATAAACAAATGGGGCAAACCAAAATGAGGTGTGGAGGGTATTTGACTCAGTTATGTCTATTTGGCTTTTATAGCAGCTGCCTTTTTAGCTGGTTTCTCTGTGGTCACCTGCTGCCTGCCACATTTTCAGGCACCACATTACGCAACACACAAAGGTAAGAATGGACCATTCTCCTCAAACAACATTAAAGTGGAAAGGAAATGTCCCCAGCGGCCTCCTCAGCCCTGGAGTCTTCCCCTCAAGTTTTTATTTGGCCAGAATCTCACTGCTAAAATACCTTAGTATAAAAATAATTTCTAAAAAATTCAACAAAAATGTAGAAAAATATCTTTGAAAACAAGACTAGAAAGTAAGAAGTCATTAGGAAGAAGCAATGGTTCATTTAGCAAACATAATTGCCTATCTACACATCTACCTAAACTAATAAATGTTTGAACTGATTTATATTCCGATGATTCCTTTATTGTATATTAATGAATATGGGTAGCCCTAAAATATATGATTGATAAATTTAAAGATTTCTCTATTACAAAATAAACCATAAATAAAGTCAACAGCAAATGGTAGAATAAGAGAAACATTTTGAAAACATATGACAAATAGTTAATAACCCTATTACAGAAAATAGCCCTACAAATTAAAAAGGAAAAGATTAGAAAAGCATCCTAAGGATAGAAATAGACAGTTTGCTGAGGAACAAATATAAATAGTGAATTTATATTTCATGGAAAACATGAAATGTGAATTAAAACAGTAACAAACAATTTAAAAACCAATAAACGGATTTTTATTTTTTTGAGACGGAGTTTCGCTCTTGTTACCCAGGCTGGAGTGCAATGGCGCGATCTCGGCTCACTGCAACCTCCGCCTCCCGGGTTCAGGGAATTTTCCTGCCTAAGCCTCCTGAGTAGCTGGGACTACAGGCACGCGCCACCACGCCCAGCTGATTTTTTGTATTTTTAGTAGAGACGGGGTTTCACCATGTTGACCAGGTTGGTCTCGATCTCTTGACCTCGTGATCCACCCGCCTTGGCCTCCCAAAGTGCTGGGATTACAGGCTTGAGCCACCGTGCCCGACCAATAAATGGATTTTTAAAACTTTTAAAAGATCATTAATATTTAATGCTCAAAAGCATTTGAGGACACTGACATTCTGACACCTTGCTGGTAGAGCATAACTTGATAGAACCTTGTAGAAAGGAATCTGACGGCACATCCTAAAGTCTTAAATGCATGTATCTTTGGCCCTGCAATTCTATCTTGAAACTGTAAACTTACAGAAAGAGAAATATTTGCATAAAAGATATATTTATAGATATTTACTGAAACATTCCTTTTTATTAATGCATAAAACCTGACTATCCATTCAAGAGAGGAGGGGCTAAATAAATTAGGCCATCCATATTACAAAAGAATAAACAGGTACTAGTAAGATTGGGTTATATATGTTGTATCTGGGTTATATATGTTTATAAAATATATATATTGTACCAGACTCCAGCAACTAGAGAGCTGTTCAGAGAATACTGGCAGATGTGAAATCAAGCTGATGAATAACATGTACAATATAATCCCATTTGTTAGAATTAGTAAGGGAGGGGCTGAGGACATATATTGATATTTATACACCTAAATGAGCTTAGAGATGTTGAAGGATAAACACAAACGGATTAACAATGGTGATTCCTGGCAAAGGGACTGAAAGAAAGAGAAGGGAATCTGTTACCTTCTTCATCACATACTTCTATATTTTTTGCCTTCTTATATGACATCTATGACTTCAGTGATTTTAAAAGGCCATTAACGAGATACAAACATTAACAAGTAAAATGTTATTTATCATGAATTCATTACTCAAATTAGGAGCACTATAACTGAGCTAAAGAACAGAGAAACAGCAATATGTGATATTTAGCAGAAATATATTTTAATGTGTAATTTTTCAAATGTTAATGTATTTCTAAAAATTCCTTTAGAAAGGGTTTCAACACAGACTATAAATATGTGCTTACAGTCACTTGTCTAGATCTATAAGAAAGAAATATTGCTATTTGGTCAACGGAAATATTTTACCTGAATAGTTACATTACTTCTATTACTCATTCTATAATGGTAATAACATGGATGGAGGATCAGCAATTTGGGTATCAAACAGTTCTATTATCTTTTTATTTTAATAATAGGTATAACCATGCTTCCTAATAAAATTTCTTGTATTTATAATTTAAATTCCATTTATATGAATTATTCATTTTTAAAGCATCCTATTCACTTGCAATTTATTCTAATAGGTAATTACCAGTTCTTTATATTCTTAAAATTAATTTATAAAAGTGTTACACAAAGAAACATGGCTAACCCTCATAAACTAAAATTTTGATGTATCATTATGCTTTCATAATCTGTTGTTGTCTGACAAGTTTTAGCTCTCATTTATCTCACTTCCTATTTAATTTTTAAAATCACAAGTGGCATTATCCTTACAGCTGAAGTCAGTAAGTCCTAACTGGAGGCCAGATGCCACTACGTCTCAGTAAGCCCACATTTTGTGTTAATGAGGACGAATCAACTGAGAGCTGGGTTTATAGGAAAAGAATGAATCTGGGTGTGCTGAGAGGACCATGGATAGAAGGAAGCATACAGGACATATAAGGTCAAGATAAAATCCACCTGTTTCCCAGTGCATGACAGTGGTTCCAGACACAACACATACCATACCTGGTAAGTCAAGAGTGAGTGAACTTTTCCTAAAATGTTCAGAAGACGAAGGCCATCCTAAGACTGGCTCTGCCCACTCTCAGGCCAGGGACACCAGATACAAGGTAAGTCTGGCTCAGCAGCAGCCCTTAAAGTGAACAACTTCACCTGTGTGCTTTAATTCCCTAGATCCACAGCACCAAGACCCTAGTTATCCAATCTCACTCAATACGGATCCACAGGCCTTCCTAGAGCCGTGCAAATGAGCAAAAGGGAAACTTGTTCCCCAGGACACCTCAGCCTTCTGGCTCTAAGCAAACTGCCATCAAGCTTTGAGTCCTCTGGATACACTTGGAAGTATTAGACCGAGTCGGGTGCAGTGGCGTATACCTGTAATCCTAGCACTTTGAGAGACCAAGGTGGGTGGATCACCTGAGGTCAGAAGTTCACAACCAGTCTAACATGGTGAAACCCTGTCTCTACTAAATACAAAAAAAATTATCCAGGTGTGGTGGTGCACGCCTGTACTCCTAGATACTTGGGAGGCTGAGACAGGAGAATAGCTTGTACCTGGAGGCTGCAGTGAGCCGAGATCGCAGCAATGCACGCCAGCCTAGGCAACAAGAGCAAAACTCCATCTCAAACAAACAAACAAAAAAATCCCAGAAAGATATTACAGTAAGGGCAGAACCTTCCAAAAGGTTAAGCGTCAAAAACACTCATCATGTCACTAATAATTGCAATACATCCACAACCACAGCATAATAATGTCTCACATATACATAAAGTATTTGCAATTATTCTATTTCCTGTGCCACTCTGCAGCACAGTGACCCTGGATCACTATGCTATTTTCCATCCTTACCATACCTTAAAGAGGCAAAACAAAAAGTTCTCCCAGGTTCCAGTGAACATGTGATCATTTTGTTTGATTTGGCACTACCTTGAGAATACACATACATTTTTTCTTTTGCTTAAAGTAAACTGAAACTTGTGTGTGTGTCAAATGCAACCCAGTCCATTTAGGTTAAAAATTCTACTGAAAGATTTCACCATAGGAGTGTGTATACCTGGTGGTAATAAAACTTAATTTTGTATCAGTATTTAATAATAAACCTACATAGGACTCATTCAGGAGACACCAGGTGACCAAAACACTCTGCTAACAAGTTTTCCTGCATTAGCATATGTAATTTTCACAGCAGCTTTATGAAGACAATGCTGGCACTGGTAAAACAAAACAAAACAACAAAACACCTGACCAGAATTACTAGGAAACTAGGAATAGGAAGGTTAACTCATTTGTTGAGAATTTTTTAGCCAGAACCAGCATTTGCCCACCCGAGTCAGTCAGACTGTAAAATGAAAGAAGTTTCCCAGGGAAACACTGTCTCCTCTGAATGTTCACAAAGGCAGTGACAAAAGTATAAGCCTTTATGATCATTTAAAGCAGTCAATTATGCTCCAAGTCCTTTTGAAACACATACATATGCAGTACATATAGATTATGCATAGGACCCCAGTGTAGTATAAATGCTAACATAAAGTTCATAAATAAAACCTCGCCACATTATAAATTGGATAAAGAATTAAGGCATATGCTCTAATAAAAAATTAATCGTATCATTATCAATATTTTTTTCTTGCTAAATATATAAAAGATTTGGGGGAAAATTAAGATGGCCTGGGTTTCTTTAAGAATTTTTCAAAGAAAATTTAGTAGATGTCTTCCTTTCCTAGGAGATATTGCTGTAGGATGCAGAGGCATCCTCAAACATGCCAGGGGCTGGAGGACCATGCTCACAGCTGTAGCTGGTGCTCAGTCAAGGACTCATACTAAAAACAATCATGTTTTTCCTACAGCAAATCCCCTCTGACAGGGACTGATGGCCTGTCAGAGCCCTAGAACAAGGAAGCTGGTCAAGCCTCTCACAGATAGACAAAATACAGGCTGGAATGATTCTGTGATTCTTCCTCATGTTAGATGGCTCATCAGAGGGACAGCAAGACTAGGCCACAGGCCCCCGATTGCAATCTCCAGCTCTTTCCCTTGATTTTCCTGGCCTCCTCAGTGTGTATTCAAAGCTACAAAAGAAGCCAGCTAAAAAGATTTCAAAAACAAGCCTAAAAGGAAGCTGAGGAGCACTGTTAGCACACTCATTTTTCACAGCCAAGGGGCTGACTCAACACCTTCAAGAGCTATTAGAACACTTTAAGAGTCACTGGATAACTCTATGAACAACCACCTCCATCTGCCCACACTTTTTGGAGGAGCTTCCGAACCTCTCATGCAGAATTGCTCCAACAGGTCTGTTCTATCCCCCTCCACTGCTGCTTTAGGATTCAAGCACAGGTAAAGTGCTCAATCAGTGTTTAAGGGCAGCAGAACGTGAGGTTTAGGTATCAATTTCAAAATCTCTGGGGCCTAAACACCTGTAAGGAAAGGACTGATTATATTACAATAAAAAAGGCACTGCGTTGCTGATATGTTCCTATCCTATGCACACTGTGATGTGATCCAAAGTATTTTACATCTGCAGTCTAATAGGGAAGGTACGCCTCACGCCCTTTTAATGTTCATAATTTAAAAAGGTTCTTAATGGCTTAATGTATTAAAAATTCATTAAAACATGTTGGCCTTTGGCAGAGCTGTTTTAGAATTAGAACATTTTTAATTTTTTCCCTGGTAAATAAACTTAAATTAAAAATAAATTATGCTCCATTCAATTAGGTCTTTGGCTTTTATTCCTTCTAAATAACAGCCATTGTTAAATTAGCTGCCACATGGGTACATGAGGGTCAGCCCTATAAGTCCAGATACTTATTGTAATGCCAGTGATAATTTTGTACAGAAAATACAAATCTGACTATCTTTGATTTAAGATAAAATAAATCAGGTTTCGGCAGAGTTTAATTTCAGATTATCCCCATTTCGACCAGAATGATTTCCTTTTTTCCCACAAAAAGGAACTAAAAATAATAAATGGCAGCAAGGTTGGCCTTCAGTTGAATGCAGGCATCATGCAGTTTCGGTTTCATGTAATGCCCCCCTGCCAAGGAAACTGTCACTACTCATTTTCAACATGAGAATCTCATTTAGCTGTATTTAAGACAAGTCACTCTCATGTTACCACTAGGCAAACACAGCAAATTAATATTTCAAAACCAATATGAACTTAAATCTCATGACATTTAGACTAGATCGGGTATGACAGACAGGGCATGCCATGACATAAGGCATACTGAGAGATGTTGTCAAGGTATAACATGAAAGAAAACACAGCACCATAAATCTGTAGTTAGTACAAAATTCCCAGTCAAGAATGTTGGGTCCTTACTCTGATGGAACACTAATCCTTTATTTATCCTCCATATATATGTTGCCTATATACTCCCTCCCTCCAATACCCCCAAATATTTGTTTGTTTATGTATGTTTTCTGCTCATAGAAGAACAAAGCAAGGATACAAGAAAGCTACACAAATACATCTGTTCAAGTGCAACAGTACAACTGTCATCACAAAGAATAGGAGATCCACAAAACTGCATACCACAATGGGGTCAGCCACACTGAACCTTTCACAGAGTAAAGATCGAAAGGTGAAATAACTCCAAATAGTGACAAGTATGTCTAATGTCTTGTGCCACTGAAAATACTGCAGATAAGATAGCCATAACTGCATGTTATCAAAGCATCTAAGTATAACAAAATACATTTTAACATAATACATATTCCAAGTTTTTATTATAGTTAGGTAAAAAGCTCTAACTAGGCATATACTAGGCAGATAAATACACACCTCTATGCAGACAGGTATTAAAACTCACCTCACTCTTAATCACTTAAAAGAACGGAAGTTATAAAAACACTACTACTTTTATAAAAAACATATCACATTTATAAAAGTGTGTACTTCTTACATATCACATTTATTAAAGACTTCTAACACAACACTCCTATTCCCAGCAAGCAGCAGGCTGGCGTGGATGGGATGGCCTTGCCATTCTGACAGAACACTTCTAGGATACCTGATTGTATTTGGACTTCTCAGGAACCCAGCAGTACATGCTTTACTAGTAAACATTTCCCTCGGTCATAAAGAAGGTGCATTTTTAAACTGAAAGCCAAAGTCAGGGCTTATAGACTCTAAGAGTTCACAAAGAATTACATGAAACAAATATATACAATTCAATTATCAGCATAATTAAAAAGGTACAATCACACATGTGATGACATGGATAAATCTGGAGAACATTATGCTACATGGACAAAGACAAATACTGCATGATTCCACTTATAGGAGACATCTAAATAGTTAAATCCATGGAGACAAAAAGGAGACTGGTGGTTGCCAGTGTTTGGTGAAGGGGAGTGGAGAGCTAGTGTTTAGCTGATGCAGAGTTTCATGAAAGATGCAAAGATTCTGAATGAGAACTAGTATTTGATAGCATAACAGGGTGACAAAAGTTTCACTAATAATCTCATTGTACATTTAAAAATGACAGAGTGTGACTGGATTGTTTGTAACACAAAGGATAAATGCTTCAGGTGACGGATATCCCATTTACCCTGATGTGATTATTACACATTGTATGGCTGTATCAAAATATCTCATGTACCTCATAAATATATACACCTACTATGTACTCACAGACAACAAAAAGATTCTGGAGATTGGCTGAATGTACCTAACATGATTAAACTGTACACTTAGAACTGGTTAAAATGGTAAATTTTGTTACGTGTATTTAAAGACAGTAAGATAATAAAAAACATCACGTCCTGCCTTTCTATCTCTATCCCTTCTTCTATTTTTCTTCATAACATTTATCATTATCTGACACTGTATTGCATATGCATGTGTTGTGTGTGTGTGTGTGTGTGTGTGTGTGTGTGTGTGTGTATGTGTGTGTGTATTGTTTTTAGAGACAGGGTTTTACTCTGTCAATGCTGTGGTGTAGTAGTGTTATTACAGCTCACTGTAATCTCCAACTCCTGGGTTCAAGTTATCCTCCTATCTCAGCCTTCCAAGTGGCTGGGACTGTAAGTGCATGCTACCGTGCCCAGCTAATTTTTAATTTAATTTTTGTAGTGATGAGTTTTGCTATGTTTCCCAAGCTGGCCTCAAACTCCTGGTATCAAGCAGTCCTCCTGCCTTGGCCACATGTATATATATGTTGCCTATATACTTCCTCTCTCCAATATCCCAAAACATATAAGTTCTGAAGGCAGAAATCTTGTCACTCTACCCTCAGGGCTTGGAACAGTGCCTGGAAAATAGGGATGCTCAATATATATCTTACAGATGATTTTTAAGGTACAATCATGATTTTTCAAATATTTTAATGCTAAAGACCATATTAAGTTAACCTTTGTTTTACTCTCACCAATCTTAATTGTTTAATCATTAGTTTATAATCATCCTTCATTAGCTCCTGGGCCAGTTAATTGGCAAGTCACTTAACCGCAGTTAACCTATAACCAGAATACATAAAAAGAAGTTATCTCCAACTAAAATACATAAAAAGCCCACTGTGAAAATTAATCTAACAGCATCACCCATTTCTCTGTTTCAAGTAGCTACTATTTAATTGCTTGTAAAATACAGGCTGCACATAAGATATGAAGATGTGGAATCAGGGAAGCTATGTGATTGGATCAAGGTCTCATGTGGAGAGCTTGTGCATATATTTGGAAATAATTTTCAGAAGCATAAGAAGCAAGAGTTTTTGAAGTGTGTTACGATACAATCCTTGCAGAAATCCAACCAGGTAATGAGATTGTGTCTGTAAGCCACACAGGAAAATCAATTCCATTGCACAGATGATGGGCAATAAATAGTAATCTTGCCATTTTAATACAAGAAGCTAATACAGTTTCATGGGTGTCACCAAAAATATAATAGGACAGGTGCCACTGATGCAGCACAGAAATGAAAACATAGAGCTTGGCCAAAATAAATGGATTTAACAGATGAGAACATAATGCACAACTGTGAGGAATTCTATGAGCCCACAACAGAAAACCATGTTTCTCAGATTTTAGATTTCCCAGATAAGTCATATTTCTAAAACATTGGGTAATGAGGTTGCCTGTGTCTAATTCTTCTGAATGAAAACATTAAAAGACAAAAATGTATTAAGTGGTAGTTATCTCTGATTGACCATGTGCTATATCTAAGATTTTGTTCTAGCAACTAATATGCATTAGCTCATTAAGGCTCACAACACAACAATGAAATATATATTATTATCATCACCTCTGTTTTACTGATAAGGCAACTCAGGCCCAAAGCAGTTTTTCTCTAGTCCTGTGTTTAGTGCCAGGCAGAGACAAAACTCAAACCCAGGTGGCTGCTCCCAAAGCCGGTGGTCTCAACTGCTGACTCTGGCTCTAGCACCCAAAAGCACTATTATTTCATGGATGAAGTGATATTTTAAGCCAAAAACCAGGCAGCATATCTATTTCACTGTAATAAAAACTTACCTCCCCCTTTGCTCAGATTTTTGGAAAAGTCATAACAGACCTTCACTGCCCAAAGAATGGTACTTGATAAGCATGATTATGGAGTATTTAGACAAGGATGAAATAAAAATGAAACTGAAAGACTTTCAGGATAGAAATATCCAGCAGATCATCTCATCAGAAAGAAAGCAAGAAATGAATCACAGAATTTCATACTGAAGGGATCTTCAAGGTCAACCAGCTCAATCCTCTTCTGAACACAGAAATCACTTTCTACCATGTCAGGTTATACTTTAACAAATCAGCCACAAGAAACTCACTATTCATGGTTCAGCCTTTCTTCTTCACTCCCTTCTCGGTTCTTTCCACCATTCCTCATTGGTTGAAAAAGGTTCCACACCCTTTTCTATCCTGATTGCTCTCCCCATGGGCAAAATTTATTTTGTTCTGTCTCTCTTAAAAAGCAGGAACTAGAAAAAAAGTGAGAATTATGGGAAGCCTAAACAGCACTGGTAGAGTAAGGCTATCACCTCCTTCAATATGGTCATTTTGCTTTCCTGATGCAACCTAAGATTATTTTAGATTTTTTTTTGTAGGGTATGGTAAAGCACTAACACCACAGGGATAATTAATACAACATGGGTGATATCATTATTTATTTGCCTTGAAGCCAAATCCTCGATCTCTTCTTCATATATATATATTGCTGCTAAATTGTATTACTCTAATTCCAAGCCAGTACTCTTGGCTTTTTTTTTTTTTTTTGAGACAGAGTTTCACTCTTGTTACCCAGGCTGGAGTGCCCAAACTATGGCCCGCAGGCTGCATGCGGCCCCTTGAGGCCATTTATCTGGCCCCCCGCTGCACTTCAGGAAGGGGTACCTCTTTCCTTGGTGGTCAGTGAGAGAAGCACAGTATGCGGCGGCCCTCCAACGGTCTGAGGGACAGTGAACTGACCCCCTGTGTAAAAAGTTTGGGGACACCTGCCATAGAGGAAGGATTTAGATTTATTCCTACTTATCACCCTATTAGATTCATTCACCATTTGTGCCTGGCCAACGGTATTTTCCATTAATTGCTGCAGAATGCTTCCAGTCTCTCCCAGGGTTGTGAAACCCATGACTTCCTCTTTAGGTACTCCAAATGCTGACAAACCATCTGTATAACACTTTGGAACTGATAACAAATTTTGATTCTATACTTTACAGCATCTGTCTTTTTCCCTTTAACTTCTTCCAGCTTCCCCAAATTCCACACAGATCATAAACAGTGATTATTGATATTACCTGCGGATTTTCTCAAAACCCCAGCTTAAGAAAGGGTCAACTTCAGTTCTTCCTATAGCAAGAAGTCTCATTTGACTTCACTTTCCTCACCTTTCACTTTCCTCACCCATCTAATATGCCTCCCTCTCTTCTTTCTAACTTTGACCCTCTCACCTAACATTTCCCCAGCCATTTTGTAAGGGTGACTCCATGCCAGCGCAGGGCACACCCAGACCACGCATCACGAACAGTGCCAACTGCAGGCTGCAAACAGTTAAGAGGAAAGGGTGCACTGTCATTAGGCTTCCTGGCTTAGGTGAGATTTCATACATTTAAGGCACAGTGTGAGCCTACAAATACCAATTCAAAATTGGTTTTCACTTCTTAAAAAGAACTGTCAATCTATTATAAAAAGGTACTTTGTCTCTTTCAGCATTATCCATTTACACATCATGCAGCAATATCAAAAGTCTTCCTGAAAACACAGACACATGCATTATAATCAGTGGAAATATATACAGCAATGTGTCAATAGCTGAGATGTACAGACACAAAACCAGAAGAAAAGGCAAAAATGTGTAAAAAAAAAAAAAAAAAAGGATAGGATTGGAAACATTATGTAGGTGGGGCTGCTAGTGACTAGAATCGAAACAGATCACACTCTCCAATCTAAACAATGAAATTCTAACCTGCTTTCGGAAAGAGAGAGAAACTACAGATTGCTATGCCCAAAACAGGAGTTCTTAAGATAACACTAAAGTGAAATATACCAAACTTACTTCTTACAGAGTGAGCTCAGAAGTGGACAAGAGCTCACATGCCTATACTTTCCTTATCTGTATTATGGGGATCACAGAACCTGCCCTGGAGAATTCATAAGGCAGTGGTAAAATAACTAACGAATTTGAAAGCGATTGTCTATGTTGTAGATGATATAGGCAATATTATCCGCAGCTACTGTTTTCATTGCAACAAATGATGAGATAAAATTGTTTTACAACAATAATGGAATTTACTCAACTAAATAGAGGAGATGACAAGGTTTAAAGAAGACAGGAAGAGAAAGGATTGGGAAATTCACCTTTCTCTTTAGAACCACCATTCAGGGCTGTGGGAATCACCAGTTCAAAACAGCAGGTTTTATCCAGGGACCACAGTCCCTACACAAAGGTGCCAGGAGGACACAGATATGCCGCCTGAGAAACAGATGAAAGATGTACAAAATAGCAAAGTACACAGTTTACTAACCCAGGCCAGTCCCTGTACTCAATAGCATATCCCCAGGAAAAAAAAAAAAGTACCTGTTCGCTTTTCTAACAAATACCTTTTTTAAAACACAGAATTCTCCATGAGTGTTGAACTTGTAGACATAGTAGAATACGAATTATGAAGAATATTTTTTTTAATTGGCTATAATGGTTAAGGTTTAATAATTTCTCCTACTCCTACCAGAAAGGGACTATGGTAAGCACTTTTAAAACTTAAGAAAGAAATGAAACATTGATAAATGTATTCTTATTGAATGCTACCTGAATATTTAACACCATAACAATTTATGGAATCTCCTCATCTCAGCACACAATTCAACACAGAAATTCCTCATTTACATGATAAAAGAGCATTTCAGTATCCCATTATACTGTTTCTCTCCGCTTCCTACCAGAGAGTAGCCACATAGAAACAACACAACAACCTCTAATGGGAAAACTTTCTTCAGGTTTTGATTTTTGGAAGATTTTACACATCTCTCTCCATTAACTCTACTTTACCTTAAGTTGCAGAATAGGTTTAGCACAATTAGAAATTTATAGTCTAAGAAACTAAAGACTGCACCCAGCACACAAATTATTCTTGCTTATGATACAAATAGCCCCAAGTCATTGGCCAGCAGACCCTCCATTAAACACCCATTAATGAAAACACATCTTTAAGGCTATCTCTAAGATGGAATCTGTTATTCCAGAGCCCATCTAGGCTGCAAGCACATTAACTATGAACATAAAACAAAGGGGCCAAATTAAGAGGGTCTGACCTATTAGAGGACATCATTAGAGTAGACAGTTTCTGTGAACCTCACGGACAATTCTTGTATGAACTATTGTGGTGCTTGGATTAAGAAGTATATTAAGAACAGGATAAAGGGTGAGGGCAGGCTGAGAAATACCAAGCCTCGAGGTCAATGATCCCCAAGTTCAAAGGTGTTAGTCAACTATTCACAGGATAAGGGCATTTTTCGTTCATACACAGGTTTTGACAGAGCTAGGGGAAGCATGCTAGCCATCTGATCAACCCCAGTGCTGCCAGTCAACACCTGGAAAGACAATGACAATTAGTTGCAGCATTCCTTATACTCACCAGCACACTTTGTTCTCGTCCTGAGAGCTGGCCCAGGAGAGCCAGTGCCACCCTCCCCTGGCCTGGTCAGGAGCACACTAATCTCATATTCTGTATCGGGGTCAAGGTGTCCAATTTTATAGCTTGTGGAATCGACTGGCTGCCGGTCATTCCAGCTCCCACTGGCTGTGCAGTACTCCACCTCTCGGGCGACAATGGGCCCGTCCCCATTGATGGAGTTGGCGTTCAGCTGTATCCACAGGTAGGTGGCTCCCACGGAGGCGAGCTGAGGTGGAGCAATAGGAACAGGTGGTTCTGAAAGGCAAACCAGAAAGCTGTCTTTCAGATGCTTTACTCTTCATTCTTAAAAGAGCTAAACATGCATCAACTATTAAAATGTAGAAGATATTAACATTTCAGGAATAAATTGATACAAACAATTTGTTCAGGTTAATAAGAAAAAGCATATTGATAAAGGTTTTAACAGCATTCAAAATTGTGAAATAAACCATCTTTAAACACATATGTTTGTTCAAGTAGGCATAACCCTAATTTGTTTTAGGATACCAACCATTGTGCATACTATATGCAAATTAGCATATCTGGTACTTTTTGTAATGATGAATACAGAAAATATTCTCAAGAGAAAAATGCATTAGAGTGGTGCCTGTTTTAGAATAATTGTAACAATATCTTAAATGAGTGAGCTCTCTCATTAGAGTCAGTCAGTTACCTAGATATCAAAGGAATTTTTTTTCTCTCACTAAAGTCAATTGGTGAAAGTTCTCTCAAGTATTTAAGCTCTAGCAAGCATTCATTGTCAATCTACTTATTGAGAATGTCTTCAAAATCATCAAAGGTATTAGTTTCTATATCATTAAATTGTTTCCTTATATTTATATTCCAAAGATATCATCACTTTAAAAACATGGCTGAAATTATAGTTTATCTCATCAAAATAAATCTCCAGGATGACCCATTTCCCAAAATAACAATCAAAATGGACTCAACTTGCTACAGGAGAATTGAGCATTCTGGATAATGAAGTCCACCACTGCTGCCGTTAAGGGAACTTCCAGTAATAAGTCTTACTAAAGCAGTGAATAGAAGGGAAAGCTCTGAAGCTAAGAACATACCATGCCCAGTTGATAAAACTAAGAAATCAATAGCAAACACACTTTATAACCCAAGAAAGGCCCTCTCATTGTTTAAAATCTGAGATCGACTCTTTTTCTATAGCATTGTTAATCTTATGATAAATAGTATTCCCAGTATATTAGTTAGATGCTCGTTGAAAGGCTCTCCGGGTACCAAATGAAGGTATTCCATGTGCCAGTGTCACTGTGAATGATACCACACATGATAAATGAGATCATTGCACGAAACAACATATTTCTACTTGAATAAATCTCCCTCTCAGAAAAACACAGATCTAGTGATTTTTTTTCAAGACTGTTTCCATGGGTGATTTGTGCCTTTTTGGCATGCTCTTGTTTTTAACTCCTCATTTTGCTCATACAAACGCATGGAAAAATAAAATCCACTATATCCTATTACTGACATATGCTGGTTGGCTTGCTGAAATTTCTGCTGCCCTCTTGCATGCGCTTGCATGGCAAACATAACTAATCAATCACAGCTGTGTTTCCTGCTGAAGAGGACCTCAGGGAAGCTGGCACCACATGAAGTTTGCACCTGAAATGATACTGGGTTAATTCCTAGACCAGCTAAAAACCAGCAACACTGGTTCCCTTTGTTGGGTTGGGTGTCTCAGTTCTTTTTCATATTTAAGGTGGAGTAAGTCATACCGACTTTTTTAAGTTGCTAGGGAAATCTCACTTGATTAAGTCAAAATAAGACAACAAATCGTAAATGAATTTTACTTCAGAGACTACAAACATAATGCACATTTACTAAAATAGTGTTCCTGTTATTTATAAACTGAAACTTTGTGCTCATTTTTCATTTCTTTAAACAGCTCTGCCTTAACTCATAATGATTTTAACATCAATTCATATCATTAGGCGATTCCTTGAACCAAGACATGAAATGAGCCTTTTATGGTACATCCCAAGGCATTTACGTAGCTAGGCTGAAAGAGCAGTTAATTACTTTCAAGTTGCAAATGCTAGCAAGGGTTGTTGAACTGCCATTCAAAATAAAACTCAGGGGCAAAGTCACAAAGGGTCATGAGTACACTCACTCACTCAAGACATTGTTACTAGTCTCCTAAAATAGGCAGGACTTTAGTACATTTGTTTTCTGAGAATATTTTCTATATTAATTCCCCACTGGGAATTAATATAGAAAATACCAGATGTGCTAAAGAAAAGTACCAGATATGCTAAATCAAATGAAAGATTCAACTAGAACTGGAAATAATTGGAACAGACATTCAAAAGGACTTTTGGTTTACAGAAGAATCAGTACAAAATAAGGCAACATTTACATTTTCATTTTTAGATGGAGTCTTGCTCTCTTGTCAAGGCTAGAGTGCAGTGACGCCATTGTGGTTCTACAGCCTCTGCCTCCCAGGTTCAAGTGATTCTCCAGCCTCAGCCTTCTGAGTAGCTGGGATTATAGGTATGTGCCACCATGGCTGGTTAGTTTTTATATTTCTAGTAGAGTTGGGGTTTCACCACGTTGGCCAGGCTGGTCTAGAACTCCTGACCTCAAGTGATGTGCCAACTTCAGCCTCCCAAAGTACTGGGATTACAGGCATGAACCACCACACCTGGCCAACATTTAAATTTTCAACAAATTTTCCCAAGGGAAAAGATGAAGGAAGTAAAAAAAGAAGGAGGGAGGAGAGAAGAATTTTAATCTGTACAAAGTGATAAAAAGCAATTCAAAATATTTTTTAATTCAAGTGAAAGGACACCATTAAACTAGTCCTAAATCAAGCCAGTAATGAGACTAATTACATGCACAAAGACATATATCTAATTGATACACATATGTAAATACCTGATACATCAATATGTCAATATCATATGTAACTGTATGAAATATGTTTACATATGAATATAGAAATGTAACTAAATAGGGTATTGACCTATATATGCATATAAACATGCACCATAGAGATTATATGAAATATTTGTATGTCCTTGGTTACCAACAGTGGCTAGACACGAATAAAGATGAGAGTGATGGTTAACCAACTAAAGGACTTGGTCTTTATTTGGGGGGCTGGTGGGACCTTAAAAAGTTACAAACTCTATGTACTGTAGTTTCTCCCATTTGTAAAACATTAGCACTCCAAATATTATATGGTATACAAAAAGTGTTAAGTTATACACAAGTGGTCTAAAAATGTTAGTGTATATTTTGAAGTAATTTCCTCAAGGTAATAACTTTATAAAAACTAGGAGTGTCTAGCATGTTATCTCATTTAAAAATATATGTATATACAAAACATGGCCATAAAATTATAATTGGAGAAAAACTTAAATTTCATAGTTGAGTCCTAACTGCATGCAAATTGCCATGAGCTGTGGCAGTGTGCAGAAATGGAAAGAAGTTCCTGGAAATTTTTATCACAGTGAGCCAAGATACTACTACACTGTCATAAGACAGGAAATGTGGTACAAAATATGAATAGTCCTCATTCATTCTTTCTATTTATGTTTGTTCTGGTAGACTAGAAATTTGTAATTTACTTATAACTCTCCACACATTCACTTTTCCTCATAGGCAATTTTTAGAGATACTACTAGATTTGCATCCTGCTAATCATTAACATGGGTACTGGCAGGTCACAGTGAAGCAGTGCAGCAACTGAAAGAAGAGGAAAAATAATCACAGACAACTGAACCAAGATAAAAACTAAATAATGGTAGTGATGATTATGATCATGATGAACTAGAAAATGACAAAACAGTTTGTAGGCAAACTAGTGTCCTTTTTGAACATCATGATGTCTCACTTGCCAGAGCACTTTCAACAGGGCAGGGTGTGTACAGCAAGGAAGAATCTTAGTTCTGTTACAGACATTAAACCTAAATATTAGGCTGGTTCAAGTCTCAACAAACAAAAACATGTTAAGAATCTGCTGTGGCAGATACATTATCAGAGTGGATATCTTAATGTGCATTTCCTTAGGCCAAACATCAGTCACTGCTGCAGATGATTAGTTCTCAAGGTGGACTCACTGGGAAGCACTGTCCCTCATAGGCTACATGTGACTAAGATTGGCAGTGGTAATCTCTCAACAAAGCATATGGCTGACTCATCTAGAGGTTTTATAACAGAGGCTGTGTCCCTGGATATTCTGACTCAATATGAGTGTGGCAAGAGGAGGAAGGAAAGAATAGACGGTCAGGTATTCGTATTTAAAAAAAAATTAGAAAGGTAGTTATGACAACCATTCCCCAGTGAAGACCACTGACAGACTGGACCAGAGAGAAGTTCATCCCTGTCCTCCTCTCCCTTCCCACCAAGGGCCTGTCAAGCACCCACTGCTGCCTATATACACTTGCATTTGATCTTCCTCACAGCTCTATAAAGTGAATAACATTATTATCATCTGATACTACCTCACACATAAGGAAACAGCAGCACAGTCAGGGCAAGCCACTGGCCCACATCCACATACCTAGTTCTAGAATTTGAATCCACCAATCTTTAAAGCTGCCTCCCTAGAGAAATGTGCAGATAAAAGCAATAGCACATACAAAACAGGTCAATTTTTTTTTAAGAGACAGGGTCTCACTCTGCCCAGGCTGGAGTGCAAGGGCACAATCATAGCTCACTGTAGCCTAAAACTCCTGGGTTCAGGTAATCCTCTAGCCTCAGTCTCCTGAATATTTGGGAGTATAGGCAGTGCCACCATACGTGGCAACTTTTTAAAATTATTTTTGTAGAGATGGGGGTCTCACTATGTTGCCCAAGCTGGTCTTGAAACTTCTGGCCTCAGTTTTCCAAAGTGCTGGGATTATATATGTAGAGAGATCAATTTTATGCACCATATTTAACAAATGCAAGGAAAACTTTTCTTAAAGCAGGCATCATTCTGTTCTCCTAGGAAAAACAGCAATGGCCTGCCACAGGTTGCCTAAAAATGCCTCATGGTACACCTCAAAGTCCAAATTATCCTGTCTGGGACCAAAAATTGGCTTGGTGGCTTAATGCTATCAGTTCCTCAGCCTACAAAAAACCCATTAAACAAGCTAAATAAAACTTATTTCTCCTTTCTATTTTCCCTCATCCCCCACCTTCTTAAATATAATGACTCAATTTTTCAGTCATGCAAAATATAGTAATAGAACCTAACTGGAACATTATGAATGTTAACACAGTATTATCAATATGGCTCATGTGATAGGACTGAGCATTTTTATACTGACACTGCTTCATTTTATTAACCACCCCACTATCATAAACATCCTGGCTGATGAATATTTGCATTTTAAGTGATTTTCTATCAGTAAAAAATTTTATTTCTAAAAAGAAATTTATAGGTTGTAATCTCTGTATACAGTGTTGGCAGGAGATTTTGCCAAGAGCACATTCATTGTTTTGTAAGCAACTAAATAAACATAAAATAATTTTTTCAAAAATACTGTTCACATGCAAAATTTGTACTTAAAATGCAATCCATCAAAATAGCCTGTCATCAAACCACTGTTCAGAAACAGACAAGGATTAAGTTTAAGCTTAAAAGGAATAATGAACTAACAACTACCTAACACATATCTACTTTAATAGAATATTCTGAGGTATAAAAACACATTAAATACCTTTAACTACCAGTTCTGCATAGTTTGATATTCCAACCCCTCCTTCGGTGCGAATCATGCAGCGGTACTTTCCAGCATCTCGTTTGGTGGTATTCACAACATTAAATGAAGCAATGAAGCGTCGGGAGCTGGTCACCTTGATTTCCTTCAGAGGAGCATCTCGCACATCAATGCCCTGTATCAAGCAGGGTGGGGAGGACAAAAAGCAGCACTATCAGCTGTCAGAGCAAAACAATCAAACACCCAATAGCATTTACCCATGCTATTTTCATGCAGATCTTGGTACAGTTGTTTATTACCCATGGGCAGTTGTACCAGGAGCAGGAAACTAAAATTCTGTCATGATCAACATTTTAAAGACTGAGCAATACAGCCAGGCGCAGTGGCTCACAACTGTAATCCCAGCACTTTGGGAGCTCAAGGTGGGCAGATCATCAGGTTAGGAGTTTGAGACCAGCCTGGCCAACATGGTGAAACCCTGTCTCTACTAAAAATACAATAATTAGCCAGGCCTGGTGGCAGCACCTGTAGTCTCAGCTACTCCATAAGCTGAGGCAAGAGAATCGTTTGAATGCAGGAGGCAGAGGTTGCAGTGAGCTGAGATTATGCCACTGTACTCCAGCCTAGGCGACTGAGTGAGACTCCATCTCAAAAAAATAAAAATAAAAAGACTGACAATGCAAAATTAAGTGTGCATAAATTTTTTGTTTTTGCCTCTTCAAAACATTAATTATATTAAATTAGTGCAACGGGGGAGTGAAAATACAGAAAACTTCATTACCTTGTTTTCAAACTATCAACATTTGGTCTTATAACACTTTCTCTTATTTTTATGCTTGACTAGGAAATAAAATTAGCTCACCCACTACCCTGTTACTTCTTGACCTCATTTTATAAATGAAATAATAAACAATTTATTAAGAATAATATTTAAATATGTTAGGTTTTAGAGTATTCCCTATTGAACAGGACTAAAAGAATAGTTCAACTCTTTTGATGTTCTTCCTGTGTATACAAAAACCAAGGAGAAGTAGGTTCCTAATAATTATTAAGTGACATTCATATGTAACAAGAGAGGTTCCTCTCTACATCCCATATCCCCAGGTCCACACAAAGAAGGTTCCACAGCTGGGGCAGTCTGGTGTTTTATTATCCCCATACACTAAGTAACCCTTTAGTTATGCACACTTGGAAATCCATTCTATTATTCCAATAGTTTAAAGCCTAAAAAGCAGGTTTAGAGATTTTATTTTTCTCTCTGCTGCACACGCTGTCTCTCTGTCTCCAAATATATATAAAGTTTCTCACACCAACAGTCCCCCATAGACAAATACAAATATCCAGTCCTGAAAACGTGTCTCTGTGTGTGTGTGTGTGTGTGTGTGTGTGTGTATGCGTGTGTGTTTTACAATCAGGAAAGAGGCTGTCTTTAACATGTTATAAGTATTAGTAAAAAAAAAATGGAAAAGACCTCAAGGCTAATACATGACTTTTATGCCAAGCATAATGTCCAAGCACTATGTCCATTAATCACCCAGCAACCACTCTTGGCATCCCAACCAGGTGCTATCACTGTATCAAGACACTATGATCACAATGGCAAACAAAAGAATGGTGGTGGCCGGGCTTATGGGCCTCCAGATATTGTGGTGGATAAGCTTGAAGTGAATACATAACCACAAACGATGGCCAAGGTGGTTTAGGAAAGATGAGCTGGCTAGCAGAAATCCCATTGTGAACCAGCTGCAGATACAGTGGCTGTGGGAGGCTAGTCTGAGGAAGTGACATGTGAGTTGAGATCTGAAGGGTAAACAGAAGCTAACCAGGCAAAGGGGAAGGGTGGGAAGGAAAGAGCATTCTAGCTATCAGAAACAGTACAGGAAGCTCAAGATGGTGATCAAGAGCTGCAGGTTTTGGATGAAGTTAAGGCAGCCAGTGGGGCCTGGGAGGTGTGCGGGCACCTGTGCACTCAGGGACTTGCAGGCTCTATTAATAAAATGTTTATATTCATAGCTACGAAAATGCTGGCCTACAAAAAAACAGAACTCATCTGTATTATTCAGTGATTTATATTATGCAAAGTCCTTTAAAAGCTTTTATCTTGTTATGTTTTCTCCTAAGGGACGCAAGTTTGGGAGTTAGCCTGACTAGCATGCCAAACCTATAGTGGCCATCCCGAGTGACCTACCTTCATAGAACCTCACTTTCCTAACCTGTAAAGAAGAGATGATACCACCCACTGTCAGGGTTGCTGGGAAAACTCACAGACATATGCGATGACACAGGCGTAACACCTGGCACCATGCAGCCCCTCCTGAGCTTTGGAACACCTGAGTGACGAATCCAAGGAGAAAGGCAGAGCAACTCTCAAAGTACCACCTTACTACTAACAAACCTGAAACTGCAGAATATGGCTTAAGAGTGCAGGAACAATGGGCTTGCTAATCCTGAAGCACAGAATTAAACAGACTCACCAACCCAGTCCCAGGCCACACTAGAAAACCACAAGGCCTCCCATATGTTGAGTGCTGCTGTTAAAACTCACAGGATAGAGGGACAGGGTTCCCACAGGCAGTCAGCTCCCCAAAGAAGGGGCTGGGCTAGGCATACTCAGCCCTTCCTCCCAGGCAGCTTCTGCTTGGGCAGTGAGAAGGCAGAGAGGAGTGCTGCAATAGTACAGTTCCTGCCACTTGGAAGGAAACATCAGTAGTGGGGAAGAACAGTTCCATCAACATTATCTTTAGTATTATCTGTAAAACAGTCTTGTTTATACCATAAAATGTCCTAAGTCAGAATATAAAGTCCCTCATTATGTCTGCGTGTTTTTTTCACTAAATGCCCTAAATTTGTTCTCATAGACAGCATTAAGAAGTTTAAAAATGAAACAAAACCAAATACAGCATTAATAATACAACAGGAGAAAGGTTCCAGTCTGTTTTCCATAGATACTCAGTCTCTGATTCTCACCCCACTGCAGAAAATAAGTAAATTCTAGCCCTAGGGATAATCTTAGACATGCTACTTGATAGTCTTGTTTTCAACCTAAAAAAGAACCACATCTCTGGTTTTGGAAGGGAAAAGAAATTAAGCCATAAAGGCAGATTTCATATCTGTGTTTATTAAAACAACAATGAAGAGGTCTTAGGGCTATCTATCCATTAATTTATCTGTTTACTTATGGCGTGAATCCTATAACCATAAACTTTTGTAATAATCTCCTAATGTTCTTCCTAATAGAAGCATCTCTCAAAAGAATGTTTATTCAAAAACAATTTAAAGTTTGCACTTACTGACCCCTCACAACTATTCAAGGCTGTACTGAGGGCACTTGAGTATAAGAAAGCCTCCTTTTTCACTTTATGCCTACGTTGAGAGGAATATGATTCACAGTTGTGCTGTCTTCGTGCCACAGATGTACCCTGTAAAATAACCAGCCCTGGACTCGGAGCTCCACGTACTTCTAGTGAGTCATATGGACTCTCAAGAATGAGCCTTTAAAAATTTAACTCATGTACTGAATCACATGAAAAGTCAGATTCAGCTTCATGAGAAAAAGTACATAGGGAAGAGATATCAAGTGCTAAGCAGCGATCATTTTAGCTTAGAATGTACACAGGAAGAGCAAATCACACATCTTACTCAAATCTGCAGGCCATTTTGTATTAAACCATTCACATGTGCATGGATTCAGGCATTCATTCAACCAATATTCAGTTGAGACAAGCTTTTATGGGGCACATACTCTATCATATAAGAGAGCATAAAGTTAAAAGAACCATCCCTGGACTCGGAGCTCCACGTACTTCTAGTGAGTCATATGGACTCTCAAGAATGAGCCTTTAAAAATTTAACTCATGTACTGAATCACATGAAAAGTCAGATTCAGCTTCATGAGAAAAAGTACATAGGGAAGAGATATCAAGTGCTAAGCAGCGATCATTTTAGCTTAGAATGTACACAGGAAGAGCAAATCACACATCTTACTCAAATCTGCAGGCCATTTTGTATTAAACCATTCACATGTGCATGGATTCAGGCATTCATTCAACCAATATTCAGTTGAGACAAGCTTTTATGGGGCACATACTCTATCATATAAGAGAGCATAAAGTTAAAAGAACCATCATTTACCTAATTGAGTTTATTATCTGGATAGAAATAAACAAACAAGGCAATAATTACAATACAGAGCAATGAACTACCTCCCATAGCACACAGAGGAGAAGGAGACCTGACTGGATGTCTTAGTCTGTTTTCTGTTGGTTATAACAGAATACCTAAAACTGTGTAAAGAAATTTATTTCTTTCAGTAATGGAGGCTAAGAGGCCTCAGGTCAAGTGGCCTCATCTGGTGAGGGTCTTCTTGCTGGTGAGGACTCTGCAGATTCTTGAGGCAGCAAAGGGCATCACATGGTGATGGGGCTGAGTGTGCTAGTTCAAGTCTCTCCTCCTCTTCTCAGAAAGCCACTGGTCCCTCTCCCGTGATAACCCATTAATCCACTAATCCATAAATGGATTAATCCATTATGAGAGCTCTTATATAATGACCCAATCACCTCTTAAAGGCCCCATCTTTCAATAGTGACACTGGAGATTAAATACTGATTTAATACTGGGGATTAACATTTCAACATGAGTTTTTGGGGAGACAAATATTCAAACTATGGTGCTGGGGATGGTGTCAGTGCAGGCTTTCTAGGAAGCACCGCTTGAGCACACGCTTAGGGATGTACAGAAGTTTCTTAGGCAGGAAATAAAGAGGAAAAGTCCAGTGAATAAGAGAAGCTCTCCAGAGTCAGGAGCCAAGGGAGAGCGCAGAACTGTAGGGAAAATATAGGGTCTCTATGGTGGAACTACAGGAGAACTATAAAAGAACTATAGGGAAAGTATAGGAGAAGTCTAGGGGAACTATAAGGGAAGTATAACTTATCCCATATGGCAAGAACAGAAGTGCTTCTCAGTGAAAAGGCTAGAAGGAAAAATGCAACACAGACCCCAACAAGAAATACAAAACGTTGAGGATGTTAGTGTATTCAGATGCTGGGAATGAAGGACCTTAGGGAAAGAGGTAACACAAACACCTCTGCATGTACAGTAACGGACTGGAGGAGATGGGGTGTGAGCCCAACTGATGTCAAGGGAAACTGGGTAAGTTGTTTTCAGAAATCATAGTAACAAGACACAAAGAGAGAAGACAGAGAAAGAAAGACAAGAAACCTCAAGATATCTAGAAAACAAAATCAACACAATGTGTATTCCACTACAGTAACGTCTTTCTCCTCTAGCAGACCATAAAGTCAAGGGTCGTATCTTACTCATTCTGTGTACCCAGGTGCACTCAGAAATGTCACTCTCCCTCCATCCGCCCCCAAAGGCCTTCATGTGGTAGGTATCCTGCCCTGTATCTGGAAGGCAGGAATGTCACACAAGCCACAGATAATGTGAACAAACAGGCCTGGTTCAGAGTCTCCCATTTTTTACCATCAGATCCAGCCCTGTTGTCCCCCAGTCACACTTCTGTATGACTGTCCACAAAAACACAATTTTCTCTGAGTCTTCGAGTCTTCATTTTCTGAAGGCACCTGTGTCATATAATACTTGTATTAAAGAATTTTTTATGTGTTTATCTTGTTAATCTGTCTTTTGTTACAGAGATTTCAGCCCTAGACCTTGTAATGGGTGAGGAAAAGGTGTCCCTTTGCTGCAGGACAGGTAGAGAAAGGTATGAGAGTCTTTGCCTCCACTGTCCTTTCCCCATGACAGTGACGCCTGGAGAGGCCAATGTCTTTAGAACCTTGGGTACCACTAAACATCTAGGAACTCACAGGGAACTTTTTGTTATTCTAGCACAACAAAATAATGAAAATATACATCAGGTAGAGATAGCAAAATTGTCAGCCAGATTTTGCCCAATTTTCAGAATAAGAATGGCAGCCCCACCAAGCATTGGCACTCTACATTCTTAATAGCATGACGGAAGGACCATAAAAAATGATGAGGGGTGGGCATCTGGACTGTTCTTTACCACATGAGAGTTCACTAGGAGAGAGAGACAGCCTAGAACACAATTGTTGGGAGCAAAAACCTCAGACTCCATGCAAAGCACAGTGACTGAACGTCCTGGGTTGTTAAGGAAATCACTGACCCATCTTTTGTCAACTTAGTGAAACAACCATAATGATCATGCCTGAGAGGAGATGATCTGACTGGGTTAAATACACCTCTTTATATAAAGTAAGAGTGTCTTCAAATGTGCACGTATTTCAATTTGAGTCAGCTAGAAAAAAGTACTGATAGTTATTTAAATTAGACTTACAACCTTCTTTATGAAATGGACTAACTCTAGGACTTCTAAATGAGCAGTAATTTACCAGTAAAAAGATATGTATTAAGTCTTTCAGAAATAGTTTTGCAATAATCAGAGCAATGATTGAAAGAAATTGAGGTCTGGGAAGTTAACAGCACTTGCAGCAAATTAATCAATCTCAGGTGTTTTGGAGCTGCTCTGAGTGCACAGGCATCGAAGAGCTCTGAGCCAGTCCCCCTTCCTCAGACATACAGGTGGGAATTAAATGGCACTTTTATTTCTTCAATAGCGAAAATAGTCTGTATTATCCCACTTTCAAGTACTGTATGTCCATTTGTAAGATACTGTTTGAAATTCTTACCACTGACATCACTAATAACAGCAGGATCTGGAAAAATTTTTTTAAATATCTTATGTAAGCTAAATCCAATATTAATTGAACATCTCAAATAATCTAGCCTTTATGCAGCCCACATTTTTTTATTTTAATAATTAACATAGTGTTGACCTTTGATTTCTAGACCACAACCAACTTAATCAAAATATTTATCAATTTGGAGTACTGTTCTAGAATAAGTATACTTTAATTGGCTAATGAATATACAGATAGCCAAAATAATATACAGACACCCAAAGTTGTATCATATTATTATAGGTATATTCAAGAAGAATTTGATTATGGAAGTTTAGAGCTTCATTCTGTTATCAAGACATAGCTCATTTCATGATATATTTGTAATAGCTGAATAACATTATTTAATAAACCTGTGTTTAAATTTTATCTAGAGGTTCATCCAAATAATATAGGATATAGATAATAAGTGCAGTAAGTAGAAATACTAGCAAAATTAGAAATTCTTTAGTCTTAAAACCAAATATCCAACTGTTAACTAGGCTAACTAGGCCAAATCAAACTAAGAAGCCCAACACTGATGAACATTTTCTTACATATTTAAAGGTTCAAACCTTTTCAAAGCTAGGTCTCAAGCCAGTTCACTTTTAAACTGTAATTACAGTACTCTACTATGCAGAGGGTGCCAGTGCCTGTGCTACCTAACAAACGTGACCTAAAAGACCAGGCTAGTCATTAACACTGCTGGTTAAGAACATCACTCTTAATCAGTCTATATGCCTTAAAATACACAACTCTGCTGAAAACATAGTCAAAAGAAGATAAAGATGTAAGAGAAAGGAGGTTAAAATCCCTACCGTTTTGAATTTGCATAGGAATTGTCAGCATGCACTCAGGGCACAGTTTGTCTTTAAATGTGTGTATGTGTGCATACCTAGATATCCTAGCTCTCTCCAATGAGAAGATACCCAAAATAAAAATAAACAATAAAGTAGTAATGAGCACCTCTATGCTCAGATTGTAATTTCTAATAGCCATTTCCCTTGGGGAAAGAACCAGAATTTCCTGGGAAAATGGTCAATTCTAAGTCTGAAGTAGCAAATGGAAAATATAAACCTAGAACATGTCACAACAGAAAGCAAGTAAGTTCCCTGAGATGGGCCAGGACAGGAGTCACCCATGCTGAGTAAGCCCCACTAGAGGGCTGGGGAAGATGTGAGCAGCAATGAAGACATTAAGTGCAATGGACTCAACCACACAAGTTGATGATGATGATGCTGATGATGACAACAATAATAATTATAAATGCCTTGGTCATTTTTAGGTGATGACAGCAAGTGACTGATAGAACTAGACCATTCTGCAACTCCTAAAGAATGAACCAAGGCAATAATCATCAATGACCGATCATGTTACAGGATCCTTGGGGTGTCACTTCACCACCTAGTAACAGCTGTGGCCAATGGCACATTTGCTTGAGTTTTGCTTAGGCCCACAGGCCTACTTGGCCAGGCAGGCTGCACTCAGCTGGCACTATTGGCCCGGATCCCATGTCTGCCAAGGGCAAGTGGAGAGGCACACTGGCTGTTGTGGGATGGGTAGCTCCAGGTGCTGGCCTGGGCACCAGCTCCCTGCAAGCAACTTCCATGGCTAACACTGGGGAATGTGGTGGCAATCAGTAGCTTGAGACACCAAGAACTGCAGAGCCACAAAGAGGGTGTCACACCCCTGGCTCAGGGAGCTCCCAGATCTGGGATCATTGAAAGGCTGCAGGTCTTCTCTTCTTCTCTCTTTCTTGTCATCCAAAACGTGGTAAGCAAGGAGCATGTTTCAGCTCTGCTTGTGTTATAGCTCATTCAGTCCCACCATTTGGCGTGTCCCAAATTCTTGTCCTGTATCCAGGAAGAATGAGGTACGCAGCAGTGGAGGGTGAGTAAGGCAAACAGGAGCTTTATTGAATGACAGAACAGCTCAGAGGAAACGCACAGTGGTCAGCTCCTCTCCATAGTGAGGGTGTCCGAACAAGTGTTCAACTCTCAGCAGAGAGGAGACCCTTGAGTGGGTAGGTCCTTTATGCAGGCAGGTAATCCCATTGAGTGTTTAGCTCTCGGCAGAGAGGAGACCCAGGAGTGGTCAGCTCCTCTCTGCAGGTAGGTCATCTCCAGTTGACGGCTCAGCTCTCAGGAGAGAGGAGACCCTGGAGTGGGTAGCTCCTCTCCCCAGGCAGGTTGGCCTGAGTGCTCAAGTCTGGCTGTGTCCAAGGATTTTATGAGCTTCAGAAGGAAGTGAATGCTGACTGGTTCATGGGTAGCCATGGATGTGCACAGAAAAAGCACCATAATTTCCCACTCTCAGACTGCAAGACCGACAGCCTGGCTCCCAGGTTTCAGGCCTTAAAGGTGGGGCTTCATGGGGAACTGCCCCATCTTCCCTGGAGCCTGTCTGCCTCCTGCTGTTCATGGCACCCAGGCTGTTCATGCTGAGGGGCACCTGCAGTCCAGTGCCAAGCTGCCCTCGTGCCCCGTCACCCTTCCTTACATGCACATGAGTGCTTGAAGTCAGGAAGGGGCTGAGGCAGCAGGGGGTTGGCATGTCAACAGTGCCCTGAGTGCACACACACCTGGCTGGGTTGCAGCAGCACCTGGGTTTGGCCTTAACTCTGCTCCAAAATTGGAGCAGGCACTGGGAGAGGGGAGAATCCAGGCAGTGGGAACAGGTACTTCCAAGCCTGCAAGTGCAAGGAGGTCTTCCTGAGCCCCTGAGTGTGCAGACACTCAGGTCCACAGCTGTGGCTGGGTGGCTGCAGCTGTGCCTGGGAGCGTGGGGCTCCTGCCTGATTCCAGCATCCAAGAGCACAGGGATGCTGGGTCTGCAGCCATGGCTGGGCAGCCACAGCTGCGCTCAGGGAGCATGAGGTTCCTGTGCTGCTAACTCAGCAGCAGGTGGGGCTTCCACCTGTTCTCAGTTCCTGCCCACCCCATGGAGCAGGCAGCCCCAACAACAGCCATCTCTGTCTTCCTTTCTCATAAGATAGCCTCAGATACTTGGAAGCAAGATGAGCAAGTGAACCTTCTGCCGAATATGAGAAAAGAAGGAAGGCATTCCCAGAATGTTTGGCTGGTAGGCCCAAAGGAAGCAGACCTTAAGAATAGTGGCTGATGTCTTTCTTTCTCTTCTGCCCTCCAGACTGAAACAAACTGATCCATAGTTTTAAAAGTCCAGTTTCAGACACCAGGGCCTACTTGAGGGTAGAGGGTAGGAGGAGGGTGAGAGTCAAAAAACTACCTATCAGGTAGTATGCTCACCACCTGGGTGATGAAATCATTTGCACACCAAACCCCAGCAACATAAAATCTACCCATGTACCAAACCTGCATATGTACCCTCTGAACCTAAAATAAAAGCTGAAAAGAAAAAAGTAAAAGTAAAAAGTCTGATTTCAAGTGGAGGCCAGGAGACATCAAGGTTTCTATGGAGGAAGAGGCTCTCCGCTGCCCTACCTGTTCCGGCCACATTGTGCTGCTTACATCTTTTTTTGGCTGAGTTAGATAACATCATAAAGGAAAAATTATTAATGAATTTTTTCTAGAGTATCCATAAACATGTTATATTGTTTCATCAATATAAAAGAAATCTTATTTTTAAGTAAAGGTAATCCAAAATGATACTAAGTTAAAACATACAGTATATACCTAAAGGTTTTCAGTAGCTTCAGTCTGAATGTTCAGTATGATGTTATATAAATATAGATATGGATATTTAACTGACTAAAACAATAATGGAAGTGATTTTAACTACTCAAAATTTTCTAGAGCAAATGGTTCCCATAGCAACTAAAGACAGTCGTGCTTTGTGCATCTCTAGTATTTTCTGGGATGCTAAGTGATGTTAAATTTATGCTTTAATATATATGGCATAAAATACCCAAGTTAAGCTTGCAAAGGAAACCATAATTTTCCTTCTTTTCATCTCATTTTGTGGCTTTTATATATAATAACAAAATTGTTCCAAAATACAGTTGGATTTTTGTCCTTATAATCAACAAATGAAATGAAAAGCCACCTAGAAAGGTTGACCACAAACACATATCCATAATACGAAAGCCAAGGCAACATTGCCTACATACAAAAACTATTTTAATTTTAAATTCTGATAAATATTATCATTTAAATTACTACATGATACTTATGAATTCATGATAAACTATCTACATTTTTTGCAGTACCCAAGATGCATTATGGTTAAGATAGAACATAGATAGCCTGGGTTCAAATCCAAGCTCTTGCGACTAGCAATGCACCATTGGAAAAGTCACTTTCTGAGCCTCAGTGTCTTCTTCTATAAATGGACACATAATAAAATTCCTGTAGGGATCAATTAAAAAAAATGCCTCAACATTACCTACCAGAGTACCTAGCACACAGCAGTGCTTAGTCAATGTAGTTGCAATTATTTTATTTCAAACACACCTGCTGAAGTCAGTAATATAAATACTATTCATACAATTTTTAATTTATTCATTCAGCAGTCAAATTCTATGGTATATCAGAGAAAATGTTCCCATGAAAATCATTTTAGGTTATAAAAACATCAAGGTTCCCCTCTTTTCTCTTAGAAAAGGGTCTAAAATTATCTGAGCTCAAAAACGAAATGTGAAAAATTTATTAGACTAGAGAAACACACTTTTTTCATGATTACATAGCTCATACACTGCTCGGTGGAATTCTATGTCAAATTCTCTAAAAATATATATCTATCTCTAGGCCAACAGCTAAAAAATTGTTAACTCTAAGTGAGTTTTAAAAAAAATTAAACTCCTCAAATTAAGAACGCAAATGGAATTACATTCTTTACAAAAGGCAGATGGGGTAGTTTTAATTCATCTACTACTATGACACAGGTGTTGCCATTGTGCAAACTCAAATGGAATATTCCTTATTAAAGGTATATTTCTTATATTCATGGAGCTCATGGAGAAAAATAAAGGCATATGTCTATAACTTTTAATAGAGACGCTACGGCAAGAAAGTTTTTAAAAGAAGAATTAGAAGTTTTATGACAGAAGAAAACCTAGGGAAAAAGTACAAGAAATGAAGGTTCAGGAAAGATGATATATTGACCATATTTGCTCCTAAAATTACTCTAATATATGTCTGTTTTTATTAATCAGTTTTTGCAACTCTGCATGATATTTGCTATCTGTCCTGAAGCAACAGAGACATGACTACATTCTATATATTGCTCCTCTCATCAAAGACCATCCTCTGAACAGGAGCTGTAGGCCTAAAGCAAGCATCCCAGAGAGAAATGGTTTCCTCTGTCTTGTTCTCCCGCTGTAACTACAAACTTGCTCTAAGTACAAACCTGCTTTTGATGCTCATCTGAAGGAGCTACATGATTTGTTTGGGTAGTCGGTAAGCCCCTGCATTAGTAGGTATTCATTGAGGATTTTGTTATGTGACAAGTACTAGTCTAGATGCTGGGTTGTACCAGTGTTTTTAACAGAGGATAGCAGTCCCCCCTGTTCCAGGTGAGATACATTTCAAGACCCCTAGTGGATGCCTGAAACCATGGATAGCTTCCGTCATGTCTTCCATGCACAAACGTAATGTCGTGTACATATTAACTAAGCACTTACCATGCACTGTGGCTGTAACTTCTACAGTATGAGGTACTACAGCAAAAGTAAAACAATTTTCTTTTTCCTTCTTCACAGTTTCACATACAGAAGATTCTTTCTTACTGTAGATTTTAGCAAGGAGTGCAAACAACTTTTTTCTTTCCTTATTGAGAACTTTTACCTTTCACTTAAAGGAAGCACTTTGTGCCTTCTCTTTGGCATATCCAAATTGGCATCATCACTACTCCTGTGCGTTGGGCCAGTAGGTAAGTAAAGTAAGGGTGACTTGAACATAAGCACTGTGATCCTGAGACAGCCTATCTGTCTCCTTAGTAACTACTGTGTGGGTAGTGAGATTAGATATCTGAGTAACTAACGGGTGGGTAGTGGGATTTGCTGGAAAAAGGGATGATTCATGTCCTCAATGGGACAGGATGGGACAGAGTAAGTTTTCATCGTGCTACTCAGAATCGTGTACAATCTAAAGCTTATTGATTGTTTATTTCTGGAATTTTCCATTTGACATTTTCGGACCACATTTTCATTGAACATAGGTAACAGAAACTGTGGAAGATGAAAATCTCAGATAACAGAGGACTACTTTACAGTAACATCATCTGATTTCCTTTTCTATTTGTATGAACTAATACTTATTATGGGATCATTTTAAAAGGCTATTCTGGTGCATTACTTATAATATATGCCAAGCTCTGCTTGCAAAATGGTAAAACTCTCAATTACATTATGCTATAATGGATTTTAAAGTTCTAAATTTAACACAGATAAATCACAGTAAATCTGAGACTATCAGGTTAAGAGGCTAATATTATTTGAGATGCAAGATCATTTAGTGAAGACAAATGTCCAAGAGTAAAACTTCACTCATATGTAAATAAATAGCAATATTTATACATAAATATAAAACTGTACATATATATACAGACATAAACATATTAGATACATAATACTGACATTCACTAATAAAATGGAGTTACCTATAATAAACATGAAAAACTGGATATACAACTGCACTAAAGTTTCCTACATATTCTGGGCTTCTGTTTTCTCATCGATACAAATAGAAATTTAATTTGAAGATGGCTCCAAATTCAGAAGTTACATAATTGTGTAATTAGAAAAAGTAAGATATTTTAAAATGTAGAAACCTCTAATATCTGCGAAGAGAAAGTGGTTATTTTCCAGGATTCCACTGCCCACTGCTATTCACTCAGTATGCACACATCAACCCCTGGCTTGATCAAAGATCCTGTTCATCTATTGTCGAAAAGACATCTCTCCTCCCTCTCTGACTTCTGCTCTCTGTCCTGGAGGCAGAACCTTTGTATTTCCCACCCACGCTGAATGTGATATGCTTGCTAAGTAAGAGTAAGGAATGCAGAAACCTCTACAATGATTACAAGAAATTAAAGAGTAGAAGTTACCAAAACACCAAAATGGGACCAGAGGCACGGGAAGAGAAAGGCAGTGGCCCCCATACCACAGGTCTTGTAACTGCACATGCATGAGTCATCTACAGCTTCATAGACATCAACACCAGCTAGCTTTGGTTAACACTTTAATTTACTGAAAAGCTTTATAAATATGAAATCCCGAGAGAAATAAGCAAATGTAGGGAAATAATATTTGGAATACTGAAGAAAGAACAATAAAGGTTTTAATACAAACGTACACGGTTTAAAGGTCACTGACTACATAAAACAGCAAACACAAGTTTCTTTTGTTTTGTTTTGTTTTTAAATAATTTTTTTATTGCATTTTACGTTTTGGGGTACATGTGAAGAACATGCAAGATTGTTGCATAGGTACACACGTGGCAGTGTGATTTACTGCCTTCCTCCCCATCACCTATATCTGGCATTTCTCCCATGCTATCTCTCCCCAACTCCCCACGCCCCACTGTCCCTCCCTTATTTCCCCCCAACAGACCCCAGTGTATAGTGCTCCCCTCCCTGTGTCCATGCGTTCTCATTGTTCAACACCTGCCTATGAGTGATAACATGCGGTGTTTGATTTTCTGCTCTTGTGTCAGTTTGCTGAGAATGATGGTATCCAGGTTCATCCATGTCCCTACATAGGACACGAACTCATCGTTTTTGATGGCTACATAATATTCCATGGTGTATATGTGCCACATTTTCCCTGTCCAGTCTGTCCTCGATGGGGATTTGGGTTGGTTCTAGGTCTTTGCTATTGTAAACAGTGCTGCAATGAACATTCGTGTGCATGTGTCCTTATAGTAGAATGATTTATAATCCTTTGGATATATACCCAGTAATGGGATTGCTGGGTCAAATGGGTCAATTTCTATTTCTAGGTCCTTGAGGAATTGCCACACTGTCTTCCACAATAGTTGAACTAATTTACACTCCCACCAACAGTGTAAAACTGTTCCTATTTCTCCACATCCTCTCCAGCATCTGTTGTCTCCAGATTTTTTAATGATTGCCATTCTAACTGGCGTGAGATGGTATCTCAATGTAGTTTTGATTTGCATTTCTCTAATGACCAGTGATGATGAGCATTTTTTCATATGTTTGTTGGCCTCACATATGTCTTCTTTTGTAAAGTGTCTACTCATATCCTTTGCCCATTTTTGAATGGGCTTGTTTGTTTTTTTGTAAATCTGTTTTAGTTCTTTATAAATTTTGGATCTCAGCCCTTTGTCAGATGGGTAAACTGCAGAAAATTTTTCCCATTCTGTTGGATGCCGATTCACTCTACTAACTGTTTCTTTTGCCGTGCAGAAGCTGTGGAGTTTGATTAGGTCCTATTTGTCTATTTTGGTTTTTGTTGCCAATGCTTTTGGTATTTTGGTCATGAAGTCCTTGCCTATGCCTACGTCCTGAATGGTTTTGCCTAGATTTTCTTCTAGGGTTTTTAGGGTGTTAGGTCTTATGTTTAAGTCTTTAATACACCTGGAGTTAATTTTAGTGTAATTTGTCAGGAAGGGGTCAAGTTTCTGCTTTCTCCACATGGCTAGCCAGTTTTCCCAACGCCATTTATTAAACAGGGAGTCTTTTCCCCAATGCTTGTTTTTGTCAGGCTTGTCAAAGATCAGATGGTTGTAGATATGTTGTGTTGCCTCCGAGGCCTCTGTTGTGTTCCATTGGTCTATAGCTCTGCTTTGGTACCATGCTGTTTTGATTGGTGTAGGCTTGTAGTATAGTTGGAAGTCTGGTAGTGTGATGCCTCCCACTTTGTTCTCTGCTTAGAATTGACTTAGCTACGCAAGCTCTCTTTGGGTTCCATATGAAGTTTAAGGTGTTTTTTTCCAGTTATGTGAAGAAGGTCATTGGTAGCTTGATGCAGATAACGTTGAATCTGTAAATTACTTTGGGCAGTATGGCCATTTTCACGATATTGATTCTTCCTAACCATGAGCATGGAATGTTTCTCCATCTGTTTGTGTCCTCTCTTAATTCGTTGAGCAGTGGTTTGTAGTTCTCCTTGAAGAGGTCCTTTATGTTCTTTGTTAGTTGTATTCCTAGGTATTTTATTCTCTTTGTAGCAATTGTGAATGGCAGTTCATTCTTGATTTGGCTCTCTTTAAGTCTGTTATTGGTGTATAGGAATGCTTGTGATTTTTGCACATTGATTTTGTATCCTGAGACTTTGCTGAAGTTGCTTATCAATTTCAGGAGATTTTGGGCTGAGACAATGGGGTCTTCTAAATATACAATCATGTCATCTTCAAATAGAGACAATTTGACTTCCTCCTTTCCTATTTGAATACCCTTTATTTCTTTTTCTTACCTGACTGCTCTGGCTAGTGCTCCAGTACTATATTGAATAGGAGTGGTGAAAGAGGACATCCTTGTCCAGTGCCAGATTTCAAAGGGAATGCTTCCAGTTTTTGCCCATTCAGTATGATATTGGCTATCGGTTTGTCGTAAATAGCTTTCATTATTTTGAGATACGTTCCCTCAATACCTAGTTTATTGAGGGTTTTTAGCATAAAGTGCTGTTGAATTTTGCCAAAGGCCTTCTCTGCATCAATTGAAATAATCATGTGGTTTTTGTCTTTGGTTCTGTTTATGTGGTGAATTATGTTTATAGCCTTGCGTATGTTGAACCAGCCTTGCATCCCTGGGATGAAGCCTACTTGATCATGGTGGATAAGCTTTGTGATGTGCTGTTGCAATCAGCTTGCGAGTATTTTATTGAAGATTTTTATATCTATGTTCATCATGGATATTGGCCGGAAGCTTTCTTTTTTTGTTGAGTCTCTGCCGGGTTTTGGTATCAGGATGATGTTAGTCTTCGTAAAATGATTTGGGAAGGATTCTTTCTTTTGGGATTATTTGAAATAGTGTCAGAAGGAATGGTACCAGCTCCTCTTTCTATGTCTGGTAGAATTTGGCTGTGAACCCATCTGGACCTGGGCTTTTTTTGTTGCGTGGGCTATTAATTCCTGCCTCAACTTCAGACCTTGTTATTGGTCGATTCAGGGTTTTGACTTCTTCCGGGTTTAGGTTTGGGAGGAGGCAAGTGTCCAGGAATTTATCCATTTCTTCCAGGTTTACTAGTTTAGGTGCATAGGGTTGTCTGTAATAATCTCTGATGATGGTTTGAATTTCTGTGGAATTTGTGGTAATATCCCCTTTATCGTTTTTTATTGCATCAATTTGGTTATTCTCTCTTTACTTTTTTATTAATCTGGCTAGTGGTCTATGTTGTTGATCTTTTCAAAAAACCAGCTCCTGGATTTATTGATTTTTTGAAGGGTTTTTTGTGTCTCTATCTCCTTCAGTTCTGCTCTGCTCTTAGTTATTTCTTGTCTTCTGCTAGGTTTTGAGTTTTTTTTGTTTTTGTTTTTTTGTTTTTTTGTTTTTTTTATCTTACTCCTCTAGCTCTTTCAATTTTGACGATAGTGTGTCAATTTAAGATTTCTCTTGCTTCTCATGTGGGCTCTTATTGCAATATATTTTCCTCTAGAGACTGCTTTAAATGTGTCCCAGAGATTCTGGTAGGTTGTGTCTTCATTCTCATTGGTTTCGAAGAACATCTTTATTTCTGCCTTCATTTCATTGTTTATCCAGTCAACATTCAAGAGCAAGTTGTTCAGTTTCCATGAAGCTATGCAGTTCTGACTTAGTTTTTGAATTCTGAGTCCTAACTTGATTGCACTGTGGTCTGAGAGACTGTTTGTTACGAGTTCTGTTCTTTTGCATTTGCTGAGGAGTGATTTACTTCCAATTACGTGGTAAATTTTAGAGTAGGTGTGACATCATGCTGAGAAGAATGTATATTCTGTGGATTTGGGATGGAGAGTTCTGTAAATGTCTTTTAGATTCGCTTGTTCCAGGTCTGAGTTCAAGTCCTGGATATCCTTGTTAATTTTCTGTCTGGTTGATCTAATATTGACAATGGGGTGTTAAAGTCTCCCACTATTATTGTGTGGGAGTCTAAGTCTCTTTGTAAGTCATTAAGAACTTGCCTTATGTATCTGGGTGCTCCTGTATTGGGTACATATATATTTAGGATCGTTAGCTCTTCTTGTTGATTGATCCTTTTACCATTATGTAATGTGCTTCTTTGTGTCTTTTGATCTTTGTTGCTTTAAAGTCTATTTTGTCAGAGATGAGAATTGCAACTCCTGCTTTTTTTTTTTTTTTTTTTGCTCTCCATTTGCTTGGTAAATCTTCCTCCATCCCTTTATTTTGAGCCTTTGTGTATCCTTGCATGTAAGATGGGTTTCCTGGATACAGCACACAGATGGATTTTGGCTTTTTATCCAATTTGCCAGTCTGTGTCTTTTGATTGGGGCATTTAGTCCATTTACATTTATGGTTAATATTGTTATGTGTGAATTTGATACTGCCATTTTGATGCTAGCTGGCTGTTTTGTCTGTCAGTTGATGCACATTCTTCATCGTGTAGATGTTCTTTACCATTTGGTATGTTTTTTGGAGTAGCTGGTACTGGTTGTTTCTTTATATATGTAGAGCCTCTTTCAGGAGCTCTCGTAAAGCAGGCCTGGTGCTGACAAAATCTGAGAGTACTTGCTTGTTCGCAAAGGATTTTATTTTTCCTTCACTTATGAAGCTTAGTTTGGCTGGATATGAAATTCTGGGTTGAAAGTTCTTTTCTTTAAGGATGTTGAATATTGGCTCTCACTCTTTTCTGGCTTGTAGGGTTTCTGCCGAGAGATCTGCTGTGAGTCTGATGGGCTTCTCTTTGTGGGTAACCCGACCTTTCTCTCTAGCTGCCCTTAGCATTTTCTCCTTGATTTCAACCCTGGTGAATCTGACGATTATGTGCCTTGGCGTTGCTCTTCGTGAGGAATATCTTTGTGGTGTTCTCTGTATTTCCTGGACTTGAATATTGGCCTGCCTTGCTAGGTTGGGGAAGTTTTCCTGGATAATATCCTGAAGAGTATTTTCCAGCTTGGATTCATTCTGTTCGTCACATTCAGGTACACCTATCAAACGTAGATTAGGTCTTTTCACATAGTCCCACATTTCTTGGAGACTTTGTTCATTCCTTTTTACCCTTTTTTCTCTAATCATGCCTTATTGTTATATTTCATTGAGTTGATCTTCAACCTCTGATATCCTTTCTTCTGCTTGGTCAATTCGGCTATTGAAACTTGTGCATGCTTTGCGAAGTTCTCATGTTGTGTTTTTCAGCTCCATCAATTCACTTATATTCCTTTCTAAGTTGTCCATTCTTGTTAGCATTTCATTAAATCTTTTTTCAAGGTTCTTAGTTTCTTTGCATTGGGTTAGAACATGTTCCTTTAGCTCACAGAAGTTTCTTACTACCCACCTTCTGAAGACTGATTCTGTCATTTCATCACACTCATTTTCCATCCAGCCTTGTTCCCTTGCTGGTGAGGAGTTGTGATCCCTTGTAGGAGGAGAGGTGTTCTGGTTTCAGGTGTTTTCATCCTTTTTGCGCTGGTTTCTTCCCATCTTTATGGATTTATCCACCTGTCGTCTTTGTAGTTGCTGACTTTCAGATTGGGTCTCTGAGTGGATGTTCTGTTTTTTAATAATGAAGTTATTTCTGTTTCTTAGTTTTCCTTCTAACAGTCTGGTCCCTCTATTGTAGCACTGCTGAGGTCTACTCCAGTCCCTGCTTGCCTAGGGATCACTTGCAGCAGCTGTAGAACAGCAAGGGATGCTACCAGTTTCTTCTGCTGCTTTGTCCCAGAAGGATACCCGCCAAATGTCAGTCTGATCTCTTCATTTATGAGGTGACTCTTTGAATATACAGGGGTCAGGGAGCTGCTTGAGGAGACAGTCTGTCCTTTATAGGAGCTCAAGTGCTGAGCTGTGAGCTCCATAGTTCATTCAGAGCTGCTGGGCAGGTATATTTAGGTCTGCTGTAGCAGAACTCATAAACTGCTTTTTGTTCCCACGTGCTCTGTCCCAGGGAGTTAGGGCTTTATTTATGAGTTTCCGTTGTGCTGCTGCCTTTTTTTTTTTTTTTTTGGTCAGGGCTGCCCTGCCCAACAAGGAGGCAGCCTAGTCACTGTCTGCCTGCAGAGGCTTTGCTGATCTACTGTGGGCTCTGCCCGGCTGCTGTGTGATCTTCCCTGCAGTCCTGTTTATATGGGTGTAGTTAAAACTGCCTCAACAATGGTGGCCCACCTCTGTATTGGCAGACTGTCTCTGTGGGTTGCCTTGGCAATGGCACGTTGCCTTGGCAACGGTGGGCTGTCCCAGCAATTGTAGACTGCCTCCAAAGTGGCAGAGTGTCTCAGTAAAGGAGGACGCCCCACCCCAACAGAACTAGACCAGCCCGGGTTCAGCTGCCCTTGCTGTGAAACTCTCAGTCCAGAGAGTTTCTGATTGCTGTTCTTTTGTGGGGGTGGGACTAGCCGAGCCTGATCACCTGGCTCTCTGCCTCAGAGCCTTTTTTTTTTTTTTTAGTTGAACAGTTGTCTCTGCCCCAGGCATTCCAGTCACCTGTTAAGAAGGTGCCGGAGTCTGTGTGATTTCCCGTGCGGTGACTCACTGCGCCAGCTTAAACAATGGCACTGAGATTCCCAGTGCCCTTTTTGCCCAGGAATCTCTTTGCCTGGCTCCCTGTTCAGACCCCTTTTTAATCAGATGAATGGGTGACTTCCCAGGGCTCCGATTGCCAGCTAAAAGGGCACCCGGACCAGTGTATTTTGTACGGAGAACCACTGCGCCAGGACACGGGCAAAGCAGCTGCGAGGGGCAAAGCAGCCACCCCGACCAAAACAGCTGTGTGTAGGCCAAAACAGTCGTGCTGGCGACCCATGGGGCACCTCCACCTGGGATTCTCCTGGTCTGTCGGCAGTAAAAATGTGGCGTCCACTCACCCTCTGCACTTTCACTGGGAGCTGCAATCCTGAGCTGTTCCTAAACGGCCATCTTGGTTCTATCTTGTTTTGTTTTTTAATATGAAGTCTCTTTCTGTCATCAATGCTGGGCTGCAGTGGTGCAATCGTGGCTCATTTCAAGCTCTGCCTCCCAGGTTCAAGCAATTCTCATGCCTCAGCCTCCCTAGTAGCTGGGACTGCAGGCATGTGACACAGCACCTACTTAATTTTTGTATTTTTACTAGAGATGGGGTTTCACCATGTTGGCCAGGATGATCTCAATCTCCTGACCTTGTGATCCATCCACCTCGGCCTCCCTAAGTGTTGGGATTACAGGTGTGAGCCACCACACCCAGCCACAAAACACAAAAGTATTTTTTAAAGTATAAAAGTGTACAGAATGTATAAAAAGAAAATCTCATATTCCATTTTCTCTTTTGAGTGATGTATATATGTGTATATATATATACACACACACATACACACAGTATACACATACAGACTTTGAGATGTTTTCAAAATGTGGGCTCAAAATGTGATCAAAAAGTTGATAGCAAAAATTACAGTCATATTTTGGGTGCCTGAATGATTTCCACAAATACATTTAATTTTAGTATCTCACACTGTTGCAGTCCACGTTTATAAGAATAGATTGCCATATCCGATAGCACATACAAGTATCTTCAAGAACTGCATTGAATATTCAATACAAGAAAAAAGTTTACAGATGTTGTCTTTCTATCATCTGGAGAATTTTTAAAAGTATTCTGCAGCTGTAATGATGGATGAGCTCACACACTGGGTCTTATTCTATTGTTCAGTGGTCTAGCAAAACCAATGCCACATTGGCAAACATAACCTGTGTGGTCCACAGATGAGATGAAGAAAATATAAACAGATGGGACACATCTGTTAATCATAAACATTTCTTCATTACTGTCATTGTCAGATTTATTTGTGTTATGTTATTGTGAAAGACTCTGACAGGGATTATATTTGATCTATATTTTAAACGATCAAAACTTTGGCCATTTTTCACAGGTATGGATCAATATGACATATAATACATATAAACTTTATTTTCTGTGGCCAGGATGGCACCTTGGTATTAATGATGTAATATCGTTCACACCCAAATTCTTCTAACAAAGCATATCTGCATAAGGCCTATTCACTTACCTTCCTAATACAAGAAGATGGTAGAGTGTAATTACTTAGAGGTGAAATAAAAGTAAAAAAAACTGAGTTCTATTATTGCTAGCTATGCCATTTTTCTTCGTGACCCAGGACAATCCTATACTTCCAATTCTTCCTCTATAAAACAGATAACCACCATAACATACAACCATGAATCTCTGTGCATAATGCCTATTTTGCACCTCAAAGGACTGCAATACAAGGAGTAAAAGTTATTGTAAATAGGTCAGGCATGGTGGCTCATGCCTCTAATCCCAGCACTTTGGGAGGTCAAGGCAAATGGATCGCTTGAGCCCATGAGTTTGAGACCAGGCTAGGCAACATGGTAAGAAACTGTTTCTACAAATATATATATATATATATATATATATATATATATATATATATAAAATATGTATTTATTATATATTTATATATTATGTAAATATATATTCATTATATATTTATAATATTATATTATATATTAAATACATTATATATTTATATAATATATAATTATAAATATATATATTTAATATACATTTATATATTATATTTATATATATTTATATTATATGTAAATATACATGTAATATATAATATGTAATAATATATAATAATATATCTATGGAAATATATATTATAATTATATATTTATATATTATGTTATAATTATTATATATATTTTTATATATTATATATAATTTATAATTTTTATAAATATAATATATATTATATATAATTATATATAATATATATTATATATAAATATATATAATAATTATAACATATTATATATATGATATAAATATATATTATAATATATGTTTATATATTATAATATATAATAAATGTGTTTATTCCCAGGAGGTGGAGGTGGAAGGATCATCTGAACTCAGGGGATCAAGACTGCAGTGGGCCTAGATCATGCCACTGCACTCCAGCCTGGGTGATGTGGTGAAACCCTGTCTCAAAAAATATTGTTAATGATTACATTCAAAAACACCTATGTACCCTCAAACAAAGATGTAGTATTAATTTCTAAATCTTGACTGACTCTTTAGAGAGGTTTGAATCACAGAAAAACCTCAGAATAATTTTTTTTTCTATTTTCTGCCTAAATCTCAGGATTATTTTGAGGACCCAAATGAATTTACATGCAGACAGGCCTTAGGGTATTACAACTCTAGATTAGAAAGACCTGGTCCCTAACGAAAGATTTACATCTCTCAACAACTTCTAAAGAATGGCCAGAGAAGAATGGTCAAGGGAGGCTGAGGGGTCCTGGGCAAGAGGGAGGAAGGGCTCTGCAAAATCAGCATCTGCTGGAAACCCTCATCACTATCGGAAACTGCTTTAAGCACATACAGACTAATAGAAACTATCCTTGCAGGTGAAGGACATGGGTCTTATTTCATAAGCTATTAATAAAATAAACATTTCCCCATAAAATGCCTACAAACCAGGGAAAATAAATTATTTAACAGTAAAATTATTGTAACATCACAAAGATTTGCTAACCAAATAGTGTCCTGATTCCAGGACAAAGAAAGTTTCAGGGCCGGGCGCGGTGGCTCAAGCCTGTAATCCCAGCACTTTGGGAGGCCGAGGCGGGTGGATCACGAGGTTGAGAGATCGAGACCAACCTGGTCAACATGGTGAAACCCCGTCTCTACTAAAAATACAAAAAATTAGCTGGGCATGGTGGTGTGTGCCTATAATCCCAGCTACTCAGGAGGCTGAGGCAGGAGAATTGCCTGAACCCAGGAGGCGGAGGTTGCGGTGAGCCGAGATCGCGCCATTGCACTCCAGCCTGGGTAACAAGAGCGAAACTCCGTCTCAAAAAAAAAAAAAAAAAAAAAAGAAAGTTTCAGTAAAAAAACTCAAAGTCACAACAGTTCTATCTATCTGTGTCATCTCCTTCTTGACAGTGCAATGTAGAATGCTGCAGGACAATAAACGTTCATCAAAGACAAGGGGGGTCAGAAAAGACTCAGCAAGAGACAGAGACAGGCATTAAGGGATTGATTGTGAAAACAACTACCAACAATATCATTCAAATCTAATGAGAAAAAATTCATAGATGAGTACACGGAAAATTGAACATCAGAGTCAGATTGAGGCAACTGAATACAGGTACCAGTTATATGTTATGCCTGCCTTCTTTCTTTCCTGATTTGGAATGTGTGCTGTGTTCTGCTTCACACTAGTAATTTCCAACCTTGGGTGTACAACAGAATTACTTGGAGAGTCTTTAACAAAGCACTGCATGCTGGGCCCTACCCTAGACCAATTAAATCAGAATCCAGAAACAGGCAAGACATTTGTGAAACAAAACAAAACAAAACAAAACAAAACCCTTCCAAGTGGTTCTCTAGTAGTCAAGGCTGAGAACTTTGCATTTAGACCCTTTTTATTTACCTCAAAATCCTAAACAGCCTTCTCCATACCACATGACAAATTATCTTTAAAACACAGTTCCCAGATGTGTAGGAAGTAGTGAAAGATTCCTAACCCACATAAGTGCTCAAGTTTAAGCAGGAATACACCAAGTCCAGCACATTTGCAAAAATAAAAAGAGCAAATCATGTCCTCCACAAACCCTTAAGACCTTGGGAATATCTAAGATGACTCTGTTGAGGTGAGAGCTTAGACTTAATAGAGTATTTATATTGTATTCTCTCAATAAATAGTATCATAAATACTAGGAGCAAAATATATTTTTCCATGAAAATTAAGATTTCTAGAGTTAAATCAAAGAAACAAATACTTTCAATTTTACGAGGTGTTTAATACTCTGTGGGAAATGTCAACAGAAGATGTTTGTCTCATCATTAATTACCACAGATGGCCAATCTTGATTGTGTTTAATACCAAATAGCCATTATCTGAGAAAACAATTCTGAATTCTAACATCAAGAATTTAAAACAACTGGGAAGTGGATTAAAAAGAGAAAAGAATTTAAATACTGAAAACAGTTTTCACAAGCCACAAAAAGCTCAAGTTAGTAGTTACAAAACTTTTAGAGACAAAGAAGAAAGTAAAGATGAATTTGGAATATACAATATAACCTTCTGCATACACTTCCTGGCCAGCGAAGTCTCTAACACGGATAGTAGGATATGAAAAAAAAGAGTGACACAGGACAGAGGGGTGGGGCATCTTGGCAGAGAAAAGCAACACTTTTTAAGAAGCCTCTCCAGAATGCATTCCCCATCATGAAATACATTGCTGATTAATCTTGGGACAGTACATTCAAATGTCTCCCATTTTCTCCAGAAAGAGAGCAGTAAAAATACTAATGGGCTGGGCACAGTGCCTCACATGTCTAATCTCAGCTTTTTAGGAGGCCAAAGCAGGAGGATCACTTGTGGCTAGCAGTTTGAGACCAGGCTGGACAATAAGGGAGACTCCATCTCTATAAAAATGACAAAATAATTAGTCAAGCATGGTGGCATGTGCCTGTGGTACCAGCTACTTGGGAGGCTGAGGTTAGGAGGATCACTTGATCCCAGGAGGTTGAGTGACCTGTGAAGGTACCACTGTACTGCAGCCTGGGCAAAAGAGAGAGACCCTATCTCTGAGACAAATATAGAACAAAACAAAAGACTACTGATTTACACTGCACCAATTAAAAGGAATAAAGGATGTAAAAATTACAGAGTGTCATGCAAAGTCACCCATCACAATCACGATTACACTGCAAGCCATGACAGGAGGTGGAGAGGTGGCACCTACAGAGACAAGGCTAGCATGCATGATGGAGTGCAAGCCAGTGGGGAGCACAACTGCATACACAGCAGGGTTAAAACCCGAAGGACTGTTCAATTCAGCAGCAAACTAAAAATAAATAGATAATATTTTTATTTCTTTTTTTTTGATTTTTTATTTTATTTTATTGCACTTTAGGTTCTGAGGTACATGTGCAGATCATGCAGGATTGTTGCATAGGTACATATATGGCAATGTGCTTTGCCGCCTCCATCCCCCTGTCACCTATATCTGGCATTTCTCCCCATATTATCCCTCTCCAACCTCCCTACCCCTTGCTGTCCCTCCTCTGTTCCCCCACAACAGACCCCAGCATGTGACGTTTCCCTCCCTGTGTCCATATGTTCTCATTGTTCAACACCTGCCTAACAGTGAGAACATGTGGTGTTTGTTTTTATCTTCTTGTGTCAAGTTTGCTGAGAATTATGGTTTCCATATTCATCCATGTCCCTGCAAAGGACATGAACTCATCTGTTTTTATGGCTGCATAGTCTTCCATGGTGTGTATGTGCCACATATTCCTTGTCCAGTATATCATCAATGGGCATTTGGGTTGGTTCCAGGTCTTTGCTATTGTAAACAGTGCCACAATGAACATACGTGTGCATGTGTCTTTATAATAGAATGATTTATACTCCTTTGTGTATATACCCCGTAACGGGATTGCTGGGTCAAAAGGAATTTCTATTTCTAGTCCTTGGGGAAGTATCACACTGTCTTCCACAATGGCTGAACTAATTTACACTCCCACCAACTATGTAAGAGTGTTCCTATTTCTCCACATCCTCTCCAGCATCTGTTGTCTCCAGATTTTTTAATGATCACCATTCGAACTGGCATGAGGTGATCCCTCAATGTGGTTTTGATTTGCTTTCTCTAATGACCCGTGATGATGAGCAGTTTTTCATGTTTCTTGGCCTCATATATGTCTTTTGTAAAGTGTCTATTCATGTCCTTTGCCCACTTTTGAATGGTTGTTTTTTTCTTATAAATCTGTTTCAGTTCTTTGTAGATTCTGGATATTAGCCCTTCTTCAGATGAGCAGATTGCAAAAATTTTTTCCCATTCTGTTGGTTGCCAGTTCACTCTGATGATTGTTTCTTTTGCTGTACAGAAGCTCTGGAGTTTAAATAGATCCCATTTGTCTACTTTGGCTTTTGTTGCCAATGCTTTTGGTGTTTTAGTCATGAAGTCTTGCCTATGCCTATGTCCTGAATGGTTTTGCCTAGATTTTCTTCTAGGGTTTTTATGATGTTAGATCTTACGTTTAAGCCTTTAATCCATCTGGAGTTAATTTTAGCATAAGATAATACTTTTTAAAAACGAAACCTACACAAAACAAAACAAGGAAGGATAAGGACAAAAAATCAACACCAGTCAAGATAAAGAATGAGCAGCCTCCAGATTAACCCTTAAAAGGAATAAACAAGAATGTAATTGAAGAATACTAATGGAGGGGAAAACCTCCAAACCTAGAGCTTAAAGAAGGGGGTGGCATTCTGGTTAGAAGGGACAGGTAATTTAATTCCATTCATTCTGTCAGGATTCCTGAGAGCATGGATCTATCCATGCAAGCCTCTGCCATGCAAAACACATATGGTGGAATTTGAATAATTACAAAACAAGTCACACATTTGATCATTACAGCAAAAAACATAATTTACGAACTCAAAAGTAAAATATATATTATCAATTTCTAAATTTAGCCTTATAGCTTGGAAATTCAAATGACAAAAAGGCCTATGAAGTATAGGGTGTGTGTGTGATTCTTTACATTTTTCTCAAGGGAGGACTTAGAAGAAGAGTGCTATATTTTGTAATTTAATATACTGCCCTATAAGTAAATTGACAACAAGATATTCCAAGTAACATGACTAAGCATAAGCAAAGTAAAAAAGGAGAAATTCACAAAGGGTGTATAAACAAAAATAATTAGCTTTCACAGAATACTAAGAAATCTGACTACTTATTAACAAAGAAGGAAACTCTCACTCTAGGACTTGACACTGAGTCTCTTTCTCCAGGTTTCTCCTCCAGGGTGAATGTATTCTTCTTGCTGGACTTTGATTAACTGGTGAAAATGAGTTACTGTACCTGTAACCAGAGCCTGTCTCCTACCACGGTCCTGCCGATGGCACTGCACTGGAAGGTAGCAAACCGGCCAGCGTTAACTTCCACATTCTGAATACGCAGGAAGTGGGGAGTCCTGGCTACATAAAGAAAAAGAATAAAAGATATTAAAAGTGAAGATTTGTAACTAATATATGTCTTTTTCAATCTGTCTGCAATTTTTAGGCTTTCAATTTTGTTCACCTTGGTAAAAAATAATGCTTTTGCTTATATGAGCTTTAAAGATTTCACTATAATTTTAAAAGACACCATAAAAGGTTTTGGTATGTTGTGTAAAAGAATAACAAAAAGCCAAGCATTCTGGTATAGAATGAAACAGAAAGAAGATATTTTATTGTTCCTGCTGTGCAAATTATCATAGCTCAGCAGTCTTTTGTAAGAACAGATCTGTATTAATAAAGATTATGCTGAAACCTAATTGATGTTTTGAATGAAAACATATTAGATATTTATACCCGCCACATGAAAAGAACAGTAAGAAGTTAAATGATGTTGTCAAGGAAGTTTTTTAAGCCAAGTACACAGCAGTACATAATATATATTTTACTATAACTAACTGGTATGCAGCATTACTCATGTAACATTTTTCAGCTACCAAAAGGACTATTCCTTTAGACATACTCTGTGAAATGATGCTGAGGCTGCTACAGCATGGCAATGTTTGCTGATTCTTATTTCAAATTCAAAAACCAAGAAGAACTCCAAATGGAGAACACCATTGTCTTGTAATGTACATTGCCCATATAGGACAGCTATTTAAATAAAGGATTATTCTATTTGATATGAGAAGCACAGACCAATTTCTGCATCACACTGAAAACAGGTGTCCAGGAACTAGAATGATAATTCAGGACTTAAATTTTATGACAAATTCTAATTTCAAGAAAACATTTCCTTATCATAACAATGATAGAGTGAAAGAGTAACAAAGCATGGAGGGTGAGCGCAGAAAAGGAAACAGAGGATGATCATACTTTCTGGGAGAGACAGATAAATCTGGATGATAACTAGAATACATCTGTTACCTTGCCAGCTTTCCCCCACTGCCAATGTGTCTTTAGCCATGTCTAGACAGCTTCAAAAAATGGGGCCCCAGTACTTGGTAGAAAAGATTACAAACTGATACTCAGCTAAGCCTGGGCAGAATGTAATTAGGAATGGAAGTTGAGTTACTACCAAACAACAAAGAAAAACTTAATTTAATATCATAACACACAGGAAAGCCCCATTACTAATCTGGGGCTTTATAATTTGGCGCAAAATAATTCAGACAAAGTATTCTTGATGCTCAGCATACAAAATGTCCTAAGTGACTTCCAACAAAGCAATATAAGCACAGACCACTTTTTCTTCATACTAATATATTAATATACAACTCTATGATCTCTGCTTTTCACTGACTTAATCAAATTACCCCTTGCTCAAGAATAACATCATTTTGTGGTTTTTAAAGATCTTTGTAAAAAGTCCCTAAATTGAATTTCTCTGTTAGTCTTTATTCCTGAAAAACTCAAAGACCTATTTGTTTTAGAAAATGGAACAACGTAACCTTTATTGTGTACTTATGTACCAGAAACTTTTCCACTGAGTACTGACAAATGTTCTGTGAGAGATATTTTCTCCATTTCCAAGATGGGGAACATTTGTGGGTGCTTGGCTAGTAAGTGTCAGAAGAAGAACAAACTCTGGTATATCCAGTTCCAAACCCCAGGCTTGGTTTACGAAGCCACAGTGCCTCTCCCAGACTTCCCACCATCTGTGCCTTTCCTTATCTTCATATAAGGGACATGAGCATCCCTGGATTTTTGTACTGGGGGGTGTGCTGGAAACAATCTTCCTTGGATACCAAGCGATGGCTGTATTTACTATAACCAGGATATTTGCTGTTAGAATGTAACTTACGTTTTTAATTTGGGAGTCAAAGATAACAACTGTGTAATATTCAGTCTTTCTTTGTTTACACCCAACCTTAATAAAGACATGTTGTACAGAATGAGTTATCACTTCTCCTTTGGAATTATTTTGTTCCTCAGTGTGGCTTTCTTAAGGACTTTCCATAGGTTGTTACTTCTATGCTGAGGTTAAGGGTGGGAATTTACACCTCTGTCCAAATTATATTTTGGGAGGGCCCTCCTCTGGAACCAACTGATTGCCTTTGGCTTAGAAAATAGTGTTGCTTGGTTGACTGCAAAAATGACTGCAAGAAAAAATATAATCTACCTAAGATAATACAGTTATACTTCAAATAGAAACCAGATGAAAACATACTAACCTATTAAGTACACTTTTATAAGCAAATAATCCTTCTGAAATATAAAACAATTAACATAAATGGAAGATATTAACTCATTCACAGGGTAAATAAGATAAACACTGTGGAATACAATCTCCTAGATCAGTTTTCTCCAAGAACATGCAAGTCAAACATTCTGCTAATGTTGTAAGTTTTTTCAGTAAATATTAAAGGCTTATATAATCTTCCAAACTCTTAAGATGCCTAGATTCCCCTTGTTTAGTGCTATAAATCCTAGAACCATGTTCAGGTGGCAAGCAGATTAAGGCTCATATTACTTTAAGATTTGGATTTCAGCACATTTGTGTTCAAGCATCAATACTTCCTTCAGTCCTTGACTATCTCTGAATATATGCAAAAGTTCTTAAACTTAAATCTCCACAAAATTTTTTTCTATGTAAAATACAGATTTTTAAAAGTACCTATTTTGCAGTGGTGATATAAACAATAAACAAGCTGATGCAGCCAAGGCATTCTCTGTGCCTTGTACTTAGCCCTGAAAAATGTTCCTTACTATTTCAAACAACTGATCTGTCATTGGAAACTGGAAAAGAGCCCAAGGAAAGAGCTCTACAGCCAGAAAAGTTTAGATCCCATGCTAAGCTGTATGCTCCGAGTCTTGCCATACTACTTTAATTGTAACATCAGGTGTATACCATCTTTAGAATAGAAATTTCCATCTATCTCATATTCAAAAAGAAACATTCTCTCTCTCTCTCTCTCTCTCTCTCTCTCTCAATTTATAGGCCCATTTGTCTCCTGGGTATCCTTTCAGAATGCTTTGCCAGCTTTCTTCTAAAATCTGTAGGAGATTTAAAAACTAAGTATCTTCCATGAATAACAAATAGGTTCTTAGTACAACTCTCCTATCCTCTCAGTGCTTCCATATGCTGTTGCTTCTTACTAAGAAAGAATAGAGGTTTGGGGGTATTAACTGATCTCAAATCAGCCTTTGATCCCAAAGCCAAGAATTATCATTGACCAAGATGTAAATCTTTTTGTAGATGTTTCATTATTATTGATTCTTCAAAGTCTACATAAAAATACTAGCAACAAAATCAAAGAGTAATTTGTGAGATCAAAGTGCAAACTGAAATGGAACAAGAGGACTATCTCCTAACCTCCTTTTGCTTAAACTTACATTTTAACGTAATGGCATAGGTTGAAATGTAGGGGATGTGTGCCAAACTGCCAGAATAAATAGAGTTAACATAGGGGATGCATGCCCAACTCCCAAGAATAAACAGAGTTAATATTTCTCCCTATTTGTTTTAACATATCATCACAAAAAAGGAAGCGGATTGCTACAAAAAACAACCTGGTACTGAGAACCAATATATTTTGCAAACTTTTTTTTTAATTTTACAATTGACACACAACTAAATTTCCCCATCTAGGATATCAATCATTTTTACCTATTTAGAGGTTTACCATTAGCAGCTAACTAAGTCTAGCAAGTCTATGACAGTGTAGTGCCTAATAATAACAATAAATAGCTAACATTAATTAAGTTCTTAGAATGTGGTAAGCATTGTTATAAGTTCCTTATATATGTTAACTAATGTAATCTCTATATTTACTCTGTGAGAAAAAAACATTATTATTATCTCCATTATACAAATGAGATTATAGGTCCAAAAAGGCCAAGTAATTCTTGTGATAGAAGCAGAAAATTTTTCTCTTTACATGTTTCAGGTCAAAGTTAGTTTTGTTTTCCTTAAAAGATAAGAATAGGCTTTAATGGAATAATTTTTCAAGTGGAAAAATAGATTCAACATTCTTATCAGAGAAAACTAAGGTAGCCACTACATATAAATCACTTTTAGAAGTCAACTCTATCTTAAGAATGACATTCCTTTGGAGAAATGTCCAAACTGAGCTCCTGTATGTTTAAAGTGAAAGGTCAATTCTGAGTCCATGCATCTCTCAAACAAAGCATATGAATCTGTCTTTATTTACCAGAACATAATTCTGAAAACAATTCTAATTTGTACTTTGTCACAACTGTTCTTATTTCAATCATACTGTTTAATAAATCTTCATTAAAAAACCTAAATTTGAGAGGGCAACCAATGTGTGACTACACAAATTAATAATGGAAAGATTATTTTTAAAAATAAGAACAATTTTGAATTTTAGAGGCCATATTATAAACTTTGATATTTACAGAAATTGCTGACTTATGTCCCATTGTCCAAGTACTAATACAGAACAGTCTTGGATTTTGTATTTAATTTATCCAACATATAGCACATGGATTAAATGGCTATATTATTTTATTTTTAAACTGCCATCAAAATAATGGGGCATAATTCTGTATAATTTTAAGATTTCAGAATTCAAGGCATCATATATCCAAGTTAACTTTGTATAATGTTTAATTTCCATATGGCAACATATATAAAAGATTATATATCATACCAAGGTGAGATTTATCCTAGGACTGCTAGGTTGTTTTAATGTCTTAAAATTAGTCAATATAATATGCCAGAATATAGAATGGAAACCATGTAACAATCTGATAGAGAAGATGGATTTGGTAAAACTCAACAGCATTTAATGATTAGAAAAACAAAAACAAACACTCAACAAACTAGGAAGAAAGAGGAAGTTCCTTCCTAAAAGCAAGCATTTACCAAAAAAACCACAGCCAACATCATGCTGAAAGACTTAAAGCTTTCCTCCTAAGATGAGGAAAAAGACAAGCACTTCTGTTCTTTCCACTTCTAATCAACATTGTACTGGAGGTTTTAGCCATGGCGAACTGGCAAGAAAAATAATAAAAATCACCTGGGTTGGAAAAATAGAAATCTGTATACTGTACTTGAAGATGACACAATTTTGTATGCAGAAAATCCTAAGGATCCACCAAAAAAACCCCAGTTAGAGCTAATAAGCAAGTTCATCAAGATCCTGGGATACATGATCAATACACAAAATCAACTGCATTTCTACAAGCTAGCAATGAATAATCCAAAAATGAAATTAAGAAAATGATTCTATTTAAAACAACTTCAAAATAAAATACTTAGGAATAAATTTAACAAATGAAGAAAAAATAGAACTTATACTCTGAAAACTACAGACACTATTAAAGAAAATTTTGAAAGACCTCAATAAAAGGAAAGACATCCCACATTCACAGATCAGAAAGCCTGATAATGTTAAGACAGCAATAACCCCTCACCTAAACCAGTTCAACACAATCCCTATCAATACTCCAGCTGAAATTTTTTGGCTGAAATTGGTAAGCTGATTCTCAAATTCATTTAAAAGTACAAGGGATCAAGTCCTGGATATCCTTCTTAATTTTCTGTCTTGTTGATCTGCCTAGTATTGACAGTGGGCTATTAAAGTCTCCCACTATTACTGTGTGGGAGTTTAAGTCTCTTTCTAGGTCATTAAGAACTTGCTTTATGTACCCGGGTGCTCCTGTATTGGGTGCATATATATCTAAGATAGTTAGCTCTTCTTGTTGTATTAATCCCTTTACCATTATGTAATGCCCTTCTTTGTCTCTTTTGATCTTTGTTAGTTTAAAGTCCGTTTTATCAGAGACTAGGATTGTAACCCCTACTTTGTTTTGCTCTCCATTTGCTTGGTAGATCTTCCTCCATCCCTTTATTTTGAGCCAATGTGTGTCTTTGCTTGTGAGATGGGTTTTCTGAATATAGCACACCAACGGGTCTTGACTTTTTTTTTTTTTTTTTTTTTTTTTGAGACAGAGTTTCGCTCTTGTTACCCAGGCTGGAGTGCAATGGCACGATCTCGGCTCACCGCAACCTCTGCCTCCTGGGTTCAGGCAATTCTCCTGCCTCAGCTTCCTGAGTAGCTGGGATTACAGGCACGCGCCACCATGTCCAGCTATTTTTTTGTATTTTTAGTAGAGACGGGGTTTCACCATGTTGACCAGGATGGTCTCAATCTCTTCACCTCGTGATCCACCAGCCTCGGCCTCCCAAAGTGCTGGGATTACAGGCTTGAGCCACCACTCCCGGCCCGGGTCTTGATTTTTTATCCAATTTGCCATTCTGTGTCTTTTGATTGAGGCATTTAGCCCATTTACATTTAAGGTTAATAATGTTATGTGTGAATTTGATCCTGCCATTTTGATGCTAGCTGGTTGTTTTGCCTTTAGTGGATGAAGTTCCTTCATAGTGTCAATGGTCTTTACAGTTTGGTATGTTTCTTGAACTCAGATCCGGACCAAGTGGACCTAATATGCATCTACAAAACCCTCCACCCCAAAACCACAGAATATACATTCTTCTCAGCACCCATCACACTTATTTTAAAAATGACCACATAATTGGAAGTAAAACACTTCTCAGCAAATGTGAAAGAATGGTAACCATAACAAACAGTCTCTCAGACCACAGTGCAATCAAATTAGAACTCAGAATTAAGATACTCATTCAAAGCCTGCACAACTACATCGAAACTGAACAACCTGCTCCTGCATGACAACGAATAAATAATGAAATGAAGACAGAAATAAAGATGTTCTTCAAAACCAGTGAGAACAAAGACACAATGTACCAGAATCTTTGGGACGCATTTAAAGGAGTGTCTAGAGCAGGCGTCCCCAAACTTTTTACATAGGGGGCCACTTCACTGTCCCTCAGACCGTTGGAGGGCCTCCACATACTCCTCTCACTGACCACCAATGAAAGAGGTGCCCCTTCCTGAAGTGCGGCAGGGGGGCGGATAAATGGCCTCAGGGGGCCACATGCAACCCATGGGCCGTCGTTTGGGGACGCCTGGTCTAGAGGGAAATTTATAGCACTGAATGTCCACCAGAGAAGCAAGGAAAAATATAAAATCAACATCCTAATGTCACGATTAAAAGAACTAGAGGAGCAAGATCAAACAAACTCAAAAGCCAGCAGATGGCAAGAAATACCTAAGATCAAAGCAGAACTAAAGGAGTTAGAGACACAAAAAAACCATCAAAAGTCAGTAAATCCAGGAGCTGGTTTTTTGAAAGGATCAACAAAATAAACTGCTAACCAGACTAATAAAAAAGAAAAGAGAGAAGATTCAAATAGATGCAATAAAAAATGATAAAGGGCATATCACTATCACTCCCACAGAAATACAAACTATCATCAGAGATTACTGCCAACACTTCTATGCAAAAAAAAAAAAAAAAAAAAAAAAAAACAGTAAATCTAGAAGAAATGGATAAATTCCTGGACACTTAAATCCTCCCAAGACTAAACCAGGAAGAAGCTGAATTCCTGAATACACTAATAACAAGGTCTGAAGTTGAGGCAGCAATTAATAGCCCACCAACCAAAAAAATTCCAGGACCAGATTGGTTCATAGCTGAATTCTACCAGAGATACAAAGAGGAGCTTGTACTATTCCTTCTGAAACTATTCCAAACAGTACAAAAAGGAGGAATTCTCCCTAACTCATTTTACGAGACCAACATCAACCTGATACCAAAACCTGACAGAGACGCAACTAAAAAAGAAAATTTCAGGCCAATATCTATGATGAACACTGATGCAAAAACCTTCAGTAAAATACTGGCAAACTGAATCCAACAGTAAGCACATCAAAAAGCTTATCCATCACGATCAAGTTGGCTTCATCCCAGGGATGCAAGGCTGGTTCAACAAACGCAAATCTATAAACATAATTCACCACATAAACAGAACCAAAGACAAAAACCACATGATTATCCCAATAGATGCAGAGAAGACCTTAGACAAAATTCAACAGCGCTTTACACTAAAAACTCTCAATAAACTAGGATCATATCTCAAAATAATATGAGCTATTTATGACAAACCCACAGCGAATATCATATTGAATGGGCTAAAACTGGAAGCATTCCCTTTGAAAACTGGCAGAAGACAAGGGTGCCCTCTCCCGTCACTCCTATTCAACATAGTATTGGAAATTTTGGCTAGGGCCATCAGGTAACAGAAAGAAATAAAGGGTACTTGAACAGGAAGAGAGGATGTCATATTGCTCTGTTTGCATATGACATGATTGTATATTTAGAAAAACCCCATCATCTCAGCCCCAAATCTCCTTAAGCTGATAAGCAACTTCAGCAGTCTCAGGATAATAAATCAATGTGCAAAAATCACAAGCATTCCTATACACAATAGACAGAGAGCCAAATCATGAGTGAATTCCCATTCACAACTGCTACAAAGAGAATGAAATACCTAGGTAAACAACTAACAAGGGATGTGAAGAATCTCTTCAAGAAGAACTAAAAAACACTGATCAAGGAAATAAGAGAGGACACAAACATATTTAAAAAAACATTCTATGCTCATGGTTAGGAAGAAATCAATACCGTGAAAATGGCCATACTGTCCAAAATAATTTATAGATTCAATGCTATCCCCATCAAGCTACCAATAACTTTCTTCACAGAATTGGGAAAAACCACCTTAACCTTAATTTGGAACCAAAAAAGAGCTCTCCATAGCCAAGACAATCCTAAGTAAAAAGAACAAAGCTGGAGGCATCATGGTACTTGACTTCAAACTATACTATAAGACTACCATCATCAAAACAGTATGGTACTGGCACCAAAACAGTGGTACACATATGATACAGGCCAATGGAACAGAACAGAGGCCTCAGAAAGAACACCACACAACTACAACCATCTGATCTTTGACAAACCTGACAAAAACAAGCAATTGGGAAAGGATTTCCCATTTAATAAATGGCCTTGGGAAAACTAGCTAGCCATATGCAAAAAGCTGAAACTGAATCCCTTTCAAAAAACCTTATACAAAAATTAACTCTAGATGTAGTAAAGATTTAAACATTAGGCCTAACACCATAAAAACTCGCAAGGACAAGGACTTCATGACTAAAACACCAAAAGCAATGGCAACAAAAGCCAAAATAGACAAATAGGATCTAATTAAACTTAAGAGCTTCTGCACAGCAAAAGAAACTAACATCAGAGTGAACACGCAACCTACAGAATGGGAGAAAAATTTCACAATCTATCCATCTAACAAAGCGCTAACATCCAGAATCTACAAGGAACTTAAACAAATTTAAAAGAAAAAAACAACCCCATCAAAAAGTGGGCAAATGATATGAACAGACACGTTTCAAAAGAAGACATTTATGCAGCCAACAACCATATGAAAAAAAGCTCATCATCACTGGTCATTAGAGAAATGCAAATCAAAACCTATCAGTTAAAATGGTGATCATTAAAAAATCAGAAGGCAACAGATACTTGAGAGGATGTGGAGAAAAAGGAATACTTTTACACTGTTGGTGGAAGTGTAAATTAGTTCAACCATTGTGGAAGACAGTGTGGCGATTCCTCAAGGATCTAGAAATAAAAATACCATTTGACCTAGTAATCCCATTACTGGGTAGATACCCAAAGGAGTATAAATCATTTTAGTATAAAGACACATGCACATGTATGTTTATTGCATCACTATTCACAACAGCAAAGACCTGGGACCAACCCAAATGCGCATCAATAATAGATTGGAGAAAGAAAATGTGGCACATATACATCATGGAATACTATGATGCCATAAAAAAGGTTGAGTTCATGTCCTTTGCAGGGACATGGATGAATCTGGAAACCATAATTCTCAGCAAACTGACATAAGAACAGAAAACCAAACACCACATGTTCTCACTCATAAATGGGTGTTGAACAATGAAAACACACAGACACAGGGAAGGGAACATCACACACTGGGGCCTGGAGAGTGAGGGGCATGGAGAGGAAGAGCAGGGGGTGGGGGCATTGGGGAGGGATAGCATTAGGAGAAATACCTAATGTAGATGATGGGGTGATGGATGCAGCAAACCACCACCATGGCACTTGTATACCCATGTAACAAACCTGCACGATCTGCACATGTACCCCAGAACTTAAAGTATAATTTTTTAAAAAAGGAAAAAATAATAAAGGTAGGTTTCCTAGCAAATAATAATAATAATAATAAAGCAAGGGATTCAAAATAGCCAAAACAATAATGAGAAAGGAACAAATCTGAAAGACCCACTGGTCCCAATTTCAAAATTTACTACAAAGGTACAGTAATCAAAACAGTATCATACTTGCAGAAGACCATTCATACAGGTCAACTGAATAGAGATAAGAATCCAGAAATAAGTCTTTATATTAATTAATTAATTAATTAATTTTCAACAAAGGTACCAGGGCAATTTAATAGGGAATGAACAGTATGTCAACAAATGGTGTTGGAATAAGTGCACATCCATATGCAAAAGAATGAAGTTACCCCACTTACTTATACCATATACAAATATTAACTTAAATAGCTCATAGACCTATGTGTTAGAATTGAAACTATAAAACTCTTTGGAAAAAACATAGGAAAGCTTTGTGATTGTGGATCAAATATTAGATACAATTCCAAATAACACAAGTGGAGCAAGTGATGAAAGAAAACACAGAAAATTGAACTTTATCAAAATTTAAATCTTTGTGCTGTAAAGGTTGCCGTGAAGAAAATGAGAGAGAAAAACAAACAAACAAACAAACAAACAAACCTCACAGATTCGGGGAAAATGTTTTCAAATCATATGTCTGATAAGGAAATTGTATGTAGACATAAAAAAAAAACCTCTTACAATTGAATAGTAAAAAGATAAATAATTAAAAATGGAGAAAAGATCCAAATAGACATGTCTCCCAAAAATACATATAAATGGCCAATAAGCACATGGAAAGATGCCTAACATCATTACCATCAGCTAATCCTAACTACAAACAGAAGCCACCTCAAACCCACAAGGGTGGCTGTTTTTTTTAAAGACAGAAATATTTGCAAGAATATGAAAATTTAAAATTTTCATACCCTACTCTTTGATATGGAAAATGGTGCATCCAATTTAAAAAGCAATTTCACAGTTCCTCAAAATGCTAAAAACAGTTACAAAGTGACCCAGAAATTCTGCTCCTAAGTATATTTCTAAGAGAATCATACCCAAGAGAATTGAAAACAAATACTCACAGCAGCATTATTCCTAATTATTCCCAATCTCTGGTTTTGTTGTTTCATTCTTTCCTAGCTTTGTTTGTGCATTTTGTCCAATAGCCCAAAGGGGAAAACAACCTGAATGTCCATTATCTGATGCATGATTACATAAAATGTGGTATATCAATACAGTAAAATACTATTTTGTTTTAAAAAGGAGTGAAATATTGATATACACTACAACATGGATGAACTTTGAAACATGGTAAGACAAAGAAGCCAGACACAAAGCACGTATAGTGTGACTGCATTTAAATGAATATGGAGAACAAGCAAATCTACAGGGAAAACGAGTAAATTAATGGTTGCCTGGGGCTAGAAGTGGCGGTCACAGTGAGTCGGGAGAATAGGGTCTAGAGGCAGGGAATCTAAAGCCTCTAGACCGCTGACTTCCTAGAACTAAATCAGAAGGAGAACCCCAACTTTCCATATCCAAGTGACAAAAGGACCAGAGCTACTTCCTTTGCAAGCTGCTTCCCCCAACTTTTTCTGGACAGATGAAAAATTGAAAGTACTATGACTAGTCCCCTCCCACAACCAGTCAGGCTGATCTTGAGTCAAGTTTTCATTTGCATAGGATCATAACTTTGTAACTTCACTTTAGCCTCTTGATTGATCACTTTCTGCAACCAATCAAATGTTTGCAGACGGTGGAACTTTGTAACTTCACTTCAGCCTCTGATTGGTCCCTTCCCACAACCAATTAGACTAATTATCAGTTAGTACTTTAGTTACATAGGGTGCACACCAAGTAACCAATGGGAAACCTCTAGAGGGTATTTTGAACCCCAGGAAATTCTGTCTCCAAGATCTTGAGCCACTTGCTTGGGCTGCTCCCAGCCTACGAAGTGTGCTTTCATTTTCAATAACTCTTTGCTTTTGTTGCTTCATTCTTTCCTTGCTTTATTTGTGTGTTTTGCCCAATTATTTGTGCAAGACACCAAGAACCTGGACACCCTCCATGGGTAACAAGAGAAAATGAAGAATGACTATTAATTGGTAGTGGGTCTTTGGGGGGGTGTTTAAGATATTTTAAATTTAATTATGGTGGTGGTTACGTAACTGTGAATACACTAAAAACTACTGAATTGTACACTTTAAATATGGATAAATTATGTGAGTGAGAGGTCAATAAATCTATTAAAATTATATATGGCTTTTAAGACATAAAAATACATTATCAGTACCACAAGGTAATAAGAGAAATGCCCATATATGCATAGCTCATACATAATATATTTAAAAACAGGAGACAACATTAGAAAGCTATTATAATAAAATGCTTCTTTTCTTAGCAGGATTATTGAACCAAATTCCAAATATGTTTTTAGTGTGCATACCAAATGCAAAAATTATCTGTTTATTAGAAGTGGTCGTATGCTAGAGAGCTGCTGATTCTGCACAGCCATCTCCACAATTCAGGCTGATCTTGCATCTTATTGTCACTACATTAAAGTCAATTTTATGAGCAACTGTATACTTGTATCAGAATATCTAATATTAAAAAATGTTGTAATGCCTACTCATAAACCTATATGAATCCAAATAAGAGCCTTTACAGTGAAGCAAATGAGATTCAGCAACTTTGCAGCCATTTGGAAAGCATAGTTTTAGATATAAAATATGTATGGTCCTTTAGGATTTAAATTTAACGAACATCAAAATTTCAAAATAATTGATTATTATGAAATCCTGATAAGAAATCTCATAAAATATTACCTGTAAAGCTTTCCATTTTGAGAACAAACTATTGCCTTCTTTAAAATCTTTATTTGCATGTTTTCCCCATTAACTTAGAGATTTAGGAAAAAATAACTATGGCAGAGCTATCATCAAAACCATTTAAGGCTTACAGTTCGCAACGCTGTTGTACCATACATCACCTTGGTACAGAGCCTGTTTTGCAATTCTGTGCCTCCTAACGGCAGTTTCCAAAGCCAATTAGGTACTAGCACAGGTATTCTCCAAAGGAGAGAACATAAACACCATTTCTATGGCCAGAGGAAGCTGTCTCCTATGGGAAGAATAAAACTGCATGACATTTTAGGAAGGCATTGATAAGCATGAAGTCTTTAGGTCTTTGCTGAACACAATGACTAAAATCCAGCAGAATGGAAGGGGCTACACTTGAGGAGCTATTATGTTGGCCACTGGCCAGATGTGGAAGGAGCCCAGGATATGTAAAAGAAAGCCACGTGCAACCCTGGCTGTAGCCACTGCACCTGCATTCAGTACATCCACCTTGCCGTGAGGTCTGCTTTAAGAAACATGGAGGCAGCATATGTCATTAGAGTGCTCAGCATGCAGTTACTGGATCTTTTTTTTTTAACCTCCTAGTAAGAAGTGAATCAGAGGCCATGAACTTTGTGCATATCAGAAGATCTCATGGCACTTTTGTAGCTGGAGGTTCTTACTCTAAGGATTTGGCTGAGTTCCAGCTCAGGTAATTGTATTCTGCTTCCTAAATTTGCTCTGCTGTTTCAATTAGGTACAGTCTTAATAGTTTTCCTGCCTTTTCAGGAAATGGGAGGGGACAGGGAATCTTCCTGAACTCCCCAGTCTTGCTGACAACAGAAGAAAGACAAATATAACATGACACAAAAGTAACACCTACCTTTGTAATGAACGAATGATTGCTTTATATTAACTTCAATGTTTGGCAAGCTTCAGAGCACCAAATATAGATATCAGAGAGAGCAAAACCCCTTTGATAGAATTTAGGCAACTGTGTCATGATACCGTCTTCATCAAAGGCCTTCTCTATAAAACCTACAAAGAGGGTCCTGGTGATCTACTTGAATCCATGTACTAAAAAGCTGAGCCAGTCCTGCAAATGTTTCCATTTTTATTATTGTAGATATAACCATTCTTTCACAATTTTGGATAGGGTTCATCAGGAGAGACCCATGAAATGTATAAACTAGCCAGTTTCTCTTTAATACCAGAGATCCTAAAAGCAAAGCAGGTTACCATCCCTCAGATGGCCAAAAATTTGAAGTCTGACAACACCAATTTAGATACAGGGAAAATAAAACTACCATGCATTGCTGGTGAGAATATAAACTAGTTCAGATACCGTTCATAGCATTTTGGCAGCATCCAGTAAAACTAAAAATGTGTCTGCACTACAACCCAGCAATTCAGCCTCTAAGAACACACTCCACTGAGGCTCTCACACACTGCACCAGGAGGTGCATCCACCATGCTCATGGTAGTACTATTTTAATAGAGAAAAACTGGGAGGAAACATTAAATGCTCATAAAATACTAGAAAAAATAGAAGGTAGTATATGTGATAGAACACCATGGATTAACCCCAAAAATGTAATACTAAGTAAAAAATAATTAGAATACAAAAAATGTGTATGGTTGGAAACTATTCATTAGCATTTATAAAAGGCAATCCTTGCTTTTTTGCTTTTATAAACCCATGAGGATTACGGGAAATAGCACACATGCACAGCACGCACACACCCACGCGCACACTTGCAGTGTTCAGTTACTTGGCACGGTATGTTTTTTGGTAAAAGTTGAGGCCTAGCTCCCTTGCTAGAGTGGGAAAAGCCAACAATGCACTTTCCTATTCACAGCAATTGCAAGGCATGAATGAGTACCATCTAGCTCACTCACCCTGATATCCCCCTCAGGGCTTTGCATCTAAGGCCAAAGGAGCCGACCCAGAGTCAGTGCAGAATGTCTAGGCAGGGTCATCTTTCAAGCATAAGGTGGGCACAGACACAATGCCAGCTGCCCATGTTCTCACAGCTGGCTCCCCTGCCATAGTGGTTGCTTTGGCTGCTTGCATAGCCTAACTTTGGGGGTCTGCTCATGATCTGAGTCTGGACCACAAGTGTTCTCAGGGATATCACTGTCCTCCAGTTCTCTTTCAATAAGATCCCTTTTCTGCTTCATGCAGCTACAGTCTGCTGCTGCGTCCAGACATAGAAACCATAACAGGTCCAACAACCAGCTCACCATTGTGGTGGCCCTTGCAGGGCGGGGTCTGGAGAGAAATAGATCTAGCAATCCGCACTATTTTATTTAAGAAAAAGGTTCACATACAAACATGACAAATGGTTAGTTGTTCATAGTAGATATTTTTAAAATTGTATGCTTATCACCCATTATACTTTTTTAAAGTACTAATTTTTAAAAGATGAAGAGCAGGCCATTTCTAGGGTCCCCAGGTGATTTAGGCAGGTATCTTATGTTTGACAGATCCCAGGCCTGTTTGCAGCTATAACAAATACTAAGGAACCATGCCAAAAACATACTAGACTTAGGAACAAAATGCACAGATTCTTAATACTTAACCTTGTACTCCAATTGAAAAGAGAATTCCAAAGGCCATGGCAACAATAAACAAGCTCTTCGCAAGGATGTCTGAGCATGCCAAAGAATTCCTTCATTCCCCATCCCTGACCCACACTTTAAAAAACTTAGACATACACAAACCATAGCATTTACACTAAGTATATGCTTTTGGATTTCTGGGCTGGCAAACCAAAACATACAGACCTGTCAGAGAACTTTCTTGGCAGGATGACTTCTTTGCAGGCTTTCAACCCTTCTCTTCATTCATAATGTAAATATGCCCCCAATGATGTCCCCAAATATTTACAAGTAAAGACAACTTACTACATGGATGTCCTAACACCTTCACTTCATCGATAGCGAGATAGCCTTGATGTCCAGAAGTTATCACTTCAAAAATCACCTAGAAAATTAAGAAAGATTTACATATTCATTTTGTCTGACTTTTACCAAATAGCTCCTATATATAAGACTCTTATAAATAATTTCCTTTCTTCTTTCACTAATTCATTCATTCATGTGCCTAACATCTGCTAGTCAATATTCCAGGTTTTAGACTACAAAGGTAGGTAAGACCTCACCCCAATCTTCAGGGAGGTCAACAGGTAGTGAATGGGTTAGACAGAATCCCAACTTTAAAAACCCATAGTGAAAGGATACTTCATGGGATTGCGGAGGATGACATGTACACTGTGGGAAAAGCAAGGAAGCTCACAGGCTAGTGAGTTGGCACAGATGACAACTTGATGAGTAAGCTGCCTGGGTGGGAGACAGGGACATGTTATAGAAGAGTCTCAGGGGTTCCCTCTCCAATAGTTTCAGCAAATGCAAAGGATTCCCCACACAAAGCAATACTCAAGCTTGTGAGAGATACTGAACATGAAACGAAGTCTAAAGAAGACCTTTAAGGTTACACTATATGTTAAACCCACTGCCATACCCACATTTGGATTGTGGTTGTTTTCCCTCAAGAGAAAACGTTAAGATTTAGATTGTGTTAGGCAACATTTCTGAAGTTCTGAAGGTGACTTTCTGACCACACTGGACTATGTGGGGTAGTAAGTTGAAAAATAATACAATTTGAAAAATAATAATAATAAAAATAATAATACAAGTGAAAAAAATAAGAATAAATAAAAAAATAATTTAAGTGTTATGAAGGCAGAGTGCAGGGTACTAGAGGAACATACACCAGGAGGACCTCCCATGAGGAGGTGAGAATTGGGCCAATAGCTGCAGGATGAGAAGGAACTAACAGTGTGAAGAGGACCAGGTTCAGTCTTGGGCAAATATGAAGGCCGTGAGGTGGGCGTGACCATGGCCATCAAAGGGAGAATTTGGACCTACTGCCACAAAGGTCAGTTGTGACCAGGTTGCAGAAGACTCCACTTTAGGACACAGATACCAGGAAAGATAGCCTATTAATAATGAAGTGGCTAACTGAAAATCAGATGGCAGAGCTATGAATCAAGAGGAAAATAATCTAAAAATTTCCAGTGGCAAAATCAAGCAGGCTTTAGCTATTCCTTGAACATTGGGGAAGCCAGAGAAGAGGAAAAGCCCTGCATGCCTGAAGGTTCTAAGAATGATGGACTTTACTGAGATGGTGCAGCCGCTTGAGAGAAATTAAGGCTAAAAAGAAAGAACCAGTGAAAGAGTTATCAATTTTCTTAATCTGATATATTGGCTAAAGGTGTCAGTTGTCAGGCTATCATTTAAAAGCTCCATATGAATGTTATTTTGACCTCCATTTACACACAGAATGAAAACTATCTCAGCAGGGGACAATGACTCATGATGCTAAGTCCACAACCTAACCATTGCACTCTTGGAGATTCATCCCATAGAAATGTAAACTTTCATTCACATAAAAATCTGCTCACGCCTGTAATCCCAGGATTTTGGAAGGCCAAGCCAGGCAGATTATGAGGTCAGGAGATGGAGACCATCCTGGCCAGCATGGAGAAACCCCGTCTCTACTAAACTACAAAAAAATTAGCAGAGCATGGTGGCATGTGCCTGTAGTCTCAGCTCCTCAGGAGGCTGAGGCAGGGGAATAGCTTGAACCTGGGTGGCGGAGGATGCCATGAGCAGAGATCGTGCCACTGAACTACAGCCTAGGCAACAGAGCGAGACTCCATCTCAAAAATAAAAATAAAAATCTGTGTACCTCGTGTTTATTGAAGCTTTATTCATAGTAGCCAAACAACAGAAACAGTCCAGATGTCTTTCAACTGGTAAATAATTAAATACTCTGTGGTACATACACAGCATGAAATACTACTCAGCAATAAAAAGGAACAAATTATTGATGTACCTAACGCCTTGGGTGAACCTCCAGACAACTACGCTGAGTGAAAAACATCAATCCCCAAAGATCAGGTACTCTATAATTCCATTTATGTAATAATTTGTAATGTTCAGATTTTTAAAATGGAGGACACTTTAGTGGTTGCCAGGGGCAGGAACAGAGGAAGATGAGGCAGAAGGGAGATGGGTTTGCTTACGAAAGGGTAACATCACTGCTCCTTGTGTTAGTAGAATTGTTTAGCATCTTCACTGTGGTGGGGGATACACAAACCTATTCAGGTAACAAAATTGTGCAAAGCTAATTGTACATATACACTATTCTGGCTGTGCTATTATATTATAGTTTTGTAAAATGTTAGCATTCTAGGAAATGGGGTAACATGTACACAGGGGTATCTCTATTTTTTCTTACTACTGCATGTGACTCTACAATGATTTCCATAAAAATTTCAATTTATAAAAGTAATTTTAAGTTAACATTTACTAAGCATGTATGTTACATACACTAGGAAGATATTCTAATATTTCATTAGTTCATGCAAAAAATCCATATTTTCATAGTTTCAAAAAAAGTAAAAGCTCTACATACAAAGTAATTGTCCAAAAAGTGCAATGAGTCTATTATAGATGCAATATTTAAATTCACTTTTTCGGATTCCAAATACGATGTTTTCACTTCTACACATAGCTGAAACGAAAACTTTGATTCTAGGCCTGCATTATTTTGTGTATGTGATGGATGTGAAACTGGAGAAAGCATTCAGCAGAGCCCAGAATGGAAAAGCTCACGAGGCTTCCTAGAGTACAGGGACAGAAGCCATCCCAGAAACTCTTGCTAGACTAGATGACGCTGTGCCACAATGCTATCACAATAACATGTAACACAGGGAAGAGGAAAGGCACAACAGAAAAACAGAAATGAAATAAAACTTCATCCTGTTCATAAGCTTAATGAATTGTTTCCACTGCCAATACAAGACAAAGGAAGACATGCCTGGATATTCCTGCAATGGGACCCTGCTAATTTCTCTCTCTGCTACTAGTCTATAAGAGGACAACTGAGCGTACAAAAAGAAAAGGCGTATTGAGAGCAAATAAAGGAAAAAGCATTCCTGAGGCCCTCAACACAGGCCTCCTGGATAACAGTCACATCCTACCTCCCAGGAAACAGCCACAGTTGACACTGCAGGAACCTGCAAGCTGCTCTGATGTAATGGCTACTGCAAGGGCAGCCGAGGGGTGGCTACTGATGCCACCACTATCACCTACCCAAGAGCACAGTCATTGTGGTTAGAAAAATGTATTTTGAAAACCAAACGCAGAAATGGTCATCAAACCTTCCTTCATTCCACGTACCATCCCTCTCTTCCTCCTTCCCTTATTCATTCATGCATTCATTTATTCAATGAACTCAAGGCTCTACTGACTGCCACCTCTCTGCCAGGCACTGTGATAAGTACTTGGAATTTATCATGGATAGAACAGCTGAAGACATCTTTCCTCATCAAAAGTATCTTTCACTATGAAATTTTATTTTGGTTGATCAAGTACAAGAGCTGAAGCTTCAAGCAAAAAAAAAAAAAGAATTATCCTTATTCTTTGAAGATAATGCATTAGCTTTTAGAATACAGTGTGCATGTGAGACATGCTTGTGTGGATCTACTTTTAAGTTGATCTGTATGTGTAAATTTAATCCATAGTTTTATTTAAACCTATACAGGTCCATACCCCTACCAAAGCAAAGGAGTGTGCAAAAAACGGGGCAGAGAAGATCCGAGACCTGGAAGAGCCATCTAGACTTCTCTGGATCCGTTTTTTTCATCTATCGCATCAAAGAATGGATGACTCTCAGAAATTCTACGCTAAGAAATTCTCAGTCTTTTAGTCCAAATATTTATAAAATATCTACTACATGCTCTGGAGGATCTAAACAAGGTAGACAGTTTTATAAAATGTAAGCTTTAGTTCAGGAAAAAACAAGAAACATGAATGATGAAAGAATAGAACAAGACAGCAATGGCCAAATGACAGATTCAAAAAGAAAAAAAAAGAACAGCTCATAGCAACGGGATCCTTCCCTGCCACAGAACCATGCCTCCACCTCCCCAAACAGCAGGAAACCTGTGACACAGCCACACAACCCCCAATGCAGAGCTTCAGCCTGCTAGTATCAAACTCACAGATTTCCCAGCAACTATCTGCCTACATCTATGGACTAGAGGCAGAGGGGCTCAGAAACAAGCCAATGCGACCCATATTTCCCATCAAGATGACTTGTTAACAAGGCCACAATAAAAGAATTACACACATGCTTTTATCAGCAGCTTCATTTGCTCCCCTCAGTCTTCCAAACAGAATATCAAGAGGCAAAGAAAGACAGCATCTGATTACAAGTATGTTTCCTGCCCCCTTTCAGTTTAATTAGAGATTTTAAAAAGTAAACTTCTCAAACTTGGCTAGTTCCAGCACTGACTTAAAGCTAACTGCAGAGTCAAGAAGATAAAAACACACTTTGTTGATGTGTTCATGTGTGGATGCCTACCCATACATACATACATGCAAAATTAATACATGCTATATAAACAAAAGTTTCTTAAGCCATTCATTTAAGTTGTGTCACAAGTTTGAAGCAATAACTTCTATGTTTATTAAAACCACTTTCTAGTTCTTTCTTAGAAACTTGTAAAGGGACTTATGAGTACAAATTTTATTAGCTGCTTCAATTTTACAACATGGTATACAACAGTTTCAATACTACAATTATAAAGTAAGTATGAGTTGTACTGAAGAGTTTCCTATTTTGAAAAAAATATAACTAAATGAAGCTATCTGAATATAGATCTATAGAGTGGTCTGAGATTAACTATTTTAAACACCCAATCATTGAGAGATTTGCCTTGTCTTTTTCTAACAAACAAGAGGACCAAAACACGCAACTCAGGCTGGGCACGGTGGCTCATTCCTGTAATCTTAGCACTTTGGAAGGCCAAGGTGGGCAGATCATGAGGTCAAGAGATTGAGACCATCCTAGCCAACATGGTGAAACCCCATCTCTAGTTGGGTGTGGTGGTGCAAGCCTGTAGTTCCAGTTACTCAGGAGGCTGAAGCAGGAAAATCACTTGAACCCAGGAGACAGAGGTTGCAGTGAGCCAAGATCATGCCACTGCACTCCAGCCTGGTGACAGAGCAAGACTCTGTCTCCAAACAAAAAACAAAACAAAACAAAAACCATGCAGTTCAAAAGATGAGGCTCATCTTACATAGGTTGCTTATAAACGGATTTTGAAATTCTGCTCAAGGTTTCACTGTTGTGAACTCTGGCTATCTGGTAAGTTTTCCATTATGTACGCCTTTCTAGCCAGTGCCTTTACAAGACTTCAAAAGCAAAAATAATCTTTTTCTCTTTTTGTCAAATAAGAAACTACTCCAGTAAAAATACAGATATTGCTCTAGTGAAGTATACCAAGTGTGTGTAGAACCCAGAGGAAATCATAGGAACGCTTGAAAATGCCAACATCCAGGTCAAAAAAGATTGAGGTCAGAGGAAACAGTAACATGAGAATACCAACAGTACCATTGGAAAAGGAAAAAAAGAAAGGTGTAAGAAATTGCTTTTGGGATGTGTCATGTTCACTTTTATGAAACAGAACAAAATATATTGAAAATATTCTATATTAGAAGGTTTGAATTTCTAATGGAGCTATGTACCAAGTTTTTCTCTTTAAAAAAACCAACAATTTAGTAATTAAGAAAAACTATTTATTTGTATACTTCCATATCCCAGGTATCCTTTGCATATATTACCTAATTTTCCCCCATCAATCATGTGAGGTAGGTCATATTAGCTCCCTTTCAGGGATGAGTAAGCTGACTTAGAAAGGTTAAGTAATTTTTATGAGTTCACACAAGTAGTTACAGAGTTGGGTCTAATCCTAGATCTATTTTGCTTCCAAGTCTGGACTCTTTTCATGTTGCCAAACTGCCTTACTAGCAAGTATGAGAGACTATATGTATATAGAATACATATACACACTAATACATACATATATGTCTACACACACATATCTTTTAATGCACAGATACACATGTAAAATTTTTACATCCAGATTTATAAAAAATACAGCAATTGAGAAGAGTGATATGGCATAGTTTTAATAACATCAAGTTTAATACAAGAGTTGGCAAACTACAGCCCATGGCCAAATCTGTCCCACCACCTGTTTTTATATTGCTCACAAGCTAAAGATGGCTTTTATATTTTTCACTGGTGGGAGTAAATAGAAAGAATAATATTTTATGACACATAAGAATTAAATGAAATTTAGATTTCAATGTCCATGAATAAAGCTTTATTGGAACAAGGCCATGTTCATTCATTTATGTGTTGGCTATGGCTGCTTTCATACAACAGCAGCAGAGTTGAGTAGCTGCCACAGAGAGCATCTGGCTTATAAAGCCTGAAATATTTACTATCTAGCCTCCTAGTTTTAGAGAAAACTTTCCTGCTTGACTCACCAATGCACGGTCATTACTCTGGTTAACAAGAAAGCAAATCTCAAAAGCAATACGTTATCATAGCCAAATATAATATGCCTTGTACTCCATGGGGGAGCCTCACATATCAGTAACGAAAAGACGACCCTGTCCCTGGCTTGACTTGTTTTCAATTATATTACATGTGCGTTTTTCTAAATATCCAGTTAAGTTTGTAATATCAGTATCAATTTTTAAAAATACGTATTTGCAATATACCAAAACAAAGCCAGAAAAACTAATTACTTAATAGGTCTCAAAATATTAGAAAAATTAAAATAAAAATAAACAAAACAAAACCCAACTCATTGAGAAGTCAAAAATCTTCTATAAAAACACTGAACTACTGAGAATTAGTAACACTTTAAAACCTGACCCTAAGATCTCATTTTAAACCATCTTCATTGGTGTTAGCTGAATTTGGACTAAATGGTTTCTGTTTGTTGTTTTTACTAAAACAAACATTTTTAGGAAAAATGTCTTTGCCCTATAGCCCAATCTAAACTGTAATTTTTTGAAAAGTTATGGGTCAGTCTGACAGAATCACAGAGTCATCTTATCTTATTATGAAATAATTCTGTCACAACACCGAACAATTTTATATCACTTGTTTTTGGACTTGGCTTAACAGAAAATACAGTCAATCCTCATTAGTCAAGGTTCATATTTGTGAATTTGCCTACTTCCTAAAATTTATTTGTAACCCCAAAAATCAATACTTGCAAAGCTTTCATGGCCATTTGTCGACATGCACAAAGCAGCAAAAAGTTGTGAGATGCTCAACAGGTACGTTCCTAGGTGAGGTCAGGCAGGGTACTGGTCTGTCGTCTTGCTTCAGCTTTTATACCATAAAAGACTATCCTTATCATGGTCTAGTTAGTGCCATGTTTTTCCATTTTTGTGCTTTTTTTTGGGGTCATGTTGCTTTTTAAAATGAACCCAAGTGTAGCACTTCAGGGCTGCCTAGTGCTCCTGAGGAATGAAAGGAGGCTAAGATAAGCCTTAAGGAAAAAACACACATTACAGTGCTCCAGTCAGGATGAGTTACAGTGCTGTTGCCAGGGCCATAGGTTCAAAGTTAATGAATCAACAACATAAGCAACATAAATATGGCATCTTTAAACAGAAACCCATATAAAATGAGGTTATGTATTGATCTGTGGACAAAAACATTACAAAAACATTGTGACCAGAGGCTCACAGGAACCTAACCCCGTATTCCCCATAGAAGTAGTTCAGTATTCACTAATTCGGTGTTCTCTGTTACTTTCTAGTCATAACTGCTGCAAATAACAGACGATCAACTTTATTTGTGTGATGTGGTTGACTCTGAGTCCCCATTTCAAAGCACTGTTTTGCTGATAGCTCCCAGATATTTGTGGCCCTAGGATGTAAGAAAATGTAGAATAGAGAGAATCAATATTTATTCAATCTCAACTAATAACAAAATGTTGTATCCCTACAGCCTTTGGGGACTGTGGGAAAAGCCATTTGCTTTCAGAAAGGAAACAACTGGCAAAATCAGTTGTTTAAACTGACTATTGCTCTCATTTGCTCATGAAAATCCATCCTGGGATGCTGGCCTCTGAGAGGTTTGACATCAGGCTATCCTTCAGATGTCAGCCAAACAGGAGACGGGGAAGCAGTTTAACACCACAGCTTCCCTGATCCTCCCTGCTTCAGTGAAGAGCAAAATTAGCTTTCCATGCTGCCACTTTTCCTTGCAATGTGTAAGCAAAGAAAGGGGATTTGCTTACCAACACAGACACTCACGGAGGAAAATGTGCAAGTGGACGTCATTAGTCAGTTCCCCAGAACAAAGGGGATTAAATGGCATATGTCTGTCCTCCCACATATCATCTAGTCCATCCTTCTGGTTTTGATTTAAATAAAATGCAAAGGTGGGTCACACCCATTTACAAAAACTTTATCTTGTTTGTGTCAAATGAGTTACATAAAACATACAAAGTTTCTATAATATTAAAGAGTCAAGGCAAAACCACAAAACATGTCACATTAAGAAATCAGGAGCAAAATATTCAAGCATTTGTATTTGTATTGACATGTTATCAGAAAATAAAATAAAAATCTACTTTGGGAAAGGTAAAGGCACTCAAAAGGCAGCAAAATTTGCAATGGAGCTAGTTATTGGTGCTTGCAAAACGATATTTTTAAATGACTTCACCTGTTTTTCCTAGCAATAACACAACCTTCCTCACTTTTCTTTTTGTTTCCTCCTTCCCTTTAGAGAAAAGTGTGATACGATCATAGGTCATATACTCATTCAATACCCGTGCACAGAAATTAAGTTAAAGGGGAAAAAAAAACATGACTTATAAGTCATAAAGAACAGGGCTGATACGCATGTAACAGCAGACCATGGCTGAGATAAGGATGCTAAACAACAGAAGTACTTATCCTTTATCATCACATAAGAAGTACAAGATGGTTGGTTCGGTGGCTCACTCCTGTAATCCCACACTTTGGGTGGCTGAGGTGGGTGGATCACGAGGATAAGAGATCAAGACCATCCTGGCCAACATGGTGAAACCCTAGCTCTACTAAAAATAGAAAAATTAGCTAGGCATGGTAGCATGTGCCTGTAGTCTCAGCTACTCAGGAATCTGAGACAGAAGAATCACTTGAACAAGGGAGGTAGAGGTTGCAGTGAGCCCGAGGTTACAGTGAGCCAAGATCATGCCACTGCACTCCAGCCTGGTGACAGAGTGAGACTCCGTCTCAAAAAAAAAAAAAAAAAAAAAAAAAAAAAAAAAAAAAAAAAAAAAAAAAAAAAAAAAGTACAAGATGAGAATGGAATTTAGAAATGTGGCAAGTTTTAAAAAATAATCAAAAATAAAATCTTTAAGGATGAAAATAAACCATGCAAATTGTTCTACTTCTTGAATACAGTTCTAAGTCAATATTAAACTGACAACCTAGTGTGTCCCCAGGGGTTTCTTGAAACATATTGTCTTTTTAAAGCACAAAATACAGAGTATTGGGGCACCTGCTAGACTAACTTTCCTGCTTGAGAGAGTGATATTTCACTGCCACAGCAAATTTCCCACATCCTCTAGAGGCACGAAGCAATTCAATTGTCTTGCACTTGGAATAAGAGCTACAGCCAAGGAATTTATGGAGTCAAAGTATGTTCTATTTTTCAACTGGCACATATCAGTATTTCCCAAGTATACTTCAGGGAACACTAGACTCAAGAAATACTCTGCAAAAGCCCAAATTCTGGCTCCACCTGGGCACCTACACTCACCATGTATCCTTCCTGGAGATTCAAAAACACTCCTAGCCTCTTGCATGGCCTGCAGAACTGACTCTGTTCTACTTTGTTTAACCCAGTGCCTCTTCCCATTTGGTCAATTAATGCCTCCTAACATTCCCTGGATTTGTGGAACACAACCTACAAAAGACTCAACAATTCAGCTCTAAAACACTGTCTCTTAGCAGCAAATGTATGTGGGCCTGCTGTCACTTAGCTGTGGCTTTACATGGCTTTGTAGTAAAATCAGTAGGCTGAAAGCAAATATACCAAAGAAACAGGCACTGAGGCAGCTGTGCAGGGGAATAAAGTTTGCAGTGAAATGTGAAAAGATACGTAAGATCAAGTCATCCCTATTCCCTCAACTCCTCATTTACCAGAAAAGATGTCAGACTGATAAGGGTGAATCTTGGTTTAGTGCCCCTCTCTCCTGTACAAGCTCCTTTGAGTCCTTGCTGCACAAAGAACTCCGAGCAAGGCCCAGCTGAATCCACTCCTAATCTTCTCCCAGGACCCTTCAGTATATCTAAGGCATTTGTTTTAACAAGGAGACTCTCACGAACCAACAAGGCTCTCATATTTGATAACTTTATCCTCCCACCCCCCACAGTCCCTGCCCACCCTCCCCAGCCTCACTTCCTTATAGAGAGCCATGGGGGAAGGGGATTTTCAGCTATCTATGCATTTTTTTCTCTTTTTAAAGCAACCATTTCTATTAAAGAGCACTGCCTCCCTCAGAATCACTGTCTTCTGAAAACAGAGAAGAAGGCTAAAATTCTGGGTGCAAGCAGAGGCTTCTGGGGTGCATGCAGGATTAGAATCAGAAGAAATCAATGGTTGACTCCTTTGCCTCAGGGGTGTGGAGGTGGGAAATAGGAGGCGGCAGGGACGGTGGAGGGCAGATTCAAAGCAGAGATCTTTTTCTTTTAATCAGCACAATAAAGCAAGAGGGTGAATCCATGAGGAAAAAATTACTCTTCACATGGCAAAAATGCAATGTCTAAATCAAAAGAGGCAGGTGCTCTGAGGATGGCAGGTACTCGCACTTCTCCACTGCTTCCCAACCACAGGAGGGCAGGTCCACGCAGCAGAAATTAGGAAAAACATTAAATAAGGAATTAAATATGTGTTAATCATCAAATACTTGACAATTTATGTTTTAAATAACAGTAATTAACCTGAAATTAGCTGTATTTCACGCAGGTTACCATTGTGATGTGTACCTGTGGCATACTATTTGACCATAAACAGTAGAAGCTACATAAAATGACTACTGTGGCAAAAACACTTTACTCTGCTAAGAAACTTTTCAAAACTCTATAAATGTCTAATAATGTTAATATAATGCTAGAGGAAAAAAAAATGTGAATGTAAGAGATGCCCAAAAAGACCTATCATGTTTACCAAAAGTACACAGGACACTGTGTCTAGACTGATTGAAAACTTCCCCTAGTCCAACAATTGCAAAGTTCAGACGCTGACCAAGATGAAAATTAACTCAGTATTTTGTAGCCAAAGAGAAGTGAGAAATAAACGTTCTGGAAGGAGGCCCAGGAGGTCATGAGAAGTAGCGAACTGAAGAGCCCAACACAACAGTCCCTGAATGCAACCCAGGGTCCTTGAGATGCAGTCAAACAAGTCCAGGGAAAAGTGAATTCCACGGATCCTCATAGAACCTCACCTTACACTTTTGTATGATAGCACTTCTGGAATGTTCTGATGGAAGGGAACTTGGTTCACTTTGTCTCACGCAGTGTTTCACAAAAGGATTTGTTCCTGGAAGCCTTTTTCATTTAATACCTTTTAACATTCCACTAAACACATTTAAAGCTCCTTAGCAAGGAGAAAGAAGGCACTCAACTATTAACTGGTTCCCTTTTACCATCTTCCACAAATCTTAATAATCTTAACAGTGGTTCAACAAACTACCACCACTTCTTAAGAGGCTAGCGTATCCCCAGTGTGCTTTTCCTTTCATCTTCAACCCCTGAACAGTCATTATATTTAACCCCATAATTAGGAAAGTAAGGCTCCCAAAGTTTAAATCAGTTGTCCACGCTTCTAAGTAAGTAGGGCTGATATTCAAATCCCATTCTTTGTAACACAAAGTGTATGTTCTTTTACTGGTCTCTGATGCTACTCACGTGCAAACAATTTATAATATGAAAATCCTTTCAAAGAATTCATTAATCAATTCCCATTCACATCAAAACTACTTACTAGTGTGAAACTTGCTTATAGAAATAAAGTACTATATGAATATAAAGTATTTTAACACATAAATATTTCAAGTATACGTGAACCTTATATTAATATTTTAGAATTCTAGAATCTATCCTGCAGCCTACGTAATAATTGTAGAAGCTCTGTCTAGGGGAAGCTGACTCCCTGCACCCTGAGAGAGGGTTTCTCAAAGGTGTCACCTCCTTTAGATGCCCATAGCCTATTATCTTGTCTTCAGCTTTCAGGCCTAGAAACGGCCTGAGAAGGCATCACTTGGATATTGACTTTTATGCACCATGTTCACATAAGATAATGTTACTCACATGCATCCATACACACACAATACTGGAAAAATTAATTTTTATATTTTTTGAATCAGAAAGATAATAGAAACTAGAATTACATCTTGAGGCCAGTACAGAACTCCTTATAAAGAAATCTGTATGGCAAATTATATTAAAAGTAGACAGGCTCTTGCATGACTCATATTTCTAAGAGCATCAGGCTGTAACAGCCACCTTCTCAGTACAGATGTGCTGGCCCCATGGGCTGGGGATTGGATTTGCAGCCCAAGTAAGCCCCTCCTCTGGCTCAACTTAACAACTTACTTGTTTTTTGGTTGTTTTTGTCCAGGTTTTTCTTCTGACCGTCTCTAATTAGGCTGACACCTTAGACCAGGAGTGAAAATTGGATTTGGTAGGTGTCTTCCTTTTACTTTATATTTGTGAATACGGCTTGTCCTTCTTATCCTAACTGGGAAACATCATTTAGGTCTTAATAGTGATTTTAAGGCCTGCAGTGCTTGGGAATATTCCTACTGACATTCTCTTGCCACATCTACAATGTGCCATTTACCTAATAGCTTATATTACTATTAGGGTAATGGTTTCAGTTCCTTTACTTTCAAGCAGATAAAGAGGAAATAATAAAGAAATGCTACCCTAATTCTGTCTTTAAAAATTCCAAGGCTGAGGCTTTGTTGGAGTAGTCTGGAATTATATAAACAAGTGGGTTTTCAGTAGATCTACACCCTTTACAGATATTGGTCAGGAGTTTTTAAAAACTCAGCAATACTGTATTAAAGAATCTCTACAACTCCATATTTAAATTCAAAGTATGAAGCTATTCCTAATGAAACGATCAGTGCAATGAACTCAGTGTTTGTGCACTCCCCAGGTTCATGTTGAAACCCTAACCCAACATGTGGTATTAGGAGGGGAGCTTTCGGGAGGTGATGGAGTCATGAGGGTGGAGCACTCATGATGGGAGTAGACCTTCATAAGAAGAGGTGTGAGAGCTCTTGCTTCCCTGACCTCCCCCAACTGTGTGAGGACACAGAAAGATGTCCATCTGCATCAGGAAGAGAACTTCCATTGGAATCTGACGATCCCGGCGCCCTGATATTGAACTTCGCAATCCCCAGAAATGTGAGAAATATTGTCTGTTGTTTAAGCTATACAATCTGTCATATTTTGTTACTGCAGCACAGCGGGCTAAGATAACAATGAAGCAATGAAGATATCAATTCAAAAATGAACCAAAAAGCTATGAGAATAAACTTGTAACTTAAGTTGGCAAATCATTGATTGCTCAGTAAAGTGTGAGAGATCACAGTGAAAAGTGAGAGGGCTTAAAGGTTAGGAGCAGAAGTTCACAATTAGGAAGGCAAAATATTTATCCAAAGGTACTCAAGAAAGTAGGAATTCACTGAAAATGACAATGGCCTAAAATATACAGTACCATCTTACTTTCAATGCAGTTTGGTAGTTCCTTTTTAAAGTCTGGTCTTCCAAGACTGTGTCCATAGACCACATCGTTCCTTTAATGTAGTTGACCGAGCAAAGAGCGTAAAAGGCAAAACAGAAATTCCACATCTGACTGCAGCCTAGGTCATGCTAAACCACCATACTGTGGGTCTGGAGACTGTGACTGGTCTCAAGAGAGCCCATTCTAGAGGTTTTGCATGGGCACTACTAAGGCCCAAGAGAAAAAACTCAGGGAAAAGATGAGCAGGACATATTTTCTGATCTCAACTAGGAGTGTGGTCCACTGGCCTCAATACAGCAGACACCTGGAGACTGAGGAAGAATCTAGAATAGCTCCCAGAGGGATAGTGGGAACATTCTAGGTCCCTGTCTTCCCTACTTTGGGAAAAGCTCCTCCAAAAGAAGGTTTTTAATCACATTCAGCTTCTCAGCCTAGGTCACCATAAAAAAACCCTTTGAAGCCTAGCTTGGCCAAACCCACTTCTACTGCTTGCTGTTTTTATTTTTATTTTTTTAAGACAGCATCTAGTTCTGTCTCCAGGCTGGAGTGCAATCGCACGATTTCAGTTCACTGCAACCTTCAAGCGATTCTCGTGCCTCAGCCTCCCAAGTGGCTGGGACTACAGGCGTCCATCACCATGCCCAGCTAATTTTTGCATTTTTAGTAGAGATGGGGTTTTGCCATGTTGGCCAGGCTGTTCTTGAACTCTTGGCCTCAAGCAATCCACCTGCCTCAGACTCCCAAATTGCTAGGACTAAAGGCACAAGCCACTGTGCCTGGCCACTCACTTGATTTTTAATCCTATGAAATGTGTTTCCTAGTATGTTTTAAACTACTAATTGGTCACTAGATTTACATAGAAAGAATATGTTCATTAAATAGGATATTTTCCTTCTGGGGGAAAAACTAATTTTTACTTTTTATTTTATAAATAAAAACAGTACATGTACATTGGGAAAAACTGAGAATATAACAGATGGCAAAAAAAAAAAAATCACCTGTTATCCCACTAGCTAGAGAGAGTCTAGATTCTTTCTTCCTTTTTGTCTTCTTCTTCTTGAGACAGGGTATCACTCTGTCACCCAGGCAGTAGTACAGTGGTGTGACCATGGCTCACTGAAGCCTTGACTTCCCAGGTTCAAGTGATCCTCCAGCCTCAGCTTCCTGAGTAGCTGGGACTACAGGTGAATGCCATTATGTCCTGCTAATTTCTGTATTTTTGAGTTTTTTTTTGTAGACACTGGATTTTGCCATGTTGCCCAGGCTGGTCTTAAACTCCTGGTCTCAGGTGATCATCTCACCTCAGCCTCCCAAAGTGCTGGGATTACAGGCTTGAGCCACTGTACCCAGCCAACATACCACTTTCTTATGTATTTATTTCAGAATATATTTCAATCTTTATTAGATTTTTTAAGTTTTTAAAATAGAATTTAGCATATTGCTTTATACCTCTTTAATTCATTTAACAATATAACTTTAAATGCATCATTAAATTTTCTTCCGTAATATTATTCTTAATGGCTGCAAGATAAATTTTTGTATTGAGGTAGCATAAATTAACAAATCCTCTATTGTTGTAAAAATACTGTTTCTGATTTTTCTTTGCTATAAATAAGCTGCTATGAATATTCCAGTAGTTAATGATTTGCAATTGTTCTTCATTACTTCCTTAGGATAAATTCCTAATGGTGGATTGCTAGATTTAAGCATTTCTAAATTTTCTGACACTGTTAAGACTTATTGCCACAGTATATATTCTAAAAAGAACTTAACAATTTACACATGCACTAACAGAGCTGTCCCTCTCTCTTCATTTCTGTTAAAAAATTTACTTGTCACTCATTAAATTCTAGAAATTGTTGTAGGTATATGCCTACAAAGATAAATTAAGCAAGGAATTTACAGCCCATTTATTCATCAATCCAGGGGGAGAAAAATTGGGGTTGATGGATCTTAACTCATAAATACCGAACCTGCAGAAGAGATTGCTGGATGCTGTTCATGCCCATTTTGAAGACAAGCAGCCCTTGAAAGCTCCAGCTTTCTTTCCATAAGTCTAGCCAAGCACCTCAATTAAACATGAAAAATAATCTTAGATGCATGTTCCAGTTGGCTCCTATCTGAGCCAAAGGAATTAAGAAAGAGAAAAGCAAAATATTGCAATCCTCTTTATGCCTCCTCTTAGTTAGCAATTAATTGAGTATTCTCAATACTGTTATTTTTCAAAGATGCTGTGGACAAAAAAGAAAAAGTTCTCCAAATGCCCATTGTCACTAATTTCCCACGTTGATCCTACGTCGGGATGCTCTCGTATCACAGGCATCCCCAACAGAAGGGCAGACAGGACGTGGTGTCAGGACTGCTTTGGTACCACTTCTTAACTCCCCATGGGCCTCCGCCCTTCAGTTACTTTAAACAGAACTCAAAGCAGTTACTGTGGGTCTCCACAGATCCCCCAAAATAAAAGGACAGGCCTTGTGGCAGTGCCTCTGTGACAAGGACTCAATCTACATCTGGTATTTTCTTCCCATTGCTCACATGGGTAGAAGTAGGGACCTGCCCCTCACTGGCTCATCTCTTAATGACTCATTTACTCCTGAGACCCATTTGCAGAGGGCATCTTCTTTTAGTCTCAGGTCTATGCCTCTCTGCGTCACATATGGCGTACTTAATATAGAAACTAAAATATCCAGCTGGGCACAATGGCCCATGCCTGTAATTCTAACACTTTAGGAGGCTGGGGTGGCAGGATCACTTGAGACCCGAATTTGAGATCAGCCTGGGCAACACAGCAAGACCCTGTGTCTACAAAAAAAAGTTTAAAAATTAGCCCAACAAGGTGGCATATGTCTGTGGTTCCAGCTACTTGGGAGGCTGGGGAGCAAGAATCACTGGAGCCCAGAAGTTTGAGGCTGTAGTGAACTGTGATCACAACACTGCACTCCAGCCTGGGGAATGGAGCAAGTCCCCGTCTCTAAAAAAAAAAAGAAAAGAAAATATCTTTGCAAACCCCGTAGATAACACTTCTTGCCCTGCTACAAGTGACTGCTTTTATTTTCTTAATATATGCCAGGCATAAACAAATTTTGAATTATATTTTTTACTAATTTGACAAAGCCTTAAGACACTCCTTATCAAATAGCATAGGTTTTTCTTACAGTGGTATAAAAAATTATTTACTGATTTTTTAAAATTGCAGATTTAGGAGAAACATGTGCAGGTTTGTCACCTGGGTATACTGCATGATGCTGAGGTTTGGGGGTATGATTAATCCCATCCCCCAGGTAATGAGCACAGTGCCCAAAAGTGAGTTTTTCCAATCTTGCTCCCCTCCCCGCTTTTGTATTCCCCAGTGTCTACTGCTCCCATCTTATGTCCATGTGCACCCAGTGCTTAGCTCCTGCTTATAAATAAAAACAAGCAGCATTTGGTTTTCTGTTTTTGCATTAATTCACTTGGGATAATGGCTTCCAGTTGCATCCATGTTGCTGCTAAAGACGTGATTTTTTTTATGGGTACACAGAATTCCATGGTGTGTATGTTCCACGTTTTTTAAATTCAGTCCACCACTGATGGACACCTAGGTTGATTCCATGTCTTTACTATCATAAATGGTGCACTGATAAGCATTCTACCAAAAAAACACCTGAACTCATGTCATTTATTTTTCTTTGGGTATATACCCAGTAATGGGATTGCTGGGTTGAACAGGAAGTCTATGTTCATTTCCTTGCAAAATCTCCAAGCTTCTTTACAAAAGAGCTGAACTAATTTACAAACCGAAAGTATATGATGAATGTTCCCCTGTCTCCACAACCTTGTCAACAAAAATATACCAGCATTTATTATACATTTTCTGATTATAATGAAATAACAATAATTTATATTTTTAGAAATTAGAGGTTGCTTCAAAACATGTAGTGAAAAGAAAGCACATACCTGATAAAAGTTAGGCCAGAAAGTACTAATGGCCAGTTCTGCCCTGTTCCACGTACGTGTCGGGTCTCCGGATATATTCCAGATAGGATTCCCCAGTGGCCCATTATTGACCTTCACATAGACATTGAGTAACCCCGGAGGAGAATTACTCTTGCTGGACACAAAATAGTGAAAATCAATGCAGTGGGTGTCATTTTCTTTAAGCTGAGGTAAGAGCAGGTGGGCTCTCTGCCCCTCAGGTCTCCCAGAGGCATTCACCAGCATGAAAGAACCTGCAAAAACAAAATCAGAGAGAGTCATACCCTGAAACACGACTCTCCGGTTATCTCTGAAAACCTACCATCATTTACATCATTTACATGGATTCGCAATGCAATTCCATGTCTTACTTAAGCTTAAACTGCCATTTCCTTCATTCCTATTTCATATATTACCTCCTCTTCCTCCTACCACCCACATATGTTCTCAAGGGTACACATAACATTAATGAAAAATTCCCTGGATGTTACTATAATTTGACTTCTAAATAACAGAAATGTAGTGTAATGTTTGTAGACTTGCCCTAATCAATCTAACAGTCAGGAGTCACAGGTGACTATTTACATTAAAAATTAAAATTCTATATTTAAAATTCATGCCCTTATTCACACCAGCCATGTTTCAAGTGCTCAAAAGCTGCATGTGACAAGTCGCTACCACACTGGGCAGCACAGATAGAGAGCATCTCCATCCACCAGAAAGTTCTGCTGGACAGCACTGTCCTATCATGCTAGCATTGCTCAGTAATCACTCTGTATAACCTAGAGAAAGACAACAGATTAGGTGGGCAGTGAATCTTAGGGTCATGATATTGACCCCATCATGTTCCCTGCTGTCAATGTAATAGGTTCCTCTTGTACTTCAGCAACAGTGCCCCACCCTCATTGCTGGAACAACTGAGGTCCCCCTCACAGTGAAGGTGTTCTCACAAAAGGTGATGACTTACGCAATCACTGCCCCAACTGGAGGAGAATCTTTCTAAGTCGTCTCATGAGCTCTTTGGATCTTGACCCCAATGACCCTAACCTACCCATTAGTGTTGAGGAGCTTCCAGATGGCGCTAACCTACCCATGAATGTTAAGGAACTTCAACCTTTCCAGATACCTGAGCACTTGAGCCTTCCCCATATAAATTTTATATTTCACATGGTAAAAAATAAAAGCAAAATGTTCTAAGATAAAGGGAAAATAGGTTATCATAGGTCGGCTTTAGCACAGAGAAAAAAATGTATTGAAATTCTAAGGAGAAAGTACATCTGAACTTGGAGTATAAAAATGAAAAAATAAAAATACTATACAGATGAGATATCCTCATTGTGAATCATACTGTTCAAGGTGTGCATATATATATGTTAACAGGTATTTTACTGTCTACCTACACCTATCCAAAAACACACAAACACAGTACTAGAAAATGCATGGAATTGCTGTCTTGTTTACATGCTGTGATATCCTCAACAGGAAGACCACCTTTTTATAGTAATTCCCAAAGAATTACTTGGAATTACTCTGTAATTCCCAAGGAATTAGTGGGAAAGTATTATGGTAGCTACCTTTACAGCTATGAGATGAGCCAAGTTTAACGCCACTTACAATAAACAGGAACAGGGTCACAGAGAGATCAGAAGCAGTTTATCTAGGTTTTAGGATGAGTTAGTGGACAAACCAGAACTTTGAGCCTCTGAGTTTCCAGCCCATTATTCACCCTGCCACACTCCAATAACCTCATGTTTCTTCATGTACTTTTTGAACACATATGAAAAAAAAAAACCTTCCATAGCAGTGAAGGGAAATTATAGTAGGTATTTTAAGACAGAACAATTTTTAAAGCAATGTATGTTATACACCTAGAAATACAAAAGCCAAGCCACATGGGAATCTATCTATGAAACATAACTTACCTATGAAATATATTTCAGCATTAAGGAAAAATTTCAACTGTGATTTAAGAAAGACAGGCAGAGAAAGAACAAATGACAAGAGAGTATCATTGAAATAATTCAGGTTATTACTGTTTGTTTACAAATGTAAAAAAAAATCTTCAAAACATGTAGGGTTGATGAACCCCATCACAAATCCAGAGTAGGACATTGGTGTGTATGAGATACAGATTGTGTTTTTCTGCTCTTAGTAAAATAAAAGCTGATTTATGCCAGATTCTATCACTGGGGGCTCTGTTATCTACAACACAGTTACCACATATATTCTTACTGATGGGGCTGAGGCATGACACGTTCTTGAGATCACCTCTGAATGACCAGAACCTTTAGTATGGCCATATTGCCAACAATATTGTTTCTTTCATTGTTCCCATTACTTAAGCTTGGGCAACCATGGGTGGAAAGCATGGTAATATACACAGGATGGCAAAACATGTGTTGCCCACATCCTGTGAAGCACTCAAAGGAGTCTCCTTTCATACATTTACGTAAACTAGGTACCTTTCTACCATTAGCGTTCAGGAAATCATCCAGTTTTCCAAAACTGCTATTTTCCTAGCTACACAGCCTGCCCTCCAAAGCTTAATCCACTGTGCTCCATTCCAGAATGAAATGCTCTTACACTCTTGTGTCTAAAGTACACAAGAATTTTTATGTTTATGTCCAGGTGAAATTCAGGTATTTCTAAGTTATTTCTAAGTTATTCAGAAAATCTAAGTTATTCAAGTGATCCTAGCTTTTACAGTCCTTTCTCCTCCTTTTTTCCCTGTTTGATTTTGTGAATTTCACGAGACGCTTCTCAAGCGCAGGGGCAGGGCTTTGATGGAAATATGCAGCCTTTATGCACAGTCCTCCTCTGGCAAGGGTTCAGGTCCTCAGGAGGCATTTCTGTCTGGAATGACCCCATGGTCACTAGCACAGCTACTCTCTCCCAAATGATTTGGAAATCAATTGAGCAGCACTCAAGATTTTAACACTCATGATCTTTTAAGGAAAAGTCCCTGCCGAGCACCATCCCCTGTGGTACACTCCTCTGCAAGATTCCCTTTTTTCCTTCCTCCACAGTCTTCCGATTGGTGTATCTATGCAGCCTCTTAATTAACCATGAATGCATACAAGGCAAGTGTGACAAAGCATGACACAAAGCACAAGCCCAGCAAATGCTCCTGACTTTCATTATGATGACTTTAGCTCCTCAAACCTCCTACATGTATGGTTTTTTAAAATTATGCTTTTTTTGTTTTGTTTTTGTTTTGTTTTTGTTTTTGTTTTTGTTTTTGTTTGATACAGGGTTTCCAGACTGGAGTGCAGTAGCAGGATCACAGCTTATGGCAGCCTTAACCTCCTGTGCTCAAGTGATCCATCCTCCCATCTCAGCTTCCCAAGTAGCTGGAATCTTAGGTGTGCATCACCACACCTGGCTAAATTTTTTTATTTGTTTATTTTGTAGAGAGGGATCTTACTATGTTTCCCAGGCTGGTCTCTAACTCAGATTAATGTAGTCTTCCTGCCTCAGCCTCCCAAAGGTTAAGATTACAGGTGTGAGCCACTGTGCCCAGATGGAATTCTTTACCATTTATCTCTATTTCCCCCTGTCCACCTCACAACACTCCTGGTCCTACTGTCATTCACTTAAGTGGCAATTTTTAAGTTTCCTTTCTTTATGAGAGAAGAACAGTAGTACACTGAGATAACTCAAAACCTTCAACTCAATTAATCTTGCCCTTACATTTTTGGGAGAAGGGTATCCTTATTTCAGTGTGTGGCCATCAAGACTTAACTCACAGCTTTAAAGTACAAAAAGTGATGTTTCTGCCCACACTCATGTTTCCTGACAGTGCTGCACTATTATGTGCCAATTAGTTTACAGAAGCAAATGTGAAAGTCTAACAACCTGTAGTAAACTCACAGTTGGCAGAAGAGAGGGAAGTGATGCTTCTTAGTGATACTTCTTAGTTTGCTTTTACCACCTATGTGCTGTGAGTTATAAAGTCAATTCACCAACCAATGTTTAGAGGATTACAGAATTCAAAGCATTTATATTCAATTTTAGACTATTAAGTCTGTTTTTTAAACTATCCCTATATGGCTGAATGTTTAATTTTCACCTTCTGCTTCAATGTTTTGACTGCGAGGAAATGCATTTTCAAAGAGTAATTGGGTCTCCCTCTGTAGATACTTCCTTACCTCAATTCTTTCCTCCTACAAAAAGCATTCCAACTGGGTAAATAAACTTTAAAAAAATTGTAATTCAAATTAGCATAGAAATTCTGTTTGTGTTCAGATAACAAAACACCCTTAAGTCACTAGTATACAAGTAGAAAGTATACCATTGCAGGCAAATGAAATGAGCTCTGCATGATGGAGTCAGCTTCAAAAGGGACAGACTTTAGATGCAGACTTCGAAGCTTCTTAGTAAAAATTATTTTGGTTTCCCCAAAAAGGAAAACTCTCTTATGAGAACATGCAATGTTCACATTCTCAAATCTCTGGGTGAATTAAATTTTTCTAATCATATCCATTGGCAAATGCATTTGATGAGACTATCTTCCATCATTGTTTGTGACAGCAGTAATAAATACACAGAATTAGTTACTCCTTTCTAACCCATCATTAAAATTTGCATTGGTGTGGTTGGGGCTGTAGATTCGTCGAGGCTGAGAAAACTGCATGAATTCTCTTCCAAATGTATTTGAGAAACTTTGCAAGCAACAACAAAAAAGAATATATTCCATTATCTAGCAGGAAGAAAGATTACATGTGTTCTTCAATACTTTGGCTGACAGAGAAGCAGCATCTTACGAACTTTAAAGCTATTATAAATTATAATGAAGCCAGGCGCAGTGGCTCATGCCTGTAGTCTCAGCACTTTGGGAGGCCAAGGCGACTGAATCACAAGGTCAAGACATGGAGACCATCCTGCCCAACATGGTGAAACCCTGTCTCTACAAACAATATAAAAATTAGTGGGACATGGTGGTGTGCACCTGTAGTTCCAGGTGCACCTGGGAGGCTAAGGCAGGAGAATTGAGTGAACCCAGGAGGCAGACGTTGCAGTGAGCTGAGATCATGCCACTGTACTTCAGCCTGGCAACAGAGCTAGATTCCATCTCAAAAAAAAAAAAAAAGAAAAAAAGAAAAAAAAAAAAACTATCATGAATTAGAAAATTCACTTTTTAAACTTCTTAATTTTAGCAAAAGCATACAGATTATTGGTCTTTGCCTCCCTTTGGCTGTTTTGCCTTTATTTTTTTCTTGTATGACCATGCCTTCAAATTTGTGAATTTAGGATATGAGAGGTAAACAAAATGTTAACAAGTTCCATCACTGTAGGCATATCTCCTGACTCTAGTTTATAGTGTTATCTGTACTTCTAACCTATTCAGATACAACCAGTTAAAACAATTCAGTTCACTAGAGTAGCACTTCTCAAACAATCTATAGTGAAGAACAAGTTGTTTTTTCAAAAAAATTTCCAGTGCATCTCAGACCAATTTATATAAAATACAATTAACATGAATTGCTAGAAAAATGAAATTGTTTAGACACATACTATTACTGTCAAATTCCTACACAAATTTTCTAAAGATTTGCTATCAGTTTCTGTACTGGTCAGGGACCAGAAACAATGTGTGGGCCAGCTCTGATCTGCAGACCATACTGAACAGCATAGGCTTAAAGTTACAGCAAAAGAGTAAAGCAGTATAGCATCCTTGGCACCCAAATATACAGTTTTCCTCAACAGTAGATGAGGCAAATTGAAAGAAAAGAACGAAAAAGAAAATCCAGTTTCTTAACCCAAAGGTAAGTTATAAAGTCTAAGCCCTTTGAATATGAAAGAACATTGTAGAAGAAAATGAAGAGGGAAAGTGGGAAGCAAGGGGACACACATGGTCGTGGTGAATGGAAAGTTTGTACCCAGGCTCAGGTGCCACCATCACACTAAAAAATGCTTATTTGCATCCATTTCAGTCTGATGAAATCACAGTCTCCAAACTGCACTCACATTCTGCAGACTAGAGGTCATGCATCCTTCATAAGCTGCTGTCTCTTCTATGCCCCTCCTACAAACATGAAAAGACCTGGCTTCAAGGAAAGGAGAAACCAAGAGGTGCCAGTAGGCCACGGCATGTGGAATCACCACATACATTTGCATGTCTTAAGGAGAAGAGAAGAGAGTATGGGAGTAAAATGGGCCACCAGTGACTAGGCCAGGTGCTCCATGAACTTGATCTAATTATAACAATGAAGGTCTGAAGAAAGAAACAGCAGGGTGAACCCACCAGAAGACAAGTGAAAGCATCTGATAGAGCCAAAGGTAATTCGAAGCTTTTACCAAACTCCAAAGGCAATGCTCCTAAGACCAACATTTTTCAAACATTTTGACTGTAACTCATAATAAAAAATAATATATTGTTTGTTTCTTTATTTTCTAAGATAGAGTTTCACTCTTGTCACTCAAGCTGTAATGCAAGGGTACAATCTCAGCTCACTGCAACCTTCGCCTCCCAGGTTCAAGTCATTCTCATGCCTCAGCCTCCTGAGTAGCTAGGATTACAGGTGTGCACTACTACACCCAGCTAATTTTTGTATTTTTCGTAGAAACAGGGTTTCACCATGTTGGCCAGGGTGGTCTCAAACTCCTGCCCTCAGCTGATCGACTCTTGCCTCGGCCTCCCAAAGTGCTGTGATTACAGGCTTGAGCCACTATGCTCAGCCAGTATATTGTATTTTACATACCAGTACACATTTGTAAAGTGACGTGTCTTTATGTACATTCACCTACACACACATACTCAGGATTTCATTAAAAAAATGAAATCACTATGCTTCTAACCATGTGTATATATGCACTGCATGTACATTTTCTATTCTATTTCAATTGCATTTTGCAAAATCAATCAATCAATTAATTCTGGCTGCAACTTACAACTGACATGGCAGCCCACAAATGCTTTAAGACCATAATGCAATTCCTCCCAAAAATCAAAATCGCTGTGCTCTGCTCCCTAAGAAAAGCTTTTCTTTAATTTGTCCTTTATAATTTGATCTCATCCTCTGATTATCATAATACCAAGTTATACCCCTTCTACCACTCCCTCAGCCACTACTGACAAGGCTCCTAAAGAATATGTCTCCAGAAACTTCCTGAAATAGGGAAGAGGAAGGGCTGTGGAGAAATAAATGAACTACGGGAGCAACGCTCAAAGGGAACAAAGACTCCGCAGGGAGGTGCCACATTGCTCTAAAAATGCTTATTAGCATCCATTTCAGTCCGATGAAACCAGTCTCCAAGCTGCATTCACATTCTACAGACCAGATGTCATACATCCTAAGCTTCTGCCTCTTCTATGCCCCTTCTACAAACATGAAATACTTACTTATCAGCCACTAGGGAATAGGACAGGAATAACAAAAATTCTCTCTTCTCCCAAATGACACATTTTCTTTTCTTTTTGCCCTGTCCCTTCTTGCCTTCCTTGTGGATTCCCAACAATTACTGGAAAAGACCATTTGTTAATTGTATTAATTTTTGCCCCATTCATAATATGCTGGTGAAAACAAAGTAAGATGGCAAAAAGAAGAAATACTGTATCACAGGGAAGCTGAAGTAAAACTCTCTAACCAACTGCACATCTCTTTACTCCCTGATACGGCTTTGCTGTGTCCCCACCCAAATCTCATCTTGAATTGTAGCTTCCATAATCCCCAGGTGTCATGGGAGGGACCCAGTGGGAGGTAACTGAATCATGGGGGTGGTTACCCTTATGATGTTCTCATGACAGTAAGTGAGTTCTCATGAAATCTGATGGTTTCATAAGGGGCTTTCCCCACTTTGCTTGGCACTTCTCTCTCCTGCTACCATGTGAAAAAGGATGTGTCTGCTCTCCCTTCTGCCAGGATTGTAAGTTTCCTGAGTCCTTCCCAGCCATGCAGAACTGTGAGTCAATTATATCTCTTTCCTTTAAAAATTACTGAGCCTCAGGTATTTCTTCATAGCTGTGTGAGAATGGACTAATACACTCCTTTCACCCGGAGAGCAGCTGATGGGATCATCCTGGCAAGGACCATTCTACAAATCATGTCATTTAGTTCACGGTACTCTGTTCTCCTTGAGGGAATTCCACATCAATCTGGGTGCCACAAAATTAATAAGCACAGCTCATATACCTCAGATGTGCATACAACCTTTGCTTTAGCATATTTATATTAAATACAAAAAAGATATCCAATTGTCAATTTAGTGATTCACAGCACAACTGAATGGCTATTTTTATTATTCACAAAAGTATTGAGCTGAACAAAAATATATTATTTCACTTTTACTAGTCACTTTTAGCCATGGTAGGATTCATCTAAGCACCCATTATATATTAGGGCATTTTGAGAACTACAACAATACAAATTTGGACCTATTCCTCCAGCAAGAACTTCCCAGTTTAGTTGTAAATCATATTTTAAATTTTTTGGATTCATCACCGGAAGAATAAAAAGAGATTCACAGAATTAGCAAATCAGATCATTAAGTTCACTCACACTTACATAAGTAACATCCTGAAGTGGCTGTAAACTTTATGGTTTAGGACTGTCAATCTTAAAAGGGACTTGTGAAACACTGTTATCATTAGAGACAAAGCAGCATTGGAAGAGGCTCACAGCAAAGAGAGAGGAAACACTGGGGGTTCAATAATAAGAATATGCTCTCCTTTCATAAGAAGGAAGGTTTAATGAGAACTAAATTGTATTACAGTGTGTCATTTAGACAAAATGCTTCAGTGACTTAGGCGGAAAATACTAGGTGTGAGCTTTATAAGTAAAAAACAAACACTGAGTAAAGCAAGCACAACCTTTTAACTATCTGACGACTAATGACTGTATCTCAGGAAATGAGCCACACATACAACAATCAAGCAGTGACAGGTTGACTATTTAGAATATTCTAAAGAGACTGTTTAATTTCCCATACGTCAAGTTTTTCATTGACTGATATCTTTAGAAACGGGTTCGTTTTTGTTATAAATCTCAGAATGACACAGTCATCACAATATAAGCTTCTGCTTATTTTTTCCCCTAAATTAGTGTTGATTCAGAGATCTTTTTTTTTTTTAACATGTGAAGAAAGCCTATGCTACTCAGTATGGCCTGCAGATCAGAGATATCTGGTGATAGTTTACCAGCTAAACTATGACTTGCTTTAAGAAGAAATCGTGCAGTTAGCTTTTATATAAAATGCAGGCCAAACATAAATATTTAAAAGGTGTATCTTTGACACATTCAAACACTTGCTAGTGGTACTCAAAAGAAGCTTGTTAAATAATCCTTTCTCCTATAAAACAGTTCAAAAGACTTCAAGGGTTCTGTTGACATCCCTGATTGAGAAACCCCCATATTCCTGAAGAAGAAGCCAAAGGATGTTTCATTAGCCCAACTAGGGTCAGAAACCAGAGTTATGCAGCAATTTTCACTGCTTGATCAGAAGGTGGAAAGAAGGAATTGTCAAAACTTAACAAGGTGAGTCAATGAAGAAAATTAAATGGTTTCCACATTAAACTAACAATATGGTATCAAGTTTATAAATTATCAAAAATCAGGAACTTAAGGAATCTGTTGGATTAATTAACCAGAAAAATCATCAAAATACCAATAAATAATTAGCAAATAATATGAAAAGGCAATCTTTATTAGCAGAAATATAATTAGAACACAGATGTCTGGGAAAAGAGTTATCTTACCACTAAGAAGAGAAATTTTAAGTAAAGCAAATGCTGGGCATAATTTTAACATGGATACATTTCTTAATTACATAAACATTTCAACGCTATATGCTTGTGAGGTTCTGATGAAGCTCCTTCAAGGGTTCAAGAAAGAAAGAAGCAGGGGAGTTTATCACAACGAGCATCCCAACAGCAGAAGCCACAGAGAGAGTTCACACTCCTTGCTGAGAGCAGGCTGGCAGATAAATCTCACCTACAAAACTTGCTAGTTCTGTGACCTTATGTGACTCTCAATCTGAGTCAGTTCATCCACAAACTCAAAACCAAACAATGCCAACTTTTGAAAGACTTGGACTAAGGCAAGCAAAGTACTCCGGGCTGTGCTGGGCAGGACTTGAAGAGCTTGGTAGGAAAAGCTGGGCTCTGTAGCAAAACAACCTGAATTAGGATCGTAACTCAAGCACACGTTGTCCTTGAGCAAGTGAACTCACTCTTCTCTGAAAGTTTCCTAATCAAAGAGGTGGTTGAATAAATTAAATAAGATAAATTACATAAAATGCTTCTTACAAGAGTGACTGGTATAGAGCACATATATGTCAAATGGTTCCAGTTTTTATCCAAATGTATTTGAACTAGACAAGATAGCAGAATTCTTACTCCAAGGTAGTTTCTTACACCCATAAAATTATGTGTATTAATGATCATGTGATTACACAGGTTACCATCATCCATCTTTAAATCAGCATAACAAGGTCAGTAATACAAACCAGGCATGGTACTTGGATTTATTTTCAATATCTAAACATAAATTTTCAATTACAAATAATCATTCTAGATGCAACATGGAGCAAAAAAATCTAGTGTGATTTCAATGCTTAAATGCTACCAAGTCTGCTAAATTATAAATATACATTTTTAATTAAAAGAGCAAAATGCTACAATAATTAATGGTGATTATGAAAGCTGCTAATTATATTTATAAAACCAATGATTAAAAACTTTCAAATCATTAAATACAGAACTATATTAACAATTAATATGGGAACTAACACGTATTTGATATTTAATATGTGCCGGGCATTCTTCCAAATGTTTTACATATATGAACTCTTTTACAAATACTTACCACAGTAATCCAGTTGCCTATAGTTTTTCAATAGAGTCAGATGCTATACAGTTTGCAGCCTAGGAGCAATAGGCCATACCATATAGCCTAGGTATGGAGTAGGCTCTACCATCTCCATTTGTGTAACAGCACTCTATCATGTACAATGAAAAACTTGCTTGACCACACATGTCTCGGAATGCATCCCTGTCATTAAGCAATGCACAACTTTATTATAGGAATATACACACATACAAATATACAGGGAGAATGGCCGAGATAGAGAGAAAGAAAGAGGCAGGGAGGAAACAGTTTTTACAAACAAATTTACTGAAAAAGTGGTAAAGATGGTAAAGTCCAGGTCTTTGGCAAGAATGGTACATGTTACCAAGAGTGTTCCACTGATACCCATAGTATCCTTGGATACACCATAATATATTGAACTACTGAACAATTTACTCACTGTGGGATATGTCACTTATCATTTGTAAAGAATTTGTGGTCTTTGTTTTGTTTTATTTTGTTTGAGAAGTCTCATTCTGTCACCCAGACTGGAGTGCAGTCATGCAATCTCAGCTCACTGCAAACTCCGTCTCGTGGGTTCAGGCAATTCTCATGCCTCAGCCTCTCCAGTAGCTGGGATTACAGGTGCCCACCACCACATCCAGCTAACTTATTTCATGTTTTTAGTACCTTCAGGGTTTCATCATGTTGGCTGGGCTGATCTCAAACTCCTGTCCTCAAGTGATCCACCCACCTCAGCCTCCCAAAGTGCTGAGATTACAGGCATGAGCCACCATGCCAGGCCATTTTGCAAAGAATTTCTGAATGAAGCTTTGGGTTTTCTCTTTCTCCTAGTGTTTTCAGTTCCTCAGCTCCTTGCTGTGGGAGCTACAGTTAATTAAAATAGTTTAACTCAGTGCCTCTTGATTTATTCCCTTAGGTAGGTGGTCTACAAACAGATTCATACATGTATATTTCTATCACTGTAACTCTAAGCTTGGCTGGATGGAAAGTTATCTTTATTGAGCACACTATTTCATTTTCAGGCGTTTGTTGTTGTTGCTGTTGTTAATTCAGAACCCAGCATAACTTATTACATTTCTATTAAAACTTAGATTTAAAAACTCGTCTTTCATAGAGGTCTAAAGAGGTTTCTCTTTCTCTCTCTCTCTCTCTCTCTCTCTCTCTTTTCTTGTCTCTAGCATAATCACTTTAAAAATTTCGTTTTTCAAAAGTTTCATTTGAAATATCTTCACTTAATGATGAACTGATCGATGTACAGGGAAACAAATGTGTATTAGGGAAAATTCTTTATATTAGCTCTCAGAATATAAAAACCAGATAGCCAAGTTCTAAATATCCTTGCAAACTGTCTTGTTTATATAGAAACCCAGTTCTTTCTTTCCTTGTTTCAACTTTCCCTTTCATTAAAAAACATTAACAAAAATTATATATGCCATTTTGAAATGTCAAAAAATAAAGAATTGCAAAGGAATAATTAACTATTTCTTCCTAATTTTCACTTAACTGACCAGAAACTTATCCCATTTAAACAACAATAAATTTCCCGCAGAATACTTTTTTATACACAAATAAACATATAGATACATATATGAAGGTTTTTTTAACCTTTTCTTATTTATTCAAAGAATAATAGGCTGACAGATTCCTCTGCACCTTGTTCTGTTCCTTTACCAATAATATAACGTTGACAACTCTTCAGACCAATAAGGACACAGAGATCCTAATTTACATTTTCGACACCTGCTATGACAAAGAACATCCAGTAAATAGCCACATGAACTGTTTTCATTCTACAGTAAGACAGTCCTACAAGTCAGATTTCTCGCCAAAAGGTATATGTATTTTTAATGTTCCAGAGTTTTGATTTATTGAATATAAAATTAAGCAATTGCTCCAAACATGAAAATGGTATTTTAAAATTTATTAATGATCATGGTCAGTGGTTTATATAAAAGTGGCCCTGTTACTTCAAACAAAAGAAGACTGGCTAATGTGAAAGCAGCTTCCAACCCAAAAGAAAGGAGGTTTCGCGGCATCCTCTGTTCTAAGCATAGGCTATCATCTTGACTTCCTCTACTCCCACCTTCTGGCTGTGTTGTTGTTACTGTTGCTCTTGTAGTTACTGAACCTGTGCTAAGGGCTAGCTATGTGCCAGCCACTCTGTTAAGCACTTTACATCAATCCTTCCATTTGGTCCCTTCAGTAACCATTGAGAGAAGTACTGTTGTCATTTTATAATCAGAAGGGTTAAAAAAAAAAACTTCCTGGCCGGGCGCGGTGGCTCAAGCCTATAATACCAGCACTTCGGGAGGCCGAGGCGGGTGGATCATGAGGTCAAGAGATCGAGACCATCCTGGTCAACATGGTAAAACCCCGTCTCTACTAAAAATACAAAAAAAATCAGCTGGGCATGGTGGTGCATGCCTGTAATCCCAGCTACTCAGGAGGCTGAGGCAGAAGAATTGCCTGAACCCAGGAGGCGGAGGTTGCAGTGAGCCGAGATCGCACCATTGCACTCCAGCCTGGGTAACAAGAGCGAAACTTCATCTCAAAAAAAAAAACAAAAAAACCTCCTGGATGGGAGCGGTGGCTCATGCCTGTAATCCCAGCACCACGGGAGGCCAAGGTAGGCGGATCATGAAGTCAAAAAATCAAAACCATCCTGGCAACTATGGTGAAACCCAGTCTCTACTAGAAATACAAAAATTAGCTGGGCAAGGTGGTATATGCCTGCAGTCCTAGCTACCCAGAAGGCTGACGCAGGAGAATCGCTTGAACCCAAGAGGCAGAGGTTGCAGTGAGCCGAGATCATGCCACTGCACTCCAGCCTGGAGATAGAGTGAGACTCCATCTCACATTAAAAAAAAAAAAAAGAAAGAAAGAAAGAAACTTCCCTAAGCTCACACAGAAAAGCAGATTGTAATCCAGTCAGTCTGATTCTAGAGCTGATGACTTAGTCCAACACATAATCAGGGTTTCACAGCACATCTCAGAGTCAGATAACCAAATATTAGTGCTATATGCTCTCTGGAGAAAATTAAAAATAGAACAAGAAAAGCACACTAGCAGCTATTAGGGTCATCTTCAGCTTTGAATTACAACTCTTAAAAAGTAAAATTAGTTGATCCTCAAATTACATGAGCTATTCTCTTATCAAAAAATAAAACTTGGCTGGGTGCGGTGGCTCACTCCTGAAATCCCAGCACTTTGGGAGGCCAAGTCAGGCAGATCATAAGCTCAGGAGATAGAGACCAACCTGGCCAACATGATGAAACCCCATCTCTACTAAAAATACAAAAATTAGCTGGGCGTGGTGGTGCACACCTGTAATACCAGCTACTCGGGAAGCTGAGGCAGAAGAATCACTTGAACGAGGGAGTAGGAGGTTGCAGTGAGCCAAGAATGTGTCACTGTAATCCAGCTTGGACAACAGAGCAAGACTCTGTCTCAAAAAAATAAATAAATAACAAATAAATAAAACTTAAAACTCACTATGCTTATGATGACAGCATGGAGCCAAAACAAATTCTATTATTTTTTCTCAAATAAACAAAAGCATTAGTGACAGAATGCAAAATAAGGAGATGGAAACAAAATCCATTATTTTAAAAACTACCAATGTTCATTGAAAAACATGAATTTTAAGTAAGACATTTAATATAATATAAACAATTAAATCAACCCCTGGATCTCTTCAGAAGCCCAGTGGATAATTTTTATTCTTGTTGCTTCATAATGCAGGAAAATGATATAATAACACTCATGTGGCTTTATTTAAAAATATGATTCAAAATCAAATTATTCAAAACAGATGTCCAATTCTCTTAGCTTACACAACCCTAGAGAAGACAAACATTATCTACTAAATGCTAGTCTGACGGTCAGAAGCATATCTGTGATGACTCACAGAGGCACTTCCTACTAAGTTCACTCCATCTTCTACCTCCACAGAGTGCCCTCCACAAGTCTGTCAAGAGATGCCATGAGAACCATTTCCAACATTTGCCCCTGTATAAACGGGACTTTCATTGTTGCCAATAATGAAATGAAATGAGAAGAAATGTACAAGAATTAGTATCACTGATTATCTTGGGTATTTTTATTCAAGGCTAATTTTTCTTTCATTTAACCAATATTTTTGCAAATAACTCTTTCAAGGAATCGTTTTTAATCTCGGTGAAAAAATGAACAAGCTTAACTTGGGAAGTTTCCTTGGGAAACTTCATTCATTAACAATGTGTTAAAGTACCCATAAACACATGGGGTAGAATAGCAAAGCAATATGAATAATAAATGCACAATAATATAATTTTACAAAAGCAATAGAAAATAACAGTCATTAGAGTGAATTGGCAACCAACAGAATGGGAAAAGATTTTTGCAATCTACCGATCTAACAAAGGGCTAATATCCAGAATCTACAAAGAGCTAAAACAGATTCATAAGAAAAAAACAAACAAGCCCATTCAAAAGTGGGCAAAGAATATGAACAGACACTTTACAAAAGAAGACATAAATAAGGCCAACAAACATATGAAAAAATACTCATTATCACTGGTCATTAGAGAAATGCAAATCAAAACCACATTGAAATATCATCTCACGCCAGTTAGAATGGCAATCATTAAAAAATCTGGAGACAACAGATGCTAGAGAGGATGTGGAGAAATAGGAACACTTTTACACTGTTGGTGGGAGTGTAAATTAGTTCAACCACTGTGGAAGACAGTGTGGCAATTCCTCAAGGACCCAGAAATAGAAATTGAGCCATTTGACCCAGCAATCCCATTACTGGGTATATATCCAAAGGATTATAAATCGTTCTACTATAAGCATGCATGCACACAAATGTTCACTGCAGCACTGTTTGCAATAGCAAAGACCTGAAACCAACCCAAATGCCCATCGATGATAGACTGGACAGGGAAAATGTGGCACATATACACCATGGAATATTATGCAGCCATCAAAAACCATGAGTCTGTGTCCTCTGTAGGGACATAGATGAACCTGGAAACCATCATTCTCAGCAAACTGACACAAGAGCAGAAAATCAAACAACCTATGTTCTCACTCATAGGTGGGTGTTGAACAGTGAGAACACGTGGACACAGGGAGGGGAGCATCACACACTGGGGACTGTTGGGGGGAATTAGGGGAGGGACAGCAGAGGGTGGGGAGTTGGGGAGAGATAGCATGGGGAGAAATGCCAGATATCAGTGATGGGGAGGAAGGCAGCAAATCACATTGCCATGTGTGTACGTATGCAACAACTTTGCATATTCTTCACATGTACCCCAAAACCTAAAATGCAATTTAAAAAAAAAGAAAACGGGGGGAAAAAAAGAAAATATTAGGTGGGAATAGTAGATCAACAGTAATCAAAGCAGTGATATGAGGAAGCGGGAAGGATAAATGGGATATTTTGAGTTACAATCAAAGGATTGTTTGTCTGAATGAATATTGAGAGGCTGGGGAGCTCATGGTGTTCAAAATGATTCTTAGCCTAAATTATATAAAAGAACAGTGGTTCTTTTACACCATTTACATCATTCCAGTTTATGCTGACAACTGAAGTTTATCTACCAAAAAAGCAGAAACAGTAATTTGATACATCTGTATCACTAATGATATATAATCTCTGATATGGCAGGCACTCAATTAGTTGAATTAACTACCACAATGCATTATGAACAAAAAATAATGACAGATGCATTTTTAAATCCTTCTATGTATCTCATTGGCAGAAACACTTTTTAATTTTTTCTTCTTTATCATTTACACAATTATACTAAAAAGAGCAAACTTCAAATATTTCACAAGTGCCTCCATAATACATTCCAAATTTCTGAGCAAAAAATTCACAGTCTTACCAGTCTACAATTACAACCTTATCTACTGTGTACATGTATTAAGTAATCACTGCCCAGGCACTGTGGTAAGCACCACTGATTAAAAGTTGAGTGTAACTCAAGCACCATTCTCAAGTCAGGTGTGGCAGGAAGATAGTGATGTTGCAATGGTGTGAACACCTCCCTCATTCAGCATCCACTGAGGACCCACATAAAAGTGGCACTCAAGCTAGCTCAGGAAGGTGGGTGCTAGTGACAGCTCCTTAGAGAAAGGGAACTCTGAGCTGAGTCCTCCAGGATGAGGTGTTAGACAGGGCGCAGATGGAAAAAAGACTGGGGATCCAACATTTGTTCATTCCACAAACATTTGTGTCTGTTAACAGTGAACAGACACTGACATTGGGCATGAAAAAGACATGTTCATGGCCCCTCAGAAGCTTCCACTCTAACAGAGTAAGCAACTGTGTAATTAAGTAACTAAAATACAAAGTTGTAATTGTTATGTCAGAGATATATTCAAAGGTCAAAGTGGGAGAATGGTGCTGCTGAATAACAATGGCTCACGCAAGTTTAGGATCACCATCAGGGTAAATTAAGAACTGAAGTGGACCATCACTGAGAAACTGTAAAGCACCGCAAATGCAAACTGTGACCATCAATATCTTGGAGGATGAAGATACTTTATTCACTGTCCAAACCTTATTCACTTCATTAACTGTCAATTCTTTAGAAGGATTAACCAGTGTTCAACAGCAGAAATCAAGATGTGATTTAACCACAGGAGGAACAGCATGTCCAGTTGTTGCTGGGAATCACAGTATGGTTTTCTAGGAAAGCAACAAAAAGTAATAGCAGTTCACATTAAAATGCTTTGTTCTTTACAGCTTGGTGCTTTGCTTTTATAAAACTTCTTTCAAGAGCTGCATTGCCGCCTTAAGTGGTATTCCAGGGAGGTGAACTCCCACCTTGCACACAAACGGGTCAGATACTTCAAAACTAACCATTATTGTTGGAGTCTGAAAGCTACTTTACTGCCATGAGAGTTAGCTGCCAGAGAGATGGTTCTTTTGTAAAGTGTTTTAGAGAACATCTTTAAACCTTTACATTAGACAGAATTACTTCCATAGAGTCTACACCAGGCCCAGAGGAGAAAGCTGAACTAAAGGCAAAGAATATTTATAAATTGTTGAGAAAATATATCTTCAGGGATTTTGTATTTCAAATAAAAAATATTCAGGTGATTTACTATTTTAAAATGTCTATCATATTTTATATTGATTGGTAGGCAGTGTAATGAAGAGAGGAGAGGATGGAGTACCATCTATTTAGCGTTATGCTATCTTTCAGTTACATGGAAAATTAAGTGCTAGAGAGTACATATACCAAAACAAAAACTCTGAGCAGCCAAAACAGATGTTGTCAAATCCATGCATTTATTCAGTTGACTCAGAGCCTGTACTCAACCATAGGCACAAAAATTATGTTACCTGGTATCTGCACCTTCAGAAATTCACATGAAAGTAAGAGACTGCTAAAACAGACACCCAAGCAACAATGAGAAAACTGAGTTGCCAAAAGGGAAGACACAATAAAAGAGAGCCATGGCAAGCTGCAGCACAGCAGCCAGAAGTAGTTAGGAGCGTAAGTCACTATCCTTTAGCACATCTGCGGGAAAACACTTAGTTTTTCATCACGGCCTTAATTTACCACAAACAGGTTAATTTATGTTGATTAAGGCAGAAAGGTACCTGAAAAGAGTTTAGAATGATTTTCACTAAAAGCAGTAAAACTTCCTGATGCCATATAATAGCTAATTGCAAACCATCTTGAAGATTCAGCTATCTAGACCAACTTCATCTGCTGAAGACAAAGTCCACCACGCCACTGTGCAATTTCAACTTCAGTTTCACTTTTCATTTCAGAACCATGAACTTTCATGATAAGATTGCAAAGATTAACTTGCAGGTGGCCCAATCTCTAGCCTAACAGAAGACACTGGGGCTCTTAGCCTTTAGGATACAGGCCAGTTAGGAGCTACAGAAGAGCAACATCATGTGGTCAAACATCAAGTGAGCTGATATCCACAGCCCCAAAGAAAGTATCCAATAATTACTTGCATTAAAATATGCTCAGAAAAATCAGCACTCCTCCAAAAGCCATCAGTTTAATAATGGCCACTTTCAGACCACTTCAACAAGAAAAGATCATTGCTTTCCTTGGGAAGCTTAAAAAATCTAAAAAACTTAAAGCCTGACCATTTACCTATCCACATGAAATCGCCAAACCTCACACCAGTTAAGTCAAACCCATAGTTTATAGTCCATATCCATATTTTTTTAAAAAAGACAAGCATTTAAACAAACTGATGGTGAAATTGTGAGAACAAGTCTTATTAACAGCGTTTCTCTATCCCAAACCTAATAGAAGAAAGCTACATATGATTATAGGAAGCATCACAGAGTTCCATAGAAATCTCCTTTAGCAGGTTTGCATATATTTCATTTTTTCTGACCAAAGACTCTATTATGACTTGTCATAACCTAAGCAACCGACAGAGTTGTAGACATTCCCACGTAATTTGCCCAGGCAGGCTGCATACCAACACCTGTTGACAGGGATATCAGGATTCTGTATTAATCAGAGAAGAATCATTTCCTCTTCAGATTCAAATGAAGGTAAAATGATCTGCACATTTGTTACATTTATTGAGCAACTGCACTTAGCCTGTTCAATACCATAGGAGCAACTTTCATAGTCGTAGCAGAACCACAGCAAAATTATCAAGTTCCTTTTCCACCTTCCTTCTTCCCATTTTACTTTTCTTACCCTCCATCTCTATTTGCCTCCATTATTTGCTCAAAAATTTCTTCAATGGAAGCAGAGAAATCCCTGGGAGATGTCCATGGATAAAATTCAAGGGGTCCAGGAACATGAATGATAACAAAGTTACATCTTAAGTTTCAATACTTTCTAACTGAAATTATTAAAAATATCTGATTGTGGTATTCATATTTGAATGAGGCATTTCCTTCAAATGTAATGCAGTTGACAAACCATAATTGTGTAGTATTTGTGAATTTGTCATCACTAAAAAATGAAGAGATATTTACTTCATATCACTATGTTACATTCACTACTTTGAAATTACCTGAGTGAATAGACTTACTGTTAGATATCATTATTAGGGCACTGATAATAAAGACACCTATTATTATATGACAACTTTTGTTTTAAGATTTGGATACCTTTATTTTGAATTTAACTGGTTTCATTATAATTCTATGAAATGTAATGCATTTATGCATATCATTCTGAAAAGAGGTCTGTATACCACCAGGCTGCCAAAGGTGTACATGGCATGAAAACAATTAGGAATTCATGTTCTAAATGCTCATGTCTTTCTGCGATTCCTCTTCCCTTATGACCATGTGCATTCTAAAGTGGTTTTCAAAAAACTTAGAATTTCAGGCACCTAGGTAAGATACAAATCTTGAGAGAATTTTTCCCTAACATTTAATCAAATATAGAGCCTACACATTGATGTCTACTTTGCAGGGTGGGGGTTAAAGGGTAGGTTACTGCTTGTCTATATTAGGATTTTGGCTTCCTACTTACATGAGGGTTCTTCCTCTGTCTCTGTCTCTCTCTCTCTATCACACAAACATACACACACACACACACACACACACACACACACACACACCCCAATACCAAATAGTCTTAATTCTACTACCTCTCCCAAGAAAGGCATCCAAGATTTTGTGTAAAAAGTGGAAGACCTGTGTGCTGAGCTGTGTCTTGACCCAAGAAAGAGAAAGAATAGAAGCCTCGTAACAGAAGCTTTCAAAGTCTGATAGTTTTTAGCTTGTTTTAGGGATATTTTGCAGAGTTTTTAGGCTCATTTCAATTTACCCAAAATAAGTTATAGAAAATGCTGATTAGGTACAAGTATAAATATTTTTAAATATTATGCTGTCACTTGCAAAGTCCTGCTGCAATAACCCAGATTGCATTCAAATATTAAAGACATGAAAATCCTCAGTGAGTAATTGTTAGTCTCACTTAGTTTTCATATTACTATAAATACTGAGTGTGTTTCATTTTAATCATTATTCTGTTTACTTTATAAGCAGAATCTTAAAAGCACAAATCATACATTTTTTTAAGGGTTTTACAGAGCTGCAAACCTCTAGTTAACAAAAAATAACTTGAAGGGAAGGCAAGAAAGGTTGAGAAGTCATACATTCAGCTATGTAGAACTCATTTATTAAAGGAGTAAAGAGCCTAGGCACTAGGATTCAAAAATGAAGAGGACATGGACCAGGGAAATCACGGGCTCATCCAACAGAGGGACATGCAGTATAGCTCAAAAAAGGGAGGCACTAAGGAGGAACAAATAGTACAGGAAGTCGAATCAGAAAAGGCTTCTTCCCCAGAGGAAGGACTTTTAAAGAATGCATTTGCTTCCTGGCTAACATGGTGAAAAACCCCGTCTCTATTGAAAATACAAAAACTTAGCCGGTCATGGTGGCACATGTCTGTATTCCCAGCTACTTAGGGGACTGAGGCAGAAAAATGGCTTGAATCCAGGAGGCAGAGGTTGCAGTGAGCCGAGATCACACCACTGCACTCCAACTTGGGTGACCAAACGAAAATCTGTCTCAAAAAAAAAAAAATGCATTTGCTGTCTGTGCCAGAAAATAACTGGGATAAGTATTCAAAAGGAAAGTACTCGACAGCACTGGTCGGCATAATGCCTTTGAAATGGTAGGGGCAGAAACCAGAAAGCAAGGCATGGTCTATCAGATTTGAAAAGCTGAGACAGAGTAGGGAGTGGGCCTCTACCATGCTCAAAAGCATCTCAATTCCCGTGCAAACCTGGTGCCAATCACGGATCTTTACCTGTCAAATTCTCCTCTAACATACATCTAAGATTATTTCCCTGCATACTGGACAAACCTTGTTTTTAATGTTTCTGCTAAATAGAAGTATTAAGCATTTCTGCTAAACATAAATAATCCAGAGGAACAAGATGAATGAGAATTAAAGGTGGTGAAAGAGGCCAGCAGATGATTCCTGAGCTTGGAAAGGCTAATTAGTTCTGTGACTTCAGCAAGTGGGTTTCTCAAGTGGCATACACTAGCAGGCAATTTACCTGGGATCTGAGACTGAACAAGACAATCCCCTCCCCCACCCCTGCCAACTCTTTCCTCACTGAGCACATAGATCCATTGTTTATCCAAATCCATTTTATCTCTCCCAAACTAAAGGAAGAAAAACTTAAAAAACTGGCAGAAATACTCACAATTCAACAAGGATCAGAAAATTCTTCATAAATTTTCTCAAATATAAACCTCCGCCGGGCGCAGTGGCTCAAGCCTGTAATCCCAGCACTTTGGGAGGCCGAGGCGGGTGGATCACGAGGTCGAGAGATCGAGACCATCCTGGTCAACATGGTGAAACCCCATCTCTACTAAAAATACAAAAAACTAGCTGGGCATGGTGGCGCATGCCTGTAATCCCAGCTACTTAGGAGGCTGAGGCAGGAGAATTGCCTGAGCCCAGGAGGCGGAGGTTGCGGTGAGTCGAGATTGCGCCATTGCACTCCATCCTGGGTAACAAGAGCGAAACGCCGTCTCAAAAAATAAATAAATAAATAAATAAAATAAAATAAAATAAAATAAACCTCCAATCTACTGGCCCTCCACTTCTACTTTTGCCTAGGTTCTCTGGAAAACTGAGCCTGGGAAAACACTTTCTGGCTTCCATGTAAATGGTTGAGAGGGAGGCAGGAGGGAGGGAGACATGGCTGTGAGGCAAAAGAGGGAGGCATATGGGGCAGATTGGTTACTGACCTGCCACAGTTTTCAAAAGCACAGCAGATCAGATTAGCTGTAAAAACCACTGAATCTGCACACAGTCCACCATGGGGAAAGAATTTCTACTAGCTCTGGTCTCTAACCATCAAGGTTTATATCACAGGGTACCAACCCCCACCATTTCTGACTGATTCCCTGGTCCCTCTGGCAGCCATCCTGAAAACCTGAGTTCCCCCACAGGAGTGACATCTATTGTGCAGGCCAGGGTTATAGGAACTCCAGTGGGCATGCTTGGGCCAGAGGTACCCAGGGGTCAGTGAAGCTCAGAAGCTCATGGAAGCCCTGGGTGCCAGCCAGTAATGCTGGTTCTTGATCACAAGCGACATCAGAGTTGGACGATGGGAGTAACAATGGGCCTGGCTAGCCCAGCAGAGGTGTCCTGACTACCTGGCTGCCACTAGGAAGGATCAGGGTAGAAATCTGACCTCTGTGTATAAAGAATGCAGTAAACATCAGGGAATTTCCCTAGAGGGGTGTCAGGGAAGCAAAGCAGAAAAGGATGGCCAAGAAGATCCTGGAAGTTGAATAAACTGGGTCCAGCACAACATATATGTTAATATACATAATATATATATGTATCATATATATCTATGTATCATATATATGTATATCTAACACACATATTAAACAGCTTCAGCTGTAGATGGAACTCATTTTGCGGAGGCTTACACAAAGCTGGGAATATCAGTAGAAATTAGTGAATAAGTGAAGCTGCTCAAATTTCATTTATACATGTTTGGAATTCTTATATTTCTTGCACTTTGGGGCAAAAGCCCAGAATTCACTGCCTCAGGAAATCTGTTCTATAATTCAAGGATGCACTATTTTTTAGATAGTTGCATAATTACAGTAATGAGTAAATCAAATCATGAATTGCTTTCTTTATTGAAGACTGGCCAACCATCCACTGGGATGTCAGCTCTGGAAGGACTTGTTTATAGATATCCTTGGCATCAACACACTATCTGGCACTTAATAGGTATTCTGTAAATAAAGTCAATTCAAGAATGCAGCCTACAAGGATAGTGTGAGTCTCCCTTACAATAGCTCTAGCTCTTATTACTTCAAGATTTCTCTCCAAAACATTTCCAGGCACTAATATATGTATTTTACATATATTAACACTTCTATTAAAATATATTATATTATATTGGTAATTCTCACCACAGCAATGAAACTAGATTTTTCTCCCCAAACTAATTTTCTAAAAGACAGGGTCTCACTTGCCCAGGCTAGAGTGCAGTGGCACAATCACAGCTCATTGTAATATCAACCAACTCCTGGGCTCAAGCTATCAATCTTCCCAGCTCAGCCTCCCGAATAGCTAGAACTTCAGGCAAGCCATGATGCCTATCTAATTTAGTTTTTTTAAAATAAGGGATGGAGTCTTGCTGTGTTGCCCAGGCTGGTCTTGAACTCCAGCCTCAAGTGATCCTCCCACCTCAGCATCCCAAAGTGCTGGAATTACAGGCATGCTAGCCACCTTGTCCAGCCCAGACCTTACTTTTTAATAAAGGAAAATATAACTTTGCAGTTCTCAGTGCCATATTTTAAGGGAGCATTGGCAATCTTGTACTCTTTCAAAATGTGACCTTCCTTATTCATCACCTTTATTTATCCTATTCAATAAGAAAAATAAAATATACATAAAGATTTAAATGGGCTTTGATTTAATTGCTAGAAATACTTAGGGCCAAGAAAGAGCCTTATAACCCAAGAAATTAGAAAGATTCAAATGAAAGATTTGACCTTTCTCTCTTCTAATGGCAGTTAAGAAGAAAGCCTTATTAAAATAAGTAAGTTCTTTCTTCTCTTTGCTCTACTTTTTTAAGGATTCCATCATTTGCTTCTTTATCTTTGTCAAGAATTCTAAGAAATGAACATTATGATGTAATCTTAGCTTGATTTTCACCTGCACCTCAAATTTCTATATTCAAGGGCTTTGTTCTACCCCTCTATTGATATAGAAGAAGTTGTCTGTACACACAGCCACAAACAAGCCAAATAACAAGATTGGCAAGGTAATGGCTAAAAGAAACTGAGCCTGAGTCCCTGGATGCAGGACAGATGAATGGACCTGAGGAGTGGCGATGCCTGTACCATGCTCCGTTTCCAGGAGGGGCAAATGGAGAAGAAGACAGAACTGTCCTGTCACAGGCCCACAAGCCACAGCGATCTCACAGTGAAATGTAGACACAGGTATATTCTCATACCTCTTTCAGCAAATCACCCTGCATTTGTTGCAATTGTATTTTTTCTATACTTTTCAGCCTTTGCATGAAGATTCCTTCATGCAGAATCCCTGAAGCCAACATCCCAGTTGTACAGAAAGTTTACCTGTTAGCACTTTATTAGATTACAGTGCCAGTCAGACTGCAGGCTACCTATTTTAAAACAATTTTTAAAATTTTAATCCAGTTACTCTATTTCAAAGTTTAACAATCTAGTTTCCCAGTTGCTTAAGAGATAAAGCCCAATATCCTCAACACGGCACAGGGGACCCTTCGAACTGAGCTCAGCCCATGTACTGAGTGTGACCATCTGTCAACCTGCCTATCATGTGCCCCTCTGTACCACTTCTCAGACACAGACACCTTCCACTCATTTCCCACAGCACAGAAAAGCCAGAAACTCATTCTGCAGGATTCAAGGAGCGTTTCCCAGAAGAGATGGCATGTGAGGTGGAGCGATGACAGGGAAATAAAAGGAGAGGGAGCGGGAAGACATTCTGAAGCCATAGGTTCTCTGAAAACTAGTCTCAGGAGCAAGGGCAAGAGATGTTGGCCAGGAGATAATGCTCCCATCTTGCTCTTATCTGTGAGGCATTTGTAAGTCAGTTGTTTTTGAGATGAGTATGGCCTCTGTATAAGCACAGGGAATACTGAAACTGCCTCTTGTTGCCTGCATATACTTCAGCTGTCTACAGCTTAGATAAGGAGATGACGGTAGTGTCATTCAAAGCAGGCACACTCTCATAACCCTCTTTTTTTTCTTTTGAAACAGGGTCTTGCTCTGGTGCCCAGGCTGTAGTGCAGTGGCGTGATCATGGCTCACTGCAGCCTAGCCCTCCTGGGCTCAAGCAATCCTCTTGCCTCCACCTCCCAAGTAGCTGGGATCATAGACATATGCCACCACATCCAGCTACTTTGTTTTATTTTCTGCAAAGACAGGGCTCACTATGTTGCCCACATTGGTCTTGAACTCCTGGAGTCAGGCAATCCTCCTGTCTTAGCCCCCTAACATGCTGGGATTACAGGCATGAGCAATGGCACCTGGCCTGCTGACCTTTTCAACTGGTCTAATATGGGTATCAACAAACAAAAGTAGAGATGAGTCACTAGGTAAAATTTATGCAGCCATAGGCATTACTCAAAACATTTTTAATTTCCTCTGTTCAAATTGCTGTTATAGTTGCATTCCACATCTATGAATATGTATGTATAAAATGTGACTATGCCTTGTTTATAAATCTTTGCAATCAAGACAGGTAACTATCATTTTCAAGGACAGCATGATATAAACAAGCAAAGATAACAACAGAACAGGCTTCAGAAACCTCTTCCAATCCCATGGAAAATAGAAGTGAATATAGAACACCGGATCAGTTACTTCACTAATTGCAGATCAGATATGGCTCAATATTTTAAAGGATGAGGATGAAGAAGGCTAATTCTTACAGGGACTTTTTGACATTAAATTATCTCATAATTAAACCAAGCAAATAAGCACACGTTATCATATCCATTTTGCAGAAGCTGAGAAAAAGCAATTCATCGCAGATGGCTGTTTGATTCCCTGGCACCTTCTGTTTTTACTACTGTGACCTACTTGCTATGGGGATACTGTCTGCAGCCACATTTCTGACAATGTCAAACATCTGAATTATGCTATTAATTCTCTTTATTCTGCATCTGTGTTCACTAAGATACACAAATGTCTCCCCATGTAATTCACGTGCTAGCCAGACAAAACAGTGTCTTCTCAGAAGGAGGGTTCTGTTTTCCCACTGCCAAATAATAAACTGGAAATTAATGTCATCTAAGTCTTTTGGGCGCTTAGTTACCGAGAAGCTGATTCATATTCTTGTACCGACAAAAAGCTTACTTGGTTCTCACAAACTGCAAGGTGAGTTCGGTGCTATTAGTTCCATTTAACAAATGAAGAATTAAGATTGAGTAGAGGGTGGAGATGGAATTCAAAGGAAGGTCAGTTTCTGAGTCTTTGTAACTAGGAGGGTACCACAACCTTCTTCCTTCTTTGTGTAGGTGGCATGCCCCATGGAAGTCACAAAGAAAAGGAGCCAAGAGCACCTCTGTGATGGAGAACAATCCCATCAGACGGAGGAAAGTTAAGTGGAGATGGGAATGAGGTATTTCCCAAGCTGCAAGGCATGCTAAGCCACACACCCATGCTGGTGTCTTTATGTGAGACCATTTCTCCTTAATCATTATATGCCAGTATGTCACATAATGTCTGTAATACTGCTCAGTTACAGCCAACTTTAAGTGGATACCTCATCTCACAGCATTCTAATAATAATGTAAGAGTGTAGGTACACAGAGGGTTAGTAAGCAGGGACCATGGGAGAAGAAGAAGAAAACACATTATAGCATTAGTCATTCAAAACAGATATATTCAAGAATATCCTCATAGTAAATAGAGCTGTAAATTCTCCCTTAGGAACCTTTAAATATGAAATGTTTATCTTCCTGGGGCAGTTGGTTCACATGCTCATGCCTGAGGGTAGGAGATGCTATCTAACCTCCAAAGATATGCAGTAAAATGGTAACTTATTTAAAATTATTTGCTTGGAAACAAATCTGTCAAAGATCAAAAGTCTGGGTTGGCTGGATGAAGCAATAAGCAATGAAGCTTCTCTTTCACATCCTTTATATAACAATATATTTACACAGAAAACTTTGAGGTCATTAAAAATCCCTTTTAAGAAAAATGTGTGTCAGTTGTATTTAAAAACAAAAACAAACAAATAAAAAAATCCTAACATTTCAAAAGTTTAAAAAGTAAAAATTAAAAGTCTTCTACTCTCTCCACCCTTTAATTTCATGCCTCAGAGGTGGCCAACTGCTAAAATCTGGCATGTGCATTTTCTGATATGAGATTCATCTTTAAATAGTATTTTAAGGTTAGGGAGCAAGTCAAATAATTTCTGTTCTAGTACCTGCATTTTCAAGTACCCCTACAGCTTTCCATCTGTAATGGAGTTTCAAGTAAAATGAAATTAGGCTTCATTCCATTCCACACTAAATTTTTTTGACAATCCCTGTCAAGATTTTACATAGAAAATTGACTTGATTCTTAGAAAAGTTAAGAACCTTTTCAGAAGTGTAAAGGGGTAATATACTATATCCTCATTGTTTCTACTTTAGCCAAGAGAGGTAAGAAGAAGTATGAGACCAGAATTGCAAGTTCAGAGAACTCTTTCCCTTGTATGCTCTTATTTCTTCTGTATCTCAGCAATAAGAGTCAGAGGGCACACGGTAAAGAAGAATGACAGTTACTGGAAAAATGGTAGACAATCATTTCTACGAAAGCAACTATGTCCATCATTTCCTTTAGCTAAAGGAATTATTTTCCTTCATTTTCTTATGGTACATGAAAACTAATATCACTATTTAAATTTTCTGTTTTGTGAAACTTGGGGGGAAATCCTGAAATGTACACTAACAAATGGCCAATTCTGCAACTCTCAATTCAGCATTCTAGGTCCAACAGATAAGAGAGAATTTCATGGCTCATTTTCTCTCCAACACCTGCTCTCATTAGCTCAGCTTCTTTGAATGAAAAGACAACCAGACTGAAAATATAATTCCACTAACAATTTAGAAAATCAGTTTTCATTGAAGTTCAAAGCTGTAAACCTGATTAGAAAAAACTGCTCCCTGATTGAAGCTGTTTATCTTGGTGGACAACAGCAGTTCCAAAGAGAATCAGCTTGGTATAGAATATTAGTTTAAGCTCTTTCAAGAATAGGTTGCGTTCACATTCTATTTCTCTCTTCCAAAGGCATAAGTATTATGTCTCCATCACTTCTAATCAATGGAGATGCTCCTATTAGTCAACAACTAGCTCTTTGAGAAGAAGAGAAGATTCAGAAACCCAGTGCAATTTTCCTGATGCTCACATTTTTGATCCATGAGTGAAATATCAAAGAATAAGGCAAGGTGAGATTCTCATTCTTGCTGGTATGCTTTTATTTTTCTACCTACTTCTGAAGCCACTGTACTCTGGGGTAAGACTTCTGCTAATGGCATAGAAGCAAACAGCCTTATTACCAATTCCAGATTTTACCTGAAACTCCCAAGGAGGGACACCCAGCACCAACTTCCACTCCCCCTGCAAAAGGGAGACCAAGTCTCTTCTCTCCTACCTCAAGCTAAGCCCTACATTTCCATTGCCTCAACTATGTAACTCACATAAGGATAACAGAAAACACCACACTCCTTTGAAAGGGATTGTGGAAAGAAATGACATGGTCTGAATTTGAAATCTGCAAAAAGAAGGAATCAGTATCAATATTTTTCCAATATCTATACAAAAGGTTATCTGTTCTTTCTGGCTTTAGAAAATTAGGAGAAATACCTAATATAGAAGATGGGGGGATGGATGAAGCATAGCATGTGTATACCTATGTAACAAATCTGTACATTCTGCATGTGTACCCCAGAACTTAAAGTATAATTTTTAAAAAGAAAAAAAAAGAGAAAATTCTGTTATTCAACACAAACCACTAAAATGTTAGGCAATATGCTGTCTTTCACATATTTAAGATTATGCTGTAAGGTAGAAAATATTTAAAAGGGTTGTACTTTTCAGTTATATTGAACCTCTTATCAGTGTAAAGTTTCCTATTTATGAATACTAAGCTTTTTGCCTAAAGTCAACTTTTTAAAAGCTTAGTTCAGCTATGTCAGCTTTTCTTTTGTTTAGGCTACATAACTATCTATGTATTATTTATTTTTTATTTTTTGATTGATTGTTTGATCAACCAGGTCTGACTCTGGTTAGAGTGCAGTGGTGTGATCATAGCTCAGTGCAGCGGTGTGATCATAGCTCAGTGCAGCCTCAAACTCCCCGGCTCATAGGCTCAAGTGATTCTCCCACCTCAGTATCCTGAACAGCTGAAAATACAAGTGCATGTCACCATGCTCAGTTTACTTTTTTTTTTTTTTTTAACTTTTTTGTAAAGACAGTGTCTAGCTTTGTTGCCCAGGATGGTCTTGAACTCCTGGCCTCAGGCAATCCTCCCACCTCACCATCCTAAAGCACTGGGAATACAGGCATGACCCACCATGCTCAGCTGATATAACCTTTTATTGTGTCCTTTCCACATCTTCATATTTAAGATGTCTCTTGTAAGCAGCAAACAGACGTTTTCCTATCCTTTCTTATCTGATATAACAATCTTTGCTTTTGAAATAGAGATAATTTTATGCATTTTACTGTATTTATTCATATATTGGGGTTTGAGCTCACTATTGCGCTGTGTTATTTGTTTACCTCCCCTTTACTGCCCTCTTCTAGATTGGTGTTTTTAGTATTATAATTCCCATGCCAGTAGCTGGTTCTTTATGTATTCCTTCTCTATTCTTTTTGTGATTACTGAAGAGTTACAATATAGCTTCCTGAATTATTGAAGTTGAGTATCAGTTTGTATGTATGCCATATCCTGAAAAATCTCAAGAAACTTAAAACATTAACCCCATTTTATTTTTCTTGAGTTAACACTGCATTGCTGTCATGCATTTTAAATCTCTATGTGAGACCCAAAAAAACATTATTATTTTAAATTTTTATAGTCGATTTTTATTCAGATTTATCCCCAGTAATACTTCTTGCCACCGCTCCTCATTCCCTGCACCATCATGCTTTATATAGGATCATATTTTGCTGAAGGAACTCCTTTTAGCATTTCCTTTAGTGTGATTCTGCTGGTAATTAATTTCCTCAGAGTTTTACTTTGCTTTGTTGTTGATATAAGAGTAAATTTATTTCTCCTTCATTGGAAGCAGAATTCTGGGTTGGTGGATATTTTCTTTTCTTTTTTTTTTTTTTTTGAGACGGAGTTTTGCTCTTGTTACCCAGGCTGGAGTGCAATGGCGTGATCTCAGCTCACTGCAACTTCCGCCTCCTGGGTTCAGGCAATTCTCCTGCCTCAGCCTCCCAAGCAGCTGGGATTACAGGCATGCGCCACCATGCCCAGCTAATTTTTTTGTGTTTTTAGTAGAGACAGGGTTTCACCATGTCGACCAGGATGGTCTCAATCTCTTACCTCGTGATCCACCCGCCTCAGCCTCCCAAAGTGCTGGGATTACAGGCTTAAGCCACCGCGCCCCCCAGTGGATATTTTCTTTTCAAACTTGTAGATGTCAATCCACTGACTTGGAACTTCCATTATTTCTGCTGACAGGCTGCTGTCAGTCTTACATTGCTCCTTTGAAGGTGGAATGTATTTCTTCTCTGGCTGTTTTTAAGACTTTCTCTTGTCTTTGGTTTCCAGCAATTTGATAATAGTAGGCATAAATTTTCTTTCCATTTATCACATTTGGGTCCATAACTCTTCCTTACATTTGTGGCTTGATATTTTCAGTTTTGGAAAACCTTCAGTGATTATTTACTAAAATATTGCTTAAACTCCTCTGCCTTTGGCTTTCCTGCAGATAATCCAATTATGTGTGCTAGACCTGCCATATCATATCATATGGCTCGAACATTCTTTCCTGTGTTTTCCATTCCTTTCTTCTCTGTATTTCCAGTTAAATATTTTTTTCAGTACAAATTTTGGTTCATTATCTCTCAGCTATTCAAAATCTTCTATTAAACAACTCACTGGGTTTTAAACATAGATTTTCATTCTAGAATCTCTCTTTTCACTTTTTTATAGAATTAGTTCTCTGTAAAAGTATTCCATTTGTCATTCAATTCTCTATTTTAATCATTGTGATATTAAACTCCTTTGACCAATATTATATCAAAGTTAAATAACACCAGTATATGGATCTCCTAAGGGTTTCTATTTGTTAGTTTTTGTGTTATTGATTTTCAATTAAATAACATGTTTAGGGGTACCTGGTTATTTTTAAATGAATAACATTGTAAATAAAAAAGTTACAGAGAAAATCTGAGGCTCCAGTTAATGTTACTTTCATCCAGAGAGGATTTACTTTTGTAGCTGGCAGAGGCACAGGCTAGGAACAGATTACTTCATTCTAGTGCTTGCATGATCAGAAGCCGGGCTTCAGGCACTTTGAGAAACAGGTTCTCAGATTCACACTTATTCCTACAGTGAAACTCTTGGAGGTCCCAATAAAAGCTTGAGCTATTTTCCAGGGTGCCTTCTCCTTAACAAAATATGAATTTCACAGCTCTTTGAGTTTTCCAAAAGCTCCACTCAGCTTTTCAGCTTCCCAGAAAAGACTTTTAATTCATTAAATGCCTGAATGGGAAAAGTTGCTCATTTTCTGGGTTACTTTCGCCCTGGAATATTAACCCCACAAATCCTTGCTATTTTGTAGATCTCAATACTTTCAAATTGATATCCCTCCCCACTTCCAGATTTTCTATTTGTTCTAAATGGAGAATGGTCTGAAACAAGCAAATTGGCCACTACTGAAAATAGAATTACTAGATTATTATTTAAAAGCTCAAGAACAAAGCCCAGAATCTTAAAGCAGTATTTCATTTTCTCCTAAGTTATATACATCTTCAAATATACTTTGGGACAAAATTATTGCAAACATGCATATATAATGTAAGTTCTTATTCAAGACTGACATATTGGTACATGAATCACCCACATCTAAAGATCACCTAAGTTCAAATCTTGGCTGTTACACTCTGGATAAGTTACTCAATCTGTGCATCCATTTCAATGCTTGTAAAACAGGGATAATTTTACTACCAATGGTAGGTAGCTGTGAGGAAATAAATAAAACACATGATTATGTTTAGGAAAATACATAACATGATATGTAGTAAAACATACATGCTAGCAAACTATTATGATTACTAGTAATAAAATAAATGTCAACGTAAGTAGCATCTTACATGCCATGCTGTTTTGAAGATAGTTACGCATTTTATACTGGTGGTTTCTCTGGAGGTGGTCACTTCTGGTGACTGCCTCTCTCTCATATGTTGCTTTCAACCTATGCCAAGCAAAGACACATCTCACTGCTAATTTCTGCAGCACAACTGGTCCATTCTTTTGAATTGTTTCTCCATAGTTTCCAACAGCTCCTCATTATTTTAAAGTATTTCCAAAAAGTATACATATCCGGCTGGGCGTGGTAGCTCAAGCCTGTAAACCCAGCACTTTGGGAAGCCGAGGCGGGTGGATCACTAGTTCAAGATATCAAGACCATCCTGGTCAACATGGTGAAACCCCGTTTCTACTAAAAATACAAAAAATTAGCTGGCATGGTGGCGCGTGCCTGTAATCCCAGCTACTCAGCAAGCTGAGGCAGAAGAATTGCCTGAACCCAGGAGGCGGAGGTTGCGGTGAGCCGAGATCGCGCCATTGTACTCCAGCCTGGGTAACAAGAGCGAAACTCCATCTCAAAAAAAAAAAATTATATATATATATATATATACATATATATATATATATATATATATACACACACACATATCATACCCGCAAAGAAACATATTGACAGACAACCCAATTCCAATCATTTCATTTAAACCAAAAGACACAGATTTATAAAGTGCCTCATTGTTAATACTGGCATCCCCGGAAAAAGACATAAGCATTTATTCCTCATTCTCTACTCAAGAACTGGAGCTAGAGTTAACATCTACTTTTTAGAGATCCACTTCCATCTGAATTTTCCAGTTATACTTTATGTCAACAACTCTAAAAGAGACTAATCTAGGATTCATTCTCTTTGCTGAAGATTGCCAGGGCAGGGAATGAGCACAGGGTATAGGAAGGAGCCATGGGGAGAAGTCATTAAGCCACACACCAGCCTTCTCCAGGAGAAAAACACTTTCTTGATAACCTGAAACATTCTGAGCCCCCACTGAAACTTGAGATATTTTACCTACAGTCATACACATAGGAATTTAACCCAAAGTGAAATGAGCAAAACATCACAGTTGGCCACCGCATGAAAATTCATTTCATAGGTGAGAGGGAAAGCTAAAATCATTCTGGGTGCAACATATTCCACCAAAAAAAATTAATGAGGGAGATGCCATCTCAGATCATGCCAAATTTGCAACGTGTTCCCTTGTGGCAGGAGAGAGAAAAAGAACCAAAAACTTTCAAATCTCTAAATCAGAATAAAAGCTGAGACATAGCTGTTAGTTTATAGGAAAATTTACCACATTTTCAGTGAAATCTATTTAATTTTCCAACGTTAATGTCTAACTTTATACATTAAATTACCAACATTTTCAATGAAAATTAATTTTAGAAACAGTGGGCTTACCCTCACTGTGTAAAGCAGAAACGCTCAAAAGCAAATTTTATTTTATTTTTAAAATGTTTGTCTTTCGAGGCAGTATTCTGATCTGACACACAGGCTGGAGTAGAGAGGTTCAGCCCCCAGCTTACTACAGCCTCAAACTCTTGGACTCAAGCAATCCTCCTGTCCAAGTTTCCCAAGTAGCTGCAACTACAGGCACGTCTGATTTTTTTTTTTTTTTTTTTTTTTTTTGGTAGAGACAGGGTTTCCCCATGTTGCACAGTCTGGTCTCATGGTCTCAAACTCCTAGGCTCAAGTGGTCCTCCTGCCTCAGCCTCCCAAAATAGGGATTACAGGCATGAGCCACCAAGCCCAGCCACAAAATTTATATTTGAACAATTCCTTGTAATTCAGAACTTAATGAAAACAAAGACACTAATGACAGCAAGCCACATTTTTTTCCATGTGTAATACTGAGGTCTGTCTATTCTTGCATGCGTAAGGTTTATTAGCAACATGACCCACCACACAATTTTCATACTGTTTCATATGACTACAGAAAGGCAAAATCTCTTGTAGCTGCCTGGCCAGTCTCAACTCCAAAATGTTCAACTTATTTGAGTAAGTACGCAAATAAAAGCCTTGTCATTGTAATTTCAGTCCAGCAGACTATTAGACAATACCTCCCATGGGGAGCAAAGATACACAGTCTGGTAGGGAAGACAGTGAAGGGGAAAACTAACCCAGATGAAAGGAGGTAAATGCAATGTGACTATGGACAGCCCTTTGTCCACATATTTTGAAATGTAAATATATTTGGGTGCAAATTTAGACTCATTAAGTTTGATATGAAACTTAATGTTTTGCTCTGTCCATTTCTCCCCCAAAACAGCTCTCTGCACAGTAGTACTCATTCTCCTCTTCTGTGACAGAAAATGCCTGCTGTGTGCTTAGCGTCCACCCTCTCAAGAGGACCTCTCTGATTGCACAGCATCTGGGTCAGCCTGTCAATCATGAGAAGCAGATGCCACCAGCTGGCAAAGGAGAATTCTCCACCCTTGGTAACAGTGACTACATAATTTGGGTTTGGTAAGTGACCCTCTCTATAAGATGTGTAATATAGATGCTGAGAGAGAGAGAGAAGATCCCTCCTTTTTAATCTTTAGCTACAGGGGAAAAGCCTGAGGCTGTCAGTAGTCATCTCATGCTGCAGGAGAAACTCTGCCTGAGAATGAAGCCACAGCACAGTGAGAAGTTGAGCTCTGGAAAGGGAGACAGAGCCCAGTCGTCACTGAGCTGCTGGATCCAGCTATCCCTGAAACTAAATATTATCCACTCACAACTATACAAGCCAATAAATCCCCATTTATGATTAAGCTAGATCGGTGGACAGGCATGGTGGCTCACACTTGTAATTCCAACACTTTGGGAGGCTGAAGTGAGTGGGTTGTTTAAGCCCAGGAGTTTGAGACCAGCCTAGGCAACATAATGAAACTTGTCTCTACCAAAAATGCAAAAATTAGCCAGGTGTGGTGATACATGCCTGTAGTCATGGCTTTGCAGGAGGCTGAGGTGGGAGGATCAATTGAGTTTGGGTGGCTGAAGCTGCAATGTGCTCTGATTGCACCATGGCACTCCGGTCTGGTGAGTGAGACTCTATCTTTTTTTTTTTAAAAAAAAAAAAAAAAAAAAAAAAGTCTGATTTGTGTTTCAGAAACAACAACCAAGCAACTAGAGTAGAATACTCTTCTAAATCCAAGACTATACTCTGCTCTTTGTCAGTCAAGAGGCAACTACTAGATAACTAGCTATACATTAAAATCTAAGGGACCTTCCACAGATTCCAAGTTTCAACTACATCCTTGAACATAGTTGCTATATCCTTCAAAATACAATGATACTCTGAAATAGAGAGAGAGATCAAATAAAGGGTAGATTATCCAAGAAGTCTCAGAGATAAGATAAAATAAGAGGTGGGCAAGAACACTGAATAGGGACAGACATCACAAACCCTGGTCTGATTCGGTATCAGAATTAGGAGCCGGCAGTAACTACTCAGAATAGCTGAGCAGAGGTCTGAAGACAGCAGTTAGGCAAAAAAGTGCCTTAGAAAAGGAAAGCAGGCAGGAGTCAGTTCACTAAACATTTAGTGCGTGCCCTCTAGGGCTGTGTACTTCCCTAGGCATATCAGATAAAATTAATAAAATATGGCCTAGTCATTCAATTCATTGAGGAACCCAGAAATACAAACAGTAACAATTCTATGAGGATAACAATGACGCTGTGCATAAGTCCCTGCTACAGAAGCACGAGAGAGGCCCACCAGGCCCAGATGGAGGATGAGAAACTAACAAGCACAGCATAGGATACTGGTTGCTCAGTGACACCCTAACATCCTAGAGAAAAACAGTTCTTACTCATTATAGCAAATACAGGAAAACAGTCAAACGAGTTTGAAGTTACCTATGATTCTTCTGGAACAGAATTCATTGTTTACTCACTGTACAGCAATATAAAAATTTTCCTTTACTTAGAAATGAAAACAAATCAACCAAAAATACCACAGCTGTATGTAATGAGGGATCTCGCTCCACCACATACAAATAATTTGTCTTGCCTTCTTCCACCTCATTCTATTTCAAGCATGTGAGTGGATACTGTGATGTACAGCGCTCCTCCTCTTTAAAGACTGAAAAGCTGATGCTCCCAGATGTAGCAAACACTGCAGGCCATCGACTGTCATCCTCCAGAACTGCTTTGAATGAAGAAGAGTGTATCTGCCTGAGGTAATACACATCTAATGACTAATTAAACACTGGTGTCTAAAGACTTGACCTCCTTGCGCTGACTCGGGACAACTCTGAAAGAACGGCCAAGCTTCAGCTGTTTCAAATAGGGTTGGCAGGGGCCTTTCCTGAGCCTGTATCACAGGACTGGGCAGAGAAGAAGAAGTAAGGCTGCTTCCTTCCCTTCCCTTCACCAGATACTGACCCCAAGAGCAAACCCTAAGAGGCATACTATATACTAATCTGCATCTTGGAGTTGGCTTCCCAGGGAATCCTGCCTGCAAAGGTGTGCTCTATATATGGATACAGAGGACCACCACAGAGACTCTAGAAGGAAAGATAAGGAAGTCTTATTTCTAAATTTCCTCCACTGAAATAAGAAAGTCAAAAATAAAAAGGCATTGTCAAACTTAGAATAAACAGGGAATTTTGTCTATAACAGTGAAAAGGAGAAATCAATAGCAATAGAAAAACATTTCTAATCAGATTGTTTCATTTGTCCTGTAGAATATTTAGGTTTCAGTGTACTGAAAAATATTTACAATGTAAAACTTTGATCATATGAAAATCCTGGAAGACCTTTATGGTCATGAGAAGGTGAGGTGCTTTTCACATAAATTATTACTAGTATGGTTACAACGCTTCACAAAAAAGAGACTGAACACACAATCTAACTTACATAAAGCATAAGTTGACCTGAACATTTTTCAGGGTTTCATGTACTTCTCAAGGGTATCATATATTAATCCATCTTAGCAAATGCAAGCTCATGAAATGCAACAATTTTGAATACAATTAGCCATATTCTCATTCTTGTTCAGAAAAAAAGTAATTTTGGAATGCACACTTTTTCTGCTTTAATACTCATCTGTGATAGATAATGAATTCCTCCTAGAAACAACTCTTACTGATAAAGCTGAGGGTACAGTATAAAAGCTCTTAATAAAATCTCAGAAACATGTTAAGTCAGTGCCTCACAGAACTGTTCATTCAGATGAAAGGTTAAGGATCTTAAGGGCATAACTTATATATCCTGGCTATAAACAGTACTGTCTATAAAAACCTTAACAGGGTCCTCCCTCAGCAGAATCTCAAGGGCTTATTTCAAAGAGATTCATGAATGTGACTTCGTCTAACAAAATGAAGCTCAGTAAGATTCACAGGAGATCCAATAGGATTTTTAAGAGAATTCGTCTGACACTGCCATTAGAAACACGGCCAGTTCAGACCAAAATGGACAGAGACATAATGAAAAGAGACCTTTGGACTACAAAGAGGCTAAAAGTACAACAGGCAGAACTCAGACTGGGAAAGCTATGCAATAAAACTGGCTATTTCTTAGGGAAGAGGAGGAGTGACTCAGACAGAAGTCAAGAATTACGGAGACTCATTCCTAGGCAGTAGGACTGGGACTTAGTCAAGTAATTACATCACATTCCTAGTAGTTTTTCAGAGTTTCTATGAAATAGTGATTTCTGCATGCCTTGTTTCCACCCTTCCTGAACAGGAGGCTCTACATGAAAGTTCTCCTCTGCCTGTCCTACCACTGCATGTTAGAAGGGTGGGAGGGAGATAACTTGTCTCTTTAGTTCACAGGTCTTCAGACAAAGACCTATATTTGAGAAGTTGTGCAAAACCACAATGAAAATATCTCGTCAGTACTTGAACCTGATTTAAGGGCTGAGATGCTAGACTTTGATCTGACATCCCAATGAGGATGAGATTTACAGATCCTGGGAGAAGAAGGGAGTGCATTTTACATGTAGGAGGCATATGATATGAATTCTTATGGTAAGAGGATACTGACAGACTGTATTTTCCAATCATGGCCACACTAATATATATCTGGTCCCACATGCTCTTCCTAGAAAGTTACAGACACTCCTCTACTGAGTGGTGGGGTCTACATTCCCTTCACATGAACTTGGTGGGGGTCTTTACACCTTTGGTGTAAGTGCTGTTGTATGATGTCCAAGGCTAGGTCATGAAAGGCAGTGCAGCAGTGACCATCTGCTAATTCAGGGCACTTGCCATTGGAATCGAGTTACCATTCTGTGAAAAGTCCCAGACCACATGAAGAGGCCATATGTAGGTAATCCCACCAGCAGCTCCAGGTAGTCCCCACCTGAAAATCAACATCAATTTCTAGACTTGTGAGGGAACAAGGCTTCAGATGATTCCAGGCCCTGGCCCTTGAGACCTCTAGCTGAAGCCCCATATGTGATGAAACAGAGATAATCCATTTCCATTGTACCCTATCTGAATTCCAGACAAAAGAAACTGAGAGGCATAACAATGATTGTTGTTATGAGCCATGCAGCAGTGGATAACAAATACATATATTATACAGTACCTCAAAATACTAATGTCATACAAAATTCCATATTCCATTGTGACATGAAAATGAAAGTTGCAATGCTATGCAACGTTAATTATGCAACAGCTATTATGCAACAGCCCATTCTAGCAGGTTTGGGAAACGCTAGCCAAGACTGTCACATGTGAATTAGTACTAACTCATGAAAAGAATAATATATTAGTAAGCTAGGAGTAGGTCTTCCCCTAAAACACCTATCACAAATTCTAAAAATGCACAGAAATATTCCTTCACATGCCTTGAATAAACTTTCTACAGGGGTAATTTAAAAATGCACAATATTGACCAAAAATGCTTGTGGTCCCCTATAATAGTGATACAAAATAATAACAAATGCTTTGCTTCATGATCCTAAGTTAAAGAAAACAGCCAGCTAGTTAACAAGGGAGACTCTCAGAAAAGACAGGGCCAGTCAAATGAAAAATCCTAAAAGCTTTCTCTTATGTGGTTTTGGTTTTGTTTTTAGGAGGCAATAAAGCTTAACACTAAAACACTTGACCAATGGAGTCCAAAAATCTAGTTTCAAATCTCATGTTTGCCAGTTACAAGTTGTGTGACTTTCGCTGAGTCAACTGACCTCTATGTGCTTTTGTTTTATCTGTAAAATGGAGATTGTACAAGCCAGGTTTCTCCAGAGGAACAGAATCAAGAGCACATATATATAAGAAACATATATCTACGACATGAATCTCCAGAGGAATCTGACTCATACAATCTCCATATATATGAGAAACATACGACATAAATAAATATGTATATATTTGTTTGTACATGTACATACATATATACATATGTAGAGAAAGAGAGAGAGATTGATTGACAGTTTAAGGAAATGTTCCATGTAATTGTTGGGGCTGGCAAGTGCAAATTAAGTGGGCTGCCAAACTGGAAACTCAGGCAAGGTTTCTATGTTACAATCTTGAAAATTCCTTCTTCCTTAGGAAACCTCTGTCTCTCTTCTAAAAGCTTTCAATCAATTGAATGAGCTTACCTACATTATGGTGGGTAATTTGCTTTACTCAAAGTCTATTTATCGAAATGTTAATCTCAACTCAAGTCCACTGATTTAGATTAAATGGTTAATCACATCTAAAAATATCTTCATGGCAATAGCTGGATTTCTGTTTGACCAAACAACCGGGCACCACTACCTGGCCACGTGGACACACATTAACCATCATAAGGATAAGAAAACAGTACCTACTCATCATTGGGTGGTTGGGTGGCTTAAGTGAGTTAATACCCATAGGTGCTTAGCATAATGCCAGACAATGAAAATATGCTGAAAGCATATTAGTTATTTCTGGAATGACAACCATTTTGCCCCAAAGAGTCCTGACTTATACCTACTGTTCTCAATCAATTGTTGGTATCACCCTCATGTCTCTTCATTACGACTTACAAATTAATCTTATAAATGGGAGGTTAATTTAGCCTCATATTTTTTCGTACCTTTATGTGAAAGTGGCTCTAAAAGAAAAAGGAAGCAGACATGCTGGGTGTTTCTGGGAACATGGATCCAAGTCATCATGTTCTTCAACTCCAGGTACCCTCACCTGCTCAAGGAATTGGACCTACAGTCACATTCTGTCATACTAACTAAGTCTCTGAGTTATGAGTCAACAAGAAAAGTCAAAGAGTACCAAAACAGAGATATAGACCAATGGAACAGAACAGAGGCCTCGGAGCCAATGCCACACATCTACAACCATCTGACCTTTGACAAACCTCACAAAAGTAAGCAATGTGGAAAGGATTCCCTGTTATTAAACAGGGAATTAAATGGTGTTGGGAAAACTGACTAGCAGTGTGCAGAAAGCAGAAACTGGAACCCTTCCTGACAACTTACACTAAAATTAACTCTAGATGGATGAAAGACTTAAACATAAGACCTAACACCATAAAAACCCTAGAAGAAAACCTAGGCAAAACCATTCAGGACATAGGCATAGGCAAGGACTTCATGACTAAAACACCAAAAGCATTGGCAACAAAAGCCATAGACAAAAGGGACCTAATCAAACTCCAGAGTTTCTGTACAGCAAAAGAAACAATCAACAGAGTGAACCGGCAACCAACAGAATGGGAAAAAATTTTTGCAATCTACCCATCTGACAAAGGGCTAATATCCAGAATCTACAAAGAACTAAAACAGATTTATAAAAAACAAACAAACAAACAAACCTATCCAAAAGTGGGAGAAGGATATGAACAAACACTTTTCAAAAGAAGACATATATGATGCCAACAAACATATTAAAAAACACTGATCATCATTGATTATTAGAGAAATGCATATCAAAACCACATTGAGATACTACCTCACACCAGTTAGAATGGCAATCATTAAAAAATCTAGAGACAACAGATGCTGAAGAGGATGTGTTGAAATAGGAACACTTTTACACTGTTGGTGGGAGTGTAAACTAGTTCAACCATTGTGGAAGACAGTGTGGCACTTCCACAAGGACCTAGAAATAGAAATTCCACTTGACCCAGCAATCCCAATACTGGATATATACCCAAAGGATTATAAATCATTCTATTATAAAGACATACGCACATGTATGTTCATAGTGGCATTGTTTACAATAGCAAAGACCTGGCACCAACCGAAATGCCTATCAACAATAGACTGGACAAGGAAAATGTGGCACATATACACTATGGAATACTATGCAGCTATAAGAAATGATGAGTTTGTGTCCTTTGTAAGGACATGGATGAATCTAGAAACCATCATTCTCACCAAACTGAAACAAGAACAAAAAATCAAATACTGCATGTGCTCACTCATAGGCAGGTGTTGAACAATGAGAACACATGGACACAGGGAGGGGAGCATCACACATTGGGGTCTGTTGGGGGTACAAGGGAGGGACAGCGGGGTTGTGGGGAGGTTGGGGAGGGAGAACATGGGGAGAAATGCCAGATGGAGGTGATGGGGGAATGGAGGCAGCAAACCACATTGCCATGTGTGTACCCATGCAACAATCCTGCATGATCTGCACATGTACCCCAGAACCTAAAGTACAATTTTAAAAAACACACATACACACAAAATTTTAAAAAAAAACAGCATAAATTGTTATATTTATACTGCAAAGAATAAAACTTTCAAAATATAAGTAAGTTTTTTTTGTTCTACTACTTTCCCATGCCCCACTTCTAAGCCACGTTTCATCCTATAAAATTTCTGAACATACAGATCATAATAGCATCATACAGAATGCGCAAATCACCTAGAAAAGGCCATTCAAGCTTCAGTAGTATAAGGCATTTTATTTTCTAGTTAACTGGCTAGTTTCATGACTATGCTAATGTCAGAGTATTTAAGCAACTGTGGTGCCAGATAACCTACATATACTCTCTGAATAATCAAGTGCTAATCACTTTTCACATTAAGCAATGATTTGAACCAAAAATGTCCAAACCAGTCTGACCTGAAGTTACAAAAACAACTATTCTATTCCTGTAAGGAAGCGTTATGCAGAAGTGAAACTTTGGAACAGCCCCTGTATCTTTTCTGAATTACATATTTTTGCTTAAATTATAATCACTTGCAATTCACCATGGGCTCAGCATGGCTAGAAATTCCTTGTATACGATCTGCTTTTCAGATCAAGGAACTTAAAGCAATGCCATATGACTATAAAATGATGAGCCTAATTTTTGTACGTAGCTTCTCCAATTACTTCTATTGTGGTACTTTACAAATTACATGTTGTCCTTTCATCTCAGATCAATTTGGAACACACATACAAAAGTGAAGTCTGTCTTATACTACCAAAGTCCCACTAAAATTTATGTTAGTTTTAATATAACAAACACACATTGACCAAAGCATCTTGGATTTTCAAGGGCATGTCAAAGCAAAACAGTAGCAGCTTCTGAAGTTATACCAAAACAAATAAATTCTACAGCCAACTGTTGTACCATATGTTTCCAATGGCTTTTATTTCACATAAAGCCAATTCATCCTTTGAACAAAACACAACATCACAGGGGCTAGTCACTGAAGGCGCATTTCTGATCATTTGTCAATTTCTTGCTACAGCAAGTTCTGAAGTCTGAACAGGAAGCTGAATCCTGCCTGAAAATAATAGATACATTGCCAATGGCTTTTATAGCACAGGCCCTGCCAGAATGCTAAGAAATCCAGATTAGTTACACTGTCAGTTTTTGGAGGAAGATCTATGAAGTGATTCACACAGCACCCAGGTATGATAGCAAACAAGTGCTTCAAAATATGATACCTTCAGAGGAAGAATCTGCCTAATCACCTTATGTTATATGTGTCCTCCAATAAGTAATTTACTTCTCAACTAATCACACATTCACTTTTTTTCTTGAAAAATATCTAGAATAAAATTAAAAGTTCAGACAGGTGGCAGAGCAATTGGCAGAATAGAAGGCTCCACTGAGAGTCTTTCCTGCAAGAACACCAATTAACACTTATCTACGCTGAAAAAGCACCTTCATACAAACCAAAAATCAGGTGAGTACTCACAGTATCTGGTTTTAACTTATCTCTGAAATAGGCACTGAAGAGGTGGGGGAAACAGTCTTGGATAGCTGAGGACACCACCCCTTCCCTATCACCCTACCCTCCCACCCTCCACACTATACACACACACACACACACACACACACACACACACAGCAGCAGCAGCAGCAGCAGCAACAGCAGCGGCAACATGGTGCAGAGAGTATTTCTCTGTGCTGGGGAGAGGGAAGTATGGCAACTACGAGGCACTGAACTCAGTACTGCCTTATTACAGCAGAAAACAAAACCAGACCAAACGCAACTGATGCCCATCCATGATGGGAGCATTTAAACCAGCCCTAGGAAGAGGGGAATCACCGATGCCAACAGTCCGAATTTGAGCTGGGAAGTATTCTGGAGTCCATATCCTGGAGCCCTAAATAAACTTGAAAGGCAGTCTAGGCCACAAGGACTAGAACTCCCAAGTGAGGCCTAGTGCTGAACGGGGCCCAGAGCCAATGGACTTGGGGCCACGCAACCTACTGGGACAACACCCAGGGCAGTTAAGGAAGTACTGGCATCACCCCTGCCGTAAGCTCAGGCTGCACAGCTTGTGGCTCCAAAAGAGATCTCATCCCTCCACTTGAGCAGAGGTGGGGAAAGAGTCGGGGGGACTTTGTCTTGCATATAGGACACCAGCACAGCCACAGCAGGATAGGACACTGCTCAGAATCATTAGGTCCGCTTTCCAGCCTCTAGCTCCCAGATGACATTGTTAGACTCACCCTGGGCCAGAAGGGAACCTACTGCCTTGAACTGAAGGACCTAGTCCTGTCAGGATTCATCACCTGCTGACTGAGAGGCCAAGGGTTCTGAATAGCCAGCAGGGATGCTCAAGTGCTATGTCAAGGGCCTTGTTGAGCTTCTGAGACTTGCTAGCTTCAGGTGAGACTCAGCACATTCCCAGCTGTGGTGGCTATATGTGGCAAGACTTTTTCCACCTGAGAATGCAGAGGGAAAAAGTGAAGGGGACTTTGTCTTGTGCCTTAGGTACCACCTCGGCCACAGTCGAGTAGAGCACCAAATGGGCACTTGGGGTCAGTGATTCCAGTTCTTGACTCTTGGATGGCATTTCTGGACCTGTCCTGGGCCAGAGGGGAGCCCACAACCATGAAGAGTGAGTCCAGAAATGCTATCCAAGACTCGAGGCAGCATTCACCACAAGCTGACTAAAGGGCACTCTGGGTCTTAAGAGAGCCCTGGTGCTAGGCTGGCAGTACTCCCTATGGGCCCACAGTGGCTGTGGCCATGGGGTGAGACACGTCTGCCTTTGGAAAGAGGAGGAAGAGTGGGAATGACCACGACTTGGGGTTTGAGTGCCAGCTCAGCCACAGAACAACAGTATACCAAGCAGACATCTAAGGTTTTTGACTCAAATTCCATGCAACTAGATGGCACCTTTGGACCTGCCTGGGCCTAAGGGAGCTCACCACTCTGCAGAGAAGGAGACAGGCCTGACTGGCTTTGCCATCTGCTGACTGTAGAGCCCCAAGGCTTTGAGTAAAATTAGATGATAGCCCGGGAGTTCTCACAACAGACCCTGGGAAAGACCAAGTACTGTACTGGCTTCAGGTCTGACCCAGCACAGTTCTAGTGATGGCGGCACAGGGGTGCTTGTGTCACTCTACCCTCAGCTCCAGATGGCTCAGAACAAAGACAGAGACTCCTTTTTTGGTAAGATAAAAATTAAGGAAAGAGAACAAGAGTCTCTCTGACTAGTAATCCAGAGAATTCTTCCAGATTTTGTCCAAGACCGTTAAAGCAGCACTTCTACGATACGGTTTGGTTGTGTCCTCACCCCAATCTCATCTTGAACTGTAGTTCCCATAATCCCCTCGTGTTGTGGATCCTGGAGGCAGGTAATTAAATCAAGGGGGAAGTTACCCCATGCTGTTCTTCCCATGATAGTGAGTAAGTTCACACAAGATCTGATAGTTTTATAAGGGACTTTCCACCCTTGGTTTGGCACTTCTCTCTCCTGCCACCATGTGAAGAAGGATGTGTTTTCTTCCCCTTCCACCATAATTATAAATTTCCTGAGGCCTCCCCAGCCATGTGGTACTGTGAGTCAATTAAACCCCTTTTCTTTATAAATTACACAGTCTCAAGAGTTCTTCATAGCAGCCTGAGAACACACTAATACACTCTATGAGTCTTCTCTTCAGGAACCACAGAGTTACTGGGATTAGGGTGCCCACTAATGCAGACATAGTTAAAACTATTAACATCTAAGTCCTTCAGAATATCTGGAAAACATTCCCAAGGTAGGAACAATCCCAGACTGAGAGGAATACAATAAACACCTAACTCTTCTATGCCCAGATACAGATAAGCATATACAAGTATTAAGACCATCCAGAAAAATATGACCTTACCAAATGAACTAAATAAGATATGAGGGACCAATTCTGGGAAAACAGAAATATGTGACCTTTCAGACAGAGAATTAAAAATAGCTGTGTTGGCCAGGTGCAGTGGCTCATGCCTGTAATCCTAGCACTTTGGGAAGCCAAGGAGGGTAGATCATCTGAGGTCAGGAGTTCAAGACCAAACTGGCCAAAATGGTCAAACCCTGAGCCTACCAAAAATACAAAAATTAGCCAGGCATGATGGCATGCACCTGTAATCTCAGCTACTCAGTAGGCTGAGGCAGGGGAATCACCTGAACCTGGGAGGCAGAGGTTGCAGTGAGCTGAGATTGCACCACTGCACTCCAGCCTGGTCAACAGAGTGAGACTCTGAGAGAAAAAAAGAAAGAAAGAAAGAAAGAAAGCTGTGTTGAAGAAGCTCAAAGAAATTCAAGATAACACAGAGAAGGAATTCGGAATTCTCAGAAAAATTTAACGATAAGATTGAAATAATTAAAAAGTATCAAGCGGTATCTGCAGAGCTGAAAAATACAATTAGCATACTGAAGAATGCATCAGAGTCATCTGATAGAATAGGTCAAGCAGATGAAAGAACCAGTGAGTTTGAAGACCAACTATCTGAAAATAAGCAGTCCAAGAAAACAAAAGAAAAAACAATTTTTAAAAATGAAGCACAACTATAGGATCTAGAAAATAGCCTCAAAACAGCAAAATCTAAGAGTTACTGGCCTTAAAGGAGGTTGCTGGCCTTTAAGGAAGAGGTAGAGAAAGAGATCTGGGTAAAAAGCTTATTCAAAGCGAAAATAACAGAGAACTTCCCAAACTTAGAGAAAGATATCAATATCCAAGTACAAGAAGGCCATAGAACACCAAGCAGATTTAACCCAAATACTCCCTCAAGGCATTTAATAATCAAACTCCTGAAGCTCAAGGATAAAGGATACAAAAGCAACAAGAAAAAAGAAACATAAAATACAATGGACTTCCAATACATCTGGCAGCAAACTTTTCAGTGGAAACCTTACAGGCCAGCAGAAAGCAGCATGATATATTTAAAGTGCTGAAGGACAAACCTTTATCCTAGAACAGTATATCTTGAAAAAAATATCCTTCAAACATGAGGGGAAAAAAAAAGATAAACAAAAATTGAGGGATTTCATCAACAGCAGACTTATCCTACAAGCAATGTTAAAGGGATTACTTATTACTTCAATCAGAAAGAAAATGATATAAATGAGCAATAAATCATCTGAAGGTGCAAAACGCACTTGTAATAGTGAGTACAGAGACAGAGAAAAACACAGAATATAACACTGTAACTGTGGAGTGTAAACTACTCTTATATTAAGTAGAAAAAATAAAGCACCAATTAAAAAAAAAAAAACCTACGACTTTTCAAGACATAGTACAAGAAGATATAAATAGGAACTAAAAACATTAAAAAGGCATAAAGTATTATTAGTTTTCTTTTTGCTGGTTTATTTTTTTTATGCAAACTGTCATTATCAGCTTAAAATAATGGGATATACGATAGTATCTGCAAGGCTTACGGCAACCTTAAACCAAAACATGTACAATGTTTAAACACACACAAAAAGAAAGACGCTAAATCAGATCACCACAGAAAATCACCTTCACTAAAAGAAAGACAGGAAGGAAAGAAAGAAGGAAGAGAAGACCACAAATCAACCAGAAAACAACAAAAGGCAGAAGTAAGTCCTTACTTATCAATGATAAGATTGAATGTAAAGGACAGAACTCTCCAATCAAAAGACACAGAGTGACTACATTAATTTAAATAAGATCCAATAATTTGTTGCCTACAAGAAACACACTTCACCCATAAAGACACAGATCAACTAAAAATAAAGGGATGAATAAAGATATTCCATACCCATAGAAACCAAAAGAGAACAGGAGGATCTCTACAGAGACAAAATAGCTTTCAAGATGAAAAAAAACTTTAATAAAAGACAAAGAAGGTCACTATGTAAGGACAAAGGGGTCAATTTAGCAAGAGGATATAATGACTGTAAATATATATGGACCCAATATTGAAGCACCCAGTTATATAAAGAAAATATTATTAGAGCTAAAGAGAGACAGAGACCCCAGTACGGTAACAGATGGAGACATCAATATCCCGCTTTCAGCAAAGAAACAATGGGCTTATTCTGCATCATAGACCAAATGAACCTGGGAGATATTTATGGAACACTTCATCCAATGTCTGCAGAATGCACACTCTTTTCCTCAGCACATGGATCATTCTCAAGGAGAGACCATACATTAGGTCACAAAAGTCCTAAAATATTCAAAAAATATAAATAATATCAAGCATCTTCTCTGACCACAATATAAAACTAGAAATCAATAGTAAAAGGAATTTTGGAAACTATACAAACACATGGAAATTAAACAAAATGTTCCTGAATGACCAGTGGGTTAATGCAGAAATTAAGAAGGGAACTGAAAAATTCCGTCAACCAAATGATAATGAAAACACAACATTCAAAACCTATGGGATACAGCAAAAGCAGTATTAAAAGGAAACTTTATAGCTGTAAGTGCCTACATCAGAAAAAAGCAAAATGTCAAATGAACAATTTAAAAGTAAGAACCAATCAAATCCAAAATTAGCAGAAGAAATAATAAAAATCAGAGAATAAATGAAATTGAAATAAAGAAAATAATACCAAAGATTGTTAATCAAAAAGTTGTTTTTTTTCTGAAAAGTTAAACATTTAGCCAGACTAAAAAAAAGAAAGAGAAGATCCAAATAAATAACATCAGAGATGAAAAAGGAGGCATTACAACTGATATCACAGAAATTTTAAAAATCATTAGTAGTTACTATGAACAACTGTATGACAATTAATTGGAAAATCTAGAAGAAATGAACAAATCCCTAGACAGATAAAATCTACCAAGATTGATCCATGAAGAAATCCAAAACCTGAACAGACCAATAATGAGTAATGAGATTGAAGTTGTAATAATAAAAACTCTCACAGTAAAGGAAATACTAAAACCTGATGGCTTCACTGCTAAATTCTAAGAAACATTTAAAGATGAACTAATATCAATCCTACTCAAACCACGCTGAAAAACAGAGGTGGATGGCATGCTTCCAAACTTATTCTTTCTGGTCAATATGACCCCGATACCAAAACCAGACAAAAGTGTTGTATATATGTATAGGTATATGTATATGTACATATGTATATGTGTATATGTACATATGTGTATATATACATATATTTATACACACACACATCCCATTTATCCATGGGATGCCAGGATGGTTCAGCATATGAAAATTGATGTGACACATCATATCAGTAACATGAAGGACAAAAACCATACAATCATTTCTATTGATGCTAAAAAGTATTTGATAAAATTAACAGCCCTTCATGATTAAAAAAAATCAAAAAAACTAGGTACAGAAGGAAGATACCCCAACATAGCAAAAGCCATATATAACAGGCCCACAACAAGTATCACATTGAAGATCAGGAACATGACAAGAACTCCCACTTTCCCCACTGTTATTCAAGATAGTACTGGACTTCCATCAGGCAAGATAATTGAAATAAAGAGCATCCAAATTGGAAAGGAAGAAGTTAAATTATCCTTTTGGCAGACGATAAGACCTCATATTTAGAATAACCTAAAGACTCTACCCAAAACCTATTAGAACTCATAAACAAATTCAGTAAAGTTGCATGATTAAAAAAAATCAACCTACAAAAATCAATATGCATTTTCTTTTCTAAAGACAGTTTCACTCGTTGCCCAGGCTGGAGTGCAATAGCAAGATCTCGGCTCACTGCAACCTCTGCCTCCCGGGTTCAAGTGATTCTCCTGCTTCAGCCTCCTGAGTAGTTAAAATTACAGGCACCTGCCATCATGCCTGGCTAACTTTTGTATTTCTAATAGAGACAGGGCTTTACCATGTTGGCCAGGCTGGTCTTGAACTCCTGACTTCAGGCAATCCACCTGCCTTGGCCTCCCAAAGTGCTGGAATTACAGGCATGAGCCACTGCCCATGGCCAAAAATCAATATGCATTTCTATATGCCAACAGTGAACAATCTGAAAAAGAAATAAAAAAGTAACCCCACTTAGAAAAGTCAAAAATGAAATTAAATACCAAGGAATTAACCTAACCAAAAAGTGAAACATCTCTACAATGAAAACTATAAAACACTGTTGAAGAAATTTAAGAGGATGCTAAAAAATAAAAAAAATTCTATGTTCATGGATTAGAAGAATCAATATTGTTAAAATGTCCACAGTACCAAAGTAATCTACAGATTCAATGCAATCCTTATCAAAACACCAATGACATTCTTTACAGAAACAGAAAAATCAATCCTAACATGTATATGGAACCCCAAAAGGCCCAGAATAGCCAAAGCTATCCTAAGCAAAAAGAACAAAACTGAAGGAATCACATTACCTGACTTCAAATTATACTACAGAGCTATAGTAACCAAAACAGCATGGTACTGGCATAAAAGCAGACACAGAAATGAATGAAATAGAATAGAAAACCCAGAAACAAATCCACAAACCTACAGTAAACTCATATTTGACAAAGGTGCCAAGAACATATACTGAGTAAAAGGCAATCTCTTCAATAAATGGTGTTGGGAAAATTGGATATTTACATGCCGAAGATTGTCACTAGACCCCTATCTCTCACCATATACAAAAATCAAATCAAAATGGATTAAGGACTTCAATATAAGACCAAAAACTATAGAACTACTACAATAAAAACATCAGGGACACTCTCCAGGACATTGGCCTGGGCAAATATTTCTTGAGTAATACCTCACAAGCACTGGCGAAATGGACAAATGGGGCTACATCAAGTTAAAAAGCTTCTGCACACCAAAGAAAATAATCAACAATATGAAGAGACAACCTGCAGAATGGGAGAAAATATTCACAAACTACCCATCTGACAAAGGGCTCATAACCAGAATATATAAGAAGCTTAAACAACTCTATAGGAAAAAAATCTAATAATCTATCAGCAAAAATATTTCAATAGACACTTCTAAAAAGAAGACACAAATGGCAAACAGGTATATGAAAAGGTGTTCAACGTTACTGATCATCAGGTAACACAAATCAAAACTACAATCAGATATCGTCTCACCCCAGTTAAGATGGCTTATATCCAAAAGACACGCAATAAGCAATGCTGGCAAGGATGTGGACAAAAGGGAACCCTCACATACAGTTGGTGGAAATGTAAATAAGTACTACCACTTTGGAGAACAGTGTGAAGGTTCCTCAAAAAAGCTAAAATTACAGCTACCGTATGATCCAGCAATCCCACTGCTGCATATACCCAAAAGCAAAGAAGTCAGCATATGGAAGAGATATCTGCACTCCCGTGTTTGTTGCAGCACTCCTGACAACAGCCAAAATTTGGAAGCAACATAAGTGTCCATTAACAGAAGAATGGATAAAGAAAATGTGGTACTTATACACAAGAGAGTAAGTACTATTCAGCCATAAAAAGAATGAGATCCTGTCACCTGCAATAACATGGATGGAACTGGAGGTCATTATGATAAGTGAAACAAGTCAGGCACAGAAAAGAAACATCACATGTTCTCCATTATTTGTGGAATCTAAAAATCAAAACAATTGAACTCATGGAGATAGAGGGTGGAAGGAGGTTACAAGAGGCTTGGAAAGGCAGTGAGGGGTTACGAGGGTGGTAGAGATTGTTAATGAGTACCAAAAAAACAGACAGAGTGAATAAGACCTAGTATTTAATAGCACAATAGGATGACTACAGTCAATATGAACTTAATTGTACATTAAAAAATAAAGAGTACCTGGAATGTTCATTGGAATGTTCAGAAAATATATATATTTTTTACTGACGTAAGACTGACGTGATAAGAAAGGGAGCATTGCTCTCCAAGAGATTTATGTCAAAGTAAAATATAAATTACCTTTGGCAATATTTAAGACCATTGCTCCAGTTAACAACTGCAATCTAGCCCTTACTGAAAATAAAAAGTGTGTATTTTCCTCAAAAAATAAGTGGAGTAAGATTGTGATTGTCCAAAATGTTCATAAACCTTAAATTATCTCCATCTTAAATCATAACTCTGCCTGAATGCAATTCTGGAACATCACAAAATAAATTTAACCCCTTCTCCTCCAAATCTTATCACTGCCCTCAACATTTTTAAGTAGTGAGATGAGCATTTCAAGATAAACTCCATACCATACACCATAAACAACTAAAACGCAGAGTCTTTTCTGTTCAGTGGTTACAGAAAAATCAAACTATGCTAATCCAAAAGGGAAATATATAGGACCATGTAAATAACAAGTGCAGAGGTAAAAACGCTTTTGGGTGCGTGTTGGAGGAAGGACACAGACTTACCTCTCTATCCTTCACCTTTACCCTCCACCGGCTGCTGTCTCTTTAAACAGGATGATTGGCAGCTTCAGTGGGTCTTATGTAACCTATTCAAGGCCCTTGAGAAATACAGCATATCTCTTCCTAGCAACTATGATTCACTCTGATTGGATGAACTCAATCTTTACATAGGTAAGTCACATACTACGTAACGACATTCCTGACAACAGCAGACTGCAGGTGACACACCATACATATGATGGTGGTTGGCGCAACAGGCTATACCAGTCTAGGTGTGTAAGTACATTTTGCGATGTATGTACAATGGAATTGCCTAACAACGCATTTCTCAGAACATATCCCTGTTGTTAAGTGATGCATGTCTGTAAATGTGTACACAGGGATATGGAATTACATGGACTTGCAGTATCTAAGCTAGATTCTTACCTCTGAACAGTCACATGGCTGGGGGAAACTGAGGCTCTGATTGGCCAGCCCTGAGGAGTGTCCCACTCCTCCAGCCAGAGGTGGGGCTCCACCTGAAACACATGCCCAATAAAAGGGGTGGGCCCACAAGAAATGTGGGTTTGGGAACTGCAAGGAAAGGAATGGATATGAGAAATAAATATACTACATTACTACATTTGTTATATTAAATTTACCAAAACGATGAAGTATATTGAATTAGGTTAAACTCATAAGAGTTATAATATTTGTTAAATAAGGTAATTACCACCTGAACATTTAAAAAACGAGGATAATCAATACTCAAACACTGAAATATCTGACACACAAAAAAGGCGGGAAAAGTAAATAGACAAGTAAACAAGGGAGGAAGGGAAAAAGCAAGGGAGATTCAAATTCCCAACACAGGAGTACTGTGGTTAGGAAATCCTTTTCCAAGAAAGAGCAGTCTCATTTTTCCTAAAACAGAAATGTTTTTGGAAGTACCACATCAAAGTCTTTACCATGACCAAATGAAAGAATTGCATTTCATAAGCCTCACGTATATTAACAAGTCTTGCAAATGACCTTGCAGATCCTTTATAATACTGTGAGGTTCACAGGTCCCCTTGACTTTAAGACATCTGTAAGAGCAATCTCATAGCCATGCATTTAGTATTTCAATAATATAACACAAACTTATGTTTTATTTACTTATATATATATATATAATTTTTCAAAGGATATCCCATCTGTCTACAAACCCAGGATATAAAAATTAAATTCTAAGCCAGGCAAATATGTAATTATTATGTACATGGATACAAGTTTCCTGAAAATATTATGCACAAAAATGTCTCTAACACTTACATATGTTGTTTAGTTTATTCCTTTCAATGGAAGGGCTTTGAACCATACAATATTGTTACAAATATATCATTCTTACCATCATCTATATTAAGGCTTTCATCATTTATGATAAAAATGATGCACATAGTCCAAATGACAGATTACCCAAAAATCACTTCAATTTCAAAATACAATTTGATATTTACAGTAAATGTACATCTTTGATATTGTGGGAATTAACAGCACTGAATGTAAACTATTGGAACTCACTAGAGGCCAGACCCAAAAAAAGAGAGGAAAAAAAGTGGTTCTTTATTATAATACTTATATAATGCCATCATTTATTTGTGTAAACATTTTTATCTTTTAAAACTTTTTTTCTCATGCCTATTGCCTCACTTACCTTTTCAGGACACTAAATATATGGAGCACAGGTATTATATCAGCTCTAGGACCAGTAGGGCTAGTTCTAAAATCCAGCTTTCCTACAGCTTCTAGTAAACTGTTTCCGCATTTGAATAGAATAGTCCCTTTCACTGTAGTTCTTTCCTACTTCTCATCCCAATCTAGAAAAATACAGCATCCCTTCACAAAGATGTACTGTACAATGCACTTCCGCCACTCTCAACACAGTTTCACCTCACTCATAAATGAAGCACCTCTCTGCATCCTTTCAGCAGTGGCAGGACATACAGAGACACAGCACACATAAGGGAGCATGAGACATGGCCCTCTTGTCACTTCCAGGTTTCAGTGTGCCCTCTGAAAAACTTTTTTTGACATTAAGAATTCTAACTCATTAGTTTCCAAAACTAGTTACTCATCTGAACCATCCTGAAAGCTTTGAAATTCTAGATTCCTACATCATTTGACTTTAATAAGTATGAGACAGAACCACATATAAACATTATGCACATACTTATACACATGTACAAGCACTATTTTTTAAAAACCTCACAGATGATTTGGATTATCAGCCAGTGCTGATTCAGATCAATGTGTTAGCCACTCTCACGCTGCTCCAGATGATGAACTGCCTGTGGTCATGAGCTCTATCCGGTGCCTTTCTAAAGCCCCTGAAACATCTGCTAAATAGCCTTGTAACAATACAAGTAGAATAAGTGTGTTGACTTTCTAGCAGGTAATTAATCATGCCCACAGTTGTGAGAAAACCATGCCTCTCAACAATGATGAACCACATGTCCACTATGGATATATACATACACTGACATGAGCACATGCGCTCACATGGGAAATCAGAACACAACTAGCTCAACCATGCCAAGTGCCCTTGATAAAGATAAGACAGATTCCCTGAACATTTCGTGTGTGGTCTGATTCCATTTTGGCTTCTGTTGTACAAATCTAGGTGATCCTTTGTACTCAGTGCCCAAGATCACTGATGTGCTAGAGCGAAGGCTCTCACAGGAAGATACTAACATTATTAAACATTCACTATTTTCCAAGGGCAAAAGACAGGTAAGTCCTAGTCCTTAACCTCAAATAATTTGGTCTCAAGAGAATGGGAGAGAGTCTTATAAACCAGAGTATAGCTGTGGGGGGGTGCTACAGTGAAGGGGTGAAGATACACATGTTATTTCACCTCTACCATTATGTGAATTTTAATAGAAAATCGGGAAGGGTTACAAGGCCATAGCTATCTTTAATGAAATCAATTCAACAGCTATGAGAAGAAAAATAAGGGGCAGACAGCAGACTGGAAAGTGATGTATGATTGAGGGAAAGAACTGGGTTCATTTGTTTTTAAGATGAGGGACACAATAATTTGCCTTTCCTTATACCTGTACTAACAGGGAACATATGTTTATTTTACTTTGCTCCAAAGCAAACCCTAGTGCCCCGAACACAGTCCATACACAGTAAGACGTTTTGTTTTTGGTTTTGTTTTTGTTTTTTTTGACAGGTCCTTGCTGTCACCCAGGCTGGAGTGCAGTGGCGTCATCACAACTCACTGCAGCCTCAACCTCCTAGGCCCAAGCAATTCTCCCACCTTAGCCCCCCAAGTAGCTGAGATTACAGGCATGTACCAACAAAGCTGTCTTATTTTTTGATTTTTAAATTTTTTTATATAGAGACAGGGTCTCGTTATCTGGTCTCTAACTCCTAGCCTCAACCAATCCACCTGTCTGGGCCTCCCAAAGTGCTGGGAGTACAGGCGTGAGCCATTGCAGTGGCCCACAACACATTTTTAAATTAAAAAATGGAAGCTTCCTACTTGATCATGGTGGATGAGCTTTTTGATATGCTGTTGCAATCAGTTTGCCAGTATTTTATTGAAGATTTTTGCATCTATGTTCATCATGGATGTTGGCCTGAAATTTTCTTTTCTTGTTGAGTCTCTGCCGGGTTTTGGTATCAGGATGATGTTTGTCTCATAAAATGATTTGGGAAGGATTCCCTCTTTTTGGATTGTCTGGAATAGTTTCAGAAATCAGCTCCTCTTTGTATGTCTGGTAGAATTCGGCTGTGAACCCATCTGGACCTGGGCTTTTTTTGGGTGGTAGGCTCTTTATTGCTGCATCGACTTTAGACCTTGTTATTGGTCTATTCAGGGTTTCGGCTTCTTCCGGGTTTAGGCTTGGGAGGATGCAGGTGTCCAGGAATTTATCCATTTCTTCCAGGTTTACTAGTTTATGTGTATAGAGTTGTTTGTAATAATCTCTGATGATGGTTTGGATTTCTGTGGAATCTGTGGTGATATCCCCTTTATCATTTTTTATTGCATCTATTTGGTTATTCTCTCTTTTCTATTAACCACATTGAGATACCATCTCACACCAGTTAGAATGGCAATCATTAAAAAATCTGGAAACAACAGATGCTGGAGAGGATGTGGAGAAATAGGAACACTTTTACACTGTTGGTGAGAATGTAAATTAATTCAACCATTGTGGAAGACAGTGTGGCGATTTCGCAATGACCTAAAAATAGAAATCCCATTTGACCCAGCAATCCCATTACTGGGTATATATCCAAAGGATTATAAATCATTCTACTATAAGGACACATGCACACGAATGTTCACTGCAGCGCTGTTCACAATAGCAAAGACCTGGAACCAACCCAAATGCCCAATGATGATAGACTGGATAGGGAAAATGTGGTACATATACACCATGGAATATTACGCAGCCATCAAAAACGATGAGTTCACGTCCTTTGTAGGGACATAGATGAACCTGGAAACCATCATTCTCAGCAAACTGACACAAGAGCAGAAAATCAAACACCGCATGTTCTCACTCATAGGTGGGTGTTGAATAATGAGAACACATGGACACAGGGAGGGGAGCACTACACACTGGGGTTCGTTGGGGGGAAATGGTGGAGGGACAGGGGGGTGGGGAGGTGGGAAGAGATAGCATGGGGATAAATGACAGATACAGGCGAGGGGACGGAAGGCAGAAAACCACACTGCCATGTGTGTACCTACGCAACAATCTTGCATGTTCTTCACATATACCCCAAAACCTAAAATGCAATTAAAAAAAAAATGGAAGCTTATCTATGACCAGAAAAAGAGTAAAATAAAACACAACAAGAAGTTGTTTCTTTAGATAATACAATGGGAGTTCCTTTAATTTTGTTTGATAATTTTCTGTATTTTCCATGACGAACAAATGGCACTTTCATTATTGGAAAAGAAAGTGACACTCTTATTTCACGAGTTTCATTTGTTATAACCATAAAATATTCAGCATCTTTAAGTTCTTAGTTTCTGCTTTTCAAGAAAACAACTGAGCCTCACAATAAATGAAATTAACTATTTTACTATGTTCAGTTCACATTTTCAAAGTTAACAAAGCTTGACATCCCAGGATAGCACAACTAATAAGTTAGCCGTTCTTCATTGTGATCAGAAAGTTGTTTGAGTGGCACTGCCAGTACTACTCAGCTTATACAGAAAGAGCAAACCCTAGAAAGGCATGTTAATAGGGGACATTCCCAAAGCAAGGCTTACTATTTTGCTAATGTAGCTTCCATTGATTTAAATACTTCATCAAATATGTATTTTCTTTTTTATTTATTTATTTATTTATTTTTTTTTGAGACGGAGTCTCCCTCTGTCTCCCAGGCTGAAGTGCAGTGGTACCATCTTGGCTCACAGCAATCTCCGCCTCCCAGGTTCAAGCGATTCTCCTGCGTCAGTGCCCTGAGTGGTTGGGATTACAGGCATGTGTCACCACGCCCAGCTAATTTTTGTTATTTTTAGTAGAGATGGGGTTCTACCATGGTGGTCAGGCTGGTCTTGAACTCCTGACCTTGTGATCCGTCTGCCTTGGCCTCCCAAAGTGCTAAGATTACAGGCATGAGCCACCACACCTGGCCCAAATACGTATTTTATGCAATATAAATCTCACATATGTAGATGAAAATGTGCTAGGATAGAAGTTTTCTTAATCAACACATAGCCTGTAGCTTTCTGTGAGATAACACAGAGCAGGCTCACACAACCTATCAGAGTCTCACTCAGGGACACTGAGGTTTTGAATGCTGCTTTTGTACCTAAGCTCTCAACCAATATCAGGTTGATGGGAATGATATCCAAACGGGACAAGCTACAAGGTTGCCTGAGAGTCTCTGTTAACACATGTAAATGGCAATCCTAACTATACTTGTGGAATAAGTATGGTAAGGATTAAATGAGTTAATATATGCAAAGCTTTTATAGCAATGCCAGGCACATAGGACGCACCAACTATGTCCCATTCAATATGATTCTGGAAAAATGTAAGCTTCAAGACATCAGGGATTTCCATCTGTTCTGCTTACTACCATCTCCCTACCTCTTAACATGCAGGTGATACCGAATAAATATTTTGTGACTGAGCAAATGCTGGGGTAAGAACAGAGGCAAATGCTTGGTCTGAGGGGTTTGGGGTGGTGCTGACTTCTAGAAGATGGGAGCCTTGGGGCTTGCATGTCAGGGATAACAGAAGGAACTGCCAGCCTGTGGCACCACAGGGATCAGCCAACCTCTATGCCTGGTAAATTAAGAGTCATTTTGGCCCAATTGTCCAGCTTCCGAATCTGTGTCTTCTTCTCTTTCACATCCTTTCATATCTATCTTCCACTCCTCACAACACCTGGCTATATCCTCAGCTTTTCAAACACCTTCATTATTCCCTTAGAGCAGAAGTTGCCAAACCTTCTCAGTTCATAGTGCTCTTACCTTTCAGTGATATTTTTCTCGGTACTCCTACACCGAAAGCAAGACTTATCCATTCCGTTTATTAAATGGCTAAGTCTAAACAATCTAATAGTAGTCCTCTGCATGGTGTCCAGCTGTGTTTTCCTTGAAAACGTTAACACCTACAACATGGGGTAGTTGATACAGTACTCCAGGGAGCCTTGGCCCATAGTTTGGGAACCAGGGCCTTAGCAATTTCCTCTTTAGGACAATTGCAAATAATCTGGGAATGCTGCTTAGTTCAACCTCCTGGCTGGCTCCTGGCCACTTCTTCCTAGGCAATTTCCTCTTTTAATTGTTGGACAGAAATTCTGGTAGCAGTGATGGCCACTGCACATGAAATGCAGCAAGGCTTAATGCTAGTTGAAGTAAGAGAAAAGCAGTATCTCCAAATCTTAAGACAGACAGATGTGTTTCAGCATTTGGTGTAAATCCATAAAGAGAACCTTAAGTCTGGAAAATACGATAGAGGCTCCATGCACCCTGGGAGCCCCAGCAAGTAGCCAGCACCATGCTGAGCAGTGCTGCCTGCCCAGAGAGCCTCGCTGGGGTCAGAGTTCATGCACTAACAGCCAGGACACAAACTGGTCTTAAGTCAGCTTAGGCAAAGTACACTGGGATGGTGAGGGCTTTCTCCTTTCACCACATCCCAGAAGAAAACCATGTTTTAACCACAGTTTGGATAGCGTTTTGTTGTATTATTAATGGCAAAGCAAAGCTTTTAATCTTAGTAACTGGACAGGAAAATAAAAAATACAACTGTATTAAAAATGTATCTTGCTGATAGAAATAGTCTAGTAGTTACTAATAGAAAAAATAAGTAAATAGAAAAAGAAACAAACCCTTAATGAGGGGAAAATGAGCAATAAAAGTGATTTTATAAAATACTAAAATATCTCTTCTTACAAATAAAGAAAAGGCTACTGAGGAAAAAACACAAAAATCCAACCACATCACCACATGCACCTGCTCTTGGGCTGCCTGGTGCATGTCTGAGACCCCACAGTATTTCATGTGTCCCCTCCATGACTGGTGCACACTCTCCCGACTGGTATCGCAGAACAGTGGGACACCCTACTTCCTCTAGAGGCTTTCTCTGAACAGTGATGTCCCAAATGCAGCACAGAAAAGTGGGGCCAGCTCATGACACAGTCCAGGTAATGCTCAGGCAAGAACAATACTGCTTTGACTTCAGAAGTACTAGAATGGGAGACCATGATGAGGTCCAAATAGAGACCATGGAATTGTCTGGGAGGTGACAGTGAAAGTGGCTCAGGAGTGGGGATGGAAGATATGCACATCAGAGAAGGAAGGACAAGAGGGCACTTACTCCTGTGGCTCTTGAGCAGCCAGTGCAAGGAGCCAATAAAGACAAATCTAACCAGTGAGCAGGTTGGGCCTTGGGGCCCCTTTTGTCCAAGTATATTAGTCAGGGTTTTCTAAAGGAACAGAACAAATAGGATAGATGTACAGACGAAGGGAAGTTTATGAAGCAGTATTGACTCACACAATCACAAGGTGAAGTCCTACAATAGGCCACCTGCAAGCAGAGGGGCCAGGAAGCATGTCTGAGTCCTAAAACCTTGAAAGCAGGGAAGCAGACCCAAGGGCTCCTAGCAAATCACTGGTTTAAGTTCAATCGTGCAAAAGCCAAAGAACTTGGAGTTCAATGTTCGAGGGCAGGAAGCATCCAGCACCGGAGAAAGATGAAGACTGGAAGACTTAGCAAGTCTGCTCTTTCCAACTTCTGCCTGCTATATTCTAGCAGCGCTGACAGCTGATTAGATGCTGCCCACCCAGATGGAGGGTGAGTCTGCCTCTCCCAGTCCACTGACTCAAATGTCCATCTCCTTTGGCAGCACCCTCACAGACACACCCAGGAACAATACTTTGCATCCTTCAGGCCAATCAAGTTGATACTTAATATTAACCATCACACCAAAGCTGAATTTTTATCTGTCTGCTGGACACCCCTGCCCATAGGCATCTTTCTGTTCATGGAAGTAAATGTGTGAAATGCAGGCATTCCCCTTTCCCATGTCCCCACAATACCATCTTTCTGTTTTCTTAGTCTGTACTCATGAAGTCACCAAATAACCTTTCACCCAGGGAAACAACACAGTGTCAGCCTGCTCTATTCTGTGTCTCTGCAGGGAGTGGAGAGAAGAGAGTTTCTGCATGCGGAAGCTTTGTAAGCATCCTGGGGCCATGAAATATTAAATCCTGAATAGGGCAACAAGACTCGAATGGATACAACAAATGTGAGAAACATTAGGACAGTGGTTCTCAACCAGGGGAGACTCTTGTCTCCTAGAGGACATGTGGCAATGTCTAGACACATTTCTAGTGTCAAAAGGGGTGTGCGTCTACTGGGTAGAGGCAGGAATGCTACTGAACATCCTACACTGCACAGGATGTCACAGAGACTATACAACAAACGTTCCCGGAGAGCAAGCCTGGCCCACAGCACACAGCTGCTGCAGGAAGGGAAATGCAAAAGGCGGTGTGAAAACAAGAGAGCAAGGCTAAGAACACACTCACAAGTGTATGACATCTGGGAAGCCATGGGAGGCTGAGCATTTTAGGTGATGGAAAGAAAACAGAGTAGAGTTTGCCATTTATTTAGGTGAGTTTGGTTCAGGGTCGACAGAGGCCTCAAGAGACTTCATTCTAAGGGTTGCATTGAAAGCCAAAGCAACTTGAAAATGTTTGGCTTGCTTTAAAAAACAACAATGCAGAATAAGCTGGAGATAACACTCCTCTCCCACCCACAGAACACATCAAACAAACAGCCTGAGCAACGAAATTATACCTACAAATATTCTGTGCCCATTTTATATGCAACATTCTCTGGTGACTCTATCTATTGGCAAAATTGTAAATAACAGTCCACAAGTTCATAGTATAGAAAGTACCAATCAGACCAGAAACTCTCAGGTCAAATACAAATTAATGAGTTCAATCACTAATGTTGCCTTTTATTTTTTCCATTCACTACAAATGAAAATATATAGCTAGAAAGTGTTTTGACTCAAATAAATCACAAAGGGAGGTAAGAATATTTCCACATTATAGCCCAGGCCAGGCATTCTGAAATAGACAGGATATTTTAGAGTTTGCCTCAGTAGCACTGGATATACACATACCTCCTGTGAAACTTGATGGAGGACAAGAAGTATTGAAGCTCAGGGAGAGGTAAAGCATAGTTTAAAAGTACACATCAGGGGCAAGGTGCTGTCGGTAATATAAACGTAAATGATTACTTGAGGAAGGAAGGAAATAAAACTAAATATGGAGTCACATCTCAAACAGGTATATTTATAAAGTGGCAATACAGTAGTCCTCCCTCATCTGCTGCTTAGTTTTCCACGGTGTCAGTTACCCATGATTAAATGTGGTCCAAAAATATCATGTAGAAAACTTCAGAAATAAACAATTCATAAGTTTCAAGCTGTGCATTGTTCTAAGCAGTGTGATGAAATCTCATTCGATCTTGCTCTGTCCTGCCTGGGATATGAACCATCCCTTTGACCAGCAGATCCACGCTGTAGATAGTACCTACCCTGCCCATGAATTAGTTGGTAGCCAGCTCAGTTATCAGGCCAACTGTTAGGGCATTGCAGTGTTTGTATTCAAGGAACCCTTATTTTACTTCATAATGAACCCAAAGCACAAGACTAGTGATAATGGCATATTACTGTAATTGCTCCATTTTATTATTAATTGTTGTTCATCTCTTTCTCTGCCCAATTTATAAATTAAACATCATCATAGGTATATATGCATAGGAAAAAAACATAGTATATATAGAATTTGGTACTCACCTCGGGGGTTTCAGGTATCCACTTGGGGGTGTTGAAACATACCCCTGTGGATAAGGGGAAACTACCATATTCTTTCAAAATTCTAAGTATTTGTCTTATGAGTAAAAATCAGGGCTACTTGACATAGGCATCTTTAACACATTATCACATTAGGTAACAAGAAAGTCTTTTCCATATTTCACATGGACAATCTCTATATTTTAACTGGAGAGAGGCTGAAAAGCAACTGCCCCTGCATGGTACAGCCCACCTTGGACAAGACTGTTCACGTGCTACTCAGTAAGGTGTTGTTTAACTCCAAGGAACCCCGACTATGGGGAGTGTGGTCCCTGGTAGACTATTACGGGATTGCCTTGCTAAGACACAGAGCCAGGACGACGTCCTGGGGCTGGAAGTAAGTTCTACCAGATGGGTTTTCTCTCCATCACTAACACTGAGATCAGTCCTAGGAGGGAACGAGGAAGTGGGATTTGGATTGGGGTTACAGAAGAATTTCCTTCTCTTTCTTGATTCAGTAGCTCCACAAGGTAGGCTGACTTGTGGTGTTTTCCTGGTCCTGGGGCACAGCGGGCCAGGGCCTAGGGAAGCAGGTGGGAGCCAGCAGAAGAGCCCACGTGTAGATCTTGACCTGCTGCTTTATTGTCATGCTGCATTTCCCTCCACAGTAGCGGAGCCTCTGGCAAAGGCAGGCTGCAAATGGCAGTTTGGTCTCTGTGATATGAAGAATCAATGAGATGGGCCCAGCTGCCAGGAGAGAAGCCAAAGAGAGATGAGGTCATCATGGTGCTAGCCAGGGAAGTCACCCACAGGAGGTGGCTGTGCCCAAAGGATCATCAGCCTGGCAACATAAAAGGCCTGGAACCTTCTGGGGAAACATTTCTGAACTGAAGAGGCAAGTCTCCCCAGGGAACACACTCTGGCTGGGTGTGCCTCGAAGAGGCCAGTAAAGCTGTTTGGGTATCTGTCATCATAATTACCTCTACAGTCAAAATCAGGGTCTTGCCAACAGATTCTAACTGTTCTCTCCTCAAGAATCACACAAAAAATCAAAGTAAAGCAAGTTTGTGCAAAGCGAATAGATTTGGGGGTTACTTTCTGAAGATCTGCGAAGGCCTCATTCTAAGATAAACACCTTTTGTTCAGTTGGAGGTGCCTGTTGATTGGAATGAGCTTGGGCAGCCTGAACCCAGTTATTTAACTGACCCTCTGAGCAGAACAGGCCCTCAGCCAGGCCCTCCCTGCAGTGCACAGCCAGGGAACAGATGTATCTCTGTAGATGTACACGTGGCAGGCAGCTCCAAGGACAAAGCTTCCTGCTGCCATTCAGTATGGCATCTGGCTAAGAGAGGATGCAGCTAATATGGGAGCTGGGATACAGGTGGGCACAAAAGGTCTTGTAAGAGACCCCTCCATGTCTTTCCCGGAAGATCCTGCACAGTCTCACCCTAGCTTAAGATAAACAAAAGTATTTATTAGCAACATACTTCACAAATAGGCGTTGATGACTTCGCAAATTAACATAAGACCATCCACTTTATGTATCACTTCCATGGTTCCTGGCTGCCTCTTGGAAAAAAGTCCTGCATGGAGGCGCTGCCTCCTGTTCCAGGCCCCCTCCCCTTCAAAATGAAATGGGAAAAGTTCCTTTGTCTCCTGGGGATGTGACTTGCTTCTTCAGTGCCCCAGTGCTCAAACCTCTAGGGGAGCACACAGACAAGCAGGCTGTGGGGCTCCGACCCCACAGCAGTACCTAGGGATGAATGTTTACAGCTGAAGCCCCAGTGGCATTGGACAATGAGTGCAAGGTTTTACTGAGTGGAAGTAGCTCTCAGCAGATGGGCGAGCCAGAAGGGAGATGGTTTCCCCTGGAGGTGAGCTACTCAGGCCACTCTCAAACATCAGCAGATGGTTGCCCTGGAGTGCAGCCACTCTCCTCTGCCCTGGCCAAACTCTGCATCATTCTGTAGGTCAGTGGCATGCCAGTGTCTGTCGGTGTGCTCTTCTGCCGGGGTGCTCCCCTCAACGTCCTCTCGACATCCAGTTGCTTGTGTCTTCTTCGGCTGATGTGTTCCTTTTGACATCCAGCCACGTGTGTGTCTACCTGCTAAGGTCTCCGAGTTTTCAGAGGCACAGGATGGGGTCATGGCAGGCCAGGGTGGTCTTGTGAAATGCAACATTTGGGCGCAAAGTCAGGAGTGCCTGTCCTCACCTACATTCATGGGCACAGGCATGGGGGTGGAGTCCTAGCCAGGGGCCTACCTTCTCCTCCCAGCACTCCCCTGCCCCTCTTCCATACCGATAACATCACAGAAGTATGAAACGACTGGAAATAAATTCTCAGGCCCACTGTCTCTACCACACTGACCACCTAAACAAGTATGATACTCTTTCCTCAAATCACTGCTCAGGACTTAACTCTCCCAGGAAGCTTTGTCAAGCCTAACCTTAAAAAGAATTATACTTTTCATGCCTGAGGTTTCTAGAGCTCCTTCTATAAGCCTCTCCACCCTCTGTACTCCCATGACACATTCCTATGTATCCAGCTCTGCTGGAACATGAATTCTCCATGGGCAGAAGTATGTTCACAAGCCTCACAGAATCAACACATCCTCTCTCATTCATTTGTGCATTTGCTCCACCAGTACCACTAAGAGTGGCATTTCATATGAATTAAGCATTTCACAGGCACCTGCACAGAGTAAGTGTTTTACAGACATTTAATTTCAACCACAACTCTGTGATGCAGGCTTATTATTTCCATTTTGGGGGTGCAAAAGCTGCCCCAAGATATCATAGCTACTAAAAGCAAGCGATGATTAAACACTGTCCAAGTGCTGAAGCAGTTCTTAGAATTCACTGCATATTCCACTTCTAGGGTAGACAAATAGATGAATATAACCTGAGAGTCCAGTGGGAGGACACCAGGCATGCAAGAAGCAATTGAGTATTACAGGCACTAGGACGTTAGGCTGTATCTGGCAAGAAGAGGCGCAAAGAAGTAAGGAATTAATCTTACCATAGGATAAAGTCACAACTATTCGTGAATGACCGAACAAAGTAAAGGAAGTGAATAGTTAGATACGTTTTAAAGGTCTCATGGAGAGGCCATAACACCTAGACCTAGCCAAGGAAATTAATAATAGTTTCTCAACTACTAAGCTACTTTCCAATATAGGACTAAAAGAAAAAAAAAAAAAAACTAAATTAGTATAGAAGAGAGACTGCTGTTGTACAGAATCATATTCCCTAGAAACTAAGTGACATTTTTTCCTTCACAATGTTAGTGAAGAGCTTCCTCCAAAGAGGGTGTTGGCCAAGATAAAAGGGAAGTAATTTTGCCCTGGGGGAGGGAGGTGAATAACTTGCAAAATCCCTAGGCTGCCCTGACCCAGGGAGTGTGAGGTTAAGGACAGACACCACCTTCCCTGTGTGCCATCTGCCTTGTTGCACAGCTTTCTTTTCTGGCATGAAACATTTCTGTCATCCCTCAAAGCTAAGACAGAGAGGTCTGTAGCCTCATTCCCTTCCAACTTTTGGGAGTCTTACTCCAAGTGAAGACCAGCAGTTGGACTAAGACAGCACACAGGAACACAGCAGGCTGCCTTGGGTCTGCACATCCCAAGACGTCTGAGGATCACATGGTGCAAACGCAAGTCCAGATTTACAGTCTGACCCCAATTATCCTACCAGAGATAATGCTATCTATCATACTGTTATAGGGAAACAGAACAGCCAAAGTTCATCCCTGTACAAGCATACCTTATTTCATGGAATAGTACGATAGAAAAAGAGAACAGAAATCACTTCACATATTGAGTCATTTAAAATCTTTCCCAAAGTTAGAAACCCTTTTGTAATTATAAAAAACACATTTTACATTTTATCCAAGGTACAAGTTTGTAGTGGCCAACTGTTAATTAATTACTAGAAAAGAGCAGTAGTACAGTAATAACCCCAAATGGTATCTAATATTACATGTCCATCAACTTATTTCACACAATACATAAATATTTTAGGAGGTGCCACTGTATCTTTCCTTAATGTCAGCTTTACACTGGATTATCAATATGATCTACTGATACTCATTACAGCAATATATTATTATCACTCATAGGTAAATAAACTAACTAGAAGAAGGCCAGCGTCGGTGGCTCACGCCTGTAATCCCAACACTTTGGGAGGCCAAGGCAGGCAGATCACCTGGGGTCAGGAGTTCGAGACCACCCTGGCCAACATAGCAAAACACTATCTCTACTCAAAACACAAAAATTAGGCAGGGATAGTAGCACACATCTATAATCCCAGCTACTCAGGAGGCTGAGTAAGAAGAATCGCTGGAACCTGGGAGGCAGAGGTTGCAGTAAGTGGAGATCATGCCCCTGCCCTCCAGCCTGGACAACAGAGTAAGACTCCATCTCAAAAAAAAGCAACGAAATTAATTAATCAATTAACTAACTAGAAAAAATAAAAGGTCTTTGCTTCTCAAAGAGATGCATTTCAAATGAAATTTCAGTTATTATGCTTAATTATTATTTATCAGTCCTTAATATATCTATGTTGTTCAGATCAACCGTGTGTTATTGTTTATTGTAATGAGTCAATCAAGAAGAATTTGATTTTACAACAGAACTTTATGGTAATGAGACTTTTTTTAAGTATTCTTTTAATTTATGTGTTTATTTTAGATATAGAGTGTGAGCCATAAAAGCATTAAGAAAGCAAACACATGATATTAGAAGTAAATTCAAAGGAGGACATAAAATGAAATGACTCCAAGGAAAAGAAATGACATAGCATTTCTAAATGTTAAAGAAGGACTTGATCATGATTTAAAATGAAAATAATATGCCTCAAAGTACTAAGGAATGTAGATTCTAGATTATATCTTTAGAATAATAACACCATTTAATTTTTAAATGCCAATATTTGTAATTTATTGGAAATGACATCCTTTACTCATATTTTGCAACTTACAATTCTTAAAAGCTTTGCATGTCAATTTATAAGCATATGAGGGGAGTATATTATTTACATTATTGTTTAAAAATTCTTCTAGGCTATATGCAGGAGAAAAGTTTGAAGAAACTAGTTAGAAGATCTCTATGCCAACTGTCCATGCCATACCAACTCTGAGACTCTAGCTTCTAGGGATGACCACAACAGAGAAATATTCCTTAACCAGCAGAATACAACTTTCCAGGACTTGGTGGGGAAAACATTGTATATAATCAGATGGGTTAACTTCGTTAAGCCTAGAGTAAAGGAACTGCCAAACTTATTTTATCATAGAATTCTTTGGTTTTGATAAGGCTATTAGATCTTCCAGAGCATAAACTGGGACCCAAGGCATGTATCACTCACTTGGCACTCACTGACATACTAATCACTGCTACTGAATGTTTCATTCGGGTATGTCTTATCACACGTGTTAAATTAGACTCTCTTCAAAGGGAGAGGACAGAACATAGGTTGGTGTCCTTCAAACAATGTGAATCTTGTGCTCACTACAAGAGGGCAGCTATTTCCTTATGTTTAGGAGTTCTGTTGGTTTTGTATTAGAGCCTCATTTTGCCTTTCTTTATTGATTTTCCCTCCATGTATTAAATCTATTCCCATATGTTAAACTACAATCTCTCTGAAATCTGCTGCTTTATCAGTAACCTTTCCCTCAAATACTAGGCCTCTATTTCTTTTCTTTTCTATTGTTTTTAAAGATAGAGCCACTATATATTAATATTATTATTGCCTGGGCTAGAGTGCAGTGGCTATTCACAGGCATAATCATAGCACACTACAGCTTCAAAATCCTGGCCTCAAGGGATCTTCCCACCTCAACCTACCTAGTAGCTGGGACCACAGACATGTGCAATGATGCCTAGCTTATGCCTCTATTTCTAACTGTGTACTAGACATCTCTATGAGGAAAACATATATTAATAAGCTAGAAACATGCCCCAAACCAAATATATCACTTTACTCCACAATCAAATTCCTACCTTCACGGAACTGCTACCAAAACGTCTAGGATATAGCATAGATAGGTGCCATTGCTGCCACACAGGAGGCCAATTACTAGGACAAGGCTTTATTCTGGTACTGCAGCAGAGGAGAATGGGAGATCAGTCACAAATCCATCTCCTAAACCAACTAAAATTAGGGGTTTACATGGCAGGGAAGAAATGTAACTATGTGTAGGAAAACAGGAACCAGAAAGGGGTAAGGAAGAAGAGTTAGTCAACAGGCAGCAAGTGGTGGTTTAGGCAGCCATGTTGGGTGAGGGGCCTGGTGTCTCATTGTCCTGATGCTGTGATTTGGAATGTTTCAGTTCCTTGATATTATCTGGGAGGCTTGATGGTTGATTTCCTGAAAAAAGGAACTCAGATAAGCCTAAAATGCAATTTAAAAAAAAAAAAAAGACAAATGTAACATTCTCAAGATTTAAGACTGGGAGGGTAAATTTCTGCACTTATTTAAAAGAAACCATAAACATCAGTTCTCTGGGACAATTCGATCAGTTTCAAAACAAAAGTATAAAGTAGTGAATATTTTGCCAATGACTGAGAAAACCGTGGCAGACATGAGAATGGAGAAAAGAGGACAGGTTTGAAGGACATTATGGAGAAGGAAAATCCAAGAACGCTAACTTTATGGATAAAGAGAAAGAAGAAGCAGCTGGGGCCACTCCCCAATTCCTGGATTAAGCAACTATTCAGATGGATGGTGGTGCTCGACACATACAAGTGCCCAACTGATTTCATTTGCTATTTATAGCATCACTATTCTCCCTCTCTAGTGAATTAGATGATGCAGGTTTCCCAGAACCTGTTTTTTATGACACCTGTCCTTTTGTCTATTCAGGTGCCCACACTGAAATTGCATTCCCTCATTACCTCCTGTTGAAATACCATCCATTCTTCCAGGCCCATCTCAGAATCTTGCATAAAGTGTTTCTTATTGCCCACAGTGCAATGTAATCTGTTCCGTTTTTAAAATTTTATCCTGAGCCCTAAGTCATAATTTGACCATGGTACTTATAAGCACCACCTATCTGCTTAAGGAGGTACACCCAGCCTGGTACAGTGTGTACACACAACAGGCTCTTGCAAGTTTGTTACAGGAGGCTGCTGAGACCCTGAAAGAACAGGGATCCCCACAGAACCAGCAAACACCTCTTTCAGCACCCATTTCCACAATCCCTAGAGAAAAGTAGCTGAAAACAAATATAGCCTTACAAATTGTATAATATCAGATGTCAAGCACGGAAATGTATACACAACCACAAAGTTTAACATTTACAGAAAATGAAGACCAAGAAGGAGAAGCAGCAAATACAACCAATAATTTAAAGAATGCTTTAGTAAAATAAGTATTAAAGTGAGAGAAGATTTTGAAAGGGATCTGAAAAGAAATAGACTACCATGTTTTTTAAAGCTTATTCTGGAATTTTTAGACAACTTTTATATGAGAAAATAACACTGAGTCCAAATGAGAAAGGACACAGCTGAGGAATAAATTAGTATTCTGGAAGACAGAACCAAAGAATTATCCCAAAAGGCAATTCATCTCCCACAGGAAAAAAAAAAAAGGATGAAAAAATGTGAAAGAAAAGTTAAGACAAGCAAGAACTTAGAAGTTTTAACATACGTCCAATATGAAAAAAAAAGTTAAAGAACAAATAATTAAAAGAATATAGAGAAAGTAACAGACAAAACTAAAGAAATAAGAAAAGTGTCCAGTGTTGAAGGCAAACAGCTTCTCAGTCCTGAAGGCCCATGAAGTTCCAAGCAGGATGAATAGGAAGGTGATCCACATCTAGATGATAAATGCCCTGGAGCCAGGTCCTCTGCCTTCAACATTTGAGTATTTCTTATGTGGTTACCAAGAATGGCATTTAAAGGATATTCAATAACTGAACTGTGGCATGGATGGAAAGCCCAGAAATGAACGACACATTCTGTCTTTGAGAAACAGTCTTAACTGGCTACCAGTTCCAAGCTTTTGATCTTTGTCAGTCTCAGCAATGATTCAGCTATAAAATTTCTCCATAAGGTCATAGCACACTAACGTTAATCTACTGTATTGAGATCACAACACCCTAATGTGCATCTACTGTATTCTTACATTTACATTTTCTTTCCCTCTGCCCTTCCCCTCACTCATTGATCCCTCGTACTTTGATTTCTATGGAAGAACATGGTACTGGTATATGTTTATCTTTTACAGAACAAGAGGAGGAGATACTCTAGAAGGGAAACATCACCAAAGTGGGCATAACCTGCACACAGGGAAGTCACAGGGAGCAATTCGTCAGCATGATGTCTCACAGAGTTAGGTGGCTAAGGCACTGTTAGGTGTACATGAATAGCACAAAAAAGCTATGTCCGGTTTTAGAAATACCTTGTTGTGTGCTTCTGTACTTTAGTTCAACCTCAGACTGACAAGATCCACCAAGCACCTCTGCACGCCTGCTGCTCTGATGGTATCATTTCATGCTTCATTCACACACTGTGTAGTAGCACTTAATGCTCACTCTTCAAAGAGCTAGATCATCTAGACCCAACTTCTCCATCACAAGCAAGTGTACTTTGAACAAGTATCACTGTCAAAGGAAAAAAAACTTTCCAAGTCTCAGTTTTCAACATTCAGTGGTGAAGTTGGCAACTGGATATTTTAAATTCCAGACTGATTACACAGCTCTCCTGTGCTGCTTTGTAGAGGTTTATTTTCATACACTGCCATGAAAATCATCATACTCTGTGCCCTAGGGAAGAGAAAGAGTCCATCTTTTTATAAATAGCTGCAGGAGATTCCTAGAGCAGCTCATGCCTCTCCTGTGCTAAACCCATGGAGCTTAAGATCTAGGAGGCTCACTTTCCATTGCAAAATACCATTCATCTGCAGTCCCACAAATGTGAATGGGGCTGCTTCCAGGTACCTTCATTAGAAAGAGAAAAGCAGCTTATAAAATATGCTCCTTCTTATGGAAGGAGAGAGATAAAAGGAAGAGCAACAGCAGTGCATAGTGTATCTAAGAGAACCTATGGCCTCATCAAAACCATTTTTTAAAAATGTCAGAAGTCACTTAAAAAGCTGAAATAAGGAAAAAAGCAACACTTGAAGTGAATGATGGACAGAGAAGAACTGGAAATTTGAGGAGTGTCAGTCATTCAATAATGCCTCATTCATCTAATACTGTTATCACAGAGATAAGGTTGGGAATAAAAATACACTAAATTGAAAATGTGTTTAATTCATTTAAGGGGATTTAATTCATTTTTTCTTGATTAAGAATCAGCGCACAAGAGTTTTGATGGACATAACTATCATATAAAAGATTTCAGAACCAGAGTTCAAATTCATTCCAATGACATACCCAGGAAAACTTTACAAAAAGTAATTCCAGATATTAATCTATTCAGAGTCTCTCAGAAACAGAGGCTGATATATGTGCAAACACCACCCAAATGCCCAAATACTGGTTATATTAACCCTTTCAAGTGTTTGGAATATAAACTTTCAAAGGATCTGCTTGACTTGTATAACAGTGTCACAGAGATCCCAGCCCCATGTGTCACTCTCAGGAATACCAAAGAGCAGACAACAAATCCTCCCTCCATTTGGCATCAAGACTTCAAGTCTTCAGCTGGGCACAGTAGCTCATGCCTATAATTCCAGCACTTTGGGAGGCTGAGATGGGAGAAATGCTTGAGCTTGGGAGTTTCAGATCAGTTTGAGCAACACAGCAAGACCTCATCTCTACTAAAAATAAAAATAAAAAAATTCGCCAGGCATGGTGGTATTCCCACCATGGTATTCCCAGATACTTGAGATAGGAGAACCACTTGAGTCCCAGAGATCAAGGCTACATTGAGTTATGATTGCACCACTGAGCTGTATGCTAAGCAGCAGATGAAGACTCCATGTTGGGGTGGGGAAAGAGTTTGAGTCTCGTCTCCCAAGCATCCTGTGCAAAGCCTATGCAAAGCCCCTTGCTGGGGTTGTGCAACCAGGGCAAAATGTTCCTGATACATGGAGACAGGATATCACAGAAATATTCACTGTGCTCAATAAAAGGGTGGCTCTGATGGGAATCAGATCTGGGCTTGTTGTCATGGGCTGTTGCCACTTTACTGTGCCATGCTTGCCTTTCTGCTCCTTGCAGAAACTGTTCCATGAAACCTTATTGATTTTTGCATATTTTATTTCCTATTGGCTTATTTCATGAGGCACACTGCCTGTGCTGCAATATCACTGGTGGCCATTGGCCCAAAATTGGTTGAAAAAATTACTGGACAAAAGATAAAATAAAACAAGAATTCAATTGTTCAGAAAAATATGCGAACTGTGGATGTGCTGATTTTATTCATTTAAAATGAAGTTAAATTAATAGTGTCATTCAAAATTCTGCCTATGGCCTAGCAGAAAGAATTAAAGGTACTGAAAGGGGTTTTGGTAAAATCTGTATGTTTCAACTGAAAAAAAAAATAAATAAACAGAATGCTAGGGAGAATAACCATCTAGTTGAAGGCAAATTTATACAAAACAGGCTTAATAAATGCAACACAGTTTTAAAGGTTACACACATGAGATATTTTGCTTGAATTAATCCATAGGTTTAATGCCCCCAAGCAAACTCCAGAGAAGGTACAATTCAAATCTCTGTTTAAATCATCCTTGTCCCTCCTCCCCTCCCCTGACCCCCTCCTGCCACTACCATCCCCCCACCCCCGACCCCTGTCTCTCTTTCCCTGACACACACAAGTTACTAAGTAGGTTTCTTTCAGTAAACTAAGGCTCACGTTACTTCCATTGCAACTCTAATGCTTTATGAATCAAGCACAAATGCAAACATCCACTGCTTACACACAGGCTTTGCTCAAGAAATTCATTTGTAAGCAGACTATATAGAAATCATAATAAACGTTCTTAAGGGAGACTATGTACTTCAAGTAATCTGCATCCCCAGGCTATTTATAATGAGGGCAACATAACACACTATATCCTCAGTTAGCACAGTAACACATGTACTACAGAAACCAGCTACGAAATTAAAATGCTACCAGGGGAAAATTCAGTTTGTCTTGCATTTTGAGGACCTATCTTCATCCATACCTCAACCCCAACAAGCTAAAGGGCAGTTCCCAGGGCCTAGAGGAACAAGGACTAGAACTCCAGAAAGATGGTAGGTTGGGGCAGTGGGGACAGATGAGAAAGGCAGTGGGTAGGTGCGTGGGGGTGTTTGGCTGCTGCAGATCCTTAAGCTGGGTATTTCTGATTCTAGCTGGCTCTCTCATTCCCATGTCCCCAACCCCACTTCCAGGTTCCCACCTGCCTCCTATTATTCCAGACTTACCAAGTCCCACAGAAGCTCAGGAATAATCACTCTCTCTGGACAATCTGTTGCCAAAGAATGTAATATTGCAGATTAGCCCCTGAAACAGGAACACACCTTGAGGTTTTCTTACGAATTTTATTGCTCACATATTTAGGCATTTGGGTCTTCTGTTCCCAACCCTTTTTAATCTTCTCATTCTTTCCTCCCTAGTCTACCACCACCTTCCCCTTATCATCTTAAGCTAAGAGGAAGATAAGCATCACAGGAAGGGCTCTAGTAAAACTCATCACTGTAACACTCAAAGGGGCTCAGGTATTCAGAGCATTTAATGACAACAGGGCAGGGTGTGAGGTCAGAGGATGAGCTTATGGTAGGAAATGCACAGAAAGGAGGAGCTGGGGCCTGAGCCTAGGAGCTAAGGCCAGCAGGAGAAGTCTTGGTAACACAGAAGGGGCAGTGGCCACTTGGAAGACTGAGAAACTCCAGAGACAGAGTTATCCCCTCCCCTGCACCCTGCCTTGGAAAGGATAACACATGAGAGCACATCTGGCTGGACCAGGAGGAGCATGAGTGTGGTGGTCTGGGAGAGAAGAGTGGTCGCAGCAGCTGACCATGGAAGGCATAGGAAAGGGAGACCTATGTGACTGTGAACTTGCTGAGGGCTTCCTGTGTGACTCTTTAAATCTCACTTCTTGAACTAACTCACCCTACTCAAGAGCTGGGTGCTATTATTTGCAGATGGAAAATGGGGCACAGAGAAGCAGGGTGATTTGGTCAAGCCCTGGAGAGAAAGCTTCACTCTCTTGCCCGCCGCCTCCTACCGGCATCCTGGAGGACACCAGGTGATCTAAGGGGCTGATGACAGAGAAAGCCAGGCTAGAAGCCTCACAGCAACACTCATCAGCTCCAGGGACTGAGACTGAATCCTTAGCCTCCTCAAGTCTCAGGGTCCTTAACTGTCACATGTGGGTAATGACTGCTGAGAATTTAATTAATGGGGAGAACCTCCCAGAGCATCTGATTTAGAGCAGGTACTCTGTAATCAGCAGCTGTTATTACTGTTGTTGTTAAAATCTGGGAGTTTGTACTGCTTACGTTTCTTCCAATGAGGAGTGTGCTACAAATCAGAAGTGAACATCTTTATACTCACTGTAAATTCACTTTGAATATTACAGAATATTAGAATCACACATTAAAGAAAACTTAGGAGTTAGTTATAATACTAATAAGCTAATAAAATGTTCTCTATTTTCTCATTTCTTATATTTAGAGTTAAACTTCCTATCCAACTCATCAAAAACTTTCCTCAAGATTAGCTGAGATCTTTTGATTTTGCATATGTAACTTCAACAATTCAACCTCAGTCCTTTGTCAATAAGATTGAGCACAACAGGAAAAATCTGAAGTATGTCACCAAATTGAGGCTCATTTCCTATGACTTGAATCCAATGAAGTAATAAAAATCAGGACAACTCTTTGCTTTAATCCTCACAAAGGCAGTTTCTGTAAGAAAGGCAGGCTATGTTTTCCGTATGCAGTGAAGTTCATCCATTTATATTAAGAAGACATAGATGTCGTCTCAGAAATCACTGCCTGGAATCTCATAGAAAGTAAGTTATATTTTCCCCACTGTTAAGAACAAATCCAACTTGCCTCTCCACGGATGGAGGGGGGCCTCCTATGCCAGGACTCCCATCCCTGCTTCTCCTCTGTGCCCTCAGCCACCTCCATCTGCACCACTTCATCACATGGCTCTAATTATCCAAGGGAGTGCCAGGAAACATGGAAAGGGAAAATTGAATTCCACACTGTCAATTTTGTTTCTAGTTCACAGATTTGATGAAACAGAGACGAAGAAAGAAATACTGGCAAACACACGGTTTGGAGACTTGCCTATAATACAATCCCTCAAGCTCCATCCATCACTCATAATCAACAGGGTTCAATGTGTTATGAATATGCATAAGACACAGGGACACAGGAAGAGGCATCTTCCTTGGGACAGCAAGAAACATGTTCTACTTTATCTTTAGAGTGAGAAAAAGAAGAGCTAAGAACTCGAGGATAAAAAATATAAGGTTATGTTTGTACCACCAGGGTAAATTATGTTATCATTGGTTACCACGTAACCGATGATAACATTACACAGACTCTACCCACACTGAGTCAAATATTATGAAGTCAAAATTGCATATATTCAAATATTACACATATGTATTTCTTCAAACATACAAATGTCAGCAACACAACACAGTCACCGCATCATCACATCATGATCCCAGTCTTAGCCGATTATGCTATGTTCATCTTTTATTTCTCAACATAGTGGTGCACCTGTGTCTTCACTTGGGGGCTTCTTGGATGTTAAAACCAAAAATAACTTAGATGATAACAAAAAAAAATGCATGCAATCACATAAGTGGCACAGCTATGCTTTTTTTCATAGCTGCCTTTTTGATATTTAAGTAACTTTAATTAGACATCCAGAAGTCCCTTGTTGTGGGACATATACCATGGGCAGGAGGTGAGAGGGGTTGGATAAATAGAAGAACTTGTGGATGGGGCATGAACAAGCTTCTTAAAAACCTATACATATCAGCTAATTTAAACTTAAAGCAACAACTAAAGTGTCATGTGGATGGGGCATGAACAAGCTTCTTAAAAACCTATACATATCAGCTAATTTAAACTTAAAGCAACAACTAAAGTGTCATGTGGATGGGGCATGAACAAGCTTCTTAAAAACCTATACATATCAGCTAATTTAAACTTAAAGCAACAACTAAAGTGTCAAAGAACAGCTGAATATCCTGCATTTTGATAAACTTTAGTCAAGACACGGCAGTAGACAGCTCATCACAAATCTACTCTATATCAGCACTACAAGAAAAATAATAACATCCAACACTTCCAACTTTGAAGTGTGAGGAAGAATGAACACTTGAAAGCAGACTCAGGTTTAGCATAGAAGACAAATCCAGGACACAAAATGAGAATTGCTTATTTCATGATGGGCACCACTGCCCAAGGCCAGACTCTCAAAAAGAGCACTACTCAGGTGCCACAGATGAAGGAAATGCCCCCTGCAGCTACCCCAAAGGGAGGTGGGAAAGGTGGGGAGCCACAAACCCCTGGCACAGAACACAATGCAGTCAGGGAAAATGAGAAAAAGAACAAGAAACAAAGTTTTGTCCTCTAAAAGCAATCTTCTTCCCATAGGTTCTCCCTTCCATCACTAGCACAATTTTAGGCTTCTGTATCCTTTTACCAGCTGGTGTATTACCCTGTTCTTTGTAAACAAAGATTATAAATCCACCTCCACATTACAAAGACAACAAAAATAAGGTCATCTAAATTTAAAGAGAAAGGGAGAAAACAAATGAAGAATGTGCACCACCAGCAGCGCCTTCTCTCTTCGGAGCAGCCAGGAGTTTCTGGCCATAGCCCAGTACTGCCCAGTAACACAGAATGTGGCCTTGGCTCCATCTTTCCAGCACAATGATACCCTTTTTGCTCTTAAATCAATCTACTGACTTTTAAATTTTTTTCATTGCTATATTTTTATTTGTAGACTCTCCTTCCCCTAAATTAGGCTGTAATTAATTTTAATGAACTTAGTGTTCCTCGTAGGGTGTGGTCCTTTAGTATTTATTATCTATAATTGATTAGCTAATCTTGTTTCTGTATCTACTGACTAGCTCTCACCGAGTGGATTTTCTAATGTGCTTATAATATTTGTCTATGAGCTCATAATAATTCAGAATCCTTTATCCTCATGGAGGTCCCCTCAGTAACGTGGGTTGTGGAGACATCCCTGATGAGGTCATATGGAGTGTCCTAATTTGCAGACCAAATTTTATGTTAGTTTCTGAGCTTTGTGCTTCTACACAATGAAAATTTGGCTTATAAAACAGGAAAGAGAAAGCTAGGGCCCAGTTTCCACTGTGGGTTCAGTTCAGAGTATGTCCACTGGGACTGCCATGCCCAAGTCTCAGCCCACTTCTGGTATGCCACTAGGCTGGCAGCCTGCAGCCTCCACCTAAAACTCTAGACCCCACCACATATGTCTTCTCAAGTTACTCCCCTTGCCATTCAGTGCTGTGGGCTCCCTCTTCATTTCTGATATCTGAAGAATTCTCTTTCTTGATTTTAAGCTTGAGTATGTATTCTTAAAAACTTTTAACACTACAAATACAATGTTTTTCTAGTCTTTGATTTAAAACTGAAGGGGGCTATTCATTTGAACTGATTCTGCCATTCTGAAAAAAAGACAACCCCTCACTTAACCTCAAAACTCCCTTTTATCATTTTCATAGTAAATTTACTAAGCATTTACGCTTTTATAAAGGTTAGTACTCAGTTCTGTACACACTTTGCACAGGAAAGTATAAACCATGTCTTCTGCCCTCCAAGAAGTTACAGTCCAGACTAAAAGATAAGACAGCTGCACATGGAACAAGCAAGTACTGAGACAACAATACAATCACCAAGAGTTACTACTTTAGAAAAATTGCTTCTCAACCTGCTGTCAAAAGAAGGAGTGGGAATATAAAGCTTAACTCTCAAAACTCTTCAGGCTTTAATAGTGTTTTAGAAAGTTCTTTATCTCAATTCTGCCAAGATGGAAGTTAAAAAGCTCATAGAAAGAAGCACAGCAGGTTATTGAAGAGGTTCAGAAATCTTATAAGAAAATAAATTGTTGGTAGCAATCATTCTGGAAAGAAATGGGTAGAAATTGCTAGGGAAGAAATGATGAGCCGTGGTGAGAGTGTGAGCGTGGGGAATGAGTACAGCAGAGGCATCAGAGATAATAAGGGCAGTTTAAAAGATGTTAACAAAACAGTTATAAATGTTAAAAACAAAGCCAGAAATGGAAGTAGAAAAAGGTGGCAGATTTGGAGATTTGCTTCAAGTCATCTGCAGAGATGTGTTGATGAAGGCTGAATAGTGAACAGCAGCAACTCTGAGCAGATGAGGATAAAGATGGAGAGTGACTTCAAGTGTTTCTGTCACTTTTAACATAAATAAAGCCAATCTGGGAAATAATCACACTCTTAATATATTTTCCACTGGCTCAGAAATTGTACCCTTAAAAGAAAAAGAAATGCCCCATTTACAAATGTAAAGGCACAAATGACAGAAATGCTGGGAGCAGAATGTCATCACATACTCAATGTCTAAAGAACATGGAATGATTCTAATGAACATCTGTATTTTAATGAAGATAATGTGATGGAAAAGCATTTACTGGAAGTGAGATTGAATCTGCTGACAAGGACTGAAAGAGACAGTCAGTTGCTCAAGGGAAGAAAGTGATCTAAAATAAAAGCATGATTTTCTTTCATTATTATATAAAGTTTAATTAAATATTTCCATTTTCAAAGTCAAGCAAATGATGTCAATTACCAAAAGCCTTTATGCTGATTTTAAATGAAAATTTGACATAACATAGACATGTACATCTTAAGATTTCAAATCCAGGACCATCTGTAGAGAACAATCAGAGAATAGCAATAATATGATAGATTTTAGAACCATATAATAATAACATATAACAAAGAAATTTACACAATGTCCCCCTTTGAACAGTTTTAATTGAATTTTGGTTACAAAGCTAGGAGCCCAGCTCTCAAAACACACTGCTATTTACAGAAGCAAGCTTCTGGGGTTGCCTAAATAGCAACCATTAACTCTGTCCTCCCCAACATTACATTTAACTGGCCAGTGACTGGCTCAGAAATGAACACAGAACTCAAGGTGGTCTAGTGAGGCTCAACTCTAGGACTTCTACTTGAACTACTGCCAGCCCACCCCCACCTCCTCAGTGTTGGGGTATGTGATCCAGGAGGGTAAGGGCCCATGGCTGTTGCTGACATCTTAGTTCCACAAGGGAAGAGTCCACCCTGACCGATGAAGCAACACAGAGGAGAGCATCTGAGCCTCTGGACCCTGCTATACCTAAGGGAGTACCTTTGGAATTTTCACTTACATAAACCAGTAAATCCTCTTGTGTGAATTCAGGCTTACCTGGGTATTCACTGGATGAAAGAGTCTTCGTCCAAATATTGCTCAATATTTTGAATAGCCTGTAATCAAATTATTTTCAGAATTGCATTTTTGATGTTCTGCCTACATATAAAGACATTCTTTTTTTCCTTTACTATCTTATCTCAGATTTCAGGTTAAGCTCTGACAATTCTCAGTTAATTAGCTTCAATTTATAGTCAGTGAAGTAGGCAGGTGTTGTCAGTGAAGAGCCTCCAAATGCAGGTAGAGGAAGTTTTCAATAACTCAAATCTAATTATATTAATATTATTCTTTAACAGTCTCTCTTTTCCTTAGAATGAAACTCCATCACATTTCCCTGGCTTCCTTCTTCAGCCCCGTCTCTTCTCATCTCCTTCCCCATAGGCTAAGCTTCAGCCATGCTAAATTTATTTCAGCTCTTCATTCATACTTTGTTCTTTCATCTGCAATAGCATGCAGAATAACGGCAGCCCCAATGATGTCCATGTCTTAAACCCCAGAATGCATGAAGATGTTAAATTACATGGAAAGGGGGAATTAAATTTGCTCATCAGCTGACCTGGAGATGGGGGGATTATCCAGGTGGGCTCAACATAATTACAAGAATCCACACAAATGGCAGAGCAAGGCAGGAGGTCAGGGTTAGGGATTTAAAGATGCCCAGCTCCTGGCTTTGAAGATAAAGAAGCACAAACCAAGGACAGCAAGCAACCTTTGTAAGCTGGAAAAGGTAAGGAAACTGGCTCTCCCTGAGAGCCTCCAGAAACAATGCAGCCCTGCCGACACTCTGAGTTTAGCCCAGTGAGATGCATTTGCGGACTTCTAGTCTCTAGAACAGTAAGATAAGACATTTTTTCTTATTTTAAGCTACAGTATGTGGTAACTTGTTACAACAACAACCAGCCACTGTATTTGTCTAGAACATTCTTCCTTTGCCCATCCTCCTACCATAAATCCTTACAGTCTTGGTGGTCTCAGATTGGATATCACCCCCTTTCAGAAGCACTGTATGACCACCCATGTTAGGTTCCCCTCTTTTGTGCTTCCATAACACCCTGTATTACCCAGCATTGACTTCCCATAATTCTAATTGCCATTATACAATTAGAATTAATACTATGTTCGTCTATATCCCCAACAAACTGTAATTTCCCTAAGTTTTTTTTTTACTTTTGAATAATATTCGACACAGCAGAGTGTATGAAACATAATAGTTTTTCAATAATCGTGTGTTGAGTGATGTAATCAATAACTGAATCAAAGAATCAGTAAAAAGATGTCATACTTTCTGCAGAAATGAAATATACTAGCTTTCTTATTACAGGAAAAAACCAATTTACTAGGAAATCGGGTTCAAAAATGAAATAATCACTTGCTCACATTTATCTAGGAGTCTTTTCAAATTGCAATACAGAGTAAATACCACACATTTCTACTAATGGCAGTGGGCCAACATATTAAAGTATCAGAAAACAAGGCAGAAATAAACTACATTTCCCTTAAATGGTGATGCCAATGAGTATCTGGTGGCCTATGTCAACAGGGCTCCCCTCTGCCCCCATGTCTCAGTATAATCCTCCATGAACTAACTCAATCCAACCCACCGGAGTTCCAACAACCTTGCCTAGGTGATGTGGTATCATCTCTACCATCCTCTTCCCTTAACTTTGAAAGCTCTGAAAACATTTACTGGGTTAAATAAAACAATCCCCTGACCCAGTGGTGGCCCCTTGGAAAGAAACAGCACATTTACTCCTTTCTCCAGGGACAAAGGAAGCAGCAGCAGGACCCTGAGCAAACAGTCAGAAGGTGAAACAGGGGCTGAGTGAACCACCCAAGGTGACAATCCTTAGGAAAGGACAAGTGAAGCTTCCAAGCTGCAGCAAACTGAAAAAGGTGGGTGAGAGCCTCAGAGAAGGGAGGGGGAAGAGGAAGAAAGTTCTTCTGCCCAAAGGCTGCTATTCCTAAGAGAAGGAAGGGCATAGGACATTTCTAAATGTGCTTTCTCCACTATACTCTGCAATATAGTAAGCATTAGCTACATCTGCCTATCTAAATTTAAAATTTATTAATTAGAATTAAAACTTCAGTTCCTCAGTGATGCTAGCCAGGTTTCATGTTCAATGCTCACGTGTAACTAGTGGTTACCATACTGAACAGCACAAATAAACAATCATGCACCACACAACAGCATTTCAGCCAATGATGGATTCCATATACAAGGATAGTCCCATAAGACTAAGGGAGCTGAAAAATTCCTACTGCTTAGTGACACTGCAGTCATCCTATCATAGTCACATTGCTCAGGTGTTAATGGTGTGGCTACTGCAAAAAAAAAAAATCCATGCTGCAAGTCATGTAAAAATACAACACATACATCCTGTACAGCACAGAATATTTAATAACAGTAATAAATGACTATGTTACTGGTTTATGGATTTGCTATACTATACTATTATTGTTATTTTAGAGTGTACTCCTTCTACATATGAAAAAAAAAAAGTTAGCATATAACAGCCTCAGGCATGTCCTTCAGGAGGTATCCAGAAGAAGGCATTGTTATTCCAGGAGATGGCAAGTCTATGCTAGTTACTGCCTCTGAAGACTTTCCAGTGAGTGGGACAAGATGCAGAGATTGAAGACAGTGATATATCAATGACCAATTGTAGGCAGAGGCTAAGGTGTGCATTTGTGTCTTACTTTTTAACAAAAATGTTAAAGAAGCAAAAAAATAAAATCAATAAAATTTTTAAAAATTGAAAAAAGCTTAGAGAATAAGTATATAAAGAAAGAAAATACTTTTGTACAGCTGTATAATGTTTGTGTTTTAAGCTAAATGTTATGGCAAAAGTCAAAGTTTTTTTTTTTTTAATTACAAATTTATAAAAGAAAATCATTACAGTAGGCTAAGGTCAATTTACTACTGAAGAAAATATTTTTAAATAAATTTAGTGCAGCCTAAGTGCACAGTGTTTACAAAGGTCTACAGTAATGTCAAGTAATGTCCTAGGCCTTCCCATTCACTCACCACTCGCTCACTGACACATCCAGGGTAACTTCCAGTCCTGCGAGCTCCATTTATGGTAAGTGCCCTATAAAGCTGTGCTGCTTTTATCTTCTGTGCCATATTTTCTAAGTCTTCTTTGCTGATATATGTTTAGATACATTAATACTTATCATTGTGTTACAATTACCTACAGTATTCAGTAACACGCTATACAGGTTTTTAGCCTAGGAGCAATTGAGTATACCATATAACCAACATGTGTTACAGGCTCTACTATCTAGGTTTGTGTAAGTACCTTCCATGATGTTTGCACAAGGACAGAGTTGCCTGAACCATTCATTTCTCAGAATGTATCCCTGTTATTAAAAGACACATGACTGTATGACCAACTGTAATCTTTAAATTGGATAACTAAGACTTGGAATACTTCTTTGAAAATTCTTATTCAATTATTTGATTTGTTCATTCCGTGATACTAACTCCAACCTGTCAAACTGGTAGCCTTAAATTAACAGGAAAAACTTGCTTTCTGTTGTTTTGTATTCCATGTGATGGCTACAAATACACTTTGAAACATATTAACTATATTCTCTGATGGTCTTGCCCTCGGCCACTCCCTTTAGAGTAATAAGAGCTTACCACTGCCTCAGTATCATGCACATGGTTCCAGTGCATTGAAGGAAAAACATGAATTTATAAACAGAAGATTGATAAATACATTTTCAGACATTTCCCAGAACGTATCCCTGTGGTTAAGCAACGCATGGCTGTTAACGTTTCCACCATGACCAAAGATGACACTGGGCAGTACCACAATAGATTTAGTGTATGCTTTGGGGCTCGCCTGGCTATTTAATGTAATTGCTATCAACTTAAGCAGGGAGATTTAATGCTTTCAATGTTTGTACTAATAATATGTACACTTAATATGGGCTTGCAGTAGCTGGGGCAACTTTACTGCTTAAGATACACCTAGATTCATATTTGTAAGATGCCCAAATCCAAATATCTCACAATACTGATTAAATTTAGGGCAGGATAGTATCCTCTCATTTTCACAGATACTGCTATACCTTGTGCCCCAATTAAAGGTAAGGACAGTATAAAAAGATCTTAGTAAACACTGTAATTTAATTAATAATTAATGATACTTCATTGAAATCTTTCCTTTTAAGATAAGGAACAAAATAAGGATGCTATCTACAGATGTGAAAATTCCAAAATAATAGACAGAAAAATGTATAGAATTCATAAGTGAAGGTAACAAGCCAGGAAGATACATGTTCAATATACAAATGTAGAATACATTTCTATGTATCAGCAACAGTTAAAACGTGATTTTAAAAAAATACAACATTTATAATTCCATCAAAAAATGTCAGCTACCAACAATAAATCTAACCAAAGGTGTTCAAGGAATTATAAGGTATGTAGATTATATATATTCTTTAAAAGGTATATGTCATGCCTCAATTAGCAAGAATACAGAAGATCTAAATAAAAGGGGATATCATAATCACTGATTAAAAGATATGATATATTGCAGATATTAACCTCTCCCAAATTGATCTACAGATTTAATACAATCAGTCTTACTTTGACAAGCTGCCTTTAAGATACACATGGAAATAGGAGTAGTATTAGCTATGACTTGAATGTGTGTCTCTCTCCAAAATTCATATACCAGAACTTAACCCCCAAAGTGATGGTATGAAGTGTGGCATTTGGGAGGTGATTAGGCCCTGAAAGATCTGTTCTCATGGATAAGATTCATGTCCTTATAAAAGAGGCTTCAGAGAGCTACATCTGGCTTTTTGCCCTTCCGCCTTCTGCCACATGAGGACACAGCAGCAAGGCACTATCTTGGAAACAGTGAGCCTTCACCAGACACAAAATCTGTCAGTACCATGGTCTTAGATATCCCGGCCTCCAGAATGGGAAATATTTTTCTATTATTTATAAATTACTCAGTCTTGGGTATTTTGTTATAGCAACACAAACCGACTAAAACAGTATCTGAGTACTCTTAACATGAAAAGGGACAAGGTAGGACTTGGTCTAGCACATATTAAAACACAGCATACAACCACAGTTGTCAAGACTAGGATTGCTGGTGCAAAAATGGACAAATTAATCAATGGAATAGAATGAAGAGCCCAGATTCATAAATACATACATATATATGTTTGTGTATTTATGTTTATTTATGACGGGTACAGAACAGAGAAGAATGGTCTTTTAAATTATCTGTTGGGGAATGTGAATTTCCATATTGGAAGTTAGCAGGAAGCAAGAATAGTGTTAGGAAGACATAAGGAGACAGAGAAAGGAAAAGGAAAAATGAATTTGGCCCTTATTTCATGTTATGCACAAAAATATGGTCTAAAGAAAAATCCAATATCAGAGCTGAACTGAAGAAGATTGAGACATGAAAAACCATGCAAAGGATCAATGAATCCAGGAGCTGAATTTTTTGAAAAATATAAGATAGACTGCTGGCTATACTAATAAAGAAAGAAGAAAATATCCAAACTAATCCAATTAGAAATGACAAAGGGGATATAACCACTGACCTCACAGAAATACAAATAACCATCAAAAACTACTATGAACACCTCTATGCACACAAACTAGAAAATTTAGAAGAAATGGATGAATTCCTGGACACATATATCCTCCCAAGACAGAACCAGAAAGAAACTGAATCCCTGAAAAGACCAATAATGAGCTCCGAAATTGAATCATTAATAGCCTAAAAACAAAAAAAAAAAACAAGCCCAGGACAAGACAGATTCACAGCTGAATTCTACTAGATGTACAAATAAGAGCTGGTACCAATACTACTGAAGCTATTCCAAAAAATGGAGGAGAAAGGTCTCCTCTCTAACTCATTCTCTGAGGCCATCATCATTCTAATACCAAAACCTGGCAGAGATACTACAACAAAAAAAGAAAATTTCAGGCATATTCTTGATGAACACTGATGCAAAAATTCTCAACAAAATACTAGCAAACCAAATCCAGCAGCACATCAAAAAGCTAATCCACCGTGATCAAGCAGGCTTTATCCTTGGGATGGAAGGCTGATTCAACATATGCAAATCAATAAACGTGATTCATCATATAAACAGAATTAAAGTCAAAAACCACATAATCATCTCAACAGATGAAGAAAAGGCTTTTAATAAAATTCAACATTCCTTCGTGTTAAAAATTCTCAACAAACTAGGTACTGAAAGAACATATCTTAAAATGTAAGAGTCATCTATGACGAACCCATAGCCAACATCTTACTGAATGAGCAAAAGGTGGAAGCATTCCCCTTGAAAACCAGAACAAGACAAGGATGCCCTCTCTCACCACTCCTATTCAACAAAGTGCTGGGAGTCCTGGCCAGAGCAATCAAACAAGGGAAAGAAATAAAGGGTATCCAAATAGTAATAGAGGAAGTAAAATCAACATTGTTTGCAGATGACATTACTCTATATCTAGAAAACCAATGAGGAAAGAATTTCATAAAAGAGGAACTCTAAATGGCCATAAGCATTAATTGTCTTCAACTTACTTGTGAATAAGGGAAATATAATTTTTAACCGCAATGAGATTCTACTGCATACATATCAGCTTGGTAATTTAAATTGACAATACTCAGCACTGGAATGATGTGGGACAAGAGTAACTCTTCATCATTGTTACTGGGAATGAAAATTACTATAACCATCCTAGAGAAAAACTGTCAGTACTAAAAATAAGGCAGAAGTTACACACTCTGTACTCAACCCAGTCTTTGCATGATTATGTTCATTAGGACACACATACAAGAATATTTACAGTAGCATTATTTCGTGACAGGTAAAAACAGAAATAAGCCAAGTGTCCAGCAAGAGTAGAATGGATAAACAAAATTAGGTATATATTAAATAAATAAATACGTACACACACAGAGGAATATCATTGAGCAATATAAATAAACTAATTGCAGTCACATAAAACATTTTTGAATCTTAAACAATACTGAAAAAATAACTAAGATACAAGCTAATAGAGAGTGTATTATTCCATTCAGATAAAGTTAAAAATCAGTCAAAACTGAAATAATGTTATTGTATGCATGGATATTAAAACTATGTATGTTTAGAAAAGAAATAACATTATTAATGTAAAAGTCAAGACAGTGGTTACCTCTGGAAAGAGGAAGGCAGTTATGACTGAGAAAGGTAACTGGGGGCTTCTTAGATATGAATAGTGTTCTGTTTCTTGACCTGAGTGATCATCAAGCAAAAATCAACCTCATGACTATTTATTCATATTGTATTCACTTTCAGTATTTTATATTTCACAATAAAAATACTTTATAGAAACCAAAACTTGAATGGATCACATAAATATAAAAGATCTCACATCCAGGCACCTTGAAAATTGCACACTTTGTCTTAGACTCTCTTTAAAAATTTTAAGTAAAATACACATAAAATAACAATAATGAGTAATCATTATATATGAGACATGAGTAGCACATGGTCAGGAAGTGACTGAAGAGCAGGTCTTTAAAAAGGTACAGAATGCAAAGATATAAAAGCATTTCCTATGTCTGCTCTTATCATTATCAACAAACATTATATGGTGAAAAATGATTCACATTAGAACAAAGCACATTATCAATTTAAATTAGCATAACATAAGCAGAATTGGTATTTGTTTAATAATAAGATGTGTCACAGAATCCGAGAACACCTATAATAAGCTTAGAGATAAATAATGGATATAAGAAGTTTCAGACTAAAATAGATGTTTTCATCTTAAACATATCTCTGAAAAGGCATTGCATTCCCTACTATGACAACATGAAGGGACTATTTAATAGGTTTTTAATCTAGTTTTAGTCTAGTTTTTCTGTTAATTCATTTTTTTTTTTACTGTTTCAAAAGAACGAGTAACATGAACACTGAAATCACTCTGCCACATAATGAGCTTTAAAATATCTAGTCCGATTCCCTTATTTTACTGGTTGGTTGAGTTGTCTTCCCTTTTCTGGAAATTATATTAATGGAGTTCATCTATACATTTTTTAAACAATTTTAAAACTTCAAACCGTGATTTTGCTATGACTGCACTTGCAGTATTTTCATTTTCAAGATTGAGCAATGGATTTCTGTCTAAAATAATTAATTAAAATAAGATTAATATACTGTGCCTGAATTTTCAAAATACCATGAAATCTTACACTAATTATTTTAGTGCAAATTCAGCAAACAAATAAAACTCTTATTTAAGTAAATGTTCACACAAATCACAAAATAAGGACCTCCAGAAAAATAATAAAGAAAAAGATCATAAAGAAAACTCAAACAATTCACCTTAATTTGTCATTCTAAACACATTGGTTATTTCCTAGACACTGTATATGGTTCCATATTTTTGTAGAATGCAAAAATACAATATAGTTTTGTTATCTTACTTTCCCTTAGTTAATATTTAAACCACTTTAAATGTCAATAAATGTATATTTCTAGATCCTCTTTAAAGGTTTGTGTATTTTAACATGAAGACACACTGTACAAAGTTTAACCAATTCCAGATGACTGGACATTTATATTTATATATTATACTATTACTTACATAGTAACAACTTTTAAAATACCATAATCCTAAAGATAGAGAACACATTAAATTGTCTAAAGAGTAGTTTACATTTTGTTTCAAAAATAATATTATGCATTTCTATGACATATACAGAATAGGTAAATCAAGAGAGATAGAAAACAGCTAAGTGGCTGCTGGGAGGTGGGGAAGGGGAGAGAAAGGGAAGTGACTGCTTAATGGGCATAGGGTTTTCCATTCAGAGGCATGAGAACTGTTCTAGAACTAGATAGTGGTAATGGTTGTACAACACTTTATTTTAGCACAATAAAAAATTAATATTAGAACTGAAATACAAGCAAAAAATTTCTAAAAATAAAAATATTGCCAATACACTATGGTTCACCCATATTCCTCCAGCTTTACAAATCAAAACCCAGAACAGGTACTTGAGATACTCATTTTGAATTACATTGTTATCTTGACCAGTAGGTACTTTCAATAAACTTATTGGAGACTGGCAAATAAAAATTAGATACACAAATTCAATATTAAACATCTTGAGTTTGAAATATCTGACTAGTAGGCCACTAAGAACACAAGTGTGACTGCAGAGAAAGCTACTGGTGGTAAAAGAACAATGAAGAATATTCACAAAATATTACATTATTTAATAAATTCTTACTAATATCAAACATCAAGATTATTATGAGAAAATGGCACAAAAACTTATTATTTTTTTTTTGGAGGAGGGGGATGGAGTCTTGCTCTGTCACCAGGCTAAAGTGAAATGGTGCAGTCTCGGCTCATTGCAATCTCCACCTGCCAGGTCCAAGCGATTCTCCTGCCTCATCCTCCTGAGTAGCTGGGACTACAGGTGCCCACCACCATGCCCTGCTAATTTTTGTATTTTTAGTATAGATGGGGTTTCACCACATCAGCCGGGATGGTATCGATCTCTTGACCTCAAGATCCGCCTGCCTCAGCATCCCAGAATGCTGGGATTACAGGCATGAGTCAAGATACCTGGCCAAAACTTATTATTCTTTTAGAAAGTCTCACTCTGTCACTCGGGCTAGAGTGCAGTAGTGTGATCTTGGTTCACTGCAACCTCTGCCTCCTGGATTCAAGTGATTCTCCTGCCTCACCCTCCAAGTAGCTGGGATTACAGGCACACACCACCATGCCTGGCTACTTTTTGTATTTTTAGTAGACAGGGTTTTGTCATGTTTCCCAGGCTGGTCTTGAACTCCTGAGCTCAGGTGATCCACCTACCTCACCGTCCCAAAGTACTGGGATTACAGGCATGAGCCACTGCACCCTGCCAAAAACTTAACTTTTAAAATGCGTATTGATTGATTGGGTTTGGAGAAGCACCTTCTATTACACTGAAATAAATGATAAATATGTTTTTGAATCCTAATTCATTTACTATGGGAAACCTGGGAGAGATATTGAGGTGATTTTTTAAGATATTTTGTTTCTAACTGTGATAAAATACACAAAAAATTTACCACCTTAACCATTTTTAAGGGTACAGTTCAATCACATTAAGTATATTCACATTGTTGTGCTACCAATCTCCATGAGGTTTTTTTTTTTTTTTTTTCTTTTTGTGGAGAACGGGGTCTGGCCATATTACCTAGGCAGGTCTCGAACTCCTGGGCTCAAGCTATCCTCCTGCCTCTGCCTCCCTAAGAGCTGGGATTACAGGTGTGAGCCACCAACCTCTTGGGTATTTTATTTACCCTTTCTTATTCAAATAGCATATCACAAGCTCACTCATCTCTGTCACTAAAGTAGGACACCTCTAACCCTAGGTTACCTACAACCAGCAGACCACAAGACCTAATTAATGAATCTAATTCGAGAGTCCCAACTTGAATGGGAGAGTCCTCCCCTGCTTCAATGAAAATAGCACAAGGACGTCTGAAGTCCAGGCATATATCAAGGTTAAAAGTCAAACCCCAGTGGCTATGGGGATTCTGTAGCTGGAAGGAGTGGCCACCAAGTGCTGGCAGCAGCAGCTGCTGCAGACCCTAAATTTGAGATGAGCAGCTCTCAAGACTGTGGCTAAAGAACACACTAGCTTGCCCAGAACATTGCAGGTGTCATCCAGCCTCTTGCCATGAAAAAGACAAGCTTCTAGGAGTTCGGTGTCTCAGAGATTCTGTTGATGCTGCCATTCTCTGGGTGGTGCTTTCCCAGATTTCAAGGTCAGAGGAAGTGAGATTATGCTCAATTGAGTACTTTCAGACAACAGCCTAAAAGCCCACAAGAGTTCACATCCATCTAACTAGCTGGTAAGCCATGGTAGACTATCTAGATGATTTGCATAATTATCTCTTCAACACTGCCATCTTCAACTGCAATGTTAAAGATCCGTGAAACGTTAAAGAAACTGCAGAGTCAAAGATGAGGCTATACTGAGTGGAGGAACACCCTAATCTTAGGGAAAGAAGAGGCTGGCATTAGATGAGGGCACATTAAATGCAACAGAGAAACAAATGCAGCACCATATTAATCTCCATACAAAGCAGCAAGAGCACAGAGGACAAACAGCAAATGTCTGATGGACTTCAGGACAGGACGGGAGGCTTCACAAACCAGTGTTATTAGCAGTGACAGCAGGGAGCCAGGCAAGGCCAAGCACCTGCAAGTGCTTCAGGACAGCAGAGCAAGGTCGGGAGGGATGAGGCCATGTGCACTGATTAAAGTCCAGCCGCAGACACTCGACTCAAGTATGTTTCATCTTCATTTTAGGGAACCTAGAAACCCAGTGCTCAGGGTGAAAAAGGACAGGTAGATTAGTGGAACTGAGTCTGTTGTGGACACGTGGCATCATGAAGCACTGACCTCTATCTGGTGACCCCCAGTGGCGATGTAGCCACTGCATACGTGTCACAGATGTGAATTATAAGAAAAGTCATGATGTTCGCAATCATCTTGGTAATAACTGTTTGGTCCCTAAAAGTTACATGTGTGCTATATACATGTATCCAGAGGGAAATAAGAAAATTCCTCTTTTAGGCTGGCATGCTCAGGCTCAGTGCACCATGGGACAAGGGTCCCTTGAGATGGTCACCATATGACTGGCTAAATTAAGCCTAAGATTGTGAAGCATTGTGTAATATAGGTGTGGGGGTGAATCTGAAACAATGATGTGACTGGAAGTTGACAACAGCATCCAGAGCTGCTTAGACTCCACTGAGATAAAGAGCCATTGAGCCTCAGAAGACTGTGGCATTTGGCCTGCTTCCCTGTCCCTGGGAATGGCCCACTGTATCGGGGACACCCTCTTGGGTGACACTGCTGGTATCCTGCTCATATCTGCTGTGGAGTGAGGTGAGCTCTCACCATGCTCCCCCAAGACGAACTGGCTCCAGCAATGGCAGGGTAAGAAGTATACCCATGCCCTCCTGCCTACCCTTTTTGAGCCATGTGGTCTACGTCTGCACAGTAATGCAAGTGAGTTTTGTTTAATCTTAAAAGTTACGCATGTGTGTGTTTCTTTTCCTCAAAATTCAAAGTTAAGGGATCTGTACTATGATCTGCAGCCCAGCCTGTGACTTGTGTGAGCATAAGGGGCACCTGCCATTCACAAGCACTGGTCTCTGCAGGTTCAGCCAATCACCAGTGAACATCCATTAATGTGTATTTAAATCATCTACTTGTTACTAATCACATCTGTTAAATCTACCATCTTTGTTATTGCTGTGTGGTGTTTGAGTCCAAATTCACAAAAATGAATCTTGTTTCAAAAGTGGTTTATCCCTAGCACTTTGGGAGGCCAGGGCAGGAAGATCACTTAAGCCCAAGAGTTTGAGACCAATCTGGGCAAAATAGTGAGACTCTGTCTCTACAAAAAATTTAAAAATTAGCTGGGTGTAGTGGTGCATGCCTGCAGACCTAGCTATTTGGGAGGCTGAAACAGGAGGCCAGGAGTTCAAGATCACAGTGAGCTATAATCTTGCCATTGTATTTCAGCCTGGGTGACAGAACAAGACCCTGTCTCTCTTAAACAAAAAAAAAAAAAAAGAAGAAGAAAAAAGAAAAGAAAAAATAGTGACAAAAATAGTGATAATATCTTGGAAGCAAAACTGTGTGTGACACAAATATAAAATATAAATTAGTATGTGTTCATTCAAAAATACCTCAAAGAGTAATGGTTTCATAGAGTTTGCCAAAACAGAGAAAGTACAAATAGACATGCAAATGATGAATAGCTGAAGGTCAGAGGTACCTTGACCTGTAATGCATTTACCACAACTTTTCTGTAAACCAACTATCTACACACTCTCACAAACAATGACATGACAAAAATTTTATAAGTCTCAAAGTGGCTTCTCTGGGTACTACAATATGGATCCCCACCCCCACCCCACCTCCCCAGAACAAGCATATTAATTTCTTCTATAAACCTAAGAATGTCATTAGGAAAGAAAGAGAAGAACCCTGAGTTACAGCAGCACCATTCAAAAGTGTTCTCCTCAGAGGTTTAAAAAGCAGAAGTATAAACGATGCTTTGAGATGCTCCTGAAAACAGCTGCAAGGCTGATGAACCAGGCTATGGTCAGAGAGAAAGTAGAAGAGCTTACTGAAGGAATTCCTACATCAAAAGACATCGCTGGCCATCAGTCTAATCCCAAAATACAATGGCAAAAGAAAATCACAGGCACTCGATGGACAACAATGATAATTCACAATACCAGCCAAACCCGATTGCGCTGGTGAATCAGCTCTTAGTACATCTGGCGATCACAGGGAAAAGTTGCTCTACAACTTTGTTCTTTCAACAATAGAAGAGCATGTTTCAAATACATGTGGGCCTTGCTTTTGTAAGAAGGATGCAGACTGGGAACAGTCTTCTGAGGTTGGTGTTACTGGAGCACTGGCCAGGTTTCCGCTGAGGGAGCTGACAGCCACACCTGGCTACCACTCCACATCTGACAATAATTATTCCCTGATTTATTTTGAATGGGAACAGTTGATGCAGGACATCTTGGGGTCCAAGAGTCCATTTCAATACTATTGTGAGGTCTCTGGCATATTTAATAAAGAAATAAATACATAGATGCCAAGACAATTTTTAAGTGGTATTACTTTAAATGCTTAACATATTAACACTTCAAACAGTAAAAATTATAATGTCATATAGTTATGCTACTCACCACATAACAAAGTACACTAAAAACACTAATTCTTGGTACACTGTGAGGAGTGTGATCGAGCAGGTTTGGCAATATGATGAACATATTCTACTTTCAATCTTGCTCAGTTCATCTTTTTTGGAAGATAATGTGGAAAGTCTAAGGATGAGACTTGGGCCCTATGGTCCTCTTGTCCTCACCCTCACGCTGTGCAATACCCAGGTGGAGTTCAACATCATAATGAAATGGGAAAGGTTCCCTTGTCCGCCTCGCAGGGCATGTGACAGGGGGAGTGGCTCACTTCTTCAGTGCCCACTGCTCAAACCTCTAGGTTTGGGAGCATACAAACAGGCAGTCTGAGGGGCTCTGACACCACAGCAGTGTCTAGTGGTGAATGTTTACAGCTGAAGCCCCAGTGGGCGTGTGTTACAGGTGCTATTTTAGTTTAGCTGTCCATACGCAGCTTGTGTAAAGTCAGCTCAATTAGAACCCCTGCCTTATCACAAAGAGAGAGGGATTTCTGTATCCCAGGGTTCTTGCCTTGGTGTACCTGAAGAATCAAATCACACGTGGGATTAATGAGGGCAAGGTTTTATTGAGTGGAAGTAGCTCTCAGCAGATGGGGGAAGCCAGAAGGGAGATGTTTTCCCAAGGAGCTGGGCTGCCCAGTGGCCCGGGCTCTCCTCTGACCACCCCAACCAAACTCCTCACAATTCTGTAGGTTGATGGCGTGCCAGTGTTTGACGGTGTTCTCTTCTGCCAGCGTGCTCCCCTCAACATTGTCTCAACATCCAGCCACTTGTGTCTTCTTCCACTAATGTGTTCCTCTCAATGTCCAGCTGATTGTGTGCCTGCCTGCAAGGGTCTTGGGGTTTTCATAGGCACAGGATGGGGACATGGTGGGCCAGGGTGGTCTTGGGAAATGCAACATTTGGGCGCAAAGGCAGGAGTGCCTGTCATCACCTAGGTCCCTGATCACAGACTGGAGGTGGATGGAGCCCTCTTCAGTGACCACACCCTTCCCTTCCCAGCACTTCCCTTCCATGTCAAAAAACCTCCCAATCTTGACCCACTGTTGAATAAGTAAGAATGGGGAAAATAACCAAGTTTTAGCCAAATTTCCAAATAACCGCATTTCAAGCACACTGTGCGAGTTCGAGGAGAACTGCTTTGCTACAGTGGAACAATGTCATTTAGAAGGAAGGTAAGTGAAAACAATTTAAGAGAAAACATAAGAGAAAGTACTCCTAATTGTGAGATACGGTATTAAAATGCTAACCATAAGAAAAGAAAATGATTAATTGGACTCTGGATCAGACTTTGTCCTAAGCTCTGTACACATTATCTCATTTACTTCTTATAATAACATCATGATGTGACTCATAATCTCCCCATTTTACAGATGAATAAACTGAGGCTCAGAGAAGCCAGTAACTTGAATAAGGTCAGGTAATGAGGAGATGCTAAAGTCAGAGAGCTCTTAACAACTATGCTAACAGCTACCTTCCTATCGGGCATATGACAGAACATAACTAGAAACCACACCCTAACACTTCAATAAAATGTACAAGCCAAATGCCATCAAAATAAATAGATTCTAGGAATCTATTTATTATCTCCAAGTTGAAATATCCAAATTTCCAGCATTCAATTGTGGGACATTCCTTGATTTGGCCCTTGCAGAGTCTACAGAAAGATATCTCAAGGGCCATCCATGCAGACAACTTGTAATAAAATTTAAAGAAAATTTTATTAATATTTGGGAGGCCACGGTGGGTAAATCACTTAAGCTCAAGAGTTTAAGAACAACATGGGTAACACGGAAAGACCCCATCTCTACAAAAAAAACAAAAAAAGTAGCCAGGTGTAGTGTTGTGTGCCTGTAGTCTCAGCTACTTGGGAAGCCGAAGTGGGAGGATCCCGAAAGCTTGGGGAGGTGGAGGCTGCAGTGAGCCAAAATCATACCACTTCACTCCACTGAGGGTGATAGATTGAGACCCTGTCTCAAAACAAAAAGAAAAAAAAACCAGACTTTTACTTTTGTTAATTTAAAACATAATTTTTCAAAACTTATTTTAATATTTGTGATTGACCTTTCAAAAATTTATTATATGTCAGTCATATATAATCAATGGATAGCAAAAGTCTGAGAAATACAAGGCCAAATAACAAGGGGTATGAGCCCTGGGAAGTTAAGCAGATGTTTTCAGAGGGATGATAGACACGAGAAGCCAGGCAAAACCACCCAGCACTGAATAGAGCAAAACATAGGGAAGAGATCAGAAGAGTCACAGGCTCTTCATGCACCTTCTGGGGTTTTCCTCAATGGAAAGAGAAGCCAGAATAGTTTTTACATGCCTCTAAAATAAATCACATCTGCCCAGCACAAGTGAAAATTGAATTAAATGTAGCACACAGACCACTATGAAGAATAATCTACAAAAATTATGATGATGTCATCTCTAAGTACCTACTGGTACCAATAGCTTTAAATTATGGATTAGCATTTTGGTTTATTAAGAAGCTCCTTCAGATGTATTAAAAATCTGTTTACTTTTAGTATTGATTTTTTGATAAATATATTATCCAGAGAGGTTATATGCTGTGATTTCCCTGGAAAAGCTGACATTTATTCAATGATATTTGCTTTAGTGAATTAAGTAGCAATATATGCTCATGTATCTTTGCTCTATCTGGGAAATTATCTTATCAGGGTTAATGTAAGAGAATATTTTATGGAAATATTAGGGTACGGTTTAGTAATATAAAACTCAGGAAAATACCAGCTCCCTTAAAAAGCATGCCTTCTATCACAATTTGTTTTTTATTAATTCATTTGTTTGGTGAGTTATTTTGTATATGGATTTATTTTTTTTGACCAACTTTCATTTCCAATTATTAAGAGTTAGCAACCACTCCCATGAGCTACCTCAGGAGGTTACCTTCCTTTTTTTTTTTTTTTTTTTTTTTAGACAGAGTCTCACTCTGTCACCAGGGTTGGAGTACAGTGGCATGATTTCAGCTCACTGCAACCTCCACCTCCCCACCTTCCAGGTTCAAGAGACTCTCCTCCCTCAGTCTCCCAAGTAGCTGGGATTACAGACACCCGCCAATGCACCCAGCTCATTCTTAGTATTTTTAGTAGAGATGGGGTATCATCATGTTGGCCAGCCTGGTCTCAAACTCCTGACCTCGTGATTCGCCCGCCTTGGCATTCCAAAGTGCTGGGATTACAGGTGTGAGCCATCACGACTGGCCCTTCCTTTTCTTTTTAATTTACTACAGGAAAGTTCATCAGCTTAGAAAGCTTTGGACTGAAGAATATAAAAACCAGTAATTTTTCCCAGGTGATGAGTAGAAATAGCAATAAAAGCATGAAATGCAACAAATTGCAGGACTTTCTAAAGGGCTTCACACCAATTAACATTCTTGAAAAGTTTTATTGCATTTGTCAAAGATGAGTCTTATCTTTAACACTGGTAAACTAGATATAAGTGAATCAGGGAGGAAAGAAAAATAATCACTTAAATTAGAAGACCCCTTCAAAATAAGACTGTTAATAATCCTCTTCTCTTTGTGTCAGTGAGTATGCAGAGCCACAAGCCATAGAGGAGAGCCTCTCTACCCGCTATGCAGACCCTCAGAAATCTGTGACCAAACTTTACCCTGTTGGCCGAAAAAGGATCTGACCTCTGGGATTTACTCTGAATCCAAACATGGGCAGGAAATTGCCCGTGAAAGGCTCCCATGGGATTTAAACCTGCTTCCCTGGAGCTCAGAGGATTCTCTGTTCTGTGTTTTGCTGTAAATGTCTCTAAAGAAAATATTGTTCTTATCTACTGGGGAAGGTCAGTAATGATAATGACCTTATGAGACTCAAGAGTAAATAAGAGCTCTTAACCAGGCCAAAAAGAGGAGGAAAAGAAGTGCAAAAGAGCATATTCATTAGCTCATCTGCAAAACCTGACACTGCATCTTAACTAGAAGTCAAGCAAAGTCATCTGGGGCAGAGCAGAGGTCCCGGTGAAGGAGCAAAGAATTTCACGTCTCCATCTGCTGGGGGATTTAAGGAATTACCCAAATTTGAAAGTGTGACATGGCCTAATGTTTATCAACAATATTATTAAAGATAAATTAAATGAAAAAAGAAACTACTACCTCATTTTAGGGGTAAGAAAATGTGAATGCTCATACTATATACAACTATAGACTTTTACTACTTAAAGGCTGCAATGAAATAACACCCCATTTCTCTTTTCAGTGCCAGGGTAACCATATATGAACAAAATAGAGGCATTTTATGAAAATAAGCTGTTTCTCAGTGAAGGCAACCCTTCCCTGCACAAGCACAATTATACTTGAGAAAGGAGAATGATATATCTTCAGATTCCTAAAGATGCCAGCCAGAGCTAATGAGCAGATAGTGACTTCTCACTGTCTTGATTACATCTATCAAATCTTAGCGTTCTGAACCTGCTGGGGACTCTAGATAAGAGGCCCTTTCTAAAGTGAGTTCCAGGCTTCAAAAACCACCATAATGGGTAGCCAGTTAGCAGAAGAAACAAATCTTTAGGAGGTCTATGCCACTTCATGAATTTAATTGTTTTTTCTTCCATTCAGTGCATTATTCTAATACTGGATTTTTCTGTCAAGTAAAGCATTGGTCAACTATGCTAACTTCAGAAATCTTGTACATAGATCCTCCAAGACATTATCATTAATTATTATCATCATCATCACCATCATCATTTAAAGATAGGGTCTCACTCCATCACCACAGCTGGAGTGCAGTGGCCCAATCATGGCTCACTGCAGCCTCAACCTCCCTAGCTCAAGAAATCCTCCTGCCTCAGTCTCCCAAGTATCTGGGACTACAGACATGTGCCACCATGTCTGGCTAATGTTTTATTTTTATGTTTGTAGAGGCAGGGTCTTGCTATGTTGTCCAGACAGGTATTGAACTTCTGGGCTCAAGCAATCCTCCCACCTTGGTTTCCCAAAATGCTGGGATTACAAGTGTGAGCCACTACACCCAGCCCAAGATATTCTTTATCTGGTAGGATACGAAAACAAAGCCATTCCACAGTATATAATTCATAAGTATTCACTGGGGAAAAAAAAGAACCAAAAAGCTACAGAGGTCTTCTTCCCTCGGCTTAAATATTAACTATCTATAATAGCTGGAGAAATCTACAAAGATCATAAGATTCCCTTGGTAACCTTTCCCATGGCTATATTACTTAAAAGCTCAGAAAATGTTTATCTATGATGCCTTTCAAATATTAGCAAATTCTATTTAGAAATCATATCTTAGGAAATAAATATGTTGCCTTACATCAGGCTATTGATAGGTAAATTCACCTGTGGGATTTGCTATCCATGCACATGTAACTTCCATTAAGCAGAATTTTCAACTCTTTCAAAACATGTTTAGCCATCTTTGTATCATTTTGTCACAATACACTTCATAAAAGGGGTTGGAATTATGTCATCATTACAATATATATGACAGTTTCACCATTAAAATGCCCAGAAGCAGCACCACTGAAGGAACTTAGATCTGCTCACTCATATATAAATATGTTTAAATATTTCACTTTCTCCAACCCTCTACCATCCAGAAAGCTTACACCCAATTCCAAGTATATGAATACTACACTACTCATACTTTCATATTTTTCCAGAGCGAAATATTTCATAATCTCAACCTTCATAGAATAGTTATGTGACTTCATACAATGTAATTTTATGTGCATTATTTCATTTGATACTCTAGTAAAATAGGTATTTATTAGCATAAAGAGAGACTACTTCTCAATAAAAGGAATAAATTATTTATATTGTCTTTATTCAAAAAAAAAAGAAAATCATAACACTCAGGGATATTCTTTTGCAATGCTTCCAAAATCTTTTTCCCTTCTTTCTTTTCCTCCTCAACTTATCTTAGGCTATTACTGTAAATTATCAAAGTAGGCTCATCACTTAGCATGGCCTAGGTCAGTTGTTTTCAAAGTATCTTCCAGAGATCCCTGAAGTACCCAAGACCCTTTCAGGGAGGCTACAAGGTCAAAACTATTTTGATGATCATAAAAATACATTATTTGACTTTATTATTCTAAGTTCACTGTCAATTCTGACAGGTGTACACCATTGCTTTGATGCCCAATGGAAGAGACGCTTATGGACTCTTGTGTTTTCAAACTTCTCAGTTTTAATTTCTAATTCAGAAAATATCAGTAGATATTACCAACTCGAACAGAAGCTCTGTGGATTTTTCAAAACATTTTGAGAGTTTAAAGGGGTCCTAAGAGCAAAGAGAGAACCATTCAACAACCCCAAAATCTCAGTGGCATAACACAGCACAGTTTATTTCTCAGTCAGGCACATGTCCACTGCAGTCATCTGAGTGTGTGTGACTGTGTGGTGGGCAAGGGAAGGCATTTCTACATCTTCCTCATTCAGGCATCTGGGCTAAAAGCGTCTCAATGCTTCCATAGTCACCATGGCAGGAAAGAAGGAAGAGAACAGCTTGACTCTCATCCTGGTTCTAGCAGCTTCTGCCTGAAAGTGGCACATGTCACTTCCACTCACACTCACCAGCCAAAGCACATGGAATAACATCTAAATCAAAGGCGACAGACATGCCCAACCTTCCCATGTTTCTAGAAGGTGAAAGCTGGAAGCAACCATTCAACAACACTAACAACCACAAGGGCTATCTCTTATGACAGTTCATCGCTTCCCAGCATCTTTTCCAGAAGTTATTCATCCTCATGACTCTTCATGGGGTCTAACACCAAACACATTTCAGGAAACATGTGGAGAGATATTATTTAAATATGACACATGCAAGATCACTTATTTAAATTGGGTTTTCTCAAAACCATTGAGAACTATCAAGTGCAAAGAAAATATATTATGGTGAATTCTTGCCAAAGCTAGTACATAAAGCTATTGTATAAAGTGGGCCCTCAAAAAGTCTTTGTTTGACTGATATATAAAATCAATTATTTGTAATAATTTGTGCCATCAACAAATGTTCAATACCTTTTTATAAGAGCAAGATTCAGATCAATTCAAATAAATTAACATTGCTGCCTGAACTGACTCATCCAGCCCAAGTAACAAATTCACATGCCAGTGGTGGGTTGACCCAACCACCTATCTGCTAAAAAATACAAACTGTATCATTTTGTTTCCCAAATAACAAGCATTGACTGCAGTGTTAAAAAGGTCACTTGTCATCAGTTCACTGGTTGACCTACTGGCAAATTGCAGCCTGTCACTCCACAGTAAGCCAGGACAATCAGCAGGAACTAAGGGATGTTTTGTTTATAGAGTACAATTAGGGAGGTGATACCATTTTCACAAGGTGTGTAATAAGACGCATCTTCAATTCAACGGAGAAAAAAGACATGTCATGAGAAGGCATACAATGGTTTTCATAACTTCCAAAGATGACTACCAAAACCTCATTTATTTATACTTACTTAGAAAAGCAGTGGATCAAATCCAGTCTGTGCTTCCAAGATTTATGCCAGAATTTCAATATTTTACATTTTCTATGGATAACAGAATAAATACAAAACATATCTCTTTCAAGAAAAGATACAGAACAAGGAAATATACAATTAAGAAACAACCCTATATTACAGGACCCAAAGTATACAATTAAGGACTGGTCACTTGAAAAATAAATTTTCAGTGACACCTTCTATAAAAGTGCCACTCTATTAATATGCTATCCCACATATCCAATTAGACACTTTCTGCTGCTGTATAATCAGTTGTTTCCATTTGTCTGCCTAGCAGATAGAGCATACGACTGTCCAGCAGACAATTAATTAAATATCTATATTTATTTCTCTCTTGACCACTTAACCTTTTAAATATCACTTTAAGATATAATTCATTACAATCTCCTAGAATAAAATACCAGTTAACTATGCATTAAAGGCAACTTATTTAAAATAATGATCTCTACAATCATCTAGTGGAGTTTGCCAATAAATTCTGTATAATTTTTTCTGTGTTCAGTCCCATATTATGGCTAGGATACAAATGAATGCAAGCATGTATCCAAAAATAAAATTTAATAATTCCTTATGCATTTTTCCACAAAGTTAACCACCAAAATATCTACCAATAGGATAAGAAACTTTATATTTGAGACACTCACTGAGGCATAAAACCACAGTGAGAAGCATTTGTCCTATTTTAGAAAGTCCTAAAATTACATCCTTCAAGTTAGTGGTTCCAAATCAGTGTTACGTAGGTCCATCAGCTCTACTAAACCACTCCAATAACGACCAATGATCAACATGACGTGCTCAGAAAGTGAAGATGTGGGTCAACCTGGGCTCTGTAAATAAATATTTTCAATGCAATTTGACAGAATAGCATTTTGCCTAAAACACACTAGTGGGAAAATATTGTGTTGGCATGACACGAAGTCAGTGTACCTCAATTAATGTCTCTTGTTGCCCCACATTTATACTGCAAATTTTGCTTAGCTTCAAAAGTATAGAAAAATTAAGTAATAAATACACACTTCCCTTAGACATAACACTTATTAACATCTTACCATATTTGCACACATTCTCTCTCTCTCTAAACACATACACACTTATTTTCTGTAAACACATCCTAACACATATCTTTTAACACTTTAGCATGAATCTCCTGAGAACAAGGGTATTCTCCTACATATTCATATGCTTTTTGGTACCCACTTAGCTAACCAAATTTCCTTATTACATCTTTTCTGGATACACTCTTATCAGAAATTCTGAATTTTCCTCTACACATACTCAGTTAAATATTTTCTTCTCCCTTTGCCAGAAATCAACACTCAAACCAGCCTCTTCCTTCATGTCCTTCACCAGCCCATCACCTTGTCTGGACCTCTTCCTCTCCCCATTCCATGTACTTGGCAGTCACCAGAACTACACGCAGATTCCCAGGCAGCCTTGTGAACACCTGTGCTCCCTTCCCACCCCTCACTGCCTTTACACAGGATGTCCTTCTGTCTGGTGTTTCCACCTGTTCCAGCATCATTACTCAACTTCTCTTGCCCCTCTTGAGTGCCACCACCTCCTGGAAGCCTTCCCTTGCCCTCACCCCACTGGCCTCCATCTGAGTAGCAGCCTCCTTGGGCTCAGAGCAGCCAAATGGAGCTTCCCCCAGAGCATTCACTGCAACACCACTTCTACACTGCCTGGAAGACTATAGGCTGATGTCTCACTGCATCCTTGCGCCCGGAATGGCAACTTGCACACAGCAATGCTCAGAAAGCAGTATCAATGTCAAAATTAAAATGTAGTGACAAATCTCTAAATTTAATGTTTTATTCAGGAGAAAAGAACTGCAGTTTGGGCATACATGCAGACCAGGTGGTCTTGGTACATCTGAATAATAGGAAGGTTAGAAGTTGTATAAAAAGCTGAAACATGGCCAGGCTCGGTGACTCACTTTGGGAGGCCGAGGTGGGCAGATCGTGAAGTCAAGAGATGGAGACCATTCTGGCTAACATGCACACCTGTAGTCCCAGCTACTCGGGAGGCTGAGGCAGGGGAATTGCTTGAACCAGGGAGGCAGAGGTTGCAGTGAGCCGAGATAGAGCCATTGCACTCCAGTCTGGGTGATAGAGCAAGACTCTGCCTCAAAAAAATAAAAATATAAAGCTGAAACATGGATTTGAAAGGAAATTCATTGGTACTAGAAAAGTTTGGGGAAGCTGGTAAACTCTGGTGAGTGATGATGGTGGGTAAAGCAGTGGGATAAAAGGAGTTTTAGGAGTCACATCAGGTATTTCAGGAACTATTAGATAAAACTGGTTCCAGGTCACAGCAGGCAGCTTCAGCAGCTGGGCTGGCAGAGACTGACATACTTGGAGCAATGGTGTTGTCTAGGGTGCTTTTTCCCGGCCTTTTGACTCTGTTTTAGTTAGGTATAACAAGAATGACCCAATTGTAGGATCACCTTTCACAGTGAGAAGGAATTTCTATTTGTTCTTGGTCTTAAGGTGAACAGGTCAATCTGGGCCTAACAATTGTTTATTTAAATGTATTTGGCTCTTTGACTTCCTGAACTATGGAAAGTCTGTAAGGCCACTTTTTTATGAAGGATCCTATAATGATGTGGTCTGACAGAAGCAGAAAGAGAATACAGAGAAGCAATGCCCTAGGCCACACAGAACTTCCAAGGCCTTCCTAATCCTGGTGTCAATGTGAAGGATCTTCTAATATCACCATCCACTGGCCAGTGGGCTGAGCCAGCTAGCATAGTGATGGCCCACTCCAAACCCCTGTGACTCCACAGATCTACCCCAGGTAAAGAGAGGCCACTGAGCTGGGCACAGTGGCTTCCACCTGTAATTCCAGTGCTTTGTGAGGCCAAGGCAGAAGGATTGCTTGAGCCCAGGAGTTCAAGATCAGCCTGAGCAAGACAGTAAGACCCTGTCTCTAAACACATACACATAAAAAAAATTAAAAATTAGCCAAGCATGGTGGCATGTGCCTGTAGTCCCAGGTACTCCAGAGGCCCAAGCAGGAGGATCACTTGAGCCTAGGAGTTTGAGGCTGCAGTGAGCTATGATCATGCCAGTGCACTCCAACATAGCAACACAACAAGACTGCATTCCCAGAAATAAATAAATAAATATAATAACAATAAAAAGAGAGGCTACTGTTCTGCTACCCAGAGCCAAAGCAACAAGTCTTCCTCAGGCCTTGGACTTTCTGGTCTTTAGAGAAAATATTTTCAAAAATCAGCCCTATCTCTACCCACTAACCTCTCTTGACTCTAGGACTAAGGAAATGTCCGTGAGCATTACATCAAAACCCACTGACCCTTTCTCGACTCATATTGCCAAGATGGGCTCCTCTGTCCCCGTAAATTGGCCCTGCCCCACATGAGTCCTTTGCACTATTGAGCCCGGCAGGTGGAACACACAGGGCATGAGAGGTGAGTGAATCCTCAGTGGATATTTTCAGGAATGGTGGCATAACCTTCCCATTGCTGATCGCCCCTAGTTGTCACCTCGCCCACCTCTCACCCCTTCCACCACCAGATGCTAACTAAAAGACGTGCAACATCTGTCATGATCAGCCTATTTATTCTATTACTTGGCTTCACATAACTCTTATGATGTCATCTTGTACAATTTTACAGGAAATTTAAGCAGGAAATAAAACTATTAAAACACGAATTTATAAACACAGGCTAATTTGTATACTTTTTAGCAAATATTTAAAACACAGCTAGCCACTCTTCTTATTTCTTGTAAGCTTCCAATCTGCCAAGACAGGAATTTGGAACAAATTTAAAGGAAAACATTTGTTGAATGTTAAATATAAACTAATGAAATAAGTGGTCATACATAATATAGTGGCTGACATTGGCCCCCTTGAAATAGTGTGATATTAAAAATCAAAACATTTTTTAAAGAATTACTGCTTTAATCTCTGAAAGTCTTTTTATAGAAAAACTGAATCACTGAAAACATTATGCTGCATGAAATAAGCCAGACACAAAAGGACAGCACTGTGTGACTACACTTACATAAGCTACCTAGAGTGGCCAAATTCATAGAGACAGAAACTGGAACAGTGGTTGCCAGGGCTGGGGGAGGAGGACGGAGGAGTTAGTGTTCAATGAATACAGAGTTTCAGTTGGGGAAAGACACAGAAGTTCTGGAGAAGAATGATGGTGAAGGTTGTACAATGTGAATGCATTTATAATGCACTGAACCGTACACTTAATGGTTCAAATAGTAAATTCGATACTGTGAACATTCCACTACATTTTTTTAAAGGAGGAAACACCAAATCAGATGTGTAATTCAGCTAAAATCCTTCCTTCCTTCCTAATTAACATGAAACGGATCCTCGCCTTTGGTTCCATCACTCAGCAACTCCCTCAAGGGAAGGGTCCTCCCTAACACACCCGTTACACCCCACAAGGGCCACGATGAGGCACACGCCATCCACGCATGTGGAAATGAGGCTATACAGAGCCTGTGGCATTTCACTAAATGTCCCCCATCGGTCACTGACTTGAAATGGTTTGTTTTTTCATAATCATCTAAAGGTACTTTTTTTTTAATTTTGTAATTTTGAAACTGCTGAAAGACTACAACTCCAGTCCAATTTCTTTTGTTTTGTCTCATCATTCACCATATAACAACTGACTGTAAACTCATTCTAAGCTTCACCAAGGTGGTCTGAGTGAGACCCAGGGATGACAAATGCTCACTAGTGATTATATTACAGCTAGATGTCAGACGGGAGCCTCAGCATGGACACCTAAATGAGATATTCAAGGAAGGAGAGTAACACGGTTTTTGTTTCTTGGGTTCAGCCATGGGAATTATTCAGAATCAACAAAAAAAGGCCAAATTCAATGCCTACCTCCCAAACATCTTAAGTGTTAATTTTTATTATAAAGTTAGACTTGATTATAAAGGAAATGTGTCAGATAGAAATGATGGGGCAATAACCTAAAATCCTACTATCCAGATAAAAAATACTGTTAGACACACACAAACATGGAAACGACAGACAATGGGGACTGCCTGTGGGGGATAGTGGGATGGGGGTATGGGCTGGAAAGCTACCTATGGGGACTATGCCCACTACCTGGGTGATGGGCTCATTTGTATACCAAGCCACAGCAGCACAAAATTTACCCATTTAACAAACCTGCACATGTACCCCCTGAACCTATAATAAAAGAAGGGGGGAAAATCAATGTATTTTATTGTATGCAAATTCAATATTAACTTTTTACAAATTAAAAACAATCTTGGCTCTTAAAAAATAGGCACTGCTGCATCTAAATATATGAACATTTCACGTGGGATATTAATAGGGTTTTGAAACAAATATACTGATTAAATTTTTTAAAATACTATTAGTATTTTAATAGACTTTTTTCAGCTTTGGGTGTTTTAATCCAATCAAAAACTAGGTGAAGATTTCTATCTTCTATTTCTTACCCGCTGTCATTCAGAAGAGAAAATAAGAATTCAGCAAAAGCTGCCCAATTTCACTGAGTCAAAATTAAGCTAAGAGATTAATTCATACCAAATTGCCTCTAAGTTATTTAATAATACTAATAAAAGGAATAAATCTGCTGAATATTGTGCTGGGCTGGGTTACAGGCTAAGCTCTTGGTGTGTATTATTGGGTCTCACTGGGTCAATAACGCTCTGGAGTAGGTTTTAAATGTCTTCCCATGGCTTTCAGCGTCCTATGTGGTCTGACTCCCACCCCTTCTTCCACCAAAGCACACCATGTCCTTACCTACACTGGATCACTCGGCCTCCACAACCTCTTGACCTTGACAAGATTCAAATCTTTATTCAAAGATTCATCTTCAGAAAAAGTGTCCCTGCCTGCCATGCCCATTGCTCTCTAAGCCCTTATCCTGAGTCCTCTTCAGCCCTCTTGGCACTTCCCACCCTGACAGTCTATTTTCTCCACTTACCTGTAGACTGCCTGCCTGCTCCATGGGATTAAATCATCAAGAAGCTAGAAACTATTGCCACAGCTCTAGCACCTACAGCCAGTCCCATGGTAGTCATTCCTTGAACAGTTATTACTAATTAATATTTTACAGATGAGAGGACTAAAAGTGAGAGCTGCAGAACTTGGTGAAGGTCAACAACTACACATTTGCAGAACCAGCAGCTGACCTGGGCAGGGCCTGTAGACCCATGGCCAATAGCCTGCAGGTTCATTTCAAGCAGATCCCAATGCATGCACCTGAAATGAAAGACTAGCACCTTCACAGATGCATGTTCTCATGTGAGAAGAATATGCAAGGGTACCCCAAAGAGCAAAAGTAAAGGCTGTCATTCTCCCCTGGATACCTGGAGAAATGTTGTCAACCGCTTAGTGTCATTTATATGTACATTTATTGTTTTCTAAGGCAGGCCGATCTGAAAATACTGTGCTGCCACTTGCCTAAGATTTAGACTTTTTATCTCTTTTTTTTTTTTTAAGAAGAAAGCTAAATTTGATGCTTTCATGTGCTAGGTCTGATGAACTATATTCTGGATTACCTTTTAAATACTTACCACTAGAAAGTTACTAATAAATGTGGGAAAATGTGGTTTTCTAGCACATAATTGTAAGCCCGACCAAGAATGATCTTATCAATCTAAAAATATAAGGTAGGCTAAGAAAAGGATCTTTATTTGTTCCACTTGGTGAAAAATCTCAGGCCTCTAAAACAATACATAGCACATAGCAGGTGTTTAATAAACATTTGTTGAAAGTTGACTGATTTGAAAGAATGAATAGGATAATTAGACAACTGTCTGAATATTCTATGCCAGAAACATTTCTTACTGGAGACACACTGAAATTTAAGAGGGGAAAAGTCTTTTCAAGCCCACCGTCATCTTCTCTTCATTACACTCTAAGCCCTGAATAAGCCCCAAAGTGTGAATAAATAGGGAAGTCTTCCCTAGCACAAGGAAAATATGCCTGATAAATGTATCCAAAGAGAAAACTTCAATTACTTTGTCTGTCAATCCATCTTCCTTCCCAAATGTGAAACTGACTCTAAACAAATATATATAGTCATTTTTCTATTTTCTGGGTCATCACACAGAGTGCACACTGCTGCCCCATCCTGGCATTTCCCTCTCTGTCTTTCAAATGGGCACCTACAGCATGATTCAATTCTTAGTCACAATATCTCCATGAAAATTAGCAGCAGCAGCAGCATTCCCAATTCTCCATAGGTAAAACTAAGACATGGATTGCTAAATGAGATTTATGTACTCCCATGCAATACTACCTGGAAAAATACTGAAAGAATTACGTTTTCCCAACACTGATACCCAGTTTCACTTAATTACAGCCTTTTTAGAATTAAGAAAATTTAAGGAGACAACATAGAGTATAAATAGATGTCATGAGTATCAAACAGCTATGGTTACAAGTTATTTTTACATTTTTAATATTGTAGAAGACTTTTATTATTTAATTTATTTTATAAAGCAGGGTTATATTTTTAAGTACATAGAATCTATTAAGTATCAATTATATAGAACTGGAGCACTGAAGCACAAATATACAAAATACCACATTGTCAAACTAGGTAGGTGTTTTTACATCATAAAATGCTTCTTAATGCTTCTTAATCTATGTAATAATTATAGAATGTGATACAGTATATAAAGTGATAGAATATAACAGTACTAACAAAATATTCCAGGTTACTATTTGGAATTTAATCAAGATTCTTGTGCTCAAAGTAGTAATCCTCATGCTAAAGTTCAAGAAATTTCACCATTGTAGGCCGGGCGCAGTGGCTCACACCTGTAATCTCAGCACTCTGGTAGTCTGAGGCAGGTGGATCACCCGAGGTCAGGAGTTCAAGGTCAGCCTGGTTGATGATGAAACCCCATCTCTACAAAAAATACAAAAATTACTTGGGTGTGGTGGTGGGTGCCTGTAGTCCCAGCTTCTGTGGAGGCTGAAGTAGGAGAATCCCTTGAACCAGGGCAGGACAGAGTTGAGGGAGTGTAGAGGTTGCAGTGATCCCTGATAGCACCATCTCACTCTAGCCTGTGTGAAAAAGTAAAACTCCACCTCAAAAAAAAGTAGGGGGAGGAGATGCCAGGTGTGGTGGCTCACGCCTGTAATCTCAGCACTTTGGGAGGTGGAGGCAGACAGATCACCTGAGGTCAGGAGTTCAAGAAAAGCAACATAGAGAAACACCATCTCTACTAAAAGTACAAAAATTATCCTGGCATGGTGGCAGGCGCCTGTAATCCCTTGGGAGGCTGAGGCAGGAGGCTGAGGCTACAGTAAGCGGAGATCGTGCCATTGCACTCCAGCCTGGATGACAAAGGGAAACTGTCTCAAAAAAGAAATGAAATTTCCCCATTGCTACTAGAGAAGATCAACTGATATGAAATGAATCACTTACTCACTGATAAAAGAGAAACTAGGTTTGGCATAGTTTCACCATCAAGAAAACCATTATGGATCAGAGCTAGCAGAAAAGTTTAATTTTCTATAACAGAAATGTTCACTTGAAATACAAAAATTTGAATAGCAGTTAGTATTTTTTTTGCCCTAAATATGTATTTCCAGAGCTAACGTCACTGCTCCAGAGTAGTTATCAAGCCAGCCTGCATAATGCTCCAAACTACATTTTTTTTAATGTGGTTAAAAATAACCTCATGCATGAGGAAAACAAACCTACACACTGAAGCACTAACTTTTAAAAAGACACAGAAAAAGTAAAAAGCAAAAAATTAGAATGAAATGTTAAGTCTCTCATTGCCATAACTTTCAAATTCATCTTGATAAACAATTGTTATTATTCTTTTATAAAGACAGGGTCTTCCCATGTTGTTCAGGGTGGTCTCAAACTGCTGGACTCAAGCAACCCTCTCACCTCAGCCTCCCAAAGTGCTAGCATGACAGGCATGAGCAACCTCACCTGGCCCTTGATGAATTATTTACTTATCAGAATTCCATGAATGTGACAAAGATTTAGGTACTAAAAAATAAAGAAAATCACACCACAATGCTTTTCAAGAGATAGCAAATTTAAGAAAACAAAAGATAAAATTTCTAATAGTGTCTGTTTTTCTCAACTTCTGAAAGTGAGAGAAAATGTGAAATGTTTGTATATTAATAATTCTATGAACATAGAAAACAACAATATAAACCACGGGTCCAAAACAACAATTACATGCTGATGCCAAAATGGTCTAAGACACGCATCAGCAAAATTTTTCTGTAAAGGGCCAAAGTGTAAATATCTTAGACTTTGTAGACCAAACAGTCTCTGCTGCAAGTACTAAACATTGTCACTATACCTTGAAACCAACCACAGGCACTATTTAAACAAATGAGTGTGGCTGTGTGCCAGTAAAGCTTTACTTGTGAACATTGCATTTTGAATTTCACATCACAAAATTTTATTCTTTTTGCTTTTTTTCAGCTATTAAAATACATAACAACCACTCTTAGCTTACAAGCCACACGAAAACTAGCAGCAAACTGGATCTGACTAGCAGGACAGTTTGCCAACTCTTGGTCTAAAGTGTTACGGAACCAACCTTTATACATGAGACAAATACACATATACATGAAATAATAAAATCCAATAATATTTTACATAAAGGTAAAAAATGTGCCCTCAAAAAGCTATGGTTCTATCTGATTTTTTCCACCCATTTACCCTGAAAAATTCATAAGAATCATTTGTGTTTTAGCATGGGAAAGCCAGTTTTGGAATCTGTTTTTGAAAAGAATAAATCATATTGCACACATTAATGGAAAAGGAGAAGAAGAAAAATAAGGTAAAAACTCCTCAAACTAAGTAGCATTTAACACTTATGGCTATATATACATACTGGAAACTCAGTTTAAAAATCTAGACTTTAGGACAGTACATGCATGTTTATAAGATGCTGTTTCCTCACTTCTAACAATATTGCTTTAAGAATGTAACTCCTCACTTTGGTCGATGGGTCAGCTGGGCACATCTCCACATTCTTTTATAACAAATTGGGTTTACACTGAGAAAATGCTTTTAGAATACTTTCAGTCTATAGCACACTTAATTACATATCATTTTAGATTGGTCACTAACCATAGAATCTACCTGGGGAAAAAAGTTACAAAAATATGAAAGAATCATTTCTTATAATACTTCCTTTCCTACAATAATTACCACCAGGTTTAGTATACAATGGGGCTCAAAAACAATTCCTAATTACTAAAGTTTGCTTAATGAGTAGTAAAAAAAGAAATACCAGTACTTTCAGTTCTATATTATGGCAAAAATATTTAATCTGATGGAGCAACAATAGTTTTCTGAATTCCCATCTGCAGCCATGCACGTAAGCACAGACAGAGGGGTTGGGGAACGGCCAGTCCTTCCCTTTCCTCACTCAACTACTGACACCTCAACCACTCTCAAGTCCAAACAATGAGCTACAATCTGTTTGGGAGTGAAGGTCGAGCACACCCCTTCTGTAACTATCAGAAATAAGACAGACTTGACGAAAGTGTTACAAGACATAACACTCAGAGATCTTATGCTACAAAGGCCTAATATTAATTATCAAGTATTCTATTAGTCAACAGAAGAATAAATAATAAGAAAACATATAAATGCCTCCACGTCATTCTTCTCAAGTCAGAAGAGCCTTCAGAGGCCATATATGTACAACATCACTTCCCTTTCATTCACCTTTGTTCTTTCAATTACCTAAATGGCTGTGCCAGGATACAACTGGCTTTGATCTTTATTATTATTTTTTTAATGGCCTGTGATAGAAACCTATGCTTTTAATATTTTTAAACTTGACAGCTTAGTCTGAGATGGGCCACTGAAAAAAAGAAAAGGACAAGATGAAGAAATGATTTCTTTGGCCTCATTTATCAAAGGAGGTGAGTTATCTCATGCCAAAAATATAATCAGGAGGGCCTAGAAAAGATTCCGAAATACTTGGGCTTCTTTTTAAAAGTTAATTTTTTCAAGTGAAGTTTCAATCTAAGAACAACAATAATGAAATCAACTACCTAATGTTAAATATTTCAAATTTTTTATCAAACGAGAAGTTAATAGACAAAGCAAGAGTGAGTGCACTCTTCTGGGGCAATCTACCAGGAGTAAAGCTAAGGGCCCTCCCCACTCTCATGGCCTTAGCCCACCCAGCTCTCTGGATGCAGGCTGGATCCTCTTGAGAAGGCAGGGAAGATCGAAAAGCTATCAGGGGGAGACACTTGTTTGGGAAACGACAGCCCCACAGGAGGAGTACAGCTGTGTCTTCCTCTTCCCCTCTCCCTATCACTGACAAGAACAGAAGCAGGAACTGGAATTTGGAAAAGCAACTAAAGCTGATTTAAACAGTCATAGTCAACAGCACACACACATACAAGAGAACAGGAGAGACAGAAAAGAAGAGTGTGAGCTGCAGCTGCAAGGAAATAACCAACAGCTAGAAAAGTTTTGAAGTCCAGTGAAACCATAGTGATAAAGAGCTCAATGGATGCTCCCTTCTTTGAAGTTACATGAAGTTAAATGTGGGAAGGAGAGGGCAGGAACACAGTGGGCATCATACTGTCAAAGCTTAGTGAGAAAATTAAACTCTACTTCACATTTAAAAACTGCCTTTATAAGATTACTTACTAATGTAGGTATTCCTACACTTAGGAGCATTAATGAAAAACTTGGTATGTATTAAAAAGTATAAAAATTGTGTTGCAACTGAAATCTAAATCAGAACAACACATTTCACAGTTTGAATCCTGAATAGAGTAAACTCATCACCGAATCTGCACATCTAAAGTCCTTAAAGGGATGTCCAATGTCATAGCCTGAAAGGGGGTCCACTGCACTAATCAAGCTCTAAGCTGATTAGCATTCACCAGTCACCATCTTCCTACTTTTTGCTTCCAGTAAGAAGTAGAATTCTTTTTAATGTTCAGTGGAAGACATCTTATACTCACTAGAAAATCACTAAGCATTTCTTCAGTGCAAAGAATACCCATATTTATATATTGCCACTTTATCTTCAGAACACTTTCAAGTTCACTGGGGATTCTCCCTAGATCTCCCAGGTGCCAAGTGAGCCCCTAAGGTGGAGAAAAGTTGCCACCAAGGTCTCCTATCTGTGATGGATGGAGACTGCTATTTGGATTCCCCAACTAGAGTTCTACCCCTTAGACACATTTACCAGAAGAGATGACAATCTTTTTCTCATATCTGCTGCTTGGGAAAAGATCAAATGGGTAATTCCCACTTACGTAACTAAGGTGTACTTGCAAATAAAAGAAGGATAATCTAAACTTTAAGGGGAGAGAGAGATAAAACTCCTATAACCTGTCCTCTTGTGTCACTCTCACTAGCTAATCCTACTTTGACTGCCACTTTCAAAGACCAACACCTTCATTCATTTAACCAATATCTCATGAACACATACTATGATTAAGACTCTTGTGTTCCTCTTTATTTTAAAACAAAACTTAAAACTAAAAGCAAACCTGATGGCATCCATGGATCGGAAGTTGGTTTGATCAAAGTGTTCATTTGCTCCCAGTTGAAGTCATCATCTTCAGCTTGACTATATCCACATGTGCTATACGGCTCATCAAAGAGGCAGCCACCTAAAATGTAAGAGAATAGAAAGTAATGTAAATACCAACCAGACCTCTGGAATAAACTATGATGATTGCAGGATGCGTTAGAATTGATGCCAAACTAAATGTGACTAGGTCTTTCCTCTCAGGAGCTGTGCATCCAACACTTACTGAATCCTTGCCGAGTGCTAGTGTGCATTAACCATGCCTCACCCACAACATTGTATTACGCAGCTCTTCAAAAGCAATCTAATGTTGGTAGAAGCCAACTGAAGGTAAGATCCGGCTGGGTGTGGTGGCTCACGCCTGTAATCCCAACACTTTGGGAGGCCAAGGTGGGTGGGTCACCTGAGGTCAGGAGTTCCAGACCAGCCTGGCCAACATGGTGAAACCCCATCTCTACAAAAATACAAAAATTAGCCGGGCATGATGGCAGGTGCCTGTAAACCCAGCTATTCAGGAGGCTGAGGTGGGAGAATCGCTTGAACCTGGGAGGCGAAGGCTGCAATGAACTGAGATCATTCCATCGCACATTGATGACAGAGTGAGACTCTGCCACACACACACACAAAAAAAGAAAGACATAAGCAAATTTAAAATTCGTATTTTCCAGATGTATAGGAATTTGAAAAACTGCTCTTGCATTCAAAATGTTAAGGTAACTAACTTAAATGTCCAACATGTTTTCAATGAAGGAAAAATATTTATAATTTGTCCAAAAAAACAAAAAAAAAAATGCTTTCACCACAATCCTGGCATAAGAGTAGAGTACAATAGGCAGTATAAGCCATGGACACAGCTTGCAAAATATTATCCAAAGAACTATTCTAAATCTAACAAAGAAATAGATTTTATTTAATACTTTGAAAATTTGAGGTCTCAAAATTAAAAGAGATGATAAATTCACTTACAGTCCACACAAGTTTTAAAGGCAAAAATAAACTCAAGACTAGGCATGTGGTAAACATCTGCTTAATTCTGGTACTAGAAATGAAACTACTTAAATAAATAAACAAAGATTAATAGAAAATGCAGCATATACATAACAATTCAGCTGTTTCAGCATCAATAACATTCAGTATGTTGATGATTTTGTCCCAACCCATATCCTCTTAAATGCCTCCAGTTACTTTTTATAGTATCAGATCTTTCCTCCATGTTTCACAAGGGGAAAGTGATTAATTAAATTAATCTTAATTATGAAAATTCTAATATCCATCATATAATGCTATTAATCATATTAATTAAAAAAATTATAACTGTTTGCCAATGACAACAATTAAGTGTGCTGGTCAAGAAAACATGAATTCAAGAATATTTTTATATTATATCCACAATCTGTGTCCTGTTGGCAAGAAGATAAGTAAAACAGCCCTATTGTACAACCTCAGAGTGAAAACAGATGTTACAGGTCATCTTGTCCAACTTCTATCCAAATGCTTAGGTCAATTGTACAACTTCCCAGCCCGCCAGCCAGCCAGCCTCTGAACAGATGAGGCACTCAGAATTTTGTAAAGCATCCCGACTATGTAGAACATTCCCTCTTTAAAAGGCCCAAACTCTGCTTCTTGAAATGTATGTCCATTTATCTTTGCTCTATGCTGTGAAGAAATAGTAATTTAAAAAAAAAAAAAAAAAAAAAAACCTTAGCTTTTGCACAGGAAAGCCCATTATTTGAAAAGAGCTGTCATGTTCTAAGTCTTCACTACTTCACGCAACAGGCAAAGTATGCTTTGCTTTCCATAATTCCTGCTACTAGAAGGTTTAAAGACCCTTCAACCATCCTGGCAGCTATTCAGAATTCAACAGGCTACTGCCCTTGACCCCATTCTGTTCTTAACAGTACAGACAGGATGCTGGTCCATTCTCAGCCTCTGTGAGCCTGAAATCTCATACGGCTTTTTCACACCACTGCCATCACGTCATCTTCCTACTTTTGTAACAAGATAAACGGTTTTCTGAATTCAAACTAGGACTCTCCATTTATACTTAATTCCATCTTGTGCTTTTAGTGCATCACTCCAGCCTACAACTCTTAGTGTCATTCAATTTTGGTAATAGCCATCTCACCTAGTTTTGTGTTGTCTGCAAATCTGATGAGCATGCTTTCTACTTCTGCCTCCAAGTCTCTGATAAATAATGTTAAACAGGATAGCATCAAGGAACCTCAGACTGTCTGTCCCAGCTTTCTACCTTTGTCTTAGTTGTTAGCTCCAGACTTGATGGTGAAATTAGTGGCGCTACACACCATCTTCTCTAACACTTTTAATAATGACTTGTTTCAACCAAAGGTACAGCATTAATTCAATGTCTCACTTGACAACTGGTCATTTATATTGCCCTCTTACTAAGTTTTAACAAGTCCAGAAACAAAATGGATTTGTTTAAAATGCATAATAATTTTATTTTTTTTTATTGCATTTTAGGTTTTGGGGTACATGTGATGAACATGCAAGATTGTTGCATAGGTACACACATAGCAGTGTGGTTTGCTGCCTTCCGTCCCCTCACCTGTATCTGTCATTTCTCCCCATGCTATCTCTTCCCACCTCCCCACCCCCCACCCCTCCCCCATTTCCCCCCAACGGACCCCAGTGTGTAGTGCTCCCCTCCCTGTGTCCATATGTTCTCATTGTTCAACACCCGCCTATGAGTGAGAATATACGGTGTTTGATTTTCTGCTCTTGTGTCAGTTTGCTGAGAATGATGGTTTCCAGGTTCATCTTTGTCCCTACAAAGGATGTGAACTCATCGTTTTTGATGGCTGTGTAATATTCCATAGCGTATATGTACCACATTTTCCCTATCCAGTCTATCATCGTTGGGCATTTGGGTTGGTTCCAGGTCTTTGCTATTGTAAACAGTGCTGCAATGAACATTCGTGTGCACGTGTCCTTGTAGTAGAATGATTTATAATCCTTTGGATATATACCCAGTAATGGGATTGCTGGGTCAAATGGGATTTCTATTTTTAGGTCCTTGAGGAATCGCCACACTGTCTTCCACAATGGTTGAATTAATTTACACTCCCACCAACAGTGTAAAAGTGTTCCTATTTCTCCACATCCTCTCCAGCATCTGTTGTTTCCAGATTTTTTAATGATCGCCATTCTAACTGGTGTGAGATGGTATCTCAATGTGGTTTTGATTTGCATTTCTCTGATGACCAGTGATGATGAGCATTTTTTCAGATGTTTGTTGGCCTCCTGTATGTCTTCTTTTGTAAAGTACCTGTTCATATCCTTCGCCCATTTTTGAATGGGCTTGTTTGTTTTTTTCTTGTAGATCTGTTTTAGTTCTTTGTAAATTCTGGATATCAGCCCCTTGTCAGATGGGTAGGCTGCAAAAATTTTTTCCCATTCTGTTGGTTGCCGATTCACTCTACTGACTATTTCTTTTGCCGTGCAGAAGCTGTGGAGTTTGATTAGGTCCCATTTGTCTATTTTGGCTTTTGTTGCCATTGCTTTTGGCGTTTTGGTCATGAAGTCCTTGCCTACACCTATGTCCTGAATGGTTTTGCCTAGATTTTCTTCTAAGGTTTTTATGGTATTAGGTCTGATGTTTAAGTCTTTAATCCATCTGGAGTTAATTTTGGTGTAAGGTGTCAGGAAGGGGTCCTGTTTCTGCTTTCTGCACATGGCTAGCCAGTTTTCCCAACACCATTTATTAAACAGGGACTCCTTTCCCCATTGCTTGTTTTTGTCAGGTTTGTCGAAGATCAGATGGTTGTAGGTATGTTGTATTTCCTCTGAGGCCTCTGTTCTTTTCCATTGGTCTATATCTCTGTTTTGGTACCAGTACCATGCTGTTTTGATTACTGTAGCCTTGTAGTATAGTTTGAAGTCCAGTAGTGTGATGCCTCCTGCTTTGTTCTTTTTGCTTAGAATTGACTTGGCTATGCGGGCTCTCTTTTGGTTCCATATGAAGTTTAAGGTGTTTTTTTCCAGTTCTGTGAAGAAGGTCATTGGTAGCTTGATGGGAATAGCGTTGAATCTGTAAATTACTTTGGGCAGTATGGCCATTTTCACGATGTTGATTCTTCCTAACCATGAACATGGAATGTTTCTCCATCTGTTTGTATCCTCTCTTATTTCGTTGAGCAATGGCTTGTAGTTCTCCTTGAAGAGGTCCTTTATGTTCCTTGTTAGTTGTATTCCTAGGTACTTTATTCTCTTTGTAGCAATTGTGAATGGCAGTTCGTTCTTGATTTGGCTCTCTTGAAGTCTATTACTGGTGTATAGGAATGCTTGTGATTTTTGTACGTTGATTTTGTATCCTGAGACTTTGCTGAAGTTGTTTATCAGTTTCAGGAGATTTTGACAAAAACCACATGATTATCTCGATTGATGCAGAGAAGGCTTTTGACAAAATTCAACAACCCTTTATGCTAAAAACCCTCAATAAACTAGGTACTGATGGAACGTATCTCAAAACAATAAAAGCTATTTATGACAAACCAACAGCCAATATCATACTGAATGGGCAAAAATTGGAAGCATTCCCTTTGAAATCTGGCACTAGACAAGGATGCCCTCTCTCACCACTCCTATTCAATATAGTACTGGAATTTCTAGCCAGAGCAATCAGGCAAGAAAAAGAAATAAAGGGTATCCAAATTGGAAAGGAGGAAATCAAATTGTCTCTATTTGCAGATGACATGATTGTATATCTGGAAGACCCCATCATCTCAGCTAAAATGCATAATACTTTATAATTTAAGGTATGAAATGTTAGAAGACTGCAAACACTTATGAGAAATATTTTCCCTTGGTCGCAAACTCTAATTTTGATATAGAAAACAGCTTCAGTATTGTAGCAATAAGCCCAAATAGCAACAGCACTAATAATATTCAAAAAAAATGAAATCCTCAATTTTGTCAGAGAAGATCCCCCAGTGGAAACAGATAGCACTCAGACGAAAGTCCTACAGTGCGATCTTAAACAGTGAGAAACAGTGATAAGCATCCACAAAACAACTTAAGGCTGGCTACAGACCTGGTTTGCAAAACCACTGTTGCACTAAAACAGAACCACATATAAAGCAAAAGCATGCACATGTGGCTGAGAGCAAACCCAGAAGACTAATACAACGCTGGTGAAAGGTTATAATTTTCCCATTACACAAAGCTCTTCTTATCACTTGAAATGAAACAAATAAAGTATGATATGGTTCTTTCTGGACTCATGAAGGATTATTGAGCTACTGGAAAATGGGATCAACTATGAATTTCATATTGCCCAATAAGGATACATTTCCCTGCACACCAATTTTTAGATCCACCCCTAGCCTTTGTTCAATAGATATGGGACGCCCCCAAAATAGCAAAGATGGTTTATTGAGCTAAAATAAGATGAGATTAAAGCAAATGACATCAGAATTAAAATAACCAAGTAAAGAAAGAACAAGTAAGTTTTCAGTTTTCAGGGCAGTTTTGAGTAGTAACAAAGTGTATAGGTTCTGAGTCAAACATCAGCATATCCCATTTCTTCCACTGTTAGCTTGGTGATTTTAGAGAAATCACTTAGTCTCCCAAGTCTAGTTTCTGTATCTATAAAACAGAGATAACATGTGCCTCGTGGTATTTCTGATGGTTAAATTAGAGAGCAAATGTAAAGTCAGTGTAACAAAGTCAGATATGTTCAACCAGCACAAGTTATAATCAGTTCTTAAATCCTTACAACAAGCACTCTCAGGAGTTCATTTCATTGCAGCTAGTTAGAATATATAATTGAAAACTTTAAAGTACACTTCATGAGAAGATGAAGAGTTATGAGCACTCATATAGGTAATACCCTGTGGGTGCCTCTATTAAACATGGAAGTGCCAAGAACAGGCAGTTAGTGAGGTTCTTCAAGTAAATACTCTGGGGGACAATGAAAAAAATATGATAAGGAGGCAAAGTCCCCTGAAACACAGTAAAAAGAAGCATTTCTAAAAATACAGTCTTCTTGATTTTCTGAATAACAAAGACATATTTTGCCATCATCTAATAGAAGTAATGTCAGCCACAGACTCTACCAAGTTTTCTCCAGTAATGTCACATCTGGACTGGCTCCCAGCAGCCCATGGCTGTACTATAGTCCTCTGTCAAATCGAAGTAAATTATTTCTGCTTCATAGAGGGGAATCAGGACTAAACCAAAGTCATATACAAGATGGAGGAAAGTCGATACAAGCTGGGTGGGGTGGTGGTCTGCATCACCCATTCTCTCTCTCTCTCTCTCTCTCTCTCTCTCTCTCTCTCTCACACACACACACACACACACACACACATACACAGGTGTACATGCATGTCTCCATCATACCTTGAGAAAGGCCTTTCCTTAGCAACTTTGAATACAACACACATATTCTCGATGAAGAACAAGTTACTATACAAAATGAAGTGTCAATGGATGGCAAATACTCAGGTAACTGATGACAGTGATGATTCCTGTACTACAGGGTCTGTTCCAAGACATGCAACTCAACACAATAACATAAAAATGAAATTGATTAAACTGTTAAAACTATAAGAGGCAAGGCAAGTAGAGCAAAGAAAATGGCACTAGGACTCCACCCACCCCCCATCGAAAAAACAAGGGCACTAGAAATATGGCAAGGCCTCCACCCACCCTCCACAAGAAAGAAAAATGTCATTAAGTTCATGTACCAGATGTTATCCACAGATTTCACTTTGAGTTTTGGAGTCGCCAGTGCAAAGAAGAAATTATGACTGATTACACAATTTACAGTATCTGTAAAATAACATATTAATACTAAAACTGATAAAAGGGACTAACATTTACTCAGGACTTGTTTTTCCTCACACCAACTCTATGAGGTAGATACTATGATTCTCATTTTACAGATATGGAAACCAAGGCATAGAAGGTTACACATCGTGCCCAAGGTCTCAACGCTGGAGAGTCGTGAAGCAGATATTTGAATCCACGCATCCAGTCTTAAGGGGCTCATATTCTTAATACCACAGGATAGTATCTCCCAAACTGGAGATCCAGAAGAGACACAACTACCCTAACCCTAATGTCAGAGAGAACTGTCTACTTTCCCAGAATGCTAGGAAGAAGCAATTGCCAACTTGCCTAATTTTTTTTTCTTTAGAGAGATGAGATTTCTCTATGTTGCTGGTTTTGAACTCCTGAGTTCAAGTAATCCTCTCACCTCAGCCTCCCAAAGGGCTGGTATTAAGGCATGAGTGAGCCACCATGCACAGATACTACACATTTTAGAAATCAGAGGAAATGGAGTTGGGCCCCATATTCTCTCCTGAAAATCATAGTTTCAGAACAGAAAAGTCCATAGGCAGAGTAGTAACTCTGCTCAAAAGCGATATTGATTATAACTGTATCTTAGTCACCTTGGTATTTCTTAGAGCAGGACACATGATAAACACCCAATAAAGGTTTTTTAAAAGGACGGGTAATGAATCCCCCAAATTTCTATGCAAAATGTGGCTGTAATTATTTTGCTGGAAATTTCAAAAAAGAAACATAATATACATCCGAACAATGAAAACAATCTCAACCTTCCTCCACAAACCATCTAGCCCTGTCGTGGCACATCCCAGGATGAATCAGCTGCAAAATGTGACTCAATCAATAAACTTGTTCATTTTTCTAGTATGGTTGAAAACTATAAGCAAGTTAAATGTTAATAAAGTCTCCACAAATTACAGCTTTCGATCTACAAACGTTGAACTTTTTTTTTCCTGGCAATTATTAGATAGGAAGGCTAGTTGTCCAGAAAGGTCATTCTTGATTTATGAAAATAAAATATTGTCACTTGCATAATAGAGGATATTCATCTTTTTCTTTTCTTTCTTTGGGACAGCTGAGGATGATTCAGTTGATCCAAGAGTAATATGAAATCAGTAAGGCATAAGCTATAAAGAAAATGGCCCATTTTCACCCCAAAGGAAACCTTATGTGACCATTCTACATCCTAGTGAAGCTTCAGGTCTGGAGACAAAACAAGGGAAAACAAATTGACAAGAATTAGAGTCCACCATTTAGAGCAGCATATTAAAAATTGTGTTTTTCTTGTGACTCACAGTCATGACGTCTTGACTCAGTACATGTAAATCATTTGTACACTTTAAAAACCACATTTATCTCTACTGAGATATACAAATATTTATCATTCTGTTCTAAAAGGAGGTTCTAGATCCACTAAATTGATTTCAAGATCCTTCAAGATTCCTACTTGTATTCTTAAGGTTTTAGGGTAAGAGCCATCACCCAGGACTGTTAATTTAGCTTGAAGTTATCCATCAACACTACTTTGTGTGAGCACTGCCATGCAGTCTAATGGCAACCTGTGAGTTACAAAGTTTTCTGATATCAACAGCTACTATTTCGTGAACATAGATCATGTGCCAGTCGGATTCTGCCTAAGGCATGTCATTTACGCCTCATAACCAGTGTAAGACTTTTATCTTAATATGTCTGAATCAATTCACACATTACAAAACAAAAAACGTGCAAACATACACATATATTATCTAATTTTAATTTTAAAAAATTCTAAAGCCAAGCATCTATATTCTTTGTACCAGTTATCAATGTATGATACCTCTTAGCTCTAAAATCCAATTTTCATTTAAAAAAATGTATCCAAGCCGGGCGCGGTGGCTCAAGCCTGTAATCCCAGCACTTTGGGAGGCCGAGGCGGGCGGATCACAAGGTCAAGAGATCGAGACCATCCTGGTCAACATGGTGAAACCCCGTCTCTACTAAAATTACAAAAAATTAGCTGGGCATTGTGGCGCATGCCTGTAATCCCAGCTACTCAGGAGGCCGAGGCAGGAGAATTGCCTGAACCCAGGAGGCGGAGGTTGCGGTGAGCCGAGATCGCGCCATTGCACTCCAGCCTGGGTAACAACAGTGAAACTCCGTCTCAAAAAAAAAAAAAAAAAAAAAATGTATCCAGACAGTTTAACTATGTTTTCTATCCCAATGGGCAAGAAGGTAAAGCTTTCGTCAGTAGAGGGTACAGGAGAGATCCTGCAGGAGGAAGGGGGGCCTCCCTGAGATACCTGGCAGGCCCCTCAGCACACAATGCAGGGTCGCCCTCCAGCCTGGCTCCTTCCACAGCAGCAGCTTGCAGCTGCACAGTGCCCCAGTGGTTCTGCAGCAACTGCCTCCAGCAGAACATTCCCTATGAACAGCTTTCACATCCAACCAGAGGACACACTGCCTCTGAGTCCTGTGAGTATAGCTCAATAGTAACTCCTCTGCCATCCACTGAGCCACACAGCCTTGCCCTGGATCTCAGCAATGGAACAGTCTCCTCCTTGGAGGTCTGTCTCTGCCCCAGGCTAACGTCTGCTCCATACATCCACTATTCCTTTTTTCTTCAGCTCTCCTTAGTTTGTACTATCTCTTGTATTCTAATACTCCGTTACAGTTATTTAGGCTTTAAAAATAAATATTTCCTGTTTAAATTACTATGTTGTTTCTCTCTCCTAATTGGATCCTGATCAATACATTCTTATTTTTACAAATGGCAGTTTAGAAGCGTCAAATCATCTACCCAAAGTCACAGGAGCTTCAGTGCAGGACTAGCAATTCAAACAAGGTCTGTACTCAAAGTTCTCACACATTTTCACCAAGCTCTAGAAAGTGAGTCAACAACAATTTATGGTGCTTATATACGAATTGTTCGGTGATTTGCGTTGTAAATAAGCTCTTAAAAGTGCTGTTTCTAAGAAGCCAATAGAGGACAATCAAATGTTAATTTCATAAACTTGTAAGATACACACACATTTTGAATTGCTCTGCCTTTAAAAGGTTAAACTGACTTACATACACTAGATCATTCTTCCTGCTATAATTATAGTCCATTTAAAGTTATTTTGTAAAAAGACTGTAATACTCCTTGATGAGTTTTCTGGAACATTTTGCTCATTTGTTCCAAATACAGAATGACCCCATTTAAAGCAGCCTTTATCAAATGCAAAAAGTATGAAATGGGTCTCTCTATAGAGAAGGCAGATCAAAAAATAGTGCTACAGTGCCCCCCAAAAGAATTAATGTTATATATTTTATTTTCCTAAATTACACGAAATCTCAGATGATCCTATTTATTTCAAATTAAAAACTGTGTAGAATAAATGGCCATAAACTACACAACGCGAAGGATAAACAGAAAGTGAGATTTAATAGACATAATTATTTTAGGAGTATTAAAAAAAACTATACCAACAGAGCAGAGGTCCTGCTTTCTTCTTTTAAATCACAGTGACTTCTACATTTAACTGCCTGCCAAATAGAAGTATATAATGCTTCTTAAACTTTGACTGTGCCAGTGATGTTTAGTGAATCAGACACTAAGCATTATAGAAATGCTCTTCTACATAATTTAATCTAGCAAGCAGTTTTTACACATTGCACAGGCACTTAGATGGCTAATGCTATGCTCTATTATAAGAAGTGCTATTTGCCAATGGATATATTTTATATGATACAAAGGAAATGAGCTGTCTTGTTCTTGAAGTTTCTATGATTTATTATACTTACCCTATCTTCATTTCATATCAAGCCTTGGATTCTAATTTTTTTAAAAGGCTGAATTGCAACAAACTAAGATGTATTTTTCTTATTGTTAGTAAAATTTTCATTAATAGGCAATGGTATTATTTCTATCCCTGAATATTGTAAAGATGCAGCCAAATTACTAGGAACTTTGACTATCTCGATCTTTCCAGATACAAATAAACACCTCATAGAGCCACTATTGGATTTAATTAAACCACCTGCATGAATTGCATGCATAAATGTGAATCTATCTGAATGTAATACTGGTGCTCTTATCCTCTATACCACAACAGTGAAAACGAGAGAGTGTAAAAAATGGTTGTCTGCTTCTATCATAGAAACAGGAATAACAAATGAAAACAAAATGATGAAACAGGTGCCAGAAACGTCTCAGGAAGAAGACAATCAAACTAAATCAGTATTTATGACCTGATCTCTGAAGTCACTCATGTCCTAAGTCCCAAACTAGAGCAGTGATTCTCCAAGTGGGTCCCTGGACAAGCCACCATTACCTGGGAACTCAGAAATGCAAATTATCAGACCTCATCCCAGATCTACTGAGTCAGAACCTCTGGGTGTGGGCACCGGCAGCCAGAGCTTCGACAACTCTCCTGGTGACTCTGATGCACTCTAATGTTTGGTAATCACTGTTCTGGACCAACCTACTTAACTAGAATATTCTGGGAGCAGCCCCAGGAGGAATCCATGGGTTTAAAACAAGGCCCCATAATAATCTAATCACTGATCCGGAAAGAGAGCTCTAGAGATCAGTAGTTTGAAACATTTTTCAGAAGACATCCTTTCTTAAAAAGGTACAACTATTCTATGTGTGTTTATGTATAAATTATAATCAGGTAGTAGTACTCTACATATGCAGATTATTACAAGCATGCATATACTGACCTTTTCAAGTATTACTAGAAAATACATGTAAGTTGAAGTTCAAATCTTTTCCTCCATACATCAATGAATTGTACTGTATTCCTCAAAAAGGGTGTGAAGAAAGTGATTTGGAGATCATTGCTCTAAATAATGCTTTTCGGTCATAAAAACATCTCAGATGAAAAAGGGCAACAGAATAGCACAGCTGGATCAAAGTGTTGAATTCTTTGCTTAAACGTCATGCTAAAAAAAACCCTGATCTGTAATTTTTCTCCTAAGTAGAACTACTCGACAAGAAAAGACATCCTAGGTAGAAAACAATCCTGGTTACTGGTTAGAGATACCCAGGAAATTAATTTTTTAAGAAAAGAATTTCATTTGATGCCAGTAGCACTGCTGCCAGTTTAGTATGATTTACAAATCCATCTCTTGATGATTTTATTAGCATAAAGTCATTATCTGGGACAGCTGATAAACTCCTGAACTCACCAATATGCAGTACAGCCAAACCATGCTGTTTATTCAGCTTAAAACAGCCAGCCAACTGTTTGTTTTCACTGGATATTGATTAACCTAAACTCAACTAAATGTACTTCTCTTAATGAATATTTTTTCTACACATTATATTCATTGGGTAGAATCAAATTATAAGGAAAAAAGCAAACATAGTTTCACATACCCTCTTGGTAAAATATACATTCCAATTTCCTTCTTCTAACATTAACAATGGGGAACCCAAACAGCTGAGTGTATTTAATTGGGATCACAGACCTGAGATACAGTGAGTCCTGGATCTATCAATTACATGTGTCTTGCTCTTGGCATTTAAAAAGAATATATGCAGGCCGGGCACGGTGGCTTACATCTGTAATCCCAGCACTTTGCGAGGGCGAGGCAGGCAAATCACAAGGTCAAGAGACGGAGACTATCCTGGCCAACATATTGAAACCCTGTCTCTACTAAAACACAAAAATTAGCTGGGTGTGGTGGTGCACACCTGTAGTCCCAGCTACTCAGGAGGCTGAGGCAGAATTGCTTGAAGCCTGATGGCGGAGGTTATAGTGAGCCAAGAGTGCGCCACTCCCCTCCAGCCTGGTGCCTGGTGAAAGAGCAAGATTCTGTCTCGAAAAAAAAAAAAAAGACATGCAGTCTTCTTATCAAAGGTATGTTTAACTTACATGATCTCAATGATGAAAAGGAAGGGATGTATACTAGAGAAATCATACAGTTAGTCCAGAAGCCTAACAATCTTATGCTCCAAACATGCTGAAACTAAGAAATTAGAAATATGAACTGGTGCAACTCCACCTCCACCTAGTTAGTCTCTGTTCCTTCATTCTCCAGGCTTTGCCTCCTGTGACATTTCATTGGGGTCCAAATAATTTTAATGCTTAAAGATCAGCATTTTGCCGGGCGCGGTGGCTCAAGCCTGTAATCCCAGCACTTTGGGAGGCCGAGGCGGGTGGATCACGAGGTCGAGAGATCGAGACCATCCTGGTCAACATGGTGAAACCCCGTCTCTACTAAAAGTGCAAAAAATTAGCTGGGCATGGTGGCACGTGCCTGTAATCCCAGCTACTCAGGAGGCTGAGGCAGGAGAATTGCCTGAGCCCAGGAGGCGGAGGTTGCGGTGAGCCGAGATCGCGCCATTGCACTCCAGCCTGGGTAACAAGGGCGAAACTCCGTCTCAAAAAAAAAAAAAAAAAAAAAAAAAAAAAAAAAAAATCAGCATTTTAATTAAAGTGTGTCCAAAATCCAAATCACCGATCTAATCCTATGCTAAAATGCACAAACAGTAATCTGTTCTAATGCCAAGGGGGTGCAGGGAATGACTCTATTGGATTTACTGAGAAACAGTACACTGGTCTTCAACCCAGAAGGTTCCCTAAAGGATCTGTGGATACAATTTTGACCATGAGCAAATCTCTGAGAATTTGGGCCCTATAGAATGTATGACTCCTTTGTAATTTCTATTACCTAACTCCCAGGGAAATGGGGAAGATTGAACCTAGAAGTGTATGTGAAAGTACAGTCACTGTTACAAGGTGATGAACATCAAAGAAAGCCACAACTATGTTTGGTACATGCTAGCTGAAGCAGGAAAACAGTCACAGACATTTCTTTATCTATCTTGCCTATATTGGTTGAGTTACTGCCTCTCTGCCTGACACCTTATCCCCTAAACAACTGCTTAAATTTTTCTTTCAGTCTCCTATTCCTACCATACCACCATTTGAGTTTCAGCTCATGTTTCCATTTGATTTGACCCATTACCTCATACCTGGACTCTGCCCTCTCCAGTATATCCCAAACACTACCAGCAAGCTGAATTTTTGTAAAATACACAGCTGAAAATGCCCTGTCCCTACTTAAAAAAAAAGTAATCAGCCCCTCATTATCCATGGGATAGTACTGAAATTTTAATCATGTGACATCTGTTGTTTTTCTGATTCAACCCCAGTCTACCTCTTTATCTTCATTCCTTGCCACCGCTTCCCTTTAGTTTTATACTTGAGTAATTCCAGACTATCTGTAGATTCACCCCCAATGACCCTCCTACCCATATGCTACCCCTCCGTTCATGTGGTCCCTGCACCTGTTCATCGCCTGTTCCACCCCTACCTCAGCGTCTGGCTGGAAAACTCTTGTGCACTTTTCAAATCCCAGCTCCGACAACACCTCTCCCAGGTACCTGTTGCTGACAGCTTTACACAGATAAAATCAATGACTCCTTCCCATGTGGTAACCATCACTGCCAAATACACATGTTTTCTTGATCTCCTTATCCTACTGCAGGGCAAGGTAACTGTGGACATGCCCTTCTTCTCTATTGCACTGAGAGGTCCTTGAACAACGATAATGTTCTGTTCATCTCTGTATCCCCAGTCCTAAATAGGTGCTTGCCACTCATTAAATACTTGCTAGATTTGACAGAATTTTCTTAAGTTTTCTGTAACAAAGGTAAGAATAAAAACTGTTTACTGCTCTATCTTTATTAGAAAGGAGCACTGAAGGAAAAACATCTAATGGACTCCATACACTGAACACTCTGGCTACATCAAAGGAAGAAGAAATCCTGACTCTAGAGTTTTGCTCTTTTTATCTGACTCATGGCATCTCCCTCCTTCCCCGTCACCATCATTCCTCCTAACTAAGGACTTGTGTGCCAGGCATGATGTCAGGCACTAGGGAGGAAAGGGGAGGGGATAAGAGAAGGAACCCACAGGATGAAAAAGAAGTCCTTGTCCTCAAGGAAGACAACATGTGGAGCATGGAGGAGTTAAAAGGATAAATATGAAAAATGCTAAAAGAGCCAACAGGAAGAACAAAAACTCATCCTGAAGGTCTCTTTTTCCTACATGGGCCAGTTAAAAAAAGAAAACCAGAGAGTCAGCAGCTAAATATAAGAATCTACTAAGATATCAATGGCCCGTTATTCTAAGAATCTGCATAATAAGGCTGTTATTTGGCAGATCTCAGCATAAGTAAACAAAACACACGGACTTTACGTGCATCACACTGGAACTCTGGTTCAGTGCCTCAGTCAGTGTGTCTGCGGTTTTTGTTTTAAACATGAGAAGAATGTCAATAATTACATATTACGTGTATTTCAAATTTATGAGACATACAAGTAGTGAATACATATTCAGTGTCAAATTTCAATACTCAGGCCATAAAGAAAGCATGTTTTAATAAAAAATTATTCCTTATTAATGTTTTAAATAAGGAAGCTCGATTCCATGCAATTTTACAAGTTCTGAGAAACACTTAGCACAAAAAAACTGTGATGAATCAGTTTTCCTTCCCATACTTTTCCATGACCAGTTAGTTGCTAAAATATAGGGAACTAAAAAAAACTAACCCTTCTCAAGGTCAACAGAGCTGAGACACCTTGCTTTTTCTAATTGAGTGTTTACTCAATATTCTATTTACTTTTTAGCATGTATCATTTTACCACTGATTAAATAGAACAGGTGGGCTGAGAGAACAGCCCTGGACCAAGAGGCATATGGTCTGGGCTTCAGTCCTGCCCTTGCCTGTTTGTGGCTTTGGACAAGGCAACCAGGCGGCAGAATGGACCTAGGGTAGAAAGAATGTAGATTTGCCACCAGAAGGAGCATAGGTGAGTCCAACCCTATCTATTTACAAGCTTTTGCCATCTATTCATCTATAAAACCATCTACCTTCTAGAATGATAGAAAGATTAAATAATTCTGTATATATGTGTGTGTTTCTATCAACACATACATTATACTGTGTAACTATAGCTACGCAGGATTCACCTACCTATCTAGCTACCTAGTAAATAGTTAACTGTGGGCTTCCTTTCCTTTCTGGGTTTCAGTCCTGTCTATAAAAGATACTTAGATCACTGAGTTTTTCACCCTGTGATCCTCAGAACCCTCAGGCTCTCTGAGCCCATGAAGGCGAACCCAGCACAGGCTCTTCTAAAACCCTACTTCAACCAGATATATTCAACTTTCATTTAATTAAAAGTTGGGGTACTCTGGGCAACAGAAAGATTAGGCCACAAAAAAAGTGAATATTTAACAATAAAAATACTAGATTCTTTCAGACCTAGATTATCTCTAAGGTAATATTCCCACTCTAAGATTGCACATGCTATTATATTTTCTTCTCTTTCCTTAAATATAATAATTCTTTATCAGTAATATAATTAAGGTAGATCAGGTGGATTGTTGGCTAAGTGACTATAATAGAAAAACTAAATAAAACAATGTTAAATATATAAGCAAGAAGAATGCTGTGGCCGGGCACGATGGCTAACGCCTGTAATCCCAACGCTTTGGGAGGCCGAGGTGGGTGTACCACAGGATCAGAAGTTTGAGACCAGCCTGGCCAATATGATGAAACCCCATCTCTACTAAAAATGCAAAAAATTAGTCAGGCGTGGTGGCACGTGCCTGTAGTCCTAGCTACTCGGGAGGCTGAGGCAGGAGAATCGCTTGAACCCCGGAGGTGGAGGTTGCAGTGAGCCAAGATCAAGATCATGCCACTGTACTCCAGCCTGGGCGACAGAGTGAGACTCTGTCTCAAAAAAAAAAAAAAAGAAGGATGGCCAAGCTCAATGTTAAAGAAAAGAAGCAGTAGAAGAAGAGAAGGCAGAAGAGACCCTGGTGATATGAAGATCAGTGCTAGAGCTGGCCAGGCTCCTGGTCTACTATGAAAAAGTAAGAAACTCGAGGTCACAGGACAAGGCATCCAGGATTGTCAATCCTACATGGGCGGCAACCCATTTTAGGTGACTGTTCCTATCCCAGTCAATCCAAAATGATGACATCATATTTGCTGAAAAGATCACTGAAGAAGACCTAATATTATAGCTTCCGTAGGATTCTCCTTAACCCAACCCTCTTCGCAGCCTCTGCTTACTAATGTCTAAAATTATTTGAATAAGTTTGAATTTTTCCATCTGTAACAGAGGCTTGAAATTTAAAACTCAAAAGAACATAATATGAAAATGGCTTCATATAGCCAGTCCTCTAACCACAGCTACTCAAAAAAAAAAAAAAAAATTTATTTAGACCTATTGTGCATAGGGCCACATAAACAATCCACAAGTACAGATAACTAGATATTAGATATTTTTTATTTTATAAAGATTACATAAGAATATTAGACATATGAAAAGTGGGTGGAAAATTAAGTTTCATAAAAGAAAACAGTATCAAATTCAATGACTTTATAATATGCCTGGGATGAGCCTTATATACATCCAGAAACTATTGGGATATGTCTAATATACGAAGAGAGTGGGGCATTCTGTTTCTCAGGAAGCTTTTTAAATTTTCATATGGCTGACTTGTAAGAACCTATGGATGCTGGGTTAAGTTAACCAAAGTGTCACGGTATATTTGGTTTTAATAGTCAGAGTGGGTGATTTTATATTTGATTATCTGTGGCTTGGATCTCTCTTTGAGATATTTTTGAAATACCCTTATTGTTGGCCCTTGGCCATATTGGACACTTACCTTTAACAATATCTAACCTAGTACTGTGTATGTTGTGAATAGAGAATAAACCCTTGTGGATCGATATAATATTGACTGGGCTTAAGAAATAGTAACCCTTCATGGGGCTAGAAATTTGCCTAGAGGAGGCTTCACAGACCAGCTCAATTTCTGTAAGGTTTAAACCAATGATCAAGTGTGGTGCTTAGGAACTGCAACCCCCTGCTGAAGGACAAGCTACAGTTACCAGCTGATAGCTCTGTCTCAGTCATTACCAGGAAACATACACGATCACAGAGTCCCTCCAACAGAGTTATTACAATCCATTTGCTGCACTGAATTTGCCAGTATAAACAATATGTTCATTTTACCCTGGGATTAGGGGAGAAATGAGGGTGTGTACACCACTTTTAAGCAGTACACTTCACTGATGCAAAAATTCTTGGGTTGGGAGTGAGTAAAACCAAGTTGTATCAATCTCATTTTTCCCCATATGATCTATAAACTTCAAAGAGATGTTTATCACAGAAATACAGACAAAACCTTAACCATAGGAGGGTAAAATGTGGCATCCTTACTGATAATTAGCAATAAAGACCTTCATTCTACTGAACTTTAACATATTTTTAACTTCAGAATTAAAAAGTAAAACCCAGGGGAAACCAGATTTAATTAGGTCAGGAAAAAATGTGGACTTGAAATGTTTCCCAAAAAAACCTGTAATAGACAAATTGTTAATTGCAAGAGCCACTAAACATTGTATGTCCTTTAAACACTGAGATATTAACACAAATATAAATCCTGATTTACAAATTGGGTGGTAAGCCTTCACTTCCCTAATGTGTTTCCAGTAGGGCTCCTGAAAACACCAATTCCTATCACACAAAATGTTTCTTTAAAGGTTACTGATCTCCACCATTCCTGCCATGGTGCTGCTATTCTCATTCTGGGTTACAAGCTTTTCTCTTAGCTCAGTGATTCTGAAACTTTGGGGAGCTTATGGATCCCTTTGAGGATATGAACAGAGATACCCAGGATCTACCTCCCTAGAACAAATGTGTATCTGTGCAAATTTTATAATTCCTTGGATTATAAAGTTCTTGAAGGTAATTCAACACTCACTCAAAGTGTGCTTCACTGGCCACCTGCATCAGAATCACTGGGATAAATTACTAACACATAAATCTTGAGTATCACTCTAGATTTATGGAATCAGAATTGTTGGGAGTGCAGTTAGGGCTCTGAATTTTAGGATGCATCCCCAGTGATTATGCCATTAGTTAATGGGCAGGTTAATTATGCCACTGGTTAATGCCACAGCTCCTCTGCTGTGGCCATTTTGCTATGTCATGCACTCAAAATTCCCTGAGAAGTCCAAGCTCTTTTATCTCCCCATGACTAAAGGGCATCTTCCCCATCCTTCTGCATCCCCACCCACTCTTCACACTGGGCTTGGGATACCCCATACCCACTCCCCTGAAACCATGCACATCAAGCTTATATTCTGGAGGTACTTCTCACCTACCATCCCAATAAGCTGCTGCTCACTCATCCATTAAGACCCATTGCCACATAATGTACCAGCAACCTTCTTTCTCTATTCCTGAGTTATTCACTTTTCACTTCATCCCCACAATTGTTTCCCCTTATCACCCTATACAGTGTATATTTTTACTTGGCTTCCCAAAAACAGGTGAGCCCCGCAGGCTTACTAAAGAAACACCCACCTGCTGCTGGCTGCCCAGGAGTCACTCCCTGACTATGGTAGCAAGACTGAAGGATACCCAACTTACATTTCTACACTGGAACACAGAATCATGTCATTCTCCATGGGTGAAGCTGACTTTAGGTAACACCCAAAGTACTGTGCAAATATGGAAAACTAAGGCTGATTCATTAAAGGCAACCAGTCAATAATCAAAAACTCCGGATTCATCTGACGGCACTGTTTAGCACAGTAAGAGACACCCGACACAGAATCCTGAACCTTCAGTTTAATTTAGTCAGGAATACAGGACACCCGTGTGACCTACTATAATTCAACATTGTAACCATAAGGTGACACAGTATCAGAGAATACTAAAAGGCTATACTTCAGATTAGGAAGAACAAGGAAGAATTCACAGAGGAGAAGGCATTTAAGGTGTAGCTAGGAAGCTGGGAGAAGATCTGAGGGGAACATACAGAGTATTCCAAAGAGCCTTAACAGAGGACAGGTGGCCCGTTACGAGAAGGCCATGGTGTGTGCATGGAATAAAAGCTCACTGCAGCACAAATATTTAACACACGGCTGAAGATCAAGCTATGAAGATGGATGACAGCAGTGTAGGCCAGACTGGGGTCCACAATGGGCAGGAAGGAAACTATCACACTGCCACAGTCATGATTCCACCATGGCCAAGCATAGCAACCTGGCCAAAAAAAAAAAAAAAAAAAAGGAGGGCAAAAACATTGTCCTCACTTCACAATACAAGGGAAGCCATCCGAATGATATGACTTGCCTGCAATCCCAGAGCAGACAATGGGGGAAGTCGGACCGTTGGTTTCCTAACACCTAAAAGGCACATTTTCCTTATTGTATGTATTATCTATTGTATATATAATCATTATATACAATCATAGTGGGATGACTAGTCCATGAACGCTCCTTACATATATACCACGTAAGTAAATTGCATCTCTACTGAAAGACACACATTAGATGTCATCCTTGAATTTTATAGCCAAACAGCACTGACATCTCAATGCCACTGCAAATCCTTTATAGACTTATTAAGCAAAGATGTGATGGTAACAGAAACAAATTAATTAACAAAAGGCATGGAGAAGTGAGATTTATTTTCTCAAATTGGTATCAGAGAAAATTCCTAGTATCAACTATCAATAATTCTGCCAAACAAATCAATCCTTTACAAACTAAAGCATGCTAATTAAGCAAGAGCTCTTGGAGAGGCAATACAGTGCACTAGGCATGTTTACAGAAGAATGGAAGATGCACAGAATTAACTTCTTGTTTGCTTTTCAATCTGATCAGAAATCTAACTAGAGAAATCTAACCTAACACTGAAAGCAACCACAAGGAACCATCAAGAAAACAGACACACGGGAAGGGTGCTCAGAGATCAAAATCTCTCTTCAAAATTGAAAAGCAATGCTAATGTGCTCCAGACTCAGAATTGCTGTACTAGAAAGGAAATTAATATCAAAGCTGGAACAGCATCTACTGTTCCACTCAGTAAGATGACAACAATGAAGTTTGGCCGAACAGTATAAGGAAATACAGGAATCTGATGGAACAGAGGAAATGAAGACAAATCTTGCAAAGAATTCAAAATGGAACAAAGTTGTGCAACTTATGCCTGTACAAGTGAAACACTAGAGGGAGAACAAGTTTTGTGGTGAAAACAGTATGACCACAGCAGCCTTTCAACTTAAAAGTCCATATTCTTCAAATTCTCACCTTAGCTGCCCGCACAGCGAGCAGCAGGTAAAGAACCAGTGCAAAATAGAAAATCTGCAGAACAGCACAAATATAATTAGTATAACCTATCACTTTTTGAAGGTAGGATTTTCTAAATAAAAGGCTTAGCTATGCGTTAGACCAATGATATTTAAGAAAAGCAACCAGGAAATGAGGGCAGATTGTTTTCATCTCATTTTACAGTTTAAAAGCCAAATGACACACACAGCACAAAATAAAATTCTTATACCTGTTCTCATATCCTATTTTTGCTTCAGACCCAAATTCAGTCAGCCGCCAAGTACCTTAGTTATCCTTCCATGTGGGCCACACGTGCCCCTCTCCTCTGCTGTGGCAGGAAGACCATCCTTATCCATATCCCAAAAGCTGTGCTGCCATTTCCTCATTCCTCTTCTCATTTCCAGTCCTCCTTCTCACTGTATAAACTTCCCGACTGAACAGATCACTATATCCAACTCCTTGAAGGACCTTCAAAATAAAAAGTCAAGCTTCTTTTCCACTTTGTTAAGTCCTCTAACTTTCAGCCCTAACCTGCCAAAGTCATGTTTAATAGAGCCTACTTTGAATCTTTCTAGTTCATCTTGTTTTTTCCAGGCAATCTCTATTTTGTCTGTGTTTCTAAGGATAATTCTATCCCTTACTGCAGGGCTACATGTCCCATCACTACTACTAGTTGTTTGATTTGTCTGATTACTATCTTCAAATTCTTGGCCCCAAGTATTACAAAGTATACCCTGGTAAATTTAAATAGAAGAGAGTTTCACCCCAAGGGTCACTGATAAATGGTAAGATTAGAGAAGCATGCTCTGGCAGGGGCCTGAAGAGGAGACATGCACAGGATCAGGCCACAGCACAGTCCGCTCAGGAACACTGGACGCTCACAGCCACTCATCCAGCCTGTGCCCTTTGTAAAAGCCTCACAGTGAATCATCTCTAACTAGTTCAAAGTTCACATTCCCTGCATTAAGCTTCCAGTTGGCTGTACAGAGTCACAGATCCACATTCCAGCTGCCAGGGAGCAGACAGAGGGACTATCCAGCTCCCTGTGGCCTCCTCACAGGGAGGTAAGATCTGCCTTCCATGTGCCTTGGGATTGCCCCAAAGCATCACTGTCCATTCCTGATGCTATTTCTTGAGAGAACAGACAGTGAAATGAATAAACACCACTGCTGCAAGTATGCTATCACAGGGAGTAGGACTGCCAGTTCAATCAAAGGACTTGCTACCTCATTTTCGAGTGGCACGACTGCCTGGCAATTATTCCAGGTAATACGGAAAAGAGGCTGACATCTCAATACTTAAGAGACAATGAAGACAGGCAGGGAGGGAACGTCTTGGGAGCTAGAAGGCTGGCCTATGGCGAATGATACTGGTGTCTACTGGTTTACTCTTCACATACTCATTGTTCACCTATTTTCTTGCTCTATGTGTCCATATTTATTTTAGATCCAAGTACCTAGAAGAGGATAATTTGCATTCTATGAAATTCTGCCTATAACAAGCACACAGGAAATGTTGGATAATTGCACAGGGTCTCTTTAAACTGCTCGGTACAAGATCCAGCAGAGTGCTGTGCACATTAGGATTCTTAAAAATCATTCACTAATGACAAAAGCTGTGAGGTATATGATGAAAAGGGTAAAGAAGAAATAGAAAACCAAAACACAACCACACAACACGGACTAAGACTTAAAATGTCAACTGATCTATATTTGACAAGAAGTTCTAAAGCATTTTCGCATACTGAAAATATTAGCTTGTCATTTTGAAAAATAAACCACAATAAAAAGGAATACTGCACCCATAGAGATGTATGGGGTAGGCTTCCAGCATACACATGAAGCGTTACCCTACTGGTGCCAAAATGAAATAGGAGGAAATAGGTCAAACACGAGGAAGGGGGGAAAAGGTGAGTAAAGGCAAAAATCCAACAGTGTAGCAGGTCCCAAAATGAAATAGTGTGCAGACAACCAAAAAAATAAAATAAAATTATAAATGAAGCCAACAAAGAATGGTATAACTCCACCAAAAACATTAGCAAATATGGCCAAAACAAAATGATATAAACTAAGATTAAAATGGCAGTTGAAAGAACAGTAAATTTAACCATTTAAAACTTCTTAAAGGTGTTACAGGAAAGAAAGTCTGCAGTTATAAACTCACTCTGTTGATTCAAGCCTGTTTGTATTATATACAGTGAATTGCAAAGGAATTTGATACCTATTGATCTCTTACTATGTTGCATTGACTTAACTTACCTCAACACTCACACTCAACAACCCTACCACACAGGATGTCTGTGCTCATTTAGCTAATGGACAAACCAAGACTTGGAGGAAAAAAAATATTTCTCAAGATTATATAAGCAAGTTAATGATAGTAACTAGCACTCAAATCAAGATGTGTCTGCTTTCAAAGCTTATTTTTCACTCTTACAACATGCTGCTTGCTCTTAAAATGTAGAAAATATATGTATACATATATGTATATATAGACATACATATAATTCTGACTTTACTTTCACTCAAAATGAACGAAAATATCTACCTCTATACAGTCAAAACAATACAGACACACATAGAAAAAGGGAACCCATACCACCTCAATTTTTTTCTTTCACAAATGTGGATGCAAAGATTACCGACTAGCTCTCAATGGATGATTTACAAAACTACCAGTTTTTCCAAACATGCTCAGCCAAATACGTATGGCTAGAAAGAGACCTGTATCCCCTTCCAAACTGGATCTGGTTCTCTGCTAAATCAAAGGTTTGCAAGACTGCTCCTCCCTATCTCATTCATCACAGCATTACCAGAATCTGCCCTTCCCGGCAAATCATTAAACTCCTAAATAATTTTTTATTTTAAAGAGGGGTTTTCATAAAGAATACTTTAAAAAGTAAACAAAATAGATTTTAAGCTAGAAATCTCTATCAAAGTAACTAATAAACTTAGAAAATACATTCATTCCCAAGTGCCTAACTAAAAGGCCAAAAAGCATCTAAATACGCAGTTTTCTCTGAGTATTGTTGCTAAGACACACAAGTCTATGTTTAAACTTAATAAAATTTATAAATTAATAAAATTTAAAATTAATAAAATTCTTTAAATTTAATAAAATTTAAAATTGGTCGGACGCAGTAGCTCACGCCTGTAATCCCAGCACTTCAGAAAGTCGAGGTTGGTAAACCACCTGAGGTCAAGAGTTCAAACCAGCCTGGACAACATGTTGAAACCCTGTTTCTACTTAAAAATACAAAAAAATCAATCATTAGCCGGGCAAGGTGGCACACACCTGTAATCCCAGCTATTCAGCAGGCTAAGGAAGGAGAACTGCTTGAACCCAGGAGGCAAAGGTTGCAATGAGCTGGTATCATGCCACTGCACTCTAGCCTGGGTGACAAGAGTGAGTCTGTTTCAAAAAATAAAAATAAATAAAATCTAAAATTAACCATTACTGTCATGTTTCCTACTTTTTGAGATCATAGAATCTTTTTTAAAAAATAATATATTCAAAGCCTAGCGCACATACTTTTCAGAATGTCATACAGAATAAGCTCAAATGACATTCAGAATCGTACCTCAAAGATGATCAGATCCTGAAAACACGAACAAACATTTAGCTGAATTCAACTTGGTTTAGTAACTTAGGCAGGAAATTTGGCTAATCCATACAAGATGAGATTTTCAGTAAGAGGTGAAACCAAAAAACATTAATTCTGTATGTGTGAATTGGAAAGGAAACAGGGAGAAAAAGAAAAATAAAAAAGATGTCATTAGGCTTGGTAAATACCAGAAAGAAAAGTCATTCGGTCAACCACTTTGCATGGGCAACCAAATAAGGTCTCCCTATGTTCCCATGAAACTTGCACTTCACGTTGGAGGCACTCAGTACACTTGGCATTATTTACTCAGCGTAAAAGAAAGGACAAAAACTGAGAAAGCATTTTTTTTTCTTTCTTTTGTTGGAGACGAAGTCTCACTCTGTCACCCAGGCTGCAGTGCAATGGCATCAACTCGGCTCACTACAACCTCCACCTCCAGAGTTCAAGCAATTCTTCTGCCTCAGCCTCCCAAGTAGCTGAAACTATAGGCATACACCACCACGCTGGGCTAATTTTTATATTTTTAATAGGAATGGGGTTTCACCATATTGGCCAGGCTGGTCTCAAACTCTTGACCTCATGATCCGCCCACTTCAGCCTCCCAAAGTGATAAAGATTACAGGTGTGAGTCACTGCACCCGACTGAGAAAGCATTTTCTATTAGCTAGAGAGGAAGGTATGTGGAAATTTTTCACAGAGGAAGAATTAGGCCCTCGAGAGAGAATTGACAGACTAAAGGCTTTTGCAGTAGTTTGTGTAGGACAGATATATACTAGGTGCCTGGAAGTGTGCAGGTCTCACCGCAAAGATGAATCTCATTTAATTCTCTATCAGGACGTAGCAACACCATCAATAAAAAACTGTATAATACTTTACAAGTGAAGAAACTGGAGTTTGGAAGGAATATATTTTCTACCCAAAGTCACACAACTTGGACATGAAAAACTGGATTTTCCAGACACAGGTCTAATTTTAAAATAACATGTAGAGAACACGACTCCTGACTCCTTTTGTTTTCGAATGAGAGAACATGAAATCAATTACCTGAAATGGCATGGTCGATAAAGGTAGATTATGGCAGTGGCAATGTATTTTTTTTTTTTTTTTTGAGACAGAGTTTCACTCTTGTTACCCAGGCTGGAGTGCAATGGCGCAATCTCGGCTCACCGCAACCTCCACCTCCTGGGTTCAGGCAATTCTCCTGCCTCAGCCTCCTGAGTAGCTGGGATTACAGGCACACGCCACCATGACCAGCTAATTTTTTGTATTTTTAGTAGAGACGGGGTTTCACCATGTTGACCAGGATGGTCTCGATCTCTTGACCTTGTGATCCACCCGCCTTTGCATCCCAAAGTGCTGGGATTAGAGGCTTGAGCCACCGTGCCCGGCCAGTTGCAATGCATTGAGAAGAGTGGGAATGAAGATCAAACCAAGTTAAATACGTGGGTGGAGAGAGAAAAATCGAATGAGATTCTAACATTTTAGGCTATTTAAAACAGCAAAGTGAGTCAGGAGAGGGTCCAGTGGAAATGACTGGAGACACAACCAGCAGACAGGCAGAAATGTCACATTCACCTCAAAGCTGTGGCAGAAATAGTCTGAGTCAAGGAGCACAGGTATTCTTGGGGTGAGCAGAACAGGGCAGAAAGGTAAGCTGGGAAAAAGTGATATTGAACTTGAATGTTAGGCAAGGGCTTATCGCTGAGGCCGATACTTCCCAGTCAGTGCTTCCTGGCCTTCCCCACTGCCATGGCACATACAGAAAGCAAATATCTGTGCATCTCACTGGGGCAAGTGAATAGTCCAGTGTCTGTCCTTCCAGGGGAAGGGGGGCTTTGTGAGGTGGAGGAGGGGGGTTCATCTGGAAGCCATCGGGTGCATAGAGAGCTCTGTTCTGCCACAGGCAGCATCCTTGTCCCTGCCGCAAGGGGCACTTGCTTCCGTTTGATCATTTTTGAACTTTGATGCTCAACTCTGGATGATGAAAGGCATAACCACATTGGGAGTTCAGTTTTGTTGAAGACAGAGGCTGTGAAGGAGGCAGTTCTAGGTGGGTGTGTACTCATACAAAAAGAAGCCAAATGAAGTTACCCGTGGTCATGAGATGGCACAGTTTTTCCAGATTTGTGGGGAAAAGAATGTGTGCTGAAAGTGACCGTTACATGGGGAGGATAAAGTAGGGATGTGGCACAAGAGAGGTAAGAATGTCAGATTTCAGAGTATTTAAGGGTCTTAAATGTAAAGCAGAAAAGTTCTATTGGCTCTAATAGCCAATAAAGAGCCATTCTGAACACCTGAGTAGATACTGGTGCAAGGAATGTTATTCTGCCTGCAGCTGCACAGTATTTACCAGAACAAAAAGAAAGCGAGACTAGACATAGCCGATGAGCACCCAGGTGGTTACCAACATTTAGGATGAAGGGTTAATTCCACAAAGTACCTCAGAGGAATGTGAAAGATGTTATAAAACAGTCTTTAAAGAGCTTGATTTACCAAGAGGCTTAGAAATCACTTGAATGAAAACAGAAACTGGACTCCTTCCTGACACCTTAAACTAAAATTAACTCCAAATGGATTAAAGACTTAAACATAAGACCTAACACCATAAACACCCTAGAAGAAAATCTAGGCAAAACCATTCATGACATAGGCATAGGCAAGGACTTTACGAAAAAAAACACGAAAAGCATTGGCAACAAAAGCCAAAATAGACAAATGGGATCTAATTAAACTCCAGAGCTTCTGTACAGCAAAAGAAACAACCATTAGAGTGAACCGGCAACCAACAGAATGGAAAAAAAATTTCTGCAATCTACCCATCTGACAAAGGGCTAATATCCGGAATCTATGAAGAACTAAAACAGATTTACAAGAAAAAAACAAACCCATTCAAAAGTGGGTGAAGGGCATGAACAGACACATTTCAAAAGAAGACATATATGAGGCCAACAAATATATGAAAAACTGCTCATCATCACAGATCATTAGAGAAATGCAAATCAAAACTACACTGAGATACCAGTGTGGCGATTCCTCAAGGACCTAGAAATAGAAATTCCATTTGACCCAGCAATCCCATTACTGGGTATATATCCAAAGAAGTATAAATCGTTCTGTTATAAAGACACATGCACACGTATTTTCACTGTGGCACTGTTTACAGTAGCAAAGACCTGGAACCAACCCAAATGCCCATCGATGACAGACTGGACAAGCAAAATGTGGCACATATATGTGGGGAACGCTCCCGTGTGAGACCCCTAAAAGGCGTGAGTCTCACTATACGGTGAGTTTGATCCCAAACACAGTTTCCTACTGGAGGCAGTCGAGCTATCCGGAATATAGGAACTGAAAGATGATTGATCAGTTTCTAATATCAACCACAATATCGTTTGGGCCTAAAACTATGCCTTGCTGCTAGACCGAGTGACCCCCTACCAGCAACCAGTTCCTGCTTTTTAACCTTTTTTATGACTCTCTTTTAAGAATAAGTTTTAACCTTTTCTTTACTTACCTGACTGCCTAATGGTTTAACTGTCGATATTTGCAAAGCAAATGCCACCATAAGGGATGGCTTTGATTCCTGACTCAGAGATTCCTGAATGGGGAAATTGAGTTAAGTTGAGTTAGGAGTAGACAAAGGAGAATCCGGTTAAAGGATATTCTGATGAGCAAAACCAAAAAACTTTTCACATCTCAGTTCTAAAACAAGATCAAACCGGAGATACCTGCAGCCAGGAGGAATAATGTCTGGATGCAAACAAGCTTTGTGATTACAGGAAATTCTATTACTTTTTACAACCACTGATTGTGTATCTGACTTTTCAATTGTATAGGCCATGTAAGGTATACATTTGCATTTCCTCTTGCAACCATTGTATATCTGATTTCTCTATTGTATAGGCCATGTGAGGCATACATTTACATTCCTCTTGCTATGACGTAAACCAGAGCCAAGAAAGTGTATTTATTCCTGGCATTTGAAAAATAAAATTTGCTGTTTAGGCACAGCCTATCAGCCCTCCAGACGCCTCGCTTTCTCTTTCTCTGTCTTTATTATTTTCTCAGGCGCACTCCCTCTTCCAGGTATTGGGACCCTCTTGCAGGTCGAGAGACCCCCGGGCAGACGTGCCTACCCGTCCGGACGGTCCACGACACATATACACCATGGAATATTATGCAGCCATAAAAAATGATGAGTTTGTTTCCTTTCTAAGGACACAGATGAATCTGGAAACCATCATTCTCAGCAAACTGACACAAGAACAGAAAATCAAACAGTGCATGTTCTCATTCATAGACGGGTGTTGAACAATGAGAACACATGGACACAGGGAGGGGAACATCACATACTAGGGTCTGTTGTGGGGGACTAGAGTAGGGACAGCAGGGGGTAGGGAGCTGGGGAGGGATAACATGGGGAGAAGTGCACCAGACATAGGTGACGGGGGGATGGAGGCAGCAAACCACATTGCCATGTATGTATGTACCTATGCAACAATCCTGCATGATCTGCACATGTATCCTAGAACCTAAAGTACAATAATATATATATAAAGAAAGAAAGAAAGAAAAAGAAATAATAAATTTGTTACACTGGAGGAAAATATGACAAATAAAAAATCACTTGAATGTTCTTGTTTTAAAAAAATAAAAAAATTAGAATTTAAAAGCAAAAAAAGTACGTAAACTGAAATTTAGCTTATCAAAAACTAAACTTAAACCACGGTATTTCCTTTTACAGTAATTAAAGTGATGATAGAGAAAAATATCCTTTAATCACAACATTATCCTGTAATTCTTATTTTCCTAGCAAAACCTAGACATTATGTACTTGTAGATTTATATGGAAACCATTATCAGGTAGAATACCAAATCTTAAAACCAAAAATGAGAGCCAGGCATGGTGGCTCACGCCTATAATCTCAGCACTTTGGGAGGCCAAGGCAGGCAGATCACCTGAGGTTGCAAGTTCGAGACCAGCCTGACCAACATGAAGAAATCCCATCTCTACTAAAAATACAAAATTTGCTGGGCATGGTGGCACATGTCGGCAATCCTAGCTATTCAGGAGGCTAAGGCAGGAGAATTGCTTGAACCCAGGAGGTGGAGGTTGCAGCGAATCGAGATCACACCATCTCAAAAAAGAAGAAATGAGTAAGACCTTTGCTTAGGGAGTCAAAAAATTAAGTTAATCAACATTACGTGTCATTATAATGGTAGATAGCAGGCTTCTTAACTTATTTGCAAACACAGGCTTTTATCCAACTTGCTTAAATAAATTTTGTAAATGCTTCACAAAGCAAAGACAGGTTTGGCCTTGGAAGGCAAATAACTTCACTTAAAAACAGAATTGTTTAACTCTAGGGATTCTGCGAAGATTTTTGGTTTTTTAATATCCCTAACATGGAATTGAGAATATATATCTATACCTTATAAACCACAAAGTACTGGATCCATCCGTCATTGGAGTGAGTCTAGCAGTAAGCACTATCTTTCTGTCTGTGACCTGGTAAGCACAAACCATATACTATCTCCTTGCACCAGCTCAGACAGTTGGGAGCAAATGGGGCCAGACTGTAATTACCCTTTAAGAGGGCCCCAGTCCTACCCCGGTCAGGAAATGTACTTCCCACAGGGTCCCAAGGAATACTTTTCAAAACACACCCATAATCTCAGTTTAAATAAAACCGTTAGTGGCTTACATCTCTGCCTATTCCAAATCATACAAGAAGACCAGGAAGGCTCTGGATTGCAGGGAGAAAGGCAATTAATGAGTGATTACTATTTAAAGACCAAATACCTGTCAAAACAGCTTGACAAAAAAAAAAGTTGTTTTTTTAAACACACAACTTGCAGCAGTGCTGCCAGCAAAAACAGTGGGTGGTAATTCTGCCAGCTAAAAGGGTGCTGAAATGGGGTTGCATGAGAACAACTCTGTCCCCTCCTCCGTTCCCTTTCAGCGTGACTGAGTGGGCTACCTCCCAGGCCTATTCCTGCAGTGCCCCTTGATTCCTCATGAGGCCATTCAGGGTGTTTTTCTGGGCATGTAACTCCAAAGGCAAGCATCAGAGCAGCACAAAGACTTAAGAACATGTCACAAGTAAGTGAAGCTGCTCCTCAAACGCAGTTGTCTCACCATAAAAAAACAGACCATTTAAATTGTAATCAAGAAATATCCATGGAGGAATTCTGAAATTATACTAGAGTCGAACACTGACAAATTGGTCTAAACTTTTTACAAGAGAAAAATTTTCAGGACATTTAGTCAACACTGGGGATGGGAATGGGGGTTCCTTAAGGGCTCCCTCTCCACTAATGGGAATGGAAGGCTGTGGGTTCCTAAGTCAACCCTGTTTTTCACATTGTTCAGAGTAGCAAGGAGAACTGCAGGGGGAGACAATAAAAGATTTCTCTCATCATCACTAATGATGCTGAGATTTATACTTGGCTTTTGTCTCCTATATCAATTATGATTCAATCAGACAACGAGGGCAGGGAAACTCAAATGTCAGTGGGTTAAATAAGGTATCAAAATATTTCTCATCAAAATATATTTCGTATGCGTAAGTAGCCCAGAGCTGATTTGGCAGCCCTGCTCCACAATGTCCTTAAAGAACCCAAACCCTTCCAAGCCACGGTTCCACAGTACCTGTGATGCAGTCCTCATACTGACAGTCAGGAGGGGGCTCTGACATCCATATCCCACGCAGAAGGACAGAGGAAGGGGAGGAAGAAGGGGGCACTCCCTCCTCACAAGGAGCTTGGCGGGTGCTGTGCAAGCAGGTCCACATTCATCCTACTGCCTACAACTGTGCCATTCAACACAGGGCTACTAGCCACATGTGACTCTTTAAATTCAAAGTGACTAAACCTAAATAAAATGAAACATTCTTTTCTTAAAAACTCTAGCCACATTTCAAGTATTCAGTAGCCTTGTATGACTAATAGCTACTGTACTAGATAATACCATCTTCACAGAAAGATCTACTGGACAGTTCTGGTCTAGAGCCCACACATGGCCACATCTACTACAAAAGGGACTAGAAAATATAGTCCTTGTTGGTGGGGACCACATGTCCAAATAAAATCATACAATCCCTTCCCGTAGAAGAAGGAAATATGCTGGGGAGGAGGGAAGTTCAGTCTCTCAAACATTTTCCTGAAACCTCAAAGATGTCACCTACACAGAGATAATCCTCAAATATGAGCTTTTAAACTTTTCATACATTCCTTGCATAAAAATGGCCCCTTTGGAAATGCCGAATGTCATGTGTCAAATTCTGTTCCCATCTCATGCCCCTCCAGATTCTTAGGTTGCACTTTTAACACCTTAGGACCTCAGAATCAGGTCTTATTTAAATAGGGTCATTGCAGAAATAATTTGTTGACATGAAGTCATAATCAAGTAGGGCTGACCCTTAATCCAGTGAAACTTGTATTTTAATACAAGGTGGAATTTGGACACAGAGACTCACAGAGAACAAGAGTGTCATATGAATAAAAAGGCAGAGGCAGGGGTGATGCACCTACAAGCCAAGGAACAGCAAAGAGAGCCAGAAAAACACCAGGAGACAGGACAGAGGCATGAAACAGATTATCCCTCACAGCCCTCTCCAAAGGAACCAAGTCTTCCAATGCCTTGACTCTGGAATTCTAGTCTCCCGAACTGTGAGACGATCAATTTTTGCTGTGGAACCCACTCAGTCTTCCGGCCACCCTAGCGTACTAATATACCATATAGGATGACTGGCATATGAAACAGGAGCTCATGGAGGTTCCCTCACCTTTTCTGCCCCTCCTGCTCTCTGTTCCAGTGTGAACAGACAAGCCATGCTGGATCTCCAGAGTGCAGCTGATTCCTACTTCAGTATCCTGGACACTGCCATGCTTTGGAGTAATGCATATATCTGAGAGTGGTGTTTTGACTCCTTACATGTTTCCATACTGTTACATTTAAAGAACAAAAGTAAAACTTTAAAAAGATCCTATGCTTGTTCTAGGATCAAAAAAAGCCAGAGAAAAGCTATGAGACCGGGATTCCAAAGATAGCCAAAAATCATGACCATAAGCAATAAAAAGCAGAAGGGAAACACCCTGGGAAAAGGAAGAAAAAGCTTTCGCTGAGAGTGAGAGCAGCCCTGGGTGCTCATACCAGGAGAGACCCTGGAGTAGCAGAGACCTGCTTTACCTCTCCTCTCTCCCTGGAAGGTACACCCGACACCAGGTCACCTTCCTCCATCCACCCTTGGGGGAGAGCAAGCTGGCCACAGAACCAATCGCCATCCAGCTACCATGTGGCTGGTAAAAGAAATGTGGAAGGGGAGCGTCTTGCCATCCTACTGTCAAGGCTATGATGGGCCATGTACAATGGCTCACACCTGCAATCCCAGCACTTTGGGAGGTCAAGGCAGGAAGATCACGTGAGACTGGAGTTCAAGACCGTACTAGGCAATATAGTTAGACCCCATCTCTACAAATTAATTTTTAAAAAATAAGGCATGATGGCATGTGCCTGTGGTCCCAGCTACTTAGCAGGCTGAGACAGAGAATCCCTTGAGCCCAGGAGTTCAATGCTGCAGTGAGCTATGATACCCCCTGATATGCACTCCAGCCTGTGTGACAGGGTAAGACCCTGTCTCAAAAACAAACAAAAAGACTACAAGGGGATGAAAAGGCAGCAAGAAAAGGTGTGCCAGGTACTGCAAACAACTGAGTCTGCGATTCTATACTAAGATCACTCTACACATGGGGAGGGGGTTTTGTTGATTTAAAATACAGTACTTCAGGTCTATTTAGGGCCTCTAAAGAATTTACTAGGTTGACAAAAATTTACATAGCTGAAAATATCTGAATTATATCCTTTTTTCTTTTTTTGAAACAGGGTTTCTCCTTGGAATTCCCAACCTCAGGTGATCTGCCCGCCTAGCCCTCCCAAAGTGCTAGGATTACAGACAAGAGCCACCACACCAGCCTGTATTCATGCTTTTGAAGGATATCATCATTAGATATAGAATTCTACACTGGCAGAATTCTCGCAGGACTTCCAAAAGATCATGTCATTGTCTTCTGGATTCCATTGTTTCTATTGAGAAATTAACTGAAACTCTTACTGTTGCTTCTTTGAAGATTATATGTCTTTTTTTTTTTTTAACCCTGGTTGTTTTGGCATTTTCTCTTTGCCTTTGATTTTCAGCTATTCAACCATGATGTGCGTAAACATAGTGTTCTTTGTGGTTATCTTGTAAACATTTGTAATTTTCCCAAATTTCTGCTTAATGTCTTTTATCAATTTTGGAAATTTTCAAGGATCAACTTTTCAGACATTACCTTTATCCTCCTATTCTCTCCTCTTTTTCTGGGACTCCACTTCCATACTAGGTTATGGTCACCATGTCCATTTGTCTCATAGGCTTGTTTCTGTATTTTCCATCTGTTGTCTCTTTGACTCAGTTTGGATATTTGAGTCTGTATTTTCACTACGTTTCATATGTACCTAATCTGCTGTTTAAATCATTTTTTAATTTTAGCTATTTTACAATCTTACAATTTTCAGTGACTGATATCAAAATTCTCAGCCTTGTCTTCAAATCCTTTACCATATTAATCATAGTTATTTTAAAACACATATATCTCAATTTCTTTTTCTAGATACCCTTATATCTGTTTCTATTATCTGTATTTTCTCTTGGCTTTTGGTCACTGGTTTACCATCTCTTCTATTGCCTGGCTACTGGTGATTGGCTTCTGCCAAGTACATATGCTAGGGGCACTGGCAATCCCAGTTGACATTAATCTAATTAGTAATTGAGATGAGTCAAGCTGATCTACTTCCTATTCACCCTAACACCTAGGATGTGGCCCTTGGTATCCAAAAGCCTGAGGTGTTTACCTCTTCCTTGGCAGGCCCTAAACTTCAATTTAGTTGCCTCTCCTGGAGCCTCTGAGTCTTCTAAGAGCTCTGCTCTTTGATGTCTACTGTCGGTTACACCAAAGCTCAGGCTGAGAGGCTGAGACACGCAGTCTTGAGGAAAAAAGTGGCCCCAAATGCAGGAATCACTGCTCTGGACCTTCTGGATCATGGAACTCCTCCTTAGAAGTCCTCTCGTGACTTCAAATAGCTGGCCAGATATATGGTCCTGTTTCCTGACCATACTTAGCAAAAGGATTGACTTAAAGAGTTAGCTGTATTGCCATTGACTGATAAACTGATAAACTCTTATTTCCATTATCTTATTTAATCCTTGCAACAACCCTAAGTAGTACTATTTATTAAACCAGTATAGCAGAGAAGATGAAATGTTTAGAGAATTTGGGTAACTTACTCAAGTTCACCAGCTAATAAAAGGCTAAGAATTTGAACCCAGTTCAATAAACTTAGAGATGAATTTCTTGACCACTATATATTATTATTCCTTTGATTTCATTGTTTATATAACATAAGTGATAGACTCAGAAAACGACATGTTGGGGTTCAGACTTAGTATTCTAACTTCAGACTCTCAGCCCCAGATGGTCTCTCAACTAGACTTTAGAATTTAAATACTTAGCTTTTGTTTTTTCCTATGAGAAAATATATTTGAACTGCAAACAAATGACATTTTGAGATACAGCCCTAGCTCAGTCAAAAATAAGATAAAGTCTATGAACACAATTATCCTCATAGTAGCTCTGGGAAAAATATTGGGGGTGTCCAATACAGTTCTCATTTTTCAGACAAATAGACCAAGGGCCACAAAGAACCTAGCCTCTGGTTCATTTATTCACTCAATAAATATTTATTTACTACCTAGTATGTGCCAGGTACTGTTCTAGGCACTTGGAATATATTTTAATAAGTGAAACAACCTAAACAATAAATGTAATAAGACAATTATATAGATCTTAAAATCTTTGAGAGGAAAAACAGAACCTCAGAAAACTCTCTGAGAGCGCAGGGTATGTTGCAGTATTTTACTTTTATATAAGACTTTCTCAAATACAGTTGATAATTACTCTACCTCACTCCCACTCTATTCTTCATGAAGACATGCCTCTTTACAGAATAATTGAACCCTTTTTTCACCTGCCAATTTAGTTTCCTAGATTCTATCACCTTTCAGGGCCCTAGGACAAAAATCTCAGCACTCAATATTCATTCTGAGTAACCAGTTTGCCTTTATGACTTGAAGGAAAACACACTAATCACTCTTTTGTAACAGAATTCAGTATTCACACTGTGGCCTTTCTGAGCCTCAAATCTGTAGACATATGTGATCTAGTTTTTTCAAACCTGGTTTTACTTAGTTTTCACAAGACCTCTCTAAGAAGCTCTACTAAGTAATTCTTGAAAATCTATAGTCTGGTTTAGGCTTTCCCCAGTCAGTCCAAATAACATAAATCCACGTGTGATGCTTTCCCACTAATTGCAGAAAAGCCCAAGTCAGCAGCCTGATTTCATGGTAATCATTCCCATTTGTTTGATGAATTTTGGAGTTATTTCAGGATACTCATGAAGCCTCTTAGATAAGAGCACACTAAGCTCTGAATAACAGCTACTAAATAATGCCTTCCTACTTTTATGTAAACAAAATATTAATATTGACAATTTCCATAGATATTCTTAATCTACAATTTAAGAAACAAGCATAGATTTCTCTGTAAACTGGCTTACAGACCAAATCACATGTAAAAAATAATTAGGCTATATATAAACTTTGCCTTTTTTGTTTTATGTCCTGAATATTCAAGAAAAATTCACTGACATTAACCAACTACATGTTTAATCCTGCATTGATAAAGCCCTATGTATAATTCTTAAATAAGGCAAGAGTTCCATGTGTCTAGTTTATTAAAATACCAGGTTTTAGCAGCTTTTTTAAAAGAACATACTATTATTCAAAATTTGTCATGTAATTGTCTCTATTTCCACCACTTTAGTATTTCACAATAATTGCCCAATAAACACTTAGGAACAAACTGACAACCCACTGACATTAGCTAGAATAGAAGAATTTCTCAGACTGTTGTGAAACACTCCAAAATGCAGCAGAACAAGTACAAGAATATTAACTTTCATTTATATAACATGATACATTGTAGCATGCATTTTCACATACATTATTCCATGACATCCTCACAACAGTGTATTAAATTTGATAAGAAAGGCATTGCAATTCCCATTGTGGTAGTTGACAAAAATTAGTCAGAGAAAAGCTAAGTGACAATCAGTGGCCACACAGATAGTAGCAAGTGGTAAAACTGGATAACTGGACCTTTTCCTTTTTATTGAGAACAACTTAAAGCTTACGCATGAGCTTCTAATGGATTCAGACCAAGACTGGACTCCTTAATGGTTAGGTGGCAGCCATGCATGTTTGGCCTCTTGTCATCAGTCAGACAGGAATATGATTGCTTCTTTTACAGCATTGTTATTAACGTTAAATCAGTTAAATAAAGCACATGCAGCACCCAAGTAATGGGTAAATAATCTACGCAAATCAGTCCAATTTAATTTCCAATTTTTAAATTAAATTTTTACTTTCTGGAGAAATGATTGACAATTTTCTAAATTGAGGCTTACCGCAATCTATCTTTGGCTATTTCTCATACTTCTGGCTCGTAGGATTCAGGTACATTCTCAAGTCTGGGTTTGCAGCCAGAACTCTGACCTGCTATGCAGAATTCCAGAGTCTTCTTCAAACCAAAGGAGTTATATACTGATATATTTATTTACTTTTTACTTTTTGTAGAGATGGGGATCTCTCCCATGTTGTCCAGGCTGGTCCCGAATTCCTGAGCTCAAGTGATTCTCCCACCTCAGTCTCTCAAAGTGCTGGGATTACAAGAGTGAACCACTGTACCCAGATAGGAGTTCCTTAAAAAGATAAAACTGCATATCTGAAACATACATTTTTTTATGCACTCAATTTCCTGGCACTATAAATAAAAATGATTACCAGATGGCTGGCTGAATGACTGGAGGAATGGGTGGGAGGATACTTGTGAATGGATAGGAAAAATCCAGTGCGTCAACTATTTTGCACAATCAGATTGAAGAAAATCCCAGGAGCCTAGTCACCATAAAAGAAAATGAACTGAAAGCCCATTTCTTGGCATCCATTTATCCAAAATTCTGTGTTGAAATACTTTTTAAAGTTATTAGAAACTGACAACATATTTTTTAGTCACTATAACTTAAAATAATTCTACTTTGAATGTATATAATGCCTTAAAAATAGGAAGATGAAAATTCTACGCTGAATTCCTTACACTATGCTACTATATATGCCACCTTTTCACATGTAATTCCAACATTTAAATATCCAAGTATATCTATCTTACACCCACATTGTTTCTTCCTTTAAACTCCAGGAAATTTCAGTGAGGATCAACATGTTAATGGCCTAGGTAATTAGGTTCTAATAGATGTAATGTTTTTTACAGGACTGGGAGGAATGGAAGGTGGCACATCAGAATAACAATAGCTCTTGACAAATGGGTGCAGGGCCATCCCCATAAACAGTAATCTCCCTGCAGAAAAACTTCCTCCCCTGGGATCTTCAATTTGGCTGTTGCCTTAGAGAACTGATGAAAGCAATTACAGGACAAAGAGGCTGATTTCCCCTGCATCTGCTGAGGTGAAGCCAGTGCTAAGGTTTCATTTATACTGAAGAAATTCTTGGTTTCCTTCAGAATAGAACATCCTGAAATACGAAACTAATCTCATCAGAGGCACAGGCACCTTACCGGGATGAAAACTCCTTAAGATTTATTCGCCCAGCCTTAAAGGTTAAACAACTTATTAAGAGTTATAACAGCTTTGTCAAAAACGACCACCTTCAGTGCTTCACAGAAGCCATAGAGAAACAAAGTCCAATACCTATGTGTTTTCATTAACTGAAAATACTAGTGACTGACAAATACAAAGCATCATTAAAAATAATCAAAAAAAAATTAGGCTTGGGAAGATAAATTCCTTGATGCCCATGTTTTAAAAATAATCCTGCGGATTAACCCGCAAGTCATTTGGCCCGTTGCTCAGCCGGAAAGACAAATGCCTCCGAGTAGAATCCACTCTCCTCCTGCCCCAATGAAACCACATGCCACCTTCTGGCTACAGACCCAGGTTGCTGCCTACCACCTCGTATTCTCAGGAGCAATGCCCCACCTGTGCACAACCACATGAAAGAAGGTGTCTCATTTTGAACGCAAAACAAAGAGTTACACACATTACGATTAATTACCCATTACAAAAACGGAGGCTCAGAAAACTCGGTACTTGCTTCAGGACACACAGCCAAGCAGCTAAGCTCCAAGAGTTTACACTACACACTCACTACTGGGGAAAGAAAGCACTTTCATCTGAGGAATGTGAGCCCTGACAAACTGTGAGGCCCAGAGAAGCATTAAAATGAGAACTCAATCATGCCCTACTCCCTCCTTGAGCTATGTATTCACCTCCTGAAGCAGCTTGCTGTTGCCACAAGCAGCTATAAGTTAATCTAATAATGCCACAATGGACACTATAACCCATACTATATAGCTTAACTATGTATAGTCAATCACTAATCAAGGTTATTTCTGTAAACCCCTGAGAATTCCTAACAAACAACTTTGCATCTGCCCTTTCTATCTCCCTTTTCTGCCTTTAAAAATCCACTGTGGCCTGGCTCTATGGCTCACAACTGTAATTACAACATTTTGGGAGGCAGAGACATGAGGCCAGAAGTTTGAGACCAGCCTGGGCAATATAGCAAGATCCCATCTCTACATACGTTTTTTAAAATTTGCCAGAGTAGTGGCACACGCTTGGAGTTCCAGCTGCTGGGGAGGCTGAAACAGGACGATCATTTCAACCCAGGATTTGAGGCTGCAGTGAGCTATAATCAGATCACAGCAATCCAATCTATCCCATCTCTAAAAATAAAATAAAATGAAATAAATCCACTTGTAACTGCTGCTAATCAGAAGGTATATTCAGAGCAACTTGCCTTTATGCTGCCAGGTTGCAATCCTCAAATCCGGCCTGAAAAAACTCTTTATTTATGTTAATTTTGCTTCAGCTTCTTCCTTTAGGTCATCACCACTATGCTATACTGATTCTTCTGCATAGAACCGACTGCAATTCAGGAGGGTCACAGGCCTGCTTCAAGCTTGGAACTGAGGGGAGCGGAGGGGTGGGCACGACCAATCAATGCCCTCAAGCCATGGGAGCAGCTCAGTTCAACAGAACATCCTCTGAGGATGGAAATGTTCAGTACTGTTCCATACAGTCCCCCAGCCACATGCAGCTAATGCCACTGAAGAACTACATTTTTCACTTAATTTTTATGAGTTTAAACTTAAATTAAACAGAAAAATTTGGCTAATGGAGACTGTACTGGACAGTGCAGCCTTGGAGTTTAAGTACAGACAAAAGACATTTTCTCATGTCAATACAGGACAGGAAATACAAAGTGGTAAACACTCTGAGAGACATACAGATGGAGCTACTTTCCTTAAAAGTTCAAGGAAAAGACATTACTTATAGCTGTAGAAAATCAAAGATGATGCAACCCCACCAACACAGGTGATAGAACCAGACACATTGTCTAAGCAGAAGGAGCTGTGAAAGCAAAGGCAACGGGGCTATGTAAGCCCCAAGGAGCAGGCCCATAAGACAGTAATGAGCAGAACATGGCAAGACAAAGGATAAGAGACAAACCAGGAGAACCCAGTGACTCATAAGGTGCCTGCTGTGTCCACTCCCTACTCATCCTAAAGTTGAAAAGTGGGAAAGCAAAAGGAAAATGGTTGCTGCAAAAGTAATCACAGTTTTAGCATTATTGAAATTTGCTGTTTGATACTGAAATACATTTTTAAATAAATGTGGTTAGGTTATATATCATTTTAATGCAAATTTATCACTTCACATTGTCTTGCTAATGACTTATTACTTGCTGCTGTTTATTATGGAAATGATGTTAGACCAAAAGAAAATTTGGGCAATTTTCTTAGGGGTCTTAAAGCAGCAGACAATTCACAACATCAGCTATGCATTTGTCCCAGGAACTGCTAATGAACGTACGTGTAATGGTGGTTCAAGAAGCTTTGCAAAGGAGATGAGAGCCTTGAAGATGAGGAGCACAGTGGCTTGAAGATGAGGAGTGATGGCTGGCCATCAGAGGTTGACAATGACCAACTGAGAGCAATCATCCAAGCTGATCCTCTTACAACTACATGAGAAGTTCCCAAAGAACTCAACGTTGACCATTTTATGGTGGTTTGGCATTTGAAGCAAATAGGAAAGATGAAAAAGCTCCATAAGTGGGTACCTCATAAGCTGAGCAAAAAATTTTTTTAAAACTGTCATTTTGGAGTGTCGTCTTCTCTTATTCTACACAACAATAACAAACCATTTCTCAATTGGATTGTGATGTGCAATGAGAAAAGTGGATTTCATATGACAGCCAGTGATGACCAGCTCAGTGGCTAGACCTAGAAGAAGCTCCAAAGCACTTCCCAAAGCCAAAGTTACACCAAAAAAAGGTCATGGTCACTGTTTGGTGGTCTGCTGCCAGTCTGATCCATTACAGCTTTCTGAATGCTAGCAAAACCATTACATCTGAGGAGAATGCTCAGCAAATCAACGAGATGCACCAAAAACTGCAATGCCTGCAGCTGGCATCTGTCAACAGAAAGGGCCAGTTCTTCTCCATGGTAACACCTGACTGCATGTCACACAACCAGTGCTTCAAAAGTTGAACGAACTGGGCTATGAAGTTTTGCCTTATCTGACATATTCAGCTGACCTCTCGCCAACTGGCTACAACTTCTTCAAGCATCTAAATAACTTTTTGCAGGGAAAATACTTTTACACCAGCAGAATGCAGAAAATGCTTGCCAAGAGTTTGTTGATTTCCGAAGCATGAATTGTTATGCTACAGAAATAAACAAACTTATTTCTTGTTGGCAAAAATGTGTTGATTGTAATGGTTCCTATTTTGATTAATAAAGATGTATTTGGGCCTAGTTATAATGATTTAAAAATCATGGTCCAAAACTGCAATCACTTTTGCACCAACCTAATATAATCAAAAGAAAGGCTTTATCAATGCAAAGGAATGAATAACAAAACTTTATGCTTACGGAAAAAGATCACTCTAAGAGCAAAACATTGATAAAAATATCTTTGAGAAGCATGCATTAAAGATGGTGGAGTGAAATAAAAAATAATTAATGAATGTTACATTCATTAAGCAAAGGGAAAGCTACAGTACCCTGAACTGACCACATGAAGACAACACTGGGATAGGCCAATGAGCAGCAGACAGCCACAGCCTGGGGAGAAGGAGCAGAGCCTATCAGAAACCAGGTTTTGTTTTTCAGTGTGTCTCATTGCCACTCTGCTGGGAATGCCAGATCCCAATCATGACTTGGGCCCACATTAGTCCAAAGGTACAGAAGACAGATCTAGTACAGGACACCACCATGGACAGGCCAGGAGACAAGGGACTGGCACAGGCCCCAGCACTGAATACACAATATTCCCCAGGGCCACTAGCACCAGGCAGTGGTTACTTACAGGTATTTTAACATTTTAATAGCCAGATGCGCTGATTGAATACAAGCCCTGGAGTCTTTTGTCTAATCTATAGGAACAAACTACACCTTATTACATGGAGCAGAGAAAAAACAGGTAGACTGAGATTACATACAGGTTTCAAATTCGCTGGCAATATTTAAAGATCAAAAAGCTTCCGTTTAAAAATTCCACAGTTGGGGCCGGGCACAGTGGCTCATGCCTACAATCCCAGCGCTTTGGGAGGCTGAGGGGGGTAGATCACCTAAGGTCAGGAGTTCTAGACCAGCTGGCAAACATGGTGAAACTCAGTCTCTACTAAAAATACAAAAATTAGCTGGGCATGGTGGCACATGCCTGTAATCCCAGCTACTTAGGAGGCTGAAGCAGGAGAATCACTTGAACCTGGAAGGTAGAGGTTGCAGTGAGCCGAGATCACGCCACTGCGCTCCAGCCTGGATAACAGAGCAAGACTCCTATCCAAAAAAAAAAAAATTCCAGAGTGGGATGTTTATGAAAACTCAGAAGATCTGCCAAAACTGGACCTATATTCCTACCTGGAGCTGAGCAGTTGTGACCCCTCTTATGCCCAGCCACTTAGTGACTAATGTCACCTGTGTCTCAGCCCTGAAGTCATGTGAGTGTTGACAGAAAAAAGCCAAACTCTGTAAAATATTCAGAGAGACTTATTCTGAATCAAATGTGAATACCATGACCTGTGACATAGCCTTTGGAGGTCCTGAGAAAACGTGCCCGACATAGTTAGATTATAACTTGATTTTACACATTTTATGGAGACAAAGGGTATCAACCAATATATGTGAGGTACACATTTTGCCCAGGGTTGGGTAGGGGGAGGCAGTGTTTTGAGGTCAAAGATGGATTCAAAGATTTCCTGCTTGGCAATTGGTTAAAACAGTAAAGCTTTACCTAAAGTTGAAGACAGCAGGGAAAAAAAAAAATGCCTGGCTTTAAGATAAGGGAGGTTATGAAAGCCAAGGTTCTTGTTATGTAGATTAGATGAGGCCTCCCAGTAGCAGGCTTCAAAAAAATAGATGCTAAATGCCTCTTATAAGACCTTAAAAGGTACCCAATTATTAGTTAATCTCTTCAGGATGGGAAGGACTGCAAGGGGAAAGATGTAGTTATGTTAATAGAGATTCTTTATAGATGAAAAGAGCCATTTCAAAATATGGCAGAGAGACATAGTTTATGGTAAAATATTTCTACTTCCTTCTTTATCTGTCATGTGATGTTATACTAGAGTCAGGCTGGAATTTGGTGTCTTATTGTTACAAAGAGTTTGTTCTATCAGTCTTAAGATCTCTGTTTTAATATTTGTTTACTTTTGAGACAGAGTTTTCCTCTGTTGCCCAGGATGGAATGCAGTAGCACAATCTCCTCTCATTGCAACTTCTGCCTTCCAGGTTCAAGTTTACTTTTGAGACAGAGTCTTCCTCTGCTGCCCAGGATGGAATGCAGTGGCACAATCTCCTCTCACTGCAACTTCTGCCTTTCATGTTCAAGAGATTCTCTTGCCTCAGCCTCCCGAGTAGCTGGGATTATAGGCAGCACCCGCCATCATGCTCAGCTTATTTTTGTATTTTCCGCATAGACGGTTTCACCATGTTGGCCAGGCTGGTCTCAAACTCCTGACCTCAGGTGATCTGCCTGCCTCAGCCTCTCAAAGTGTTGAGATTATATATGTGAGCCACCATGCCCAGCCAGATCTCTGTTTTAATGTTAACGCCGTATCTAAACTCCAAAAGAGGGAAGGTACAGTGAGGTATGCCTGATCCCCACTTCCTTTCATGACCTGAAATAGTTTTTCAGGTTTCTTTGGAATCCTCTTGGCCACAGGGGGATCTATTCAGTTGGTTGGGGGGCTTAGAATTTAATTTTTGGTTAACATGGGTGTGTGACCCATCCATGGAGTTTCATCTGTCCATACTATAAAGTGGCACTGAAGCTAAAAGAGGGGCTCAAGCTGCAGCAAAAATAAATACACAGAGGAAGAGAGGTAATTGTTGGTCCTAATGAATTGAAAGTTTCATTCTTTGGAGAATTCATTTTTCCCTATGATGCCAATGAGGCTACCATGGACTAATTTGAATTGAACTTAGCAATGCCACAATATCCCCTAGAACATTAAGGCTAGTACAATTTTTTCAAGGAGTAGTAAAATTCCATGCCATTTGCTCCCCTCTTTTAATTAACATATGTAATAGACCTGTGGTCAGTTTCATATCTTCCAAAACTATAACTGATAAATTTTAAATATCAACCCTACCAGAATCCAAATTTGCCTTCCCTTTCCCAAAATGTTTATCTGTTCAAAGAATTACATGATAGCAATTCTTTGATTTAGTACTCACAACACTAGCAGGGACTTAATTATAACATTAAACTCTAAAATAGACATGAAATCATAATAACATAGACAGATCCCAGATCTATTAGATAAGCAAAAACTGAATTTAAAAGCTGAAATGTCATAGATTACAGGTGCCTACCTAGCATTTGCACTGCGTCCTCATTTGCTTTTGATGGAAATAATCTACCATCATGTTCTTTCTTTTCCTATAGATCCTCCTCCATAGTCCACTGCCCCTGACACATACACATTTAACTTGATCTCTATCCTTTGTGGTACTTGACATGAAGATTACTCATTTGTCCTCTGGGCCTATTGTCCTAGTGGGCTCAGAAATGGCTTCAGGACATTTAAAGCAAAGCTGAGGTGCTCCAGCTTTACTTTTTGATGTAGGTTTGGAACATACTGAGAGTTCTGACTCCTTCGTAAGTGTGAAATGTTTAGTGTGAAGCGCTTTCTTCTCTATGGCAGGTAAGGGTATCGATAGAGGCAAGAGACAGCCAAATCCCCTAGGATTAGGGAAGGGTACCCAGAGAATCTCCAACCTGCCCCAAAAGTGTTTACACCAGGTGTTTTGTGAAGACAAGGGAACCTGTATAGGGGGCTTGCCTGGGCATGCCCGCAGTGGACTGGAGGTCCATTTGCACTGAAGGAATGGGGTGGAGCCAGCAGGAATTTGCGCCTTATACAAAGGAAGAGTCTGGCCTTTTCAACTCTTGCACAGTGGCCCTGGTATTCAATTTGTGAGGTGGAAACCTGCTTAGAGGAGTCCTCTCTTTGCTGAAAGCATTCCTTTTGCTTAATTAATTCTGCCCTTTGATTCCTCAAGGATCTAACACCAGAAATACCATTTGACACAGCAATCCTATTACTGGGTATGTACCCAAAGGATTATAAATTGTTCTACTGTAAAGACACATGCATACGTATGTTTATTACAGCACTATTTACAATAGCAAAGACTTGGAACCAGCCCAAATGCCTATCAGTGATAGACTGGATAAAGAAAATGTGGCACATATGCACCATGGTATACTATGCAGCCATAAAAAAACAATGAGATCATGTCTTTTGCAGGGACATGGATGACGCTGGAAGCCATCATTCTCGGCAAACTAACACAGAAACAGAAAACCAAACACCGCATGTTCTCACTCAGAAGTGGGAGTTGAGCAATGAAAACACATGGACACCAGGGCTTGTTGGGGTGTTGGGGGACAAGGGAAAAGAGAGCATTAGGACAAATACCTAATGCATGCAGGACTTAAAACCTAGGTGACGGGTTGATAGGTGCAGCAAACCACCATGGTACATGTACAGCCATGTAATAAACCTGCACATTATGCACATTTACCACAGAACTTAAAATTAAAAATAAGTTAAATAAATACATAATTTCCATTCTCCTCACCCTTCAATGTGTCTATGTGCCTAATTTTTCCTAGTCATCAGACAAAAACCTAGATTTAGCTGAACTAAGGAACAAAAAGCCTGCATCAGTATTTCTGGCCTATTATTGCAGTACAATGATTCCTAAACATGTGACGTTGGCTGCATAGGGAGCCCTGGAAAAGCCTGCTAGGAAAGAACTCCCAGGTAAACCTAGGGATTCTTATAATGTGGTTCAGTTACGGAGCTCGAGAGTCCATATTGTGAGGCCAGGTAGAGTGGCTCGCACCTGAAATCTCAGGACTTTTGGAGGCCAAGGTGGGAACACCACTTGAGACCAGGAGTTTGAGACCAGCCTGGGCAATAGTGAGACTCCCTCCCTATAAAAATTTCAAAATTTAGCCAGGCATGGGTGTGCACACCTGTAATTCCAGCTACTCATGAGACTGAAGTGGGAGGATCACTTGAGACCAGAAAGCAGACACTTCAATGAGCTATCATCATGTCACTGCACTCCAGCCTGGGCAACAGAGCAAGACCCTGTCTCCAAAAAACAATTAATATTTTTAAAATAAAAAATCAAAGATTCTAGTATATTAAGATCAAATAGAATAACACAATCCTGATTTTAGCTGGACTCCTGGCTGCCCAGAATACAGACTGAATATTCCAATCTTCCTTGAAGCAATAAGTATTCTCATAACTAAGCTCTAAACAATGAATGAAATGGAAGTGCAAGTATCATGTGGCTGCATAAGACACCACCTTAGAAGCTAGCTTACATTGGCCCTTCTCGTCCTACTGTTCATCACTCACATCTTCAGGCTAGCTAAAACGAGGATGTGATGGCAACCTTCAGTTGCCACATTAGGAAGATAGGGCAAAGAAGAAACCTGTGTATTCCTTTTCCTTGAAAGAAAAATAAATTCTGCTTGTTTATATCATTCTTATTTTCTGTTTTCCATCTTGGGCTGGATCAAATCCTTTAACAAAAGATATAAGTTTTTATGCTAATAATTTCTATCAAGATGTTAGAAATTTTTTTTAATTGAATTTTCTTGCTCTCCAAAAAGAAAATTTTTTTTCTTGCTTATCCAGATTTTCAAATTAACCAAGATGGCAAGACATAACAACTTGATCAGAAAAGTTCATGAATAATTTTTTTTTTTTTTTTTTTTTTGAGACGGAGTTTCGCTCTTGTTACCCAGGCTGGAGTGCAATGGCGCGATCTCGGCTCACCGCAACCTCCGCCTCCTGGCTTCAGGCAATTCTCCTGCCTCAGCCTCCTGAGTAGCTGGGATTACAGGCACACGCCACCATGCCCAGCTAATTTTTTGTATTTTTAGTAGAGACGGGGTTTCACCATGTTGACCAGGATGGTCTCGATCTTTTGACCTCGTGATCCACCCGCCTCGGCCTCCCAAAGTGCTGGGATTACAGGCTTGAGCCACCGCGCCCAGCTATGAATAAATTTTTTATCAGTTCTCTAATGTTAAGTAGGTTGGAGAAAAGCAAGAACAGAGAGTCATCTCCTTTCCCTTACTTTCCCCATCTATTTCCTCTTGTAACTTGAAACTGATATTATCAAATTTTAAGGATCTGTTATATTATTTTGCGCCACGGTTATCCTTACCCCTCTCTCTTAATCCTAAAAGATACTGATAAGACATGAGTTTCAGAGAATCCACATAGAATCTGTACGTAAAGATACATGGTAGGATCAAAGAAAAGCTATTCTGGGAGTCAGAAATCCTGCACGTTTATCCCAGCACTACTGCAAATAACGTAGATGGCCTTGTTATAACAGTCATGTACCTCTCAGAGTCCAGTTGCCTTAGCTGTAAACTAAAGGATTAAATTATATCTTTGGGTGTCCTTCTAACTCTACTATTCTGTGATCCTAAAACAATACCTCTTAAAATGTCTGAAAGTACTCCAAATTAATACCTGCAATACCACCCAAGCTTATTTCAATTGAGAACATCTAGATTCAAGGATAAAATACTATTTTATACCATTGTATCCCAAGAATACATTTCCATTGCTATAGTACTAAACTGATATTCATTGTTACCATTAAAAACAAAACTTGGGGGCAATTTAGGACCATAAAGTCTCTAAAAGGAATTTACTGGATATTGAATGTTTTAGAACAAGTTGCAAAATTTTAAACTGATAAACAGAAAGCAACAACTTGATGAAGAAGTGTTGCTCTCTTTTAGTGTGTAAATCCTGTAAGATAAAAGTTGTTCAATACAATCTAATTTACTCTGGAGTACAGTTAAACAGATTTGATGGATGGCAGGTTATCTTGATCTTTTCCATTGGTTAAATTATGACAGATGAGGAATATTCACTGCTGAATTTCCAGACAGAGTCTGTGTTTGAACTCCCTGTCTTTATCAAGAGCTTCCAATCAACAATTGTTCTAAATCCATCTCCATCAGATCAATGTGACAGTCTGCAATTATGATAAAGGGGAAGGCCAGAAACCTTACAGAATAAGTCCCTCGATATTGTGTGTGATGTGAAGAGCAATCAACATGTCAGGGAAACAAAACTGTCTCAACGAAATCTGCATTATTTTGGACTTCAAAGTAAGCTTTTTAATCATCCCTCTCCTCAGCCAAGGAAAAATGTTTCTGGATCCATAATTACTTGTCTTTAGGGAAGGAATTTATTATGACGCTGAAGTATAGAAATCTCATACTTCATGTTTCTGAGCAATACAATCACAGATAAATGATTTTTAATTGCCTGCTCTAAATTTGAACGAAGAGTGATACAGACCAGCTAAACTGTAGATAATCCAAGAATAATCATTTGGCCTTCAGGTTACCTAAATACAGGTGTTTGTTGAGTGCAGAGTGCATTCCTTGCATTTATATTTCTAATTATGTGTGGTTTAAGGTAATACAAACACTTCTTTCCTGCCTCATGAAAACACTAATTCATAACTTGAAGAGGAACCACAGAAACTCTAAAAGTACAGGAAGACATCCTTAGGGGTAACATAGAAATGACTGGCCATTAAATACTCAAATAGCATCAGACAATATTTTATGCAACAAATTTCCAAATAAATAGGTACCCAGTGCCTGGCAGAGAAAAAGTGAACATGACATAGTTCATTTTCAGCATCAATCATCTTATGGTGACATCCTCTCAAGAATCTAGAATTAAAGATTTTTTAATGTTATCATGCATTTTAGTATGTTTAGAGGCCACTTTCACTCATAAGGGCCCATTTTGACCCTTATAAAACTGATTTTATTACTTAAGTGCCAAATGTTAATAATAACAGAACCCAAGGACTGTTAAAGTGAGGCTCCAGGTGTAACAGATTTAGAGCCAAAGCAGAATTTTTTCCACAAATATTTGATACTTGAAAGGTACTTCATATAAGCCTAACAGTTACATATAGAGTATATTTTCAATCAGGAATACACTAGAGATGAGTTCAACAGCACAGAATGTCCAAAAAGCTTTACTTCATTATTTTATCAGTAGGATAAAAATGAGATTAATATTTAAATTAATGTTAGCTTTAGATGGTTCTATATGATTAGTTTTTTTAATCCTTCAAGTCAGAAGTATCCTAAAAAATAGAAGTAACTGGGGATAAAAACTGAAGTAATAAATTCAACTGTGTGCTTTGAAATGATAAGGACAAAACACCTACCAGTGGCTCCAGAACTGACAATATGGCAGGTAAAGCTAAGAGCCCCAAAGCCATTTTTAATTGCACTACTTAAATGAATGTTACCATTTTCTTTTGACATCAACTGTACTTTGACTATATTCTTCTAAGTCTATTGTAATGATTTTTTTTTCAACTTTACTACAAATATTAATGCTATTTTAGATACAATGGAAGTTCTGTCTGTAGCAGAAAATTAAAAGAACCAGAAAGAGATAATATTCCACTCAAGAACCAGCCTAAGGCAAGACTGTATAATCTAACTCGAGAAGATCATCTATTTCACTACCCAGAGGGGGTTTCGCAAGCCCTGATTTAGGGTCACATAGCACCCTGACAAATCCCTGGGGAAAACAACATTAAGCCATAAGTGAGGACCATTTCTTTACTACTTTGATGTACATCAAAGGCCAAGGCATTCCATTCAGGAACACCTCACATAAAAAGCAGGAGGGAGCTAGTGTGGTGGCTCACATCTATAATCCCAGCATTTTGAGAGTCCAAGGCAGGAGGATCATTTGAGCCCATGAGTTTGAGACCAGCCTGGATAACAAAGCTAGATTCTGTCTCTACAAAAAATTTAAAAATTAGCCTAGTCTGGTGGTACACATCTGTGGTCCCAGCTACTCAGGAGGCTGGGTCAAGAAGACTGTTTGAGCCCAGGAAGTCAAGACTACAGTGGGCCTGCACTCCAGCCTGAACGCCAGAGAGAAACTGCATCTAAAAAAAAAAAAAAAAAAGATTGGAGGAAAATTAATTTTCAAAAAAATGATAGCTAGATTCTTGTTGATCCTTCATTTTAATTATAAAACTACATTTAAATTGAAGTAGAGCTTACAAATAGTCTACGTCGTAGATTAATTATTTCTGTTCCTATCAATTACAGTGGAGAAATGCTGCTGATAGAGGCAGGGGGCAGACAAATGCCTAGGTGGATAGGGAAGGGTTCCCAGTGAAACCTCACCTTCAAGCCTAAGATAGCCTGAAGGCTGGAAGACGGATCAGACTGCTGGTCCCAGATGAAACCCATGACCCAGAGGGAGACTGTCTGCCCCTGTTTGCCTGCCCTTTCCTAACTGATTCTTTCTGAATAATGCTTTTTAATCAATGGAATGTTGTCTTTTGGATACTACCTATGGCTTACCTGGGCATGCCCACATGAGCACTGAAGAAATGAGCCACCAGGAATTCACCCCTTATGCACGGGAGGAGCCTGGCCTATTCATCTGGTAATGGTGGCCCCAGTACTCAATTTGTGAGGTGGAAGCCTTCTTGCAGGACCCCTCTCTTTGCTGAGAGCTTTCATTCTAGTAAATAAAGTCTGCCCTCCTCACCCTTCAATGTGTCTGTGTGCCTAATTCTTCCTGATCTGGGATGGAGGCAGCAAACCACCTTGCCATGTATGTACCTATGCAACAATCCTGCATGTTTTTCACATGTACCCCAGAACCTAAAATGCAATAAAATATATATACTAAAAAAAAAAGAAAGAAACCCAGATTTAGCTGAACTAAGGAGGCAAAATCCTGCATCACTCCTAGTTTGGAATTTAAATCATTATATAAAACCAGAATTAAATATACTGAAATATTATAAGTAGGAATCAGAAGTCACTTTCTTAAATAACAAATATCTGAATGTTACTGATAATTTTTTATTACAGCACAAAATAAGTAAAACTTGAAGAACTTGGGGGAGCCTTCAAAGAATAGGACTGAGACCAGAAACAAGATGATTTGGGTCCTAATCCCAGATTTGTAATTCATACTTACTGATTCCGTGACCTTGAGTGAATTACTTTAAACTGTGATGCCCTTGATTTTAGTGCCTGAAATGGAAACTATTATAATACTACAGTTCTATTTCAGGGATTACATGAGATAACATTTGTAAAGCACCTGGCCTAGTGCCTGGCACACAGGAGATGATCCCAAATAATAGATGTTTTTCAAACACTTAGCATAATTCTTTGGGGTTAAATTTCTCACATTTGGACTTGCTGCAAGATTGCAAATGTTTAACACAGCACACAGGAAAACCTATTTATCCATTCTCAAGTTACTCCAGAAATAAAAGCCAAACACATATCCACTTTCCCACATCCAAAGTTGGGAGAAAAGATAATTTGGCTGTTTATTACAACTCTTATGTCTGCAAAACAGCTTTCCAACATAAATCCAAATTTGACAAGCCATTGGCTTGCCATAAAAAAATCAGTTTCTTGGATGTCTCTCAAAAGATTTTACTAAATACAGCTGTGAAACTTAATGACAAAGAAAAGTGGGAATGCACAACTAAGCAAATTTATCTGAATATATACACTTAAAATTATTAATGATTAATATAGAGACAACATATTTTCCTTATAAGCCAAAATAATTCAATGAAGATTAAAAAAGCAGTCTTTCAAGTTAAAGGCATCTGCTTGATAAAAAATAAACTGAAAATATAATGTATGTGTATACAAAAAAAAAAAACTGGCCTTTTCTCATAAGGATTTTTGCAGATAACAAAAGTAGAGGTGAAAGAAGCTGGTCTCATGGGTGACTCAGTTATGGTCCCTCTATTCAAAAGCCCCTTCTTACAGTATCCCTGACTATTAGTCACTCAGCCTCTACTTAAATACTGTTGGTGACAGGGAAGACATCAACTTTTCAAATCATGCATTCCATTGTTTCACAGCTCTAACTGATTAGAAGTACTTTATTAAAAATAAAACCACCAAGAAACTTCAAAGAACAACAAATCAACAGAAGTTTTTCTTATCACTGAATTATATAAAATGGGTTAACTAAAAAGCCCAGGTATTTTTATATTAAATGCTGTCAAGGCTGATATCCTAAATTTCTCACTTAAGCTCTTTCTTTGACTTTTATCTGTTATTCCATGGAATATAACAACAGTTCATTTATTTGCAAAATAATAACAGTTGCACTAAAAAGTCATGAAATCTTAAGTTGAATAAACAGAAAAGCAGTATCAAGTTCAAAGGAGTTGATACCCTCGTGTACCCAAAATAGGGAAGTCACAGTAGAGTCCAATCTGGAACACCATTCTGCAATAAGGCACAATGGTGTTATCAACAGACTTCCAAAGAATGGTCATTCTCACTCTTGAAAGATTGACAGATGGCAATATTTGAGACCCAACTGAGGAACTAAGCATATTTAGTTTGGTTAGCAGTTGAGAAAGGAGGTAGATACATCATTCATTTACTCATATACCGCTACTGAAGACCTTCTGGGTATCAGAAGTGTGCAAGTAAAAGATTACTATTCCTTCTATAATAGTTTTAAAAATAAACATAAAATGATATTATCAACAACCCACAGGATAGGAGAAAATATTTGCAAATCCTGTATCTGATAAGAGACTTTTAACTAGAATCTATAAAGAAATCTTAAAACTCAATAAGAAAGAAACGATCCAATTAAAAATGAGCAAAGGATCTGAACATATCTCAAAAAAGTTTTTGAAAGAAAATATACAAATGGCTAACATGCACATACAAAGATGCTCATCATTAGTCGTTAGAGAAATGTAACTCAAATCCGCAAGTACCACTGAAGCAGGATATTTCCCCGACCCCTTCACCGGCGGTGGGGACTGGAGTCTGTGGGCGGGGAATGGAGTTCATGGATGCTGGCATGGGTGAATTCCACTCAATGACTGCTCCAGCCCTCACAGGATGGGGAGCCCATGTGAGCAGTTGCAGGAGCCAGGGTAAGCGCTTCTGGGCACTGGTAAGAGCGAACTCTGTACCCGCCCCACAGCAGCATCTAGGGGAGAATGCCCATGACCCCTGAAGCCCCAGAGTAAGTGTAACAGTGTCCTTTTAGCTTTGCTGAGGATGGCTTAAGTATTCAGTGGAGGGTCAGTGTGACAACCTTTTGCACTCATACTTGTGGCACACACGTTCTTCTGTGGCACCCAGGAGGAATGAGGTCACATGAATGAATGGAAGATGGCAAATGCAAGGGATTTTATTCCCTGGTGAAAGTGGCTCCCAGTGGGAAGGGAGAAGAAAATGGGACAGTGCAGAAAGGTAATCTTCCTCTGGAGTCCGGCCATCCTGGCCAGAAGCCTCTCCAAAGCAACACCGTCAAACTGTCCCTCAAGTTAAGCTAGTTCTCTCCAACATCCAACCATAGTCTTGGACGTCCAGCTGCTTCTCCTCTCTCTGCTGGCAGAGCTCTAGGGTTTTTATAGGCACAGAATGGGAGGCGGGGCAGGGCCATCCGTGGTTTTGGAAAAGACAACATCAGAGCTAAAACGAGAATGTATGTTCTAACTTTGGGCTGCAGTTCCAGGCTCTTTAGCTTGAGGACAGGGACTTCACCAGGGACCCACCCTTTTCTGCCCAGAATTTCCCTGCCTCCTTTCCCTATCACCACCTCATGCCCATTGGGGTGGCTAGAAAAAAAATATGGACAATAACAAGCACTGGCAAAGATATGGAGAACTGGAAATGCTCATCTGTTAAGTCAGTGAACTGTATGGTGTGTAGATTGTATCTCAAAAAAGTTGCCTTACAAAATGATCTCCCAAAATGATACTTGGTACCATTTCATTAGGGAGACCCAAACATCAATGCTTAGAAGAATGAGAAAATGAGGTTTAGGAACAGGATAAATATGACAGTCCATCAATTAGATGTCCATCATTTAGATGTGGCAAATAACCAGAATTTGTTGCTACCAGTTCAGGAGGAAGTTGAATAAGTTTCTGAACTAGCTGCCATAGATGAAATGCCTACTGTTGAGTTAAACCATTGGCAACTGTTGAGTCCTAGGGTCAAATACAACTAGAAAATACTACCCATCTATGTAACTGATACATTTATAAAGACAAAGAGCCTGAACATTTTAACCCAACATTTATTTTTCAATAAAGGAGACAGCACTACCGTAGAAAGTAAAAATTTTCTCTTGAAAGTTTCCCTTCTTATTAAATAATAATAATAATAATAAATGTTAGAAATAATAGATTGTTTTAAAGACTTTCTTCTAAGCCTTCTTGCTTTTTGCCAATAACTCTTTTCCTATGTAGCTATTAGACATTCTGACAGGCACACAGTACATTCTATGTCCTTGGACATACGTATGTTCTTGTATTCCCCTATACATGGGAATTGCATCCATCTTACGTACCAATAATGGGATTAAAACCAAGATATTTGTGCTAGACGTGCTCACAGGCATGTCCCAGCTCACAGCCTATGCTCCTTCCTTATTTAGACTTCCTCTTTTCCTTTGTTCTCCATTGCCTTTACCTATTTACGAAAGTTTTAAGTTGTTAGCCAATAAGGTTCAATTTAGATTGTGAGGTCTAGTTCCAACCAACAGGTCAGACATAGGAGTAAGGACCCAATGCATAAGGAATAAATATGCTTGCCTTTCCTTGTTCATTGTACTCTTGTGGCAAGATAGGTATCAGGAGCACCTTCTGCAGAAAGTAAAATTGCCTTACTGAGAAAACTTTTCGTTTGAATGCTAATTTTTCCTTGTAACACCCAGGAACAAGCATTCTGTCTCTAACAACTACTATAAGAGTAATTAGTTTAAAACTAAAAATATGAGTCAGAATCCCACTGCCCTATTTAAAGTTTATTTTGAATATATGAATATATCAGGAATATATGCAGGACACAACACCTGACCCTTGAGAATCATACTTTCTGTCCTCCAGGAGTTTATACCTCACATTAAAAAAAAAAAAGAAAGAAAGGAAAAGAAAGCGGGGGGCTGGCACAGTGGTTCACGCTTGTAATCCCAGCATGCTTGGAGACCGAGGCAGGTGGCAAGGTCAGAAGTTTGAGACCAGCCTGGCCAATATGGTGAAACCCCATCTCTACTAAAAATACAAAAATTAACCAGGCGTGGTAGCAGGTGCCTGTAGTCCCAGCTACTCAGGAGGCTGAGGTATGAGAATCGAGGCAGAGGTTGTAGTGAGCCAAGATCATGCCACTGCACTCCATCTTGAGAGACAAAGCAAGACTTCATCTCCAAAAATAATAATAAAATGAAATTATTAGAGTACACAGAAGACATGTGATAGTTACGTTTCGAGAAATGGTAAATCATTAGGAATTCAGAGCAGGTCACTTTTAGAGGGTGCTGGGAGCAGGGCCTGGAGGCACAGAACACTAATTTCAATTTCAATCACTGAAAGATATTTGTAAGGAAGCCTCAGAAGCAGAACTTATAACAAGGAAAAGAGTGCAGGTTGCTGATTAGGGAAATGCAAGTAGTATAGTAAGGTGAGGAGGTGACACAGGAGGAAAAGGCAGACAAGAAAGGGTGCTCTCCTAGCCCAGCTCCCTGGGGACAGGGCCTCAGGATCCTGAACAGAAACACTGGAGTGGCACAAATAACATGCCTCAAAACCATGCCTCCTGAGGCATAACAGCAACAGGAGAGCCACCAGTTGAGAGCTTCTCCCTGAGAATGTGAATTCCAGCCTACAAGCTGGTGAGTAAAGCAAACTTCCATGGTTCTATGGAAAATTCACCCTGGAACATGGAAAGATCCAGAGCACAGAGGGCAGTGGCGGGTGCTGACAGTCTCTTGAGTTTCTCCTGTTTTCTTTGAGTTTTAAGAGTCCTTTAATATTAGGTAGATTATCCCTTTATATATGATGTGTTACAAATATTTTTTCCCAATTTATGATTCATCTTTTGGTTTTGCTTATGGTATTTTTCTTCATACAACTTTTTCTTTAAAGTTTTTATGTTGTTACTGGCAAACTGGTCAGTCTTTTATTACATCTTGGTTTCAAAGGCTTTCTTTATATCCAATTTATAAGTGAATTTATCCACATTTTATTTTAGGATTTATCTGGCTTCACTTATTTTCTTGATTTTTCTTTTTTTTTTCTTTCTGCAATTAGATGTCTGACCCAGCTGGAGTTTACGATGGTGTACAATATACAGTATGTGTCCTACTTTATATTTACCTAATGATTATCTAGGTATTCCAACACAACTTACTAAAAGTCTATTTTTTCAAATAAAAACAAATGGGCCATCAAGCCAACAAAAGACATAAAGGAACCTTAAATGCTTATTATTCAGTGAAAGAAGCCAATATGAAAAGAGTATATATTGTATTATTCCAATAATATGACATTCTGGAAAAGCCAAAACTAAAGACACAGAAAACAGATTAGTGGTTGCCAGTGATTAGAGAGACAAAAGGGTGAATAAGCAGAGCACAAAGGATTTTTAGAGCAATAAAACTTGTATCCTGTATGATACTGTAATGCTAGACACATGTCCTTACCTACTTGTCAAAACCCATAGCATATATAATACAAATGGTGAATCCTAATATAAACTATGGACTTTCATTAACAGTTATCTATCATCAGTATTGCCTATACCATTACAACAAATATAATACACAAATGCAAGATTTTAAGAATAAAGGAAAATGGGTGGGGAGAAGGAATATATAGGAACTCTACACATTTCACTCAATTATTTCTGTAAACTTGAAACTTCTTAAAAAATAAAACCAAACCAAAACAATGTAGTACTGGCATAAACACAGACATACAGAATAATGGAACAGAATAGAGCGCCCAGAAGTAAACCCTGGCATAAATGATTAATTTCTGATGAGGGTGTCAAAAACATTCAGTGGTAAATGAACAGTTTTTTCAACAAATCGAACTCAATAAACTGGATATTCACATGCAAAAATAATGAATTTTCAATCTTGCCTTATATCATAATCAAAAACAATATGACAAAATACTAGTGAACTGTATACCTTAAAAAAATATTTAAGATGGTAAACATTATGTAGCATGGGTTTTACCACAATGGTACAAAGCCTATTAATTTCTTTTTTTAATCTATCATTTCCCACTGATTTGAGAAGCCACTTTTATTACAGTGAATTCCTGTGTGTTCTTGGGTCTATTTCCTACTTTTTTTCTCTGATGACCAGTTCGTATGCTAGCACCACACTATTTCATGGCAGAGGCTCTCGAGGGTGGATATTGGAAAAAGCAAATCCCCCATTACTCTTCTATTGTCAGGTTTTCCTAGATATTTTTGTATGTTTATTTTCTCTGTGGATATTAGAATCAAATCAAGCTCAAAGTAAAACCTTGCCACTTTTATTAGTATTGAATTAAATTTATTAATTTTAAGATAGCTGGTATCTTTTGATGATGAGCTGTCTTATCCAGCAACAAATTAAAACTACCGATTTGTTCAAGTCTATTTGTGGGCCCTCCAGAAGTTTAGGGGTTTCCTTAATTTTTTAAGAGATGGGTCTTGCTATCACACCCAGGGTAGACTCAAACTCTTATGATGAAGAGATCCTCCTGTCTCAGTCTAGTGAGTAGCTGAGACTACAGATACACACCACTGCACCTAGCTTTTGATTTTTGTATGTTAATTTTATATTGTGCTATCTGATTGAATTATTTTACTGTGTGTGATTTCTCATCAATTGTTTGGATTTTCTATATATCATCTGTAAAGAGGTAGTTTCACTTTCTTATGTGTAATTCTTAAGCCTCTATTTTTCCTTGTTCAATTTCATTGGCTATTATCTCCAATGTAATATTAAACAGCAGTGAACATAGTGAGATCCTTGCCATGTTTGGAAACTTAGTAGGAATGCCTCTCTTATTTTACCATTAAGTATTATGCTGACCTAGGCCCAGCATGGTGGCTCATGCCTGTAATCCCAGCACTTTGGGAGGCCAAGGTGGGCGGATCTCGAGGTCAAGAGATCAAGATCATCCTGGTCAACACGGTGAAACCCCATCTCTACTAAGAATACAAAAATTAGCTGGGCATTGTGGCACACGCCTGTAATCCCAGCTACTTGGGAGGCTGAGGCAGGAGAATTGCTTGAACCCTGGAAGGTGGAGGTTGCGGTGAGCCGAGTGAGCCGAGTCCACACTATTGTATTCCAGCCTAGGCAACAAGAGCAAAATTCCATCTCAAAAAAAAAAAAAAAAAAAGGTATTATGCTGACCTTATCTGTAGTCTAAATATTTTATCTACATCTAATGAATTAACAATTACTATTTTATTAAGTGTGTTTTAAATTTTTTTACTGTTTTTGTTTCTTAAATTTAATAGTTTTTGGGGAACAGGTGGTATTTAATTACATGGGTAAGTTCTTCAGTGGTGATTTCTGAGATGTTGGTGCACTTGTCACCTGAGCAGTGTACACTGTACCCAATGTCTTTATCCCCACTACCCCATCCTTCCCGCCAAGTCCCCCAAGTCCATTATATCAATCTCATGCCTTTGCATCCTGATAGCTCCTACTCATAAGTTAGAACACATGATATTTGATTTTCCATTCCTGAGTTACTTCACTTAGAATAATGGCCTCCAACTCCAAATTGCTGCAAAGGCCATTATTTCATTCCATTTTATAACTGAGTAGTATTCCATGGTATATACATAGCACATTTTCTTTATCCACTCATTGGTTGATGGGCATTTATGTTGGTTCCATATTTTTACAATTGCAAATCATGCTGCTATAAACATGAATGTGCAAGTGTCGTTTCATATAATGACTTCTTTTCATTTGGGTAGATACCCAGTAGTGGGGTTGCTAGATCAAATGGTAGTTCTACCTGTAATTCTTTAGAGAATCTCCATACTGTTTCCCACAGTGGTTGTACCCGTTTACATTCCCACAAGCAGTGTAAAAGAGTTCCCTTTTACCCATATCCATGCCAACATCTATTATTTTTTAATTTTTTAAATTATGAACATTCTTGTATCTCATGTTTTTAATTTGCATTCCTCTGATAATTTGTGATGTTGAGCATTTCTTCATAAGTTTGCTGTTTGTATATCTTTTCTTTTTTTTTGAGATGGAGTTTCACTCTTCTTACCCAGGCTGGAGTGCAATGGCGCGATCTCGGCTCACCGCAACCTCCACCTCCTGGGTTCAGGCAATTCTTCTGCCTCCGCCTCCTGAGTAGCTGGGATTACAGGCACATGCCACGATGCCCAGTTAATTTTTTGTATTTTTGGTAGAGACGGGGTTTCACCATGTTGAGCAGGATGGTCTCGATCTCTTGACCTTGTGATCCACCCGCCTCGGCCTCCCAAAGTGCTGGGATTACAGGTGTGAGCCACCACGCCCAGCCTGTTTGTGTATCTTCTTTTAAGAACTGTCTATTCATGTCCTTTGCCCAGTTTTTGATGGAATTATTTGTTTTCTTTCTGTCTGATTTGAGTTCCTTGTAGATTCTGGATGTTAGTCTTTTGTCAGATGCATAGTATGCAAATATGACTGTCTCCCATTCTGTGGTTGTCTGTTTACTCTGCTGATTACTTATCTTGATGTGCAGAAGCTTTTTCATTTAATTAGTTCCCATTTTTTATTTTTGTTTTTGCTGCATTTGCTTTTGTGTTTAGTCAAAAATTCCTTACTAAAGCCAATGTCTAGAAGTTTCTCTAATGTTATTTTCTAGAATACTTATGGTTTCATGTCTTAAATTTAAGTCTTTGACCCGTATTGAGCTGATTTTTGAATAAAGTGAAAGACGAAGATCTAGTTCCATTCTTCTACATGTGGCTTACCAGTCATCCCAGCACCATTTATTGAATAGGGTATTCTTTTTTTTTTTTTTTTTTTTTTTTTTTTGGGGGGGACGGAGTTTCGCTCTTGTTACCCAGGCTGGAGTGCAATGGCGCGGTCTTGGCTCACCGCAACCTCCGCCTTCTGGGTTCAGGCAATTCTCCTGCCTCAGCCTCCTGAGTAGCTGGGATTACAGGCACGCGCCACCATGCCCAGCTAATTTTTTGTATTTTTAGTAGAGACGGGGTTTCACCTTGTTGACCAGGATGGTCTCGATCTCTTGACCTCGTGATTCACCCGCCTCAGCCTCCCAAAGTGCTGGGATTACAGGCTTGAGCCACCGCGCCCGGCGAATAGGGTATTCTTTCACCACTTTATGTATTTACATGCTTTGTCAAAGATCAGCTGGCTGTATTTGACTTTATTTCTGAGTTCTCTATTCTGTTTCATTGGTCTATGTGTCTACTTTTATACCAGTACCATGCCGTTTTGGTAACTAGAGTCTTACAGTATAATTTTAAGCATGGTAAAGTGATGCCTCCAGATTTATTCTTTTTGCTTAGTACTGCTTTTGCTATTCAGGCTCTTTTATGGTTCCATATGAATTTCAGGATTGCTTTTTCTAGTTCTGTGAAGAACGACAATGATATTAAAGCAGGATATTTCCCTGCCCCCTTCAGGGGACTTGCAACAGGGGTGCCTTGTTTACTCAGCCCACTACTCTGAACTCCTCATGGGAGGGGACACAAGTGAACAGGTGCAGGAACTGGAGTGAACAAGCAGTGGAACCAGCCAGGCGCTTCAGCACCAAGGGGATTAAACTCCATTCACTCCCACCCATTGCGTTCCACCCCTTGCAGGAGGGAATACACAGGTGAGTGGGTGCTGGAACCAGCTGGATACCTTAGTGCTGGCAGGAGCAAACTCCGTGCAGGCACCATAGGAGGGCCCAGGAGGGGTTGCCTGCAACTCCTGAAGCCCCAAAGGGTGTGTTACAGTGCTCTTTTAGCTCTGCTGTCCACAGATGGCTTAAATGTTAACAGCTCAATGAGCCCTTTGCCTTTTTGCTTGAGGTGGCTGCCCTCTGCCAGTGAGGGCAAAGGGCTAGTGTGACAGCCTTTTCTATCTGCACTCATGGCTCCTGAGCTTCTGTCCAGTGTCCAAGAAAAATGAGATCACATGGATGAACTGAAGCATGGTAAATACAGAGGATTTTATTGCCGATGAAAGCGGCTCTCAGTGGAAGGGGAGCCTAACAGGGGATGGGGCAGGTAGGTAATCTTCCCCTGAAGTCCAGCCATCTCTGGCTGGATTCTTCTCCAAAACACCATCAAGCTGTCCCTCTGAAGTCAATCTGCTTCTCTCCAATATTCAGCCATAAACCCGTCTACTGGTTGAGTCTGGGGTTTTTACAGGCACAAGATGGGGTGGGGGTGGACCACAGGTGGCTTTGGAAAGGCAACATTCAAGCAGAAAAATAGGGATATAAGTCCTCACTTTGGGCCACAGTTTCAGGCTTTTCGGTTTAACAGTGGGGTTTTGTCAGGGAACCCCATTACCTTTTCCTCCTGGAATTTCTATGCCCCCTGTTCCTATCAGTGTTTTGACGGGAACTGCATTGAATCTGTAGATTGCTTTTAGCAGTATGATCATTTTCACAATATTGATTCTACGCATCCATGGTCATGGGTGTTTCCATTTGTTGGTGTCACTTGTGATTTCCTCTGAGAGGTTTGCAGTTTTCCTTTTAGAGATATTTCATCTCCTTTGTTAAGTACAGTCTTATGTATTTTATTTTATTGGCAGCTGCTGTAAAAGGGATTGCATTCTTGATTTTATTCTCTGTTTGATTATTGTTGGTATATAGCAGTGCCACTGATATGTGTACACTGATTTTTGTATCCTGAAATTTTACTGAATTTATTTATGACATCAAGGAGCTTTTAGGATGAATCTTTAGGGTCTTCTAGGTATAAAATCATTTCATCAGCAAACAGCAGCAGTTTGACTTCCTCTTTTCCAATTTGGATGCCTTTTATTTCTTTCCCTGGTTTAACTGTTCTGGCTAGGACTTTCAGTACTATGTTGAGTAGGAGTGGTGAAAGTGGGCATCCTTGTCTTGTTCCAGTTCTCAGGGGGAATGCTTTCAACTTTTCCCCATTCAGTATGATGTTGGCTGTGGTTTTTACATAGATGGCTTTTTTTTTTTTTTTTTGAGATGGAGTTTTGCTGTTGTTACCCAGGCTGGAGCGCAATGGTGCGATCTTGGCTCACAGCAACCTCCGCCTCCTGGGTTCAGGCAATTCTCCTGCCTCAACCTCCTGAGTAGCTGGGATTACAGGTACGCGCCACCATGCCCAGCTAATTTTTTGTATTTTTAGTAGAGACGGGGTTTCACCACGTTGACCAGGATGGTCTCGATCTGTTGACCTCGTGATCCACCCGCCTCGGCCTCCCAAAGTGCTGGGATTACAGGCGTGAGCCACCACGCCCGGCCCATAGATGGCTTTTATTCCTTTGAGTTATGTTCCTTCTGTACCAGTTTTATGCAGAGTTTTATCATAAAAGGATGCCAGCTTTTGTCAAATGCTTTGTCTACATCTATTAAGATGATCATATGACTTTTTAATTCTGTTTATGTAACAGATCACATTTATTGATTTATATATGTTAAGCCATCCCTGCATCCCTGGTATGAAACCCATTTGATCATGACGTATTATCTTTTTGATATGCTGCTGGATTTGGTTAGCTAATACTTTGTTGAGAATTTTTGCACCAGTGTTCATCAGGGATATTGGTCTGTAGCTTTCTTTTTTTGTTATGTTCTTCCCTGATTTTGGTATTAGGATGATACTGGCTTCATAGAATGATTTACAGAGGATTCCTTCTTTATCTTTTGAAATAGTTTCAGTAGAATTGGTACCAATTTTCTATTGACTATCTGATAGAATTCAGCTGTGAATCCACACGGTCTTAGTCTTCTTTTTTCTTGGTAATTTTTTTTATTACTGATTTAATCTCACTGCTTGTTATTGGTCTGTTCAGAGTTTCTATTTCTTCCTGGTTTAATCTAGGAGGGTTGTATATTTCCAGGAATTTATCCACCTCCTCAAGATCTTCTAGTTTGTGCAGACAAAGGTATTCATACTAGTCTTGAATGATCTTTTGCATTTCTGTGATATTCGTTGTAATTTCTCCTATTTCATTTCTAATTGAGCTTATTTGGATCTTCTCTCTTTTTTTCTTGGTTAATCTCACTAATGACATATCAATTTTGTCCATCTTTTCAGATAACCAGCTTTTTGTTTCATCTATCTTTTGTACTTTTTAAATTTCAATTGTATTTAGTTCTGCTCTGATATTTATTATTTCTTTTCTTCTGCTGGGTTGGCGGTTAGTTTGTTCTTGTTTCTCTAGTTTTTTGAAGTGTGACATTTGGTTATCTATTTGCGTTCTTTCAAACTTTTTGATGTAGGCATTTAATACTATGAACTTTCCTCCTAGCACCACTTCTGCTGTATCCCAGAGGTTTTGATAAGTTGTGTCAGTAGTACTGTTCAGTTCAAATAATTTTTTTAATTTCCATTTTGAGTTCATTGTTAACCCAAAGATCATTCAAGAACAGATTATTTAATTTTCATTTATTTTGATAGTTTTGAGGGTTCTTTTTGAAGTTAATTTCCAGTTTTATTCCACTGTGGTCTGAGAAGATGCTTGACATGATTTCTATTTTCTTAAATTTATTGAGACTTATTTTGTGTTCTATCATATGGCCTATCTTAGAGAATGTTCCATGTGTTTTAACCCTACCTAGAACCAGAACAGATTTAGGGAGTAGTTGAAATATAAAAGTAGAATCAGCAGCAGAAGTATATTTTTTAAAGTGAGAAATTGGTGTTGAACTTTACAGCATCTATAAAAAGAATTATAATAAACATCTGAACCATAATTCCATAAATTCCATGAAGTGAACAAACTTGAATGCATTTTTCAACACTCTATAATAGTTTGGTATTATTTTTGATAAATGGTTAAATAAGCAATTTTAAGCTCCTAATTATTCTATGTAAACTATTTATTATGTTTTCTATTGTTTCTATTGTAGCTAAATCATAACTGACAGAGTATTCATATGTGCTCATCTGATAAGTAAACTAAAGAAAAAAATGAGCTGTGGAGTCTAGAGTCTACCAATATAATGTAAGCTTTAAAGTATTTGATAAAAATTCTATTTCTGTACTAAGAAGCTTGTGTTTTTTTCTCTCCCTGGAGGTCAAGAACAGCAATAGAGCGCTAATCTAAGCCTATTTTAAATAATCTACACCAGTTTCAACATTCATTATGCTCTCATTGTAAAAATGTTCAGGTGAAAAGCTCATGGCATACAACAGCAGATTGAAGGCTTTAATTCAGTGGGAGGAGGGGACACCACAAGCCAGTTGTATAAAAAGCCTTTTTAACAAAGGATGTTATTCTCTTAAAGTAGTAATCTATAGCAAATTACACAGAAAGAGATTGATTATAGTTTTCAGTCTTTTAGAAAAGGATAATTTAATATGAAGTTAAAAGCTGATTCATTTTTGCTAGAGTTTACTAGCTGTCAATTATACTCTTTATGAACCATCCACTGGGTTGATGTATAGTTAAACACAGACTGGAAAACATTATTTGGTTACAATTAAGGCTCTCAACATGATATTGTAAAAGTTGGATATGGTACCAAAAATATATATACTTGAATCTCTGTTTAATTTATATTTCTAAAATCTACATACTCACTTCATTTAAAAACCTTGCTGAATGCTTTCTAAAAGCCAATCCAAGAGCAGAATAAAGCAGCTAGGCATAAATAATCAAAAACACTTTTGAGTAGCATATTCTGCAATATTCTAGTGCTAAATTCTGGATAAAGAATATTAGAAACAGTAAATAGACAAAATGTCAACTTTTGAGATCACTGTGTCTGAACCCAGAAATGGAATATTGTGGTAGCAAGGACTTTGAAGATCACTCACTAATAAATTCAACCCTCTCCCAAAAATTGAGAAAAAAACTGAACTCAAGGAGGCTGAGTGTTTTTCTAAGCCACACACCAAGTTACTGTTAGAGCCAGAACTAGTTTTGGGCTTCCCAATCAAGTATTAATCCCACTCTATCTGCTTCTCTCCCTAAACTACAGTTAACACAAAGAATATGAACATATAAAGAATAAGACAGTATATTTTTATTTATTCATTACCCAGGCTAAAGTACAGTTGCATGATCATAGCCTACTGTAACCTCAAATTCCTGGGCTCAAGCAATACTTCCACTTCAACCTCTTGAGTAGCTGCAATGACAGGCATGCATCACTACACCCAGCTAATTTTTTAAATTATTTTTAAGAGAAGTCTCACTACGTTACACAAGTTGTTTACAAACTCCCAGCCTTAAGTGATCCCCTTGCCTCAGCCTCCCAAAGTGCTGTTATTATAGGTATGAGCCACCATACTCCTTACCCTAAATGGAGTATTTTTAGATACCTGGTACTATATGTCAATTTATATTTTGGTTAAAGACCCAGAGGTGAAGTTACATTAACTCATTTTGAAAAAGATCCTATACTGATTAAATACTTTTCTCTCCTTCATGATTCTGACTTCTATAATACAAAGATAAAAGGTTAAACCCTCAAGTAATTTAATTAACGCTTTATATTTTCCTATAAAGAGATTCCTAAAAGTTCTCTTATACATGAGGCAAGTTTTAAAAACTAATTCCATTATTATCTCTATAAGAAATTCAGGCATCAAGAGTCACTAAATATCGATATTCTTAAAATCACAGCCTTAAATGTCAAGTGTTGTCTTTGTTTCATGTCCACACCCCAACTCCCCCCTACCCGCCAATCTGAAAGTATTTTTACAAGGCTGTCCTCAAAAGAAAAAATTTCTTTCCTAGAAAGGTTAAAATGTCAAAGGGCTAAAAATTGATACTTTCTTTCCATAATTTTTAAAAAATCATAACTCACCTCTAATACTCTCATAATACTCTCAAAATTCTCAATATGCATAGAATATTTAAGTGCTAATATCATAACGTAAGTAGAAGCAACTTTCTTTCTTATTGACAAGAACAGAGTATACTTTTCATTGTGTTCCTCTGGGATAGTCCATCCCTCCATACCAGAATCTTCGCCTCCAATACCTTGTAAATTATCTTGTATTGAAAAGAGACACTTTCATCTTTTTTGGAGACAAGGTCTTGTTCTGTCATCCAGGCTGGAGTGCAGTAGTGTGATCATAGCTCACTGCAGCTTTGACCGCCCAGGTCCAAGCAACCCATTACAGCCTCCCAACTAGCTGTGATTACAGATGTGCACCACCAATCTTGGCTGATTTTTTTTTTCACAGAAGTAGGGTCTCCCTATGCTGTCCAGGCTTATGTCAACCCCTTAGGCTCAAGTGTTCTCCCATCTTGGCTCCCAAAGTTCTGAGACCACAGGTGTGAGCCATCATACCTGGCCTGAAACAGGCATCTCTTTTGAGCTATTGTAAAATCTCAATGAGAAATTAAAAACTGACCCCACCCAGAAAACCCTCTTTATTGCCAGTTGCTTGTCATTTCTCACACTCTCATGCCTGTAACATATGACTTCTATATGCCATTCTCAGATGATCTGGACCCAAAGGAATATTGGGGAAAAAACGGAAAAGGCTTTTAAGAATAGAAAATCAAAAAAAAAAAAAAACTATGTTAAAAGGTAACAAATAAGAATCATTCTCTCTCTCTCTCTCTCTCTCTCTCTCTCTCTCTTTCTATATATATATATATATATATATATATATATATATATACACACACACAGACAGACATTATGTTAAATATTATAGTATGTTATATATTATACTATAGTATATATTATATATAAAATATATAAACATATATATATAGTATGCTACTACATATATGTATCACTATAGTGCTCTTTTATCATTTGGTTTTTCAAAGAAACTGTAAGAAAAACATGAAAATTATCTAGTGGACTTGAAAACATACAAATAACTTCATCTTAGAGACAACTGCCTGTAGTTCCAGCTGTTCACAAGGCTGAGGCAGGAGAACTACTTGAGTCCAAGAATTTGAGGCCAGCTTGAGAAACATATCAAGACCCCATCTCAAAAGAAAAGAGGGAAAAAAAATAAGGGAAGGGGAAGGGGAAGGGGAAGGGGAAGAAAGAAAAGAAAAGAAAAGAAAAGAAAAGAAAAGAAAAGAAAAGAAAAGAAAAGGAAGAAATTCATCTTAATCCTTAAAATCAACAAAAAAACACTATGAACCAACACAGCTGACAGAATTCTATCACCAATACTGTAAAGTCACTGACTATATTCAATTCTACATCATAACAATTACAAGAATTTCTTTCTGTTTCTCCAACATGAGATTTCTTCTCTTCTTCTAAAACATTATAATCTAATTTTAGAAAAATTATAAAACAGAGACAAAGACGAATAATATTTTAAAACTATACAACATTAACATCTAAGTAAATTTTGAGAGAAAGAGAGAGAGGGAGATAGAAAATAAACAGAGACAGACAGACAGATAGATATTTCCAAATATTTTAGATATAGATACTTAACTTGCTTTTGTAAAAGTAGGTCATGCTATTCACAATTCGTACTTACTTTTCTTTTGATATATTTATTTCATTTAACATATTTTTTCTTATCAAATGACATGTTACTAAAATTTGTTTCTAGTAATTCTATAGTAGTTCCATTACATGAATTTAACAATTTATTTCACCAATCACCCTATGTTTTACATTTACTTTATTTTCAACTTTAAGTTCTTAAAATCGCTTGGCAGCCAAATACTTAAATATTATTTTCTTGGAATATATTACATAAGTGAAACTGCAGGTTCGAAGACCTCACATAATTTTAAGGCCTTTCTTACTTTTTCTCTAAAAATGTATGTAAACCTCCCAGCTAAGTGTAAGGTGGTTTTATGTCTCAAGATCTGTCAACAAGATTGTCTACTATGTTTTTCAATCTCCCTCAATTTGATAGATTTAAATTTAAAAAAATTAAATTTTTATCTCTGAAATAATTAGAATTGATTATATTCATGGCCTACTGATCCCATGTTCCTGTTCATGGTTTAAAATGTACTCATCCTTAATCCCCAGTGATAATTTAGCTTGACACAGAATTCTACGTCAACACGTATTTTCTCTTTGCACTTCAAATTTTGATGTCTTCTGTCATCTAATGGTACTAATAAAAAGTCTGCAGGAAGTCCATCATTTTTTGGTACTTATCTGCTTACTATCTTTGAAAGCTCATAATAGTCTCCCTCTCTCCTGAATGTGCTTTATACTACTTTTTTGTTTTCTTTTTTTTTTAGATAGGATCTGGCTTTGTCACCTAGGCTGGAGGCTGGGGTGCAGTGGTGCAATCTCAGTTTACTGCAGCCTCTATCTCCTGGACTCAAGCAATCCTCCCACTTAGCTGGGACCACAGGCATACACCACCATGCCCAGCTAATTTTTGTATTTTTTGTAGAGATGGGTTTTCACCATGTTGCCTAGGCTAATCTCAAACTCCTAGGTTACAGCAATCCACCTGCCTCAGCCTCTCAGAGTGCTGAGATTACAGGCATGAGCCATTACACCCCACCTAAATTTTTATCATGAGCTTATCTTCACCAGAAAGTTTCATTTTCCAGGAGCCTGAGAGGCATTCTTTTTTTTTTTTTTTTTTTTTTTTTTTTGAGACGGAGTTTCGCTCTTGTTACCCGGGCTGGAGTGCAATGGCGCCATCTCGGCTCACCACAACCTCCGCCTCCTGGGTTCAGGCAATTCTCCTGCCTCAGCCTCCTGAGTAGCTGGGATTACAGGCACGTGCCACCATGCCCAGCTAATTTTTTGTATTTTTAGTAGAGACGGGGTTTCACCATGTTGACCAGGTTGGTCTTGATCTCTTGACCTCATGATCCACCCGCCTCAGCCTCCCAAAGTGCTGGGATTACAGGCTTGAGCCACAGCGCCCAGCTGAGGCATTCTTTAAGAATAATTTTGTGGTTGCCTCTACCTTACCCCAATGTGACTACAGACTCTCTGATGAGGTTTTACATTGGTTTCTTAGGCCAGGGCTTCCTTAGAATACTTAGAGGAAAAATTCAATTCCAGATGCATGTATTGCAGTCTAGGAGATTCGATGCTCCCTAATTTATGTTCTTTACATCTACTGCCTAAGATTCCAGCTTCTACAGCTCATCCTTTGCCAGCAGGCAGAGTCTGGCAATCCAATCACCCTTTCCTGGCTACTGAATGTATGCAGGGTACCAAAATCTTGCTCACACTATGTTCTACAAGGCATAAAACCCCAGCACACAAAGGGTTTACTGGGTCCAGTCACCTTATCACCTAGATGGATTCAGTCTGTCTCACCACTGACAGTCTTAACTTCATTCTTGGCATTTAAAGATTTTTTTTTCCTTATTTTCAGTCTCAGATATATTTATCTTTATAAAACATTTTATCTATTATTGTCATGTTGGCATGAAAAGATAGGGACTTCCACGTTAACTGACTCTGATAGCATATTCTAACAAAGAGATTTTTAAGTAACGAAACTTGTGACACATACAAACTTTTAGAAGTCCTCATTACAGTATTCTATTACAAAGGCAGCATAATACTTTATGACAACAGTGACCCTGTAGTGCAATGGGGGAAAGGATGCTCTTTTCAATAAATGGTGCTGGATCAACTGAATGTGGAAGAAAGGCAGCTTGACCCTATCTCAGGCAATTCACAAAAATCAATTACAGATGGATTGCAAATGTAAATGTGAAAAATAAAACAACGAAGTGCTCACAGAAAATCACAGAATATCTTGGTAACCCTAGCATAGGCTAAAAAATGTTAAACAGGCCACAGAGAATGTTAGCTATTAAAAAAACAACTTATAAGTTAGACTCTATTAAAATTAACAGCTTTTGGCTAGACGCAGTGGCTCACACCTGTAATCCCAGCATTTGGGAGGCTTAGGTGGGCAGATCACCTGAGGTCAGGAGTTCGAGACCTACCTGGCCAACAGAGTGAAACTCCATCTCTACTAAAAAACACAACAATTAGCCAGATATGGTGGTGCCTGCCTGCAGTCCCAACTACTCAGGAGGCTGAGGCAGAAGAATCACTTGAACCCAGGAGGTGGAGGTTGCAGTGAGCTGAGATTGCACCACTGTACTCCAGCCTGGGTGACAGAGTGAGACTCCATCTCATAAAATAAATAAATGAATAAAATTAAATTAATAGCTTTTGTTTATCAAACAACATCATTAACAGAGTGAAAATGCAACCTAGCAAGCAGAAAAATATATCTGCAATAAATGTATCTGACAAAGAACTTCCAGATTACAAAGCAACTACCCTAATGAATATTTAAAGCAGCAGTCCCCAGCCTTTTCAGCATCAGAGACCAGTTTACTAGAAGACAATTTTTCCACGGGATGAAACTGTTCCACCTCAGATCATCAGGCAATAGTTAGATTCTCATAAGAAGCACACAACCTAGGTCCCTCATATGCACAGTTCACAACAGGGTTTGTGCTCCTGTGAGAATCTAATGCTGCCCCTGATCTGACAGGAGGCAGAGCTTAGGCAGAAATGCTCCCTTGGCCCAACACTCACATCCTGCTGTGCAGCCCAGTTCCTAACAGGCCAAGGACTGGTACCCATCCCCAACCCGGGGATTGGTGACCCCTGATTTAAAGGATAGGCTATTCAATGAAAATATGTAAAAATTTCCTTGAATAGTTACTTCACACAAAGATATCCAAATGGCCAATAATATAAGAAAGATGCTTCCCAATCATCAGGGAATTGCAAACCAGCCCCATTATGTGACAATACCACATAACCACTAGGATGGATGACAGACCAACTGTTATGTGCAAAACCAAAACACTCTTACACTGTTGAGGGAGTAGAATTTGTACAATCACATTGGAAAACTGCTTGTGTTACCGAAGTTAAACAAATGCATACTCTAAAACCTATGAATTCCACATCTAGATAAACACTCAGCAAATAATGATGGCACTAAGATCTTAGAAGCCTGTACAATAATATATTTTAAGCAATTCTCCCATAAAATGAAACATTTTGTGCTTAATGAGGTAAGTTGCCATCATCCAAGAAAATTTTATTCATGTGACACATACTCCTTTTATCATGATGCTGGATTGATAAAGTAATTATATAAATGGAGATGTTTACTAAAGTGAACTATGTAAAACAGAAATCCTAAGATTAGGATGATGAGCAAGTTGAGCCAAATAGTATTTCTCTGAAAAGCTGTTACAGGGAAAAAAAAATAAAATAAAATAAAAAATAAAAAACAAGTAAATAGAAGCTTCACCTCCAGAGCAGGGTATCTATTGCTGGATATTCAGCAGCAGCTGTGGAACTACTGTATTGGTACAGAATTTAGAAAGGGAGTATCAGTACAGGGCTAGGGAACAACAGACCACATGTGGGGTTTGGTAGTAATCTGCTATTATTCCAAGAGGCGAGTATGAAATTTTATTGTAGACATCCTCAGTTCATCCAACAAGCACACTGAACTGCTCATGTCTTCCACAGTGGCCCCTCTGTCCTTGCATGTTCCTCTGCCATACAACTCACAAACTATTTGTGCACATTTTTTTGTTAACAAATCAAACTTGACTACAATGAACCAAATTACAGTAATGTCATTCACCTTTCAGTTTTTACCAGTTGGCAGTAATTAGCACAAAAAAAGCAACCAGGAGCATTTTCTAGCACTTTATTTTCCATTCAATCAAAAACTACTAGAGAATGTAGACTGGCATGACATCCTCTACTTGCATCTAAGGACAACAACATTTACTACGCCAGGTTGGTGTAGCCTCTCTAGATTACTCTGTAAATAAACTGAATAGCAAGATTATTAGAACTATAGTACTCATAAGGATTGAACCTCTCATAGTCTGATAAGGACAACCTCACTGGCTTAAGACTCTCTATTCAACCACTGAGATGCCTTCTAAAGAAAAGAGTGAACAGTAGTAATTCAGTACTACTTCAAGAAATCTGACAATCACACAGTAGTGTTCTTTCATCACCCTCCTGGACAAGATCCCTATTAAACTCCTCAAGCATGGGTGCCAAGTTTTCAGCAAGACTGAACACTGGACCCTCAATTAATATCTGATATCTTGTTTGTTAATAGCCTTCGATTCAGGAACATAAAAAGATTTAGAGAGGACTTTCCTGAAGGGGTATATTTTAATTCTAACAAGACCAAATAGCCAGGTACCAAGGTATATAGAAACCCTCCAGATGGGTGATGGGCACAATTTTGAAAATCTCTAGCAAACTGTTTAATCTAACTAAACTAAAATCAGCTCTGGGAAGATAATGTGTTAGTAGTGATCCTTTGCCGGATTTTATTCATTTCCCTTCATGCTAACACATCCCGACATTCAATAGTGATAAAATGGCACATATGGATAATGCTGTTTGGTATATGCTAACAATCTTGGCAGGTTTCCCTTTAATAAACCACTCCAGATGTTAGTTTCAGTAATTATGCCTGACATCATTCAGCTTTAGGAATGAAATACTGCTGCTACAATTTCTTATTTGTGTTTCTATGGATCATCTGCAAACATAAAGCCTGCACAGTAGAGACAGCCCCATCGACAGGCCCTGCATAAAAACGTGCATAAACAAAAACCCAGCAATAAGACAATCAGCAAGAACTGGAAGCTATGAAAACACAGACTGCTATTCGAAGTTTTCAAATAATTCTTATATGGTACATTTGCACCTCTACAGCTAATTAAATATTTCCACATTCCTATGTATGTCTATTTCAAAATATGCCAGAAAAGTGACAAATCTGATTCAAATAATTATCTGTGATACAAATACAACAGAGTATCATACATGAAAATAAATACACTCTGGAAACCTGTTTCTAGGAAAATTAAAATTTAGATATCATGCACTAAGATTTAAGTGTACCGTTAGAATCACAGAAACATGAGATTGTTTTCATTTTCTAAAGGCCTAATTTGCAAAAAGATTTCTTATTATCTTATTAAGAAATAAAATAAGTCAAAATAGACATATAACTCAGTGTCAGGAATAGTAAGTTATGATTATTTGATTTAAAGAAGAAAAAACACTGAAAAGTCATAGCTGATAGTAGAAATGAGGCATTTTCTTGACTTTAAAATGAATCTACTTGATGAAGAATGATCAACCCAATCTTTGGGGACACTTAAATGTTCATGCTAAAATGCTGACATTAACCATCAAAAGGATTAAACTGACATCAAATGATTTCTGACATTAGAATATTGAAAGTATTAATAATGCTGTCAGTGTCATCTATGGCACCCAGAAAGAAACTTTTAAAACAATAAATTTTACAACGTAGAATTTATGCAACATTTTTAACCCACTTATCTTTAAATGATTATGAGAACAATGTCAATATTCGAATCAGAATCTACTTAATTTGTGGACAATACAAAGTGGAGACGACACCTTGACAGGAGGGTGACCATCAGTTGTGGGCCACACCACCTAAGCTACCTTAACATGCAGCCTGACACTAAGTGCCACCCTTCCTGCGAACTCTGCAGAAGCCAGTAGAGCAGATAATTCTATATGAAAGCCATCTGAGGTAGATGAAAACTGAACAAGAATACCATGTAAATAGAAAATAAACAACTATATGTCAAAAGCAGACAAGGGCATTTTTAAAGCTCTAAAATTACCGAATGATGCACAGAAAGATCGAGCAAATTGTTGTGAAATTACTGAACAGCATGTGTGGCTGAATGCATTTAAAACTTGAAGAACTGACTGCAAGACACTGTACCCCAACATCCCCAGCAAACCCATCCAAGCAGTAAGTGATTCACTGATCAGCATGAGTTGCAACAGCACAAATGATTGTGAGGCAGCCCATCTCTAGTGACTCAAAGGAACCCAAACCACAGGATGCATTGTGTTCATGTAGACAAAACCAACAGCCAACAACCAGAAAGGAGCAAAGTATTATCAAAACCAGGCTTATATCTAACACATACATTTTTCTGTCAGAAATAATATAAACAACCTGGGTTTGTAGGTTTCCTTGATAAGTGATTTTACTGGCATTATGAGCCAACCCCCCACTTATAGGAGAGGTTAGTAAACAGCAGCCTGGGGAGTGAGGCCAAGCTGTGTTCCAATTCTGACTTTGCCACTGAACAGTTATACAACGTCAGTCAGTCACACTCTCTAAACCTATGTTTCCTCATCTGCAAAATGGGGATAACAACAAGCCCTGCTTCTCGTGGTGACCGTCAGGGTTAAACGGAAATGTGTTTAGAAAAGACAGCACAGGAGCTGTCCTCAGTAAGCCTTCAATAAGACTTTGTTTCTGTTTTTTTTTACTTTTTTTAAAATTTCAATTTTAAAAATATTGTTTTACATATATTGATCCTGACCCCACATTCTCTAAAAGAGCTATAAATGTTTCATTAATACAGTCACCCATTCTTATATACTGATCCTTCTCTAGATATTTTATACGACTGTGGAAAGGAGTTTCTGGCGAGTGCGATGACTCACATCTGTAATCCCAGAACTCTGGGAGGCCTAGGTGGGTGTATCGCCTAAGGTTAGGAGTTCAAGGCCACCATGGCCAACATGGTGAAACCCTGACTCCACTAAAAATACAAAAATTAGGTAGGCATGGTGGTAGGTGCCTGTAATCCCAGCTACTCGGGAGGCTGAGGCAGAAGAATCACTTGAACCCAGGAGGCAGAGTCTGTAGTGAGCCAAGATCCCGCTGCTGCATTACAGCCTGGGCAACAGAGAAAGACTCTGTCAAAAAAAAAAAAAAGAAGAAGAAGAAGAAAAGAAATAGAGAGTTTCCTAATTTTGCTACTATTGACTCCACGTGACCAAATTCAATGGCAGTATGTTCAAAAGCATTCCTCCGTATAAGCAGTCATCATTACACACCATCAGTAATTTCTTACAACATTTCATGAAATGGAAAGTGACTTAGAAACGTGAGACACGTGGAATTTATTAAGACTAATGCACTCCCCTCCTCCATTCTAGGGCTCATGAGTCCTCAAGTTTAAAAGAAGTTGACAATACAAGGGAAAGGAAACAGAAACAGAGGTGTCATTAGGCCTGGAGAAGACCACACCACCAGAATGCAGATGACTAGGCTTCTGTGATTGCTTGTGTCACATTTGATCTGGCATGGCAGAAAGCAAAATGACTCCCTCTCCAACCTCCCCACCCCCCACTGTCCCTCACCTGCTGCCCTCCAATAGACCCCAGTGTGTGATGCTCCCCTCCCTGTGTCCATGTTTCCTCACTGTTCAACACCTGCCTATGAGTGAGAACATGCGGTGTTTGATTTTCTGCTCTTGTGTCAGTTTGCTGAGAATGATGGTTTCAAGATTCATCCTTGTCCCTACAAAGGACACAAACTCATCATTTTTTATGGCTGCATAGTATTCCATGGTGTATATGTGTCACATCTTCCTTTTCCAGTCTATCATCATTGGCATTTGTGTAGGTTCCAGGTATTTGCTATTGTAAACAATGCCACAATGAACATACGTGTGCATGTGTCTTTATAACAGAACGATTTATACTCCTTTGGATATATACTCTGTAATGGGATTGCTGGGTCAAATGGAATTTCTATTTCTAGGTCCTTGAGAAATTGCCACACTGTCTTCTACAATGGTGGAACAAATTTACACTCCCACCAACAGTGTAAAAGAATTCCTATAACTCCACATCCTCTCCAGAATCTGTTGTCTCCAGATTTTTTAGTGATCTCCATTCTAACTGGCATGGGATGGTATCTCAATGTGGTTTTGATTTGCATTTCTCTAATGACCAGTGATGATGAGCATTTTTTCATATGTTTGTTGGCCTCATGTATGTCTTCTTTAGAAAAGTGTCTGTTCATGTCCTTTGCCCACTTTTGAATGGGTTTGTTTGTTTTTTTCTTGTAAATCTGTTTTAGTTCTTTGTAGATTCCAGATATTTGCCCTTTGACAGATGGGTAGATCACAAAAATTTTTTGCCCATTCTGTTGGTTGCCAGTTCACTCTAATGATTGTTTCTTTTACTGTACAGAAGGTCTGGAGTTTAATTAGATCCCATTTGTCTATTTTGGCTTTTGTTGCCAATGCTTTTGGTGTTTTAATCATAAAGTCCTTGCCTATGCCTGTGTCCTGAATGGTTTTGCCTAGGTTTTCTTCTAAGGTTTTTATGGTGTTAGGTCTTATGCTTAAGTCTTTTTTTTTTTTTTTCTTGAGATGGAGTTTCGCTCTTGTTACCCAGGCTGGAGTGCAATGGCGTGATTTCGGCTCACCACAACCCCCGCCTCCTGGGTTCAAGCAATTCTCCTGCCTCAGTTTCCTGAGTAGCTGGGATTACAGGCACGCGCCACCATGCCCAGCTAATTTTGTATTTTTAGTAGACACGGGGTTTCACCATGTTGACCAGGATGGTCTCGATCTCTTGACCTCGTGATCCACCCTCCTTGGCCTCCCAAAGTGCTGGGATTACAGGTGTGAGCCACCACCCCCGGCTTTAAGTCGTTAATCCATCTGGAGTTAATTTTAGTGTAAGGTGTCAGGAAGGGGTCCAGTTTCTGTTTTCTGCACATGGCTAGCCAGTTTTCCCAACACCATTTCTTAAACAGGGAATTCTTGCCCTATTGCTTGCTTTTGTCAGGTTTGTCAAAGATCAGATGGTTGTAGATGTGTGGCGTTGCCTCCAAGGCCTCGGCTCTGTTCCATTGGTCTTTATCTCTGTTTTGGTACCAGTACCATGCTGTTTTATTTACTGTAACCTTGTAGTATAGTTTGAAGTCAGGTAGCATGATGCCTCCAGCTTTGTTCTTTTTGCTTAGGATTGTCTTGGCTACTTGGGTTTTCTTTTAATTTCATAGCAATATTAAGGTGGTTTTTTCCAGTTCTGTGAAGAGGGTCATAGGTAGCTTGAGGGGAGATACGCTGAATCTATAAATTACTTTGGGCAGTATGGCCATTTTCACAATATTGATTCTTCCCAACCATAAGCATGGAATATTTTTCCATCTGTTAGTGTCCTCTCTTATTTCCTTGAGCAGTGGTTTGTAGTTCTCCTTGAAGAGGCCCTTTACACCCTTCATTAGTTGTATTCCTAGGTATTTTATTCTCTTTGTAGCAGTTTTATGGGAGTTCACTCCTGATTTGGCTCTCTTTTTGTCTATTACTGGTATATAGGTATGCTTGTGATTTCTGCTCATCGATTTTGTATCCTGAGACTTTGCTGAAATTGCTTATCAGTTTCAGGAGATTTTGGGCTGAGACAATGGGGTCTTCTAAATATACAATCATGTCATCTGCAAATAGAGACAATTTGACGTCCTCCTTTCCTAATTGAATACCTTTATTTCCTTTCCTTGCCTGATTGTTCTGCTATCCACACTCTAATATACTGTTTTTTAAGAATGGTTTCATACTGTCACCCAGGCTGGAGAGCAGTGCTGCGAACTCGGCTCACTGTAGCCTCAACCTCCTGGGATCTAGCCATCCTCCCACCTCAGTCACCTGAGTAGCTTGGACTACAAGCAGGCGCACCACCACGACCAATTAATTGTTTGTTGGTTCTTTAGAAAGGGCATCTCACTATGTTGCCCAGGCTAGTCTCAAACTCCTGTGCTCAAGAGAACCTCCTGCCTCAGCGTTCCAAAGTACCAAAGTACTGGGATTACAGGCATAAGCTACCGTGCCCAGCCTCACATTATGACTTTTGAAAGCTATTTAATATCCTCAGGCTTGATCAAAGGTACCATTATTGATTTTAATATATAGTTAGGACTATGTGAGATATAATATCCCAGAAAGAAAAGGCCCCGAAATACTGAATTTGGTCTTCAACATGCCAAAGTCAGTTTTTGCAATCCACTCCTCCCATGAATATTTGTAGCTCCTATTATGAGCCAGTCTCTGTATCACTTGAGATAAGAGAAAATTAAGACAAGCTCTCTCCTCAAATACCTGGCAGTCAGAATGGGGCTAGTCTAACAGAGAATTAAATCTCAAAGTATAGACACATAATATGATTCAGGTTTTTATTCAAAGCACTGCTCACAAATGTCCATGCTTTTCCCATATGTTCAACACAAAACATTTTGGGATTTTTGCTTCCAATATTTCCAAATGCAAAAGCACTCTGATTTTTATATATTTCCCTATAAAGACATTGGTTAGAAAAAGTCGAGGTCTTAAAAATACAAAAAAGTAAAATCAAAACATTTACTGAGTAATTCTCTTTTAAAAATTACTTAGTTGAGATGTGGCATCTCAGAAATACATTCAACTCTATAGTGGAAAAAAGGCTAAATATTTTTCTGGGTTATAGGACTAAGCTTTTGAGAGCTATTATAATGGCATGATTCACATTCCATTGAAATTTCAAAAAAACCCAAATAACTCAACATACATATAATCATAATTTAATCTCTCTTTGAATCAGAAAAGAAGTATACACTTGAAGAAGGCCTGCCCTGAAGCTCAATTTTACTTCTGATAACTATGTAGCTGAAGAAATGCTAGGCTTTCCCTGAAGAGCTTTATCAAGGCAATAAGAGTTAATGAACTTTAGGTAACGACCATAATTTTAAAGTACTGAAGTATATCACTTGCAAACATTCTTCAATTTATATATGCCAGAAATATTTCCTGGCTTTCAGACTTGAAATTCTGAATAAACTTCTCTCTTGAAAACACTTATTAGCCATACAGTTCTCTAGAACCTATTAAATGTCAACTTTCATTCACTTAAAAAATACCTAAGAAGTCATGTTTGCCAAGAATAGGCCTGAGCACTTTTTAAGACATACTGTCCCTGTTTATAAGGTACTCTTACCCCTGTAAGCCATTCCAACAAATAAAAGCAAGTATAAAATAATTTGATATGTATAATAATGTAAATAACACACAAAGTAGAGCAATGGAAGAACATACAATGGTTAAATATGTAACTTGAGAGCTTACCTCAGAATCTTACTACAGTTTAAAACATGATTTCTTTCAAGAAGACCATTCCAAGCAACTAACACATTATCTTACAGAAATGCAGCTTCTACTATACGCTGGGGACCACCTGTGACTAGAGAGAGGGCCATTGTGAATCTATGTGTATTTACAGGTGCTCTTCTAGATAGGAATAGTAACAGAGAAATCCAGCTTTCCGTAGTTTCAATGACATACAGATCATCTATCACAATTTAGGGTTTGCTGCTAAATGAGATTAATTTCTGTAGCTGTTATTAAAAGGTCTTGATGGTGCCCATTTGGCAAACAGATCCCTTCTTTGATTTCTGATGATACTTTTTAAAAAAAAAAAAAGTATCCACACAATAGTCTCTTCATACAGTAAAAGGCCTAAGACATCTGAATGTAAAAGATAATATAAATAGAGCAATGAGTGATAAAGCATAATGATTTTATCACTTCATGTTTAACCCTTTGTAGGAAGCCAAATTATTCAGTAAAAACACTGAGTGTAAACCACCAATATGAACTAAGAATATTATTTTTAAAAAATTAAAAGACACTACTCATTGCCATTTTAATGAGTGCAATAAATAAAAATAAAGCTAGTGATGGTAACAAACAAGGAAAGTCCATTAATGGAGCAATTATTACTTGCTGCTTATTTTTTTTTAACAGCTCATTGTTAACGTCAAGTTCCCCTTCACCCTGCTAATTCAATTAATTATCTCATGAAAGAAAAGTACATATGAACATCCTGGTTACTTTCAGGCCTGAGATCAAGTTGATTAAAAAAATGAGCAGGAGGCCATAAGGCTTAACTGTAATGCTTGGGCAGATGTCCCTGGAATTTTAAAAGCATTTATGGAGTACTCCCTATGTATGAGGAGACCAGCATCTTTCCTAGGTGAGGAGAAAATCTAAAACCTGCCTCAAAGACAGAGATGTGGGGTGGGCGAAGGAAGGGCACTGCTACTGTGCCTCCAAGGCATCAGGCCCTGTGCGCCTGATGTGCATGAGACCTTTCCAGCCCCCTGAGTCCAATCTTGCACAGTCTGAGGTGACACTGTCTAGAACACAAGGACTTCTACAACTGCTCCTTTTTCTTTAACTTCTCTGCATTGTGACATAAAGTTTTTTGATTGATTGATACAAATATTTTTTTCAGATCCCCTCAATCAGGATATAGCTCTTTCTTCCATAAATCCCACTTACTCTATATCCAATTTATATGACATTTATATTTGAATTACCTGCATACTTACCTTTTTCTTCCATATTTTAATGAGGTACTTAAGAACAGGATGTGCCATACTCCTAGCTGAGATCCTATTTGGACTATAGGCACAAAATAAACACTTAATGAGTAACTCCTGAAATTGCTTAGAGCTAGATCAGTATGCCATTTTGCATTACTTGCTGAAACTTCCCTCACAGTCACCAGAGATGATGGCTTCTTCTGGCACTAGAGAGGCAAGAAGCCACCCAGGCCACCAGGAGCACTGTCCCCTTCTAAGGGACATCTTGACAGCAGCTCTATTTCATAAATCTTCCCTGGTTGACAAAGTCAAATTCCAGGAATAAACTTAATCCTGACAAGCTGGCCACAATCAGCTATGCTAGGTGTTCCAACAAAAGTCAAAAGTACAGAATGAGAGATGCCAGAGGGGGAATAGTTGTCACCTTACAGCAAATCCCTGGGCCTGGAAAGGGCCTGGACTCCTCTCTTCCCAACATCTTGGACATAAAATCTTCTTCCACAACTCTTCTCTCTCCATCACATGCTGACCCTGGAATACTCCTGGGATTTAGTTTTGCTCCGCACTTAACCTGTCCTCAACATTTGCAGGAATAAAGGTAGAAGCTTCAGTCCTTCAACAATTGGCAAACAATACCCAAGAAAAAGCCCCAGATATTTAAGCAGCTTTTCTGGAAGGACCACCTTGTGTATTTCCCCCACAGAATATTTCCTTCTCCATTATTCTCTCTCCTTCCTTCTAGCAGAGATTTCTTCTCTGAGGAATAAAGCTCCCTTAGAGAAGCCACAGGGACTGACAGAAGAGGGTGTGTGGCACTAAAACAAGTTCAGAAAGACAAAGAACAAACCCTGCTCCTCATTTCCACTCAGAAAGCCTAATGTAGGTCTTTCAAAAGTGCTACCCGGCTGGGAAGTAGCTTACACCAGCAGATACAGGAGAGCATGACAAAATATGACACCATATGCTCAGTGTGTCTCCATGAAGGCACTACTGGAGAATGTTTTTAATTTTTTAAAAAATCTTATAGCTCTTTGTTTACGTTCCATGCAAACACAGAAGATACATGTAGTAAAAAGTAATTTTAATCCATCTCCTTTACCATAAAATGTGAAGTACAGTGTTGCTGTCCATTAAGGAAATCATCATTCTACATGAATGTAAACATCTTCTGTTACGAACCATTATAATGTTGAGATACGCATTTGAAATGGAAACTTACATTATTCTAGGGAATAAAATTATCATCAGGAAGGTTTCCTAAAGCAACTATGGTAGCAGTAATTTTTAAATTATCATCTAACAGGCTGCTGATATCAAATAAATTAAAGTAAATCAAAATAAGATTAAATGTGTAAATAATGTATTGCTTCAACCCCACCATAGGTAAAGTCATTACATTAAAGAATTTTTATTTAAAATTGAGAACATTCACCACAATTATCATATTTGAATTTCCCTGGAGGTTTTATGCCATTATTTTATTTCCTCGCCAGACCACAATCAAATCTTAAATTTTATCTCACTCACAACAAAATCCTTTTTGCCTATTTACCAATTTGGAAATCTCACATTTTAAGTATAAAATTCTGTGCTATCAAAAGTGATGATTTGCTCTTGACAAAATTACATTATCAATATTTAAAACATTTTTTGTAATCCAATAGTAAAACTGGTCAGTGTCATTCCCAAGGCACACTTTAACATTTTACTTTAAAATGTATTACAAGATTAGTTGAGGTTATAAACTAGAAACAAAATCATTCTGAATAAGTCAGAAGCAATAACCTTATTTTATACCAATTCTTTCTACAACAGCTTACATTTGTCTTATAAAACAGTCAAAGTCTTTTTGAAACTATTACTTCTTTCAGGAGCTTTCTCTTTGATGTCATTAACTTTGGCCTCTTTTTTTATCTTCAATCTTAAATTAATTCCCTGGGAAGATTGTAGCTTGTTGGCTGGTTGGAGGGATTAAATAGAAGGGTTTATGAAGAAAAGCAGCTTTTGATACAATGCTATTACAACATGATCACTTGCCCATAAACTGTTAGATACAGAGGTTTTTTTTTCCATGTAGACACAAATGTTGTTCATTTTAAAAGCCATTATCATGCAACAAATAGAATGAGGATTATTTTTGTAGTTTATATTCACCTTACAAATAAATAATCGGTTAACATGACTCCAGGATAACAGACAATGATTTTTGGCTCCTCTGTATTTGCTTACAGATTTTTTTTTTTTTTGGGCAATCTATTTTCATCATGATATGCTAGATGGACCCTTCTTATACACTAGTGAAAGGATTTCACTGATAGTATGAAAATAACAATATGCCAGAAATATTCTAACTTAACACTAGCTGCGCAGTGAGGGGTGGGGTGTACTTTGGGGTTTCTACTATTTAAGACAGCAGTTGTGTAGCAATAAAAGACTATTGTTTAAGGCAAAAGTATTTTTTAAATTAACACTGAACACATTTTTTAGAGTAGTTTTTGAGAAAGCATTTTAAATAACAAGAGATTCTACAGTAAACATCAGCTTTTTGCTTTAGAGTTTTGCCCCCAGCATCTATTCTCTCTGGTTGGTAATAGCACTCTGGGTCCTTTTGAGGGATTCATCTCTCCACGAGGTGCAGACCTGGGGTCCTTGTCCCACAGATCTTTCTCCAAAGGACTTTGGGTCTTGACTGGCATGGTGCAAGGAAAGAGACATGATTCTATTTCATTTTCTGCAACATGCCCTGAAAAGACAGGGGAGTTGGTGGGTAGCAGATCCGGCTCCCTAAAACTACCCTCCATCTTTCTCAATCTTTATTCTGAGCCCAGTTTTCTGGCCTGCCACAGGATTCGGCCACCTTCCTCATGTCCTTATAATAAATTCCTTTTCTGCTTTAAGTGAACTGCAGTCCAATTTTATTGCTTGCAACCAAAGCATCCTAAATGATACAGGTGCCCTCTTGTGAGATTATCTCTATGATAAAGTAATGGATATTGACTCCATTTTAACCATCAGGTGCTCTTTCTAGATGAATTACAGCCTGACCTTGTCTAGTGGCTCTAAGGAATCCTTAGGAGGTAAACAAAAAAATCAATAGCCTTAGGAGAACTACTTCTAATGGTTTTGCTTTTACTGTGTAGCCCTAGGACTTGGTAACTGATCAACATGGTAATGCTACATTTGCCCATTCATACAATCAACCTTCTAACTTATGACCCACAATCTCAATTTTATTTATAGAAATTCCAGTGACTCAGTTCCATAGACTCATTCTCACAACAAAATAAGCAATTAATTAACCCATATTATGTCTTTGTCTCCCCTGTAAGACACATTAAGAGTCTGGATATAAATACAAAGCTAGAATTACAATTGCTCCTTTTCTAATATATTTACCATCATCTTTAAAAATATCTCACACCCTTTGGGGCATCAAGATACAGTGATCATACTTCAGCTAAAATTTCTGCCCACAAATCCCTTAATATCAAATGAAATTAACCATCACTACTGAAACGAGATGTTCATCAGGCCAACAAATAATGGTATAAGCCTGGGCTTGTTCCAGCACAGCTCAGACAGGGCCAGGGGCACTTGGAGGAGTTCTGAGATGACCCTGGTGGTGGGTGGAATTTAAAAAATGTACTTACCCACCCCAGATCCCACATCCCGTAGAACTTGTGACTATGATCACGTGTCACTCTCATGATTATGTTTAACATCCACTCTCATGATTATGTTTAACATCATGTGCCTATCATCATAAGCAGAACCATGACAACATGATTTTGCCATGTTGTTAGATGGCAGAGTTGACCATAAGAGTGGGAGATTTGGCTGGGCACAGTGGCTCACGCCTGTAATCCCAGCACTTTGGGAGGCCGAGGCAGGCGGATCACGAGGTCAAGAGATCAAGACCATCCTGGCCAACATCCTGAAACCACGTCTCTACTAAAAATACAAAAAAAAAAAAAAAAAAAAAAGCTGGGCATGGTGGTGTGTGCCTGTAGTCCCAGCTACTCGGGAGGCTAAGGCAGGTGAATTGCTTGAACCCAAGAGGCAGAGATTGCAGTAAGCTGAGATCCCACCACTGCACTGCAGCCTAGCGCCTGGCAACAGAGCAAGACTCTGTCTCAAAAAAAAAAAAAAAAAAGAGTGGGAGCTTCTTGGCTGGGCATGGTGGCTCACACCTGTAATCCCAGCACTTTGGGAGGCCAAGGCGGGTGGATCATGAGGTCAGGAGTCCAAGACCAGACTGGCCAACATGGTGAAACCCTGTCTCTACTAAAAAATACAAAAATTAGCTGGGCATGGTGGCTCATGCCTGTAAGCCCAGCTACCTGGGAGGCCAAGGTAGAAGAATTGCTTGAACCGGGACCCGGGAGGCGGAGGTTGCAGAGAGTCAAGATTGCACGCCACTGCACTCCAGCCTGGGTAACAGAGCAAGACTCTGTCTCAAAAAAAAAAAAAAGAATGGGAGATTCTCACTAAAACTCTTGTACACTGCTGGTGGGACTGTAAACTTGTTTTGCTATTATGGAAAACAGTAGAAACAGTAGAGAGGTTCCTCCAAAAAATTAAAACTAGAACTACCATATGATCTGACAATCCTACTTCTGTGTATTTATCAAAAAAAGAAATTGAAATCAGGATCTTGAAGAGCTATGAGCACTCCCAAATTTATTTCAGGACTATTAACAACAGCCAGGATGTAGAAACTACCCAAATGTCCACAGACAGATTAATGGATAAAGAAACTGTGGCATACACATGCAATAGATTATTATTCAGCTTTAAAGAGAAGGAAATTCTGCGATATGCAATAACATGGGTGAACCCTGGGGACATTTTGTTAAGTGAAATAAGCCAACACAAAAGGACAAATAGCATATGATTCTATTTATACAAAGCATCTAAAGTATTCAAATTCGAAGAATAGAATTATAGTTGCCAGGGTAGGGGGAGAGGGAAATGGGGAGTTGCTAATCAATAGGTATGAAGTGTCAGCTATCCAAGGTAAGTTCTAGAGATCTGCTGTACTACATTGTACCATAACCAACAAGAACACATGGTACACTCAAAAACATGTTCAAAGAGTAGATCTCATGATCCCGTTACATACTCTTACTACAAGTTATTTATTTACTTATTTTATTCATTTATTTATTTTTTTGAGATGAAGTCTCTGTCTGTCACCCAGGCTAGAATGCAGTGGTACAAAGCTCCCTGCAGCCTTTAACTCCTGGGCTCAAGGAATCCTCCTGCCTCAGCCTCCCAAATAGTTAGGACTACAGGCATGTACCACCACACCAGCCTACCATAATTGAAAAAAAAAAGAACAGGAGATTCTGATCTCTGGGTCTGACCTAATCACTGGGGCTCTTCTTAGTGGAGCGCCTTCTCAGACTGGTGCCCAGGGAAAAGTCAGAGATTTTCCACTGGATAAACCACTGCAGGCCCTGAAGAGGGAGAAAGCCACAGGAAAAGGCATGCAGATAGCCTTGAAAAGCTAAGAGCAGCCCACTGCTAATGCCAGGAAGAAAACAGGAACCTCAGGCTGACAGCTACAAGCAACTGGATTCCCCCAACAACCTGAATGAGCCTGGGGGTGCATTCTTCCCCACAGCCTCCAGGTAAAAGCTAAGTCAGGAAACACCTTGATCTAGGCTTCCTGGTACCCTGAGCAGAGCAAGTCAGCTCAGACTTCTGCCTTCAGGATCTGAGAGCTAATAAATAAGTGTTGTTTTAACTTGCTAAATTTGTGGCAATTTATTATGCAACAAAAGAAAATTAATCCATCCTTTAATCAAGAAGTTCTTGATTCATTCAAATTACTTCTCACGCCAGGATTTCTAGGTCTCTTCCCACAGAAAAGAGAGTGAGTTTTGGAAGCCATTCTGCGATTTCCTATGCCAGTCTCCCACATCCAATAAGATACTTTACTTGTCACTGAAAAGGAAGAAAGAAGAAAGGAAAGGATGGCTACAGTTAACAATTGTGATCCAGGCTGGGCGCAGGGGCTCACACCTATCATTCCACTGCTTTGGAAGGCTGAGGTGGGAGGATCCCTTCCAGCCAATAGTTTGATACCAGCCTGGGCCACAAAGCAAGACCCTGTCTCTATAAAAAAGTTTGTTTTTAAATTAGCCACGCATGGTGGCACATACCAGTAGTCCTAGCTACTAGAAAAAGGCTAAAGTGGGAGGGTGGCTTGAACCCAGGAGTTCGAAGCTACAGTAAGGCATGATTGTACTACTGTACTCCAGTCTGGGCGACAGAGTAAGACCCCATCTCAAAAACAAAAGCAAGCCAATCCAGTGCCAGGGATTTCACTGGCAGTCTTCATTAAATGTGCATGACAAAGCTGATGGAAAACTGTTCCTCCTCATTGTTTAGCTAGAGAAACTAAGCCTGATAGACATGACCTCAAATACAGGCTCAACATTACCCAGCTGCAGGTGAAAAGCAAACAAGGAACAAGTTTCTCTCTTATAAACCGGCTTTTCACTCTTAAATTTGCACTCACCCCAAAACCACTGCAGGATGCTAAACCACATAGACACTAAAAAAATATCCAGAGTAGACTTTAGTCTCAGGGCCCTCTGGCCAGCACAACTTGCACCCCCACAAAGCCCAAGACAGAGAAGAAAGAGGCAGTATCAGAGCCCCATTTAAAATTTTAAAAAATCATAAAGGACTTCCCCCAAGCCACTCCAGCAAATTATTTGTGAATCTCAAATGTTTGTGATTTCTTACAAATAAATAATGTGTAACTGTTAAGCTACATCTTTTTTTTTTTTTTTTGAGATGGAGTCTCACTCTGTTGCCCAGGCTGGGGTGCAACAGCACAATCTCGGCTCACTGCAACTCCACCTCCCAGGTTCAAGCGATTCTTCTGCCTCAGCCTTCTGAGTAGCTGGGCCTCCTAAGTACAGGCACACATCACTACAACCAGCTAATTTTTGTATTTTTAGTAGAGACAGGGTTTCACTATGTTGGTCAGTCTGGTCTCAAACTCCTGACCTCGTGATCCACCCTCCTCGGCCTCCCAAAGTGTTGGGATTACAGGTGTGAGCTACCATGCCCTGCCTAAGCTACATTTTAAAACTAACTCAAAGAGGTCATAAATTTCATCAACCCTATGATTACAACACAATGGGTCTTTTTCTTTGTCATCTCTAACAAAAAGAGCAGTTTAAATACCTTCTCCTGCTAAATGCAGACTAAGTAGACACTGTACCAATCCTATAAACAATTGTCCCATACCCTAAGAAAGCTAGAATAAACCAGATATACCCAAATAAAAGTTAAGGAGCAGAAATGAGTGAAAGTTAAGATGCTAGAGGCTTTCTTATTTATCCTCTCTTTTTCTTAAGAAAATTTACAATCTTAAAGAAATGGAATGCACAGCCAAATGATTCTAAATAAAATTGCCAGTTGGTATATTTTCTAACACTAGCTTCTTCATTAAGATGCTTCAGATACCCTCTTAGACATTCCCTTGAAATAGCTTTATTTCAAAGCTATTTTATATTTAGTCGGGTATCCTCCAGCCAGAATATTTAAATACACATGAACCAGGATAAGGCTAAAATCTAGCCTACAGGTTAAGAACTGGACTCAAGAATCTGACCAAAAGAATTGTAGTCCCAGCTCTGCAATTTACTAGCTGTGCAGTCTTGAGACCAACACATAATCTCAGCTGCTGTTCTGGAAAACAGAAATCATAATCATACCTATCCCACAGGGTTGTAGAGGTGAAATGAATAAACATACACATAGCACTAACATAGTGCTCCTATGTGCCAGACACTATTATAATTATCAGCCTTCATGAGTGTTTGGCTGTGTCATACTCACAGACTCTCATCATAGCATTGATAGTACATGAGAAGCATCCAGGAGAGACTTCCGGGGACTTTCAGGGACCCCTCTCTTTACAACCACCCAATTAAACACAAACATACTTATCTCCAGCCATAGGTATGAGAAGACTACATTTTTGATACAGAAATGAAAAAAAATTAATGTTAGAACTTCAGAGTTGTTATTAAAAGAAATGCAATTGAGAATTTAGAGAGCAGTATGGCTTTGCACTGACTACGCCTATCTATCTAGAAGTCGGCATTTAGTAATTACACCAGCAGTGCATTTGGGAACCATTTCCAAACAAAAATAAGGGTTTTTGTTGGTTTTTTTTTAAAAAATTTAACACCTCTTTAATTCCAAAACACAGGAAATAAAAGAGTGCTGAGCAGAGATACACATCAAAAAACTGATACTTTTAAAAACATCATCATAAGGAGAGGACTTGATGGCCCTTGTCACAGCCCCAACACTGATCAGGCTCCACTCGCCTTTAAATCAACAATTACACATTTTCTCATAAAGAAAAAATGCTTTAAGCCAAGCCCTATAAAGTGTGGGCTACTCGCTAGCCATGCTTGACCGTGGTAAGCTATTTAAAATTCACTGAATCTCAATTTCTTCAACAACGAAAAGGATAACATCAGTACCTTCTGAAAGTTACCTAAGGATTAAATGAGATAATGCATAACAGCTGATAAAATGGACTCATTAAGTTTATCCATTGTTATTATTCAGGGAGTTCCCAGATTCATATTAATATGTGAACTACATCACAAAAGAGAAAAATATCCTCAGAACACATTAATTCTTTTCTGCAGATGTTAATCTTAAGAAAGTTAAGGGTTTCTAAATTGTGGTATCAAACCTTTCCCAGGGGCTCAAGTGATGACCTCTGCACCATTCACCCACATTTCTCTTGACAATATAAAATATCCCACTCCATATTCCAAGACCCAAACAGCCTTCAGCTGTCAGAGAATATGGAAAATGGCGACCTCGAGGCATCTGGGCAAGTTCACTATCAAGAGTCACATGCTAAGACAGGTGTGGACAAGGGTGGGGGAAGGAAAAGTGATACCCCCACCCCATAATCCACATTTAGACAGCCCATTATGGTCATGGCCTGTGCCAATTTAAGGATTAGAAAGAATGACACAAAAATATTATGTTCATAAAGTACTTTCACCAGAAAGCTGAAAACCAGTAAGCATCTGGGCACATCTTTTTCTTTTTTCCAGTTTTCCCTATCCAAGCAAAATGAGTAACATCCAGGTAAAGCAGCAGACAAACATTTCCCACACACTTAAGTCTCTGGCCCATGAGCAATTGGACAGAGGAAGTATAAAACAATTGTAGCATGTGAAACAGTTTTCCTAGGTCTACTTGAAATGTCATCCCTTACAAACATGAGGCACTATAACGCAATCCCCCTCATCACTACATGATGACAATATATTCTTATATTGTGCTGCAATGTATTGAACATCAATCAATAAAGTTTTTACAACATACTAAGGGCCTTGGAGACAGAAACCTGCCATCTTCAATAGGGCATGCTGCTGTAAGCAAGTGGCTATTCACAATGTGGCCTTGGGCTTAAGGGACAGACATGTCATTCACACACTACACAGAATCCACGCCTGGTGCAACTGCTCCTTTGCCTGCCCCCTGCATCACATTTCATCCCTTCACACTGGAAATATTTAGCATTTATAGCTTCTGTCGATTGTATCTCAATTAAGTAAGCAAATAAAACCTATTGTCAGCCAGGCATAGTGACTCATGCCTATAGTCCCAGCACTCTGGGAGGCTGAGATGGGTGGATTGTTTTGAGTCCAGGAGCTCAAAACCAGCCTGGGCAACGTGGTGAAAACCTGTATCTCCAAAATCCAAAAACATTAGACAGGTGGTGTGGCACCTGCCTATGGTTCCAGCTACTCAGAAGACTGAGGTGGGAGGATCACCTAACCCCAGGAGTAATTTGTTTTTCAAAAAAAGTCTATTGTCAAAGTTAAAAATTACATGACAAGCTAATGAAGCACAGTCTTCCTTATTGTTTTCAACTCACGGAATCTATCAGGGATCATTATAACCTACCATAAAACTATGACTACACAAATTTTACTTATAGATCTAAGAACATTACAGTATGCCCAATTATGTATGTATTTATTCATTTATTCATTAATCTATTATTTGAGAGAATCTCACTCTGTTGCCCAGGCTGGAGTACAATGGTGCAATCTCAGCTCACTGTGACCTCTGCCTCCCGGGTTCAAGGGATTCTTGTGCCTCAGTCTCCTGAGTAACTGGGATTACAGATAAGCACCACCGCACACAGCTAATTTTTGTATTTTTAGTAGAGATGGGGTTTCACTATGCTGGCCAGGCTAGTCTCTCGAACCCATGACCTCAAGTGATCCACCCACCTCGTCCTTCCAAAGTGCTTGGATCACAGGTGTAAGCCACTGTGACCGATCCAGTATGCCCAATTATTAACCTTGATCTAAAAGTTCTTTAACAGCCATACCTAGTAACCAAACCTGGAAATATGTGAAATGCTATACATGTGAAAAAAGTGATAAAACACAGGAAGATATGTTCAGTTATTTAAACATTTAAACAGTATATCTTCTTCCTACTGGTCTAAGTTTTATTTAATGAATGCCCAAAGTTAGTAAATGCTACATATCTTGGAGGTACAGAAAGCATCAAAACACTTGACTCTATGACAAAGGCTCAAAAATGTACAGCCAAAGAAAAAGGTAACCTCATTTTTTACCTGATGGATTAGAAAAACAAAAAGATCTGAGCATCCACTACTGGTCAAGATGTGAGGAAAGGACACACCCAACATTGCTGCAGGGAGGAAGAACTGTACATCCTTTGGGGAAAGCATCTGGTGATGACTGCTTAAAATTAAAAACGCGCATTTGCTTTGACTCAGCAATCCCACTCTCAGCATAAGGATAGATGCATAGATATCTTCTGTTTAAAAAAAACTATTTGTAACAGTAGAAAATGAAAATAGTCTGAAAGCACATCAACAGGGGCACAGCTGCATAAGTCAGATATATCCATCTACAGAATATTATGCTGTAATAATCATAAGGATCAGGAACGAAGGAGATCAATAGGTACTGATCAGCAAAGATGTTCTGAAATATGAAATTAAAAAGACTTTGGTAAGTACTGGTTATGACATAATACAATTTCTCTAAAAACAAAACAGAGGGGTAGACTTCATATGTATGTACATATTTATATTTATATACCTCTGTATACAGAGAAATAAGGAGGAAAACACAAACCAAAGTGTTAACCGCATATACCGCGTAGTCCTCTGAGGGCCAGCCTCGCACTCCCTCAGGGGCCTGTCCAGGTGAGGCCACAGCATGCCTGTGCTCCCAGAGTCACTCCTCTCAGTGCTCCCGAACATAGTTCTCATACACAGAACTCCATCCCTGATGCAATCAAATCCCTTAAGCGGGTGACCATATATTTTATTATCCAGATTGGAAAACTTCTAAGAATGGAAGAAGGTGCTATGAAACATTAGCTGGGAAAGCAGGTGTCAACAGGAGCCCTAGCCCATGGTAAAGGAGACATATAGTCGCCGTACCCCAGAGTATGAGCCAGGACTGGCTAACCAACCCCTTCCTCTAGGCGACCCCTCTGTAGGAAGGGGTGCTCTTCCTTTATCTGGGACAATCACCACCCACTTTCCAGGGAACAATGTCCCAAGTCCTTCCACACTTAGATGCTCCAAGGGTCAAGTCCTTCTTTCCCACCTCCCTCATTCCACAAACATACACAGAGACCCTATGACTCCTTCATTCACTCCTTCACTCCGTAACCAAGTGCCTGCCATACACTCAGGTGTGTGGAGTACAATAGTGAGGAGTACAGAGATCCTGTTCTGTGGATCTAACATTCTGCCCGGGGCAGAGACAATAAGGAAATTATAAACAGGTATCTAACAGGATACGTGATAAGTCCCACAGAGCAATCTAGAGCAGGGTAGGGGACACAGGGAACAGGGCAAGGGAGTGGGTGCTGCTCTTTACATGGGGTGTGGGCTGTCTTCTCTGATAAGGCAGCATTTAGGCAGAGATGGAAGGAAAGGGGCACAGAGCATTTCAGGCAGGAGAAACGGCAAGACCAGCCTCCAGAGCAGGATCGGGATGTCCAGGAGTGAGCAGAAGGGAAGTTCCAGGCCTGATCATGGAAGAGGGCTCTCGGTGGGACTCAGGGAAATGTGCCCAGCCACATGTACCAAGAACTCAATCATATAGTGGGCAACACCAAAGCAGCCATGCCTTAATGGAAAACACCTCACTGGGGCCATAGGTAAGACATTCATCAACAGGAGAAATAAGAGCCTTCTAAGAGAGGTGGTCTCATCGACTCTCTTGTAAACAGTGGCCCTTATGCTTCTCTTGCTCAAGGTAAGAGGAGAAAGACACTTGAGTTCCGGTGGCTACCACTTCAGGTAAGTATTGAAACTTTATAGTTACGCTGTATCTGCTGAAACATAAGGCTGTTAAACCAGTAATCACTCGTCAGCTTTGGTCGCAAACATCTAATATTACTGCCGAAAAGTAAAATAGTTCCCTTACACAACGCCCTTGTTAATGTCCACACAATTCCCAAAAGTCATATTCAGAGAAGAATCTGGTAGGATTTCGTAAACTTTTAAGAAATATGTATACCATCAGGCGGCCCAGAGCAATTCTAGAAATAACATGTGGTTTTAAACCACTGTTGCATCAGATTTGAAACAAAAAGACTTTAAGATGGAATAGACTTTAATATTACATTCAGTCTGCCACAAAGTGTCAGCTCTAAAAAAAAGTCAGAGGAAAGGCCACTCTTTGAATCCTAAACTAAATTCCCAAATAATTTTTATCACTGGACTTAGACTTGGCTTACCAGTGACTTCACTGGCAAAACGGCAAAGCGTAGAGATTTAATCAGTTCAGAGACATCTAAGCCCCTGTCAAAGAACTAAAAACATACTTACCTTTTTGAAATATCTTCATATTCACAGAACTTTAAAAAATCTGTTATATTGTTCCAGTTTTTAAGTAATCTGGCACATGCAAGTCAGCTAAGACGTTTGTCAGTAGGATTTATGCAGTTAAGTCTTTAGACTTGGGTGTCCTAACTCTCTGATCACACACAAACACACACACACACAAACACACACACACACACACACACACACACACACACTCAGAGCTAGAATATCCTGGGTGACAGAAAACCTACCCTGGTGTGACATGGACCAACCATTTGTCCTCAACAAACTACCTGAGACATAAAATTTTGGTGAGGATTGGGGGTGAGGAGATGACAGCTGAGCTAAACACGTCAGTATTATTGATTTTGGCTTTGAGCTACTCCTTTACAGCTGTCCTTTGCAAGCTGAACACAGTGTAAGTCGGGCCAAAGGACAAGTATAAGAGAGACAGGAGGTTAAAGCTCATCAACACCCTAGAAGAAGAGACAGTTACACCCCACAATTACAACTGATCACCAGCCACCAAACTGTTTTTTCTAAATGTCAGGGCTCCACAGTGGCCAATAGAGAAGAGACGAATGACGTTTTCTAACAATTGCAACAATAAATATTTTTTATTTTCTATTAAGTAAGTACACTGTGGAAACACTTAAAAGAGTAAGCCGAGAAAAATGTCTTTGCTTTCCTGGGCTTCTAAAAGTCTAGAGTCCACTTCTTGAGAATAAGAGCCAAGTCTAAATTATATCTTTATGCCTTGGTGCCTAGCATAGTAACACCCATATAGTATAGCAATTTCACAATTAAAAAAGAAGTACTGAAAGCCCAGGCATGGTGGCTCATGCCTATAATCCCAGCACTTTGGGAGGCCAAGGTGGGCAGATCACTCCTGAGGTCAGAAGTTCAAGACCAGCCTAGCCAACATAGTGAAACCCCATCTCTACTAAAAATACAAAAATTAGCTGGGTGTAGTGACAGGTGCCTGTAATTTCAGCTACTTAGGAGGCTGAGGCAGGAGAAGTGCTTGAACCCAGGAGGCGGAGGTTTCAGTGAGCCAAGGCCACAAAATTTTTCCCGTCAACCACCAAGTTTACTACAATGCCTAATATCTCCAAAGGCTACTGTATGCAAAGGGGTCAGATGCAGAGAAAAACAGCATCAATAGAACACATCCAAGTGAGAAAGGGCTTGGGGAACTTCTGAAAACCCATCCTGAGTAGTCAATGTTTATTCTGTCCTGACATTAGTGAACTCCTGATGTTTTAGACTACCTGTTTTGGACTTAATTTTTATGTCCACTTTTGTTTCCATCTAAATACACGGGCTCTCAGTGGGCTCCTCGTGAGTTCAAGCCCTGGTCTTCATGTAGTATGCTCTGGAACAAGGGCTCTCGCACAGTGGATGCTATTCAGCTTTCCCAACTATGCCCAACACCAATTACATAGGAATCCTTCTGAGTAGGACCCACCATCAGTATTTTTTTAAACACTCCAAGTGGCTCCAATGTGCAGCTTTTCCTTAACATGTCACCATGTCCTCAGCATCTATTTCAGTTTCCAGCAAGTTATGTGAGATGATTTAAAACGCAAAGTATCTATACAACTGAAATAATGTTTTAAAAACATTAAAGAAGGAAGGCCCTAACAAAAACAAAAACCTCTGATCTAAAGACTCCGCCAACAATACCCCAAAAGAACAAAAAAATTTTCTTTGTAATGTTTACGAAGCAGGATTATTTTACTAAAACTCAATTTAGTTTAGGTTTTCTTCCAAGTTAATTCAAACTGTACTTTAAGATACAGCTTGAAAAAGTCGGGCGCGGTGGCTCACGCCTGTAATCCCAGCACTTTGGGAGGCCGAGGCGGGTGGATCACGAGGTCAAGAGATCGAGACCATCCTGGTCAACATGGTGAAACCCCATCTCTACTAAAAATACAAAAAATTAGCTGGGTATGGTGGCACATGCCGGTAATCCCAGCTACTCAGGAGGCCGAGGCAGGAGAACTGCCTGAACCCAGGAAGCGGAGGTTGCGGTGAGCCAAGACTGTGCCATTGCACTCCAGCCTGGGTAACAAGAGCAAAACTCCATCTCAAAAAAAAACGAAAAGATACAGCTTGGGTAAGCACATTGTTTCAAATCTTAGTTATTACCATGTCAACTTACAACACTCTTTACAAGAATCACAGGCTAGATCTATTAATATAACAAAAGCTTCACTTTAGGGAAAGAGTCAGGGCCTAAATTAGCCCTTCCTACTGATGTGTTTGAAACACTGGGACTGCAAGTCATTTTTTTTCCCATGAGCAAAATCATAGTGTTCAGCTTCATTTCTATTTATCTAAGGAAATAAATGAAGAGGCCAGCACGGGAGAGCTAGACGAATTTAATAGAATGCACTATGTGTATTAAATTACTGATTTTATTTCTACCAGTGTCTGATTCTCCATGTCATAGGCAAAATAGGAAAATCTCACAAGTAACTAACTTATCTAGTCTTTGTTAGAAAACTTACTTCTCCACACATTATGGGCTGCTCTATCTCTACCTAGGAAGAAGAAAGAGCTGCCTCCATAAAATTACATCTCAAACCTCAGTCCTCTCAGCATTACTGCCCACCCTTTGGTTCAACACCCCTTTGGAGTTCTCCCTCCTTCTCCATAAAGATTGCTGCAAATTCACCCCTCTCCTCTCAGTGCCTGCCCATCTTCTTCCCAACATGCTTCTCCCCGACCCCACACCACCGGGCCTTCAAGGGAACACAGAAGCCATAAGCAGCAAAACTCCTTCAGCTCCCCTCTCACAAACCTACCTATCTGAAGTACTTCCATTGCTTCCTCTAGCTCCAGTGGAAGAGGAAACCCTACTCTTGGAGTTTTGTTTCATCTTTTATGAGGATGGTTTTCATATTCAACTCCCTTTTAGAATCACCTGGGCAGTTTTTAAAATCTCAACACCAACTATGCCCAACACCAATTACATAGGAATCCTTCTGAGTAGGACCCACCATCAGTATTTTTTTAAACACTCCAAGTGGCTCCAATGTGCAGCCAAGGTTAAGAACACCCTTCTCTTTCTTTACACTCACTAGGGGTATTTAAATATGTGCAGGTCTTTCCCATCTTATAAAGCACAGCCTCCCTCAGTCCCATCTCCCCGTTCAGGTCCATCCACATCTCTCTCAGGTTCTTCATAATAAAACTTTTCAGAAGAGCTATGTGTACTCTTCTCCCCTTCCTCACGTCCACTCTGCTCGCTCCATGCTTTCTCCTGGCACGGCTTTCACCAGGCTACAAAGGCCGTGTGGCTCACCCCACTGTTCCTCACTCCGGTTGTTCCCAGTGTCCTTGACCCCTCAGCAGCGCATTTCCTGGGATTCATTTTAGTTTCGTTCCTAGTAAATAGTGTGGCCTTCTGACCTGCAAGCGCATATACATCTTTCTTTTTTATCAGCAAGGCTTTATCCTGTTATACCTCTTGATTGTTTTTGTTTCCATTTTTTACTCTCTGCCTTTGGAAAAACAAGTAGTATGTGATGAATAAGCCTTTGTCTCTCCTATCTATCATCTTCAGAGAAATCCTTTTTCTCTCATCTTTTTCACTTTGTTTTGCAGAAGTTTCTTAAGTTGATTCCTGTGTTTTCATTTGCGTTTGTTACATTTGGTGGCTTCTAATGTGACTTTCCTCTTTTTTTTGGAGATAGAATCTCGCTTTGTCGTCCAGGCTGGAGTGCACTGGCGCAATCTTGGCTCACCGCAACCTCTGCCTCCTGGGTTCAAGCCCTGCCTCAGCCTCTCAAGTAGCTGGAATTACAGGCGCCCACCACCACCACACCAGGCTATTTTTTTATTTTTAGTAGAGATGGGGTTTCAGCATCTTGGCCAGGTTTGTGTTGAACTCCTGACCTCATGATCCATCTGCCTTGGCCTCCCCAAAGTGCTGGGATTACAGGTGTGAGCCACCACGCCTGGCCGACTTTCCCCTTATGGTTTTATTTTTCTCTTTCTTTACTCGGATTAATCAGCTCACTTTCCAGCACCTGTATTTCTTCTTTTCTTTTATCATATGTATCTTTCCTTTAAACCCTGAGAAAACCCAGTTTCCATTATTCCTTTGAGGTCATGAAATACTAAGATTCTGAATTCTTCTTTTGCTTGTGAGATTATTTGTCTTCTGATGTGTATTCCACATCTAGCTTTGTCTGTGTTCCATTCTTCTGTGAACTTGTCCATCTATACCAAGGTGTGGCAGGCAGAACCAAAAGGCATTCATGCTGCAATGGAGACAACCCATCACTTTATAGGAAGAGTAGCCAGCTTCAAGTCCAGCATTAATCTCCAGTTCTCTCCACTGTAGTCATACTCTATACCCTGGGAGTATTTTACACTCAACTGTAAAACTTAAGCAGAGTTGATATAGATTAGAAAGAAGCCCCTCATGTCACAGGCCCCTGGACCGCCACCTACCTGGTTAATTTTCTCTAAATCCAGCTTCACTTTGAGAAGTCCCCCACTCTCAGGAAGCTGTCCTAGACATTAAGATGGCACTCAGTCACAGTGGTGGCCTAGGTATGCCGGCAGGTGTGCATGCAGGTTGGGCTCCGACTTCAGGTCCTCCACTCACTACACTTTTACATTCCTGGGATCCCTAGAGCTGTTTAGGTTACAACCTGCCCAAATCTACACAGAAGCTCTTTTCCTCCCACAGCTTCAAGTCATCCAGTTTTCTGTGCTGCACAACTGACCTGCACAGAGAGAGTCACCACTCTATTCTCTTTATTTTGTTAGTGAAACCATTTAATATCTATAGGCCTGACTCCTTGAGAAAACCATACCCTTCCTCAAGTTAGAGGACTAAGTAAGCTCACAGCATCCTCTCTCCTTTGGTCCAAGTTTCAATCTATTTGGCAGGTATTCTTTAAAGTGTGGTTTAAAGTTGTAGCTATTTAACAGAGCACAGCATTTTCTTCTTTGTTTCTTTATTCTTTTTGTTCCTTTTGGGGTTCCAGGCATAAAAACTGAGTAAAACTAGGTTTTTAATGGTACCCTCTTTTAACTAGGTCTTTAATTTTTAAGTAGTTTAATGTAATGTCAATAAACACTTTTCTTTTAGTAAAGCCAACCAAATACTAACTATCCCAAAAATCTTAAGTTGATTAAACCATGAAAAAAAATTAACCTGAAATTTACTATTCTAAATATTTCCAAAGACTGGAATCATTTCTAAATGACAAATTGTTATTTTTGCTAAATTTCACTGTTACCTTGCATGCAAATCACAAATGCATATTTTGCTTTCAACAGATTGACAATCCCCACAAAAAAAGCACGCCACCCATTTCAGTGACTATTCCAATGCTTGTAAAGAGCTTGTGAAGCCCATTTCTAAAAATGAGATGTTTAGAAAATGATGATTCCTAACAATGCCACAGATTATCTTCCATTTAACTGAATCCTAAATAAATTCAGGCTGAGTGCTTTGAGGAGGGAGATTCTTCCCTAAGAAATGACATTTAAAAGTTAAAAAATGTTGTTGATTCTAAATGACCACCTTCCTCTCTTACCTTTGCCTAGCAGGAAAGAGTTTTTATATACTCTACCACTTGAGCATTTTTAGACTTCAGTACAACAGCCAAAAAAGAGGTTACCATATATGATACAATTCAAATCTTATCTCCATTTATGTTTTAAGTTTCCTATTTGCTTATTTTTTTTAATTTACAAACTGTGGCTTTCTCTGCCCTAACTCATCCCCCACCTGCCATGAGCTAGCACAACCCCAGCACAACCCCAAATGCAAAATCACAAGCAACGGCAATGTCCAATCTTTATTTAATTCACTTGCAAAGGAATGGTTAGTTTTCTCTAAATCCAGTTACTTACTTTTGAAAGACGGCCTTACAAACGATAATCATGATACATCCACATTATTATATATTCCATTTATACAGCTCATGTGACGTTCTGTTTTATACTTTAAACGTTTCCTTCACAAAAAGACAGTTGCCTAGGTTTAAAACAAACCTATTTCTTTTCTAACTGAGAGGGACAAAATGAGTAACTGCTGGACTGTGACCCCTGAGAAGCCACAACTATACAGTGAAAAGGAAGAAAAGAGGCAGAAGCAGAGAAAAGGGTCTCTCAGGACCAAAGCACACATCCTGGTAATGGAGGCAATTGCAGTAAATGCAACCTGACAAGTATTCAGAGACTGGAGCAATATTCCATGAAACATTTTTAAATTCAGTTTCACACAAGTCAACTCAGTTTTGCCTGGAGATTTTACCAGACATTTAGCTGGTGTGTATATAATTACCTGTCTCTCTGAATTGGGGGTGGGGAATGAAAAACAGCACAAGGTGGTGAATGATGTTTAAAGAAAGCAATAAACTAAAGACCTGATGTGAAAGAGAGCTGAACTCAGGGACTCATTCAACAATAAACATGTTTATCTTTAACATCTTTAAGCAACATTTATTGTTTTAAATCTAAAGGTCATCAACTTTGTTTTGCTCAGAAATTTAATGACAAAAATGTAATGTTATAATATTTATTCCCAATTTTTTTTTTTTTTTTGAGACAGAGTTTTGCTCATTGCCCAGACTGGAGTGCAATGGCGCATTCTCAGCTCACTACAACCTCTGACTCCTGGGTTCAAGCAATTCTCCTGTCTCAGCCTCCCAAGTAGCCGGGATTACAGGCATGTGCCACCACGTCCGGCTAATTTTTTGTATTTTTAGTAGAGATGGGGTTTCACCACGTTGGCCAGGATGGTCTCAATCTCTTGACTTCGTGATCCACCCGCCTTGGCCTCCCAAAGTGCTGGGATTATAGGTGTGAGCCACTGCACCCAGCCCCTTATTCCCAATTTTAAGAGTTACCTTCATCATCTTATCTATCATGGGTATCAAAGACCACTGCAGAATTTTCAGTGTGCATTACAACTTCTAATCATCTTCTGTAGTTAATCAAGTTACACTTACCATACCATAAGCATCCTTGAAATATTATCTTCAGAATTCATCTGAAGTGTTTAGTAGCTAAAATTCATTGGAGAAATTATAAGATATAACTCCTATATATGTTTCAGCTCAGTTTTAAAATAATAATTTTGCAACATACAAAAAAGTGACAATATATGAATTCTTACATCAGACCTCTCTATAAAGCATCACTTTAGCAAAATAAAAACATGTCCCAGATATTTATATATTTCTCAGTTCCTATGTTCTCTGCTTCTACTGGATACATCTTTAAGGCTCCCTGACTCACCAATTATTAAATGGGTAGAAATATAATGGTTACATCTATTAATTATGTTCAGGATCATCTACAGAGTAATACACATCTTCTTTTTGTGTTCCGCAGTCTGACTTCATAACATCAAACATGCTACAATCTAATTTACAAACTGAAAACATACTTTAAATCAAACTATGTTAACAAAGAGAGAGACAATCTGTATAAGAAGTATAACAAAGAGATAAGCTTTTTATGTTATCAGGTAACTCTCTATAGTTTCGTTGTCCAATTTATCAGCCACATGTGGCTACTGAGTACTTGAAACATGGCTAGTCCAAACTGAGATGTAAGCATAAAATGTACAGCGAATTTTGAAAGTTTAGTGAAATAAGGTAAAATATCATATTAATAAATTTTATATTAATGACAGATTAAAATAATAACCATATTAAGTTAAATAAAATATATTTAAACCTTACTTTTTTAAATGTGGCTACTAGAAAATGTTAACTTAAAATTGTGGCTGGCCCAGTGCGGTGGCTCACACCTGTAATCCCAGCACTTTTGGAGTCCAAGGCAGGCGGATGACCTGAGGTCAGGAGTTCAAGACCAGCCTGGCCAACATTGTAAAACGCTGTTTTACCTAAATATACAAAAAAAAAAAAATAGTAATTAGCTGGGCATGGTGGCAGGCACTTGCAATCCCAGCTATTCAGGAGGCTAAGGCAGGAGAATCACTTGAACCCAGGAGATGGAGGTTGTTGCAAGCCAAGATCATGCCACTGCACTCCAGCCTGGGCAACAAGAGCAAAACCCCATCTCAAAAAAAAAAAAAAAAAAAAAAAAAAAAATTGTGGCTCACATTTTACTTCTATTGTATAGTGTGGTTTTATAGACTAACTTTGAAATAGTCTTATGAGGCAGTTCAACCACCCATTATAATAAAGTGACAGTATAAGAAAAAAAAATAAGGTAAAAGGTAACATGCATTCTCTCCCTAACTCTCTCATCACGTGTGCCTTGCGTGGTTGGGAAGGGAACAGCAAAGCTAACCATCAGGAAGGTTACTGAAACAAAAGATTCTAATCATTGCCTTTAGCCTTATCCCTGACATTTAACTCTTCCAAAAATTTCTTCTGCTCCACTGCTTCCTGCTGCAAAAAGTTTCCAAGCAAACCATGACCCCAATCTCCCAGGCAAGCATATCCTTTATAAATCAGCTGAGCTATGGCAATCAATGCTACTCTAGCAAATGGACAGACACAAGAAGTAAGAGTTCACAAAACCCTCTCAGTTAAAAACAAGCAGGGTTTCAACACACATGTGGCCACCCCTGCTCAACACCCAAACCACATGTGTGGCTCTTCTAGTATTGTCACTCCCACCAGGCAGAAGGCATACTTTCCAAAAGACTGGTCGCCAAGAAGCCATGGAGGGATGGATTCAGTGTTGTGACAAGCAGACTCCCCCTGCTGAATTCTCCCTAAGCCTCTGAAAGCTCCCCACTGCTTCAGTGGCTTCACATCTTCCTGCCCTTCCTTTCCTAAGACTCAGGGATAACTGGAAACCCACACTGGTCATTGACAGCATTCACAGCCTGGCAGTGTGGTGCTCTCTAACAGACCCTGGGCTAGCAGATTTAGTGTTTCCATGAAGAGTTTCAGGAAAATCAGTCATTCACTCATTCAACAAATATTTACAGAGCTCCTACTATGTGCCAGGCATTGGTCTAAGACATCTAGCACACATCAATGAGCAAAATAGACAAAGATCCCCTATTCAAGCAAAGAGGCAGACAATAAACGACAAATGGAATAAAGACAAATTATATAGTATTCTAGAAGGTGGTGAGTGCTAAGCAGAAATAAAAACAGCTCAGGGTAAGAAAGTTTTAGGGTTCTGGGCACAGGAATGGCAGTTCTGTGCAGTGGTCAGGGTACCCCTTGCTGAGGTGACATTTAGACCTAAGAGGGTGAGAAAGCAGCCATGCCAGCCTCCAGGGAGGGAGGCAGCAGAGGTCCAACTGGCAATAGGCAGCTGCGTGAGGGGCAGAGACACAGAAGGTCACAGTGGTGATAGGGGCAGGCCATGCAGAATTTAGAGGTAACTGTGAGGACTGTAGCCTCTGGAATGGCAGAGGAATGATTCACTCTGCCTTGTGTCTGTCCGAAAGGAGCGCCTGCCTACTGTTCTGAGGATTCTTCTCTCGGAGTCAAGGGGCCAAGGAGGAAATATCCAACTAAAATGTGTAAAATATGTTGAATACCACTGCAGCTGAGAGCTACATAATAACAAGCAAGACAAAGATAGGAATAATGGTGTCTGATTTGGACTGAGAGAGAAAAGGCTGTGGGTGGTGAGAGAAGTGCGGAACACCACCATTACCAGAACCCAAAACAGTGGCACTGGGACCGCTCACGCCAGAGCTGGCATGGGGGACACGGAGCAGTGTCTGCAGGCACCATGGTGGTGCGGCTCCTCACCACGCACATCCTTTGAAGAAGCACTTCTAAATAACGAGAGCTTGACTTTCCCTTTTATATGAAAGAAATCGTTCTCTAAAAGCAAATACATTACAACCACCACCATAAAAAGAAAAAATGGGAACACTATGAACCCTGGGACTTCCAACCTGATTCCACATTACTCAGAACGTGCAGCACATATGTGGACTGCCTTTCGATTACCTCTCCAAGCAGGAAAATGTGAGCATGTAAAGAAAAAAAAATTATCAGTATAAATAAACATTAATACCGAACTAATTTTCTGAGTTCTCATTTCACTGAATAATTATACCTTTGGGCTAACATGAATAATTTATTAAGTAGCATGCAGTTTATATGTAGCCTTGCAACTTTTTGCCCTCATTATGCAATCATTTGAACTCTTTCCAAGGCAAACCATGGCTGAAAAAAAAGTGACTTCCATGCAAATGTCCTTTTTCTATTAGCCTATGGATAGTTTACGAAGTGTCTCTTTAGGTTAACAAGAGCTATTCGAAAAGCTGTTTAAAAAGTCCTCTTTCTAAAATATGTTCAATAATTCATTAAAGTTCTAAAAAGCCAAACTCTCTTTTTACTTAGCTTATTACGCATACTGATCCTTAAGTCAATTTAGCTTTTAAGAAATGTAAAACCATACATTGCTTCCTGGCTTCTTCACAGTTATCAAATAAACTATAATTCAACTAGAATGCCTGTTAAAATATTATCCTCATAAAATAATTGTGTGTTAGTGCTTTGGGACCTACAGGCCCTAGGGGGTTCCATTTCATATTAAAATTGTCTTCATTTTTACCTGTTGCAATTAAGAAGCTGTTGTGTAATGAAGCATCAATACATTAATTCTTAGAGCTGACCTGTTTTGAGAAATCTTACAGAACACAGAACACTGATTATCTAGACCTGAGTGGTCGTCCTCATTTTTCCTGGGGCTTTATGTTCTGTTACATGATATCATCATAAAATGGTAATCTAATTACTACAACTATTAATTATGCTCATGATTAATTTGAAATACCTGACACAAAATGTAAATGTACAGCCAGAGACAACACAGTCTTAATGAAATCCTAACACCTGAAACTGTTTGGCATCATTATCAGTCAAGTAGCTGTGCTTAATGTCCTCTCAGCTGAGCAGAGTTGTTCCCTAGTACTGTTTACTGAAAATCTCCTTCAATACAAAACAATCAGTGTGCACCTGAATCATGGCCTGGAGCAGCACACTCACTTCCAGCATCCTCCCAGGCCATCCCTAAAATAAGATCCTCTGTTCTTGCTTTTGACTTCCTCTTAATACCTTACACCCACCCCCTGCCAAATCCCTAGTTCTCTCAAGAAGTCTGCTGATTTTCTTGGAACCTCCAAGTAAAATAAGGTTTACAACCCTTTTACAAACTGCTCTGCAAATTGTTTACGTTGGATACAGTGGGGAAAATGTTGCTTGAAGAAGATAAAAACAAAAATGCTTAGACAAAAGCAGCAGAGCCTTAGTGTGAAGACTGTATTCCTGCCATACTGACTGAGAACTGGGAAGACCAGGACAGGATGATGCGTTGGGTTTCCAGAAGGCAGCCTAGAACTGCTGGGGGTGGAATTAAATCTATACAATGTCCCTAGTGTTGGGACAAGATACTATGGAGACTCGTCAGCCACTGGTGTCTTTCTGTTACATAACTAAAAGAGAACAGTTAGCCAAGACGTAAGACTGCCTCAGTGATTATGCTAGCAAAAGCACCGTGATACCTGCTCCCTCTTCAGGTTCAATTACAATGAAAGGCGGAAGTAACCTGGATCAGAGTGTTATTAATGATGCAATTGGTTTTCCTTTACATTTGTTTTTCAGTCTCCCCCTTGCAAGCAAGAATCCAGGTCTTTGTTCTAGGAAGTGAAGACGAAGGGAACAGAAAGAGAAGAGAAAATAAAGGGAACAGGAAAAGAGGGAAAGAAAGGAAAACACAGAGGAGTAAAAGGGAAAATGTTCATGGAAGGAGGAATAAAATGCTCTTTAACCAAAACTTTCATTAATAGCTTTGCCTCTTAACAAGCTTTTTATAGAAACATTCTTTATTAAATGAAATGTATTCTAATGATATGTCTTTGAAATATTTTATAATGGCATGTCTTTTTCTTAAGATCAAAACACATCCTGTCATTTGCCATCAGTCAATTTATCTCATTGTTTGAATTTGATAGAAAATTTGCTACTTATGATTCATAGAATATTAACAAAAGTTAAATATATATATATATATATATATATATATATATATATATATATATATATATTTTGAGCTGGAGTCTCGCTCTGTCACCCAGGCTGGAGTGCAGAGGCGCAATCTCAGCTCACTGCGACCTCTGCCTCCCAGGTTCAAGCAATTCCTGCCTCAGGCTCCTGAGTAGCTGGGATTACAGGGGACTGCCATCACGCCTGGCTAATTTTTGTAATTTTAGTAGAGATGGAGTTTCACCATCTTGGCCAGGCTGGTCTTGAACTCCTGTTCTTGTGATGCACCTGCCTCAGCCTCCCGAAGTGCTGGGATTAGAGGCATTAGCTACCGCGCCTGGCCAACCTCTACATTTTTACCTCCAACCCAGACTTCCCATCCATGGACATAAGCCCATAGGTCCAGCACATGCTTCTCATCTCCACTAAGGTAGTGACATCTGAAATTTAAAATGTCTAAGCGAAATTTTTGATTTTCCCCATCACACCCCATTTCCCAAACCTGTTTTTCCCACAAACTTCTACATCTCAGTTAATGACATCTCACATCCTATCCCATCCTCATCTCACATACCATCTTACAATAGCAGATTATATTTCCAAAAAATATAGCCCCAATAATATATCCAGACATCTGTACCTTATCCCCCTGAACCTGGCTGGGTCTTTGTGATTCCCTCAATGAAAGAGCTATGTCAGAAGTGACTCTATGGTTCCCATAGCTAGATCCTAAATATGCAATGCAGCTCTGCCTGGGTCTCCCAGTAGTGGTTCCTGGAACCCAGCCACCATGCCGCAAGGAAGGCCAAGCTATGTGAAGAGCAGCATGAAGAGGCCCGAACAGAAGAAACTCTATCCTCTGGAGGCCCAGGCTGTACTCCTGGCCAACAGGCAGCACCAGCCCACTAGCCTTGGGAAAGAGTCACCTGGAAGCATCTCTTCCAGCTTTGGGCCATGGATGTGAGAACAGTGCAGGCTCCAGGGCCCTCTGCTCACAAGGGCTTATGCTCAGTGTTTAATACTCTGTGGTCACTGTTTTATTTTATCTGTGAATGTGTGTTCTTTTCAGTGAAACAATGGTGCTTGAGCTGTAGACTTGGAGCCTTAGCTCCTGCATAATCCCACATCCCCAGGACAGGTCCTCAACCACTCACTACCCACTTCCCTGGCACCCCAGCCCCACCTTGGCTCCGCCACACAGTGAGGGCTGCCTCATCTGCCCCTGGCAGAGAGACACAAAGAGGGCTGAGTACACATGCCTATGATGTTTCAGAGTGTGGCATGGTGGAGCTGTCCCATCCTGGGCTAGCAGCACCCTGATGTGTGACAGGTGACTCTGTATGGGCGAGCCCTTACCCATTCCCAACGTAGCTACCAAGGTCACCAGTCCACTGTAGGTTGGGGTGCTGGACCCAAGGTTGGGCCACTCCAGCTGTCCTGGAGCTGGTGGGAGGGGGATCTGGCAGCTAGTCCCTTGGGGGGCACTGAGGCAGGACCCCCAGGTGCCCATGAAGGTCTGCACTGCCCAGCAATTATCCCCAGCCCTAAGGGAACCCATCAATATGAGGCAAATAAAAACACTATGACATGTCCAGAAAGAGACCACAAGAAAAAGGAAAAATGTTTGCTATTTCAGTATGCCCTGCTTTTCAAACAAAAGGCGCTTCTCCTTTTCATGGTACACGAGCCCTGCTCTGGCATTCGGTTGACAGCCAGTGAAGCTAGGACGAGCCTTCCCCACAGAACCCTGCCCAGACTGCAGATCTGTAAGCATCGGAAATAGCTACTATATTCCTTTATGTCACTGAGTTTAGGGGTGGCTGATTGTGCAACAAAAGACAGCAAGAACACTAACTTTGCTGTTTCTTTTCTAACCCCTGTGCCCACACATGCTTGACTGAAGCTCCGTGAAGGCACTGATTTTGAAGGGGTTTTGATCACTGCTGTATTCCCAGTAGCTAGAACACTGCCCCACCCCACTTAGTTACCCAAGAAATGAATGAAGTCCCACTTTGATGAAACTTGATCTTTAGTTAAGGCCATAGCCTTACCTTTTAACTAGTTTAAAATACTGGCAGTAACCCGTTGGAAAGTGTGCAATGACGCTGCTGGCTGCCAGTGTGCTTGGTGAGCATGTGACGCTTTCCTCTCGTTCATGGCCTGGGGGTCCTGGGGCAAGGGCATCAAGTCAGGCCTGTGCAAGCAGGACTTGCCTTCCTTGTTCCTAACTAGTCACTTAACCCTCAGAGTCAACTGGCCCATGACCAATGTGCTGCCACACAGGCCTGTCATGAGGAGCAGAGGGGATGATACATCTATTTTACAAACACAAACAGAACAATTATTCTGTCTTAAACAAGTATTCCAGGAAATGGAAAGAGATGCAAACATGATGAAGACATGGTCCTCAGCATTATCTTTTTTGATTCTTAATTTTTGTGAATACATTATAATAGGTATCCATATTGGTAGGGATACATGAGATATTTTGATCCAGGCATATAATGTGTAATAATCACAAGAGGATAAATGGGGTATCTATCACCTCAAGCATTTATCCTTTGTGTTACAAATAATACAATTATACTTGTTATTTTTGAATGTACAGTTGAATTCCTATTGACTATAGTCACTCAGTTGTGCTATCAGATACCAGATCTTATTCATTCTTTCTGCTTTTTTGCACCCATTCACCCTCCCTCTCTCCCACTTACCACTACCTTCCCAGACTCTGGTAATCGTCGTTCTACTCTCTATTTCCATGAGTTCAACTGTTTTAACTTTTAGCTCCCACAAATAAGTGAGAGCATGTGAAGTTTGTCTTTTTGTGGCTGGCTTATTTCACTTACCATAAAGACCTCCAGTTCCATCCATATTGTTGCAAATGACAGGTTCTCATTCTTTTTCATGGCTGAATAATTCTCCACCGTGTATATATGCCATATTTTCTTTATCCATTCATCTCTTGATGGACACTTAGGATTGCTTCCAAATCTTGGCTTTTGTGAATAGTGCTGCATCTCAGCATAATCTTCTATCAAGATCATATATGTGGTCTCGATATAGTGGCTCATGCCTAGCATTTTGGGAGGCCCAGGTGAACAGAACGCTTGAGCCCAGAAGTTTGAGACCTGCCTGGGTAACATGAAGAAACCCCATCTCTATGAAAAATACAAAAAAATTTAGCCAGGCATGGTGGCACCTGACACTCACACCCACCTGTGGTCCTCACTGTTCAGAAGACAGAGGTGAGACAGTTGTCTCCCTCTTCTGGGCACATCCATTGTCACTGACTTCCCAAGAATTCTTCCCAACCATTCCCTGTGGAGAATTCAGTAAGGGATAAGGTCTTTAGAACAGCAAATTGCACTGGCAAGAATCCCACATGACCAGTTTAAATACTCTACAGGTGCAGCTGATGTGAGAAACAGAATCAATGGCAGATCTCAGAAATTTAACCACATCTGTAAGAGGAGCTTCTAAAAGCCACATCACTGCCACATTAGCTGGTATTATGAATATTCTGAGTATTACAAAGCCCAATGAAGATCCTAAAGGTCATTCCTTATGAAAAGAAAAACAGCTTTAAAAAAAAATCTGTAACTTGAACAGATCTTTTGTTTTCCCTCTTCATCATTTTGCCCTGTGCAAAAATAGTCTTATTCTTCAAAATGTATTTCTGCTGTAGCCTCAAGTGATTCATCCTGTCACTAAGCTGACATTGTCATGTTAGAAAATGCTATGTTCCTTTTTTTCTTTTTTTTCTTCTTTCTTTCTTTCTCTTTTGAGATGCAGTCTTGCTCTGTCACCCAGGCTAGAGTGCAGTGCTGGGTTCTTGGCTCACTTCTCCTGCTTCAGCCTCTTGCGTAGCTGGAACTTCAGGCACGTGCCACCATGCCCGGCTAATTCTGTAATTTTTGAGATGAGGTTTCACCATGTGTAGGTGTATAAAAGGCAAAACAGGAATTCTACATCTGACTGCAGCCTAGGTTGTGCTAAACCAGCACACTGTAACTCTGGAGGCTGTGACGGGTCTCAAGAGAGCCCATTCCAGAGGTTTTGCATGGGCACTGCCAAGGCCCAAGAGAAAAAACTCAGGGAAAAGATGAGCAGGACATACTTTCTGATCTCAACTAAGAGTGTGGCCCATTGGCCTCAATCCAGCAGATGACTGGAGGCTGAGGAAGAATCTAGAATACGTCCATAGGGGTAGTGGGAACATTCCAGATCCCTGTCTTCCCTACTTTGGGAAGGGCTCCCCCAAAAGGAAATTTTTAATCACACTCAGTTTCTCGGCCTAGGCCACCATACAAAAATCTCTTGAAGCGTAACTCGACCAAACCCATTTCTACTGCTTGCTTATTTATTTATTTTTTATGTAGTTATTTTTGAGACAGAGTCTCTCTCTGTCACCCAGGCTGGAGTTCAGTGGCATGATTTCAACTCACTGCATCCTCTGCCTCCCAGGTTCAAGTGATTCTGCTGTCCTGGCCTCGCAAGTAGCTGGGACTACAAGCATTCACCATCAAGCTAGCTAATTTTTGTATTTCTAGTAGAGACGGGGTTTCGCCATGTTGTCCAGGCTGGCCTCAAACTCCTGACCTCAAGTGATCTACTTGTCTCAGCCTCCCAAAGTGCTGGGATTATAGGTGTGAGCCAGCCACTGCACCCAGCCAGAAAATGCTACATTATGGTCGTCTTTCCTCTTCGTAAGTAAGTGTAGCACCTTCCCAGGGTCCACTTTCACCCTCCAGAAGGCTGGATGGAGAGGAAATCTTCAAGCCACACTGTCCACAGAGCCCTCTGAACCCAATAGAATGAGAACACATGACAGATGACTTTCAAATGAAAGGAGAAAGTCAAAATAACTGACTTTCTAGGAAATATCTAAGGTCTCTCCACTAGATTAGGCAAGTCTACAGACTGGGCCATTTCTTTTGGCATGAGCCTTGCCATTTACCCATTGACACTTGAGTTTTCATTGCCGGGGTTATCCCAAATGTCAAAGAAAATATGTGTCACAAATATGAAAAAGATATTCAGTGGAGCTAGTGCTATGAAGAACTACATAATACTGCTGTATTGGGAAGAACAAGCCCTTCACTGATCCAACTGCTGTTTACTGAGCATTTACTATCTGTCAAGCACTGTAGTACTTGCTGGAATGTCAGTTAAGTAAGGTAAGCCAGGCCTGTCCTCATTTGGAGCTTCCTTTCACTTCAGGAAAGGAGAGACAGGTGATAGTTAAGGTAACACATAAATAAACAAGACAACTCTAGATTGAAGGTAAGTGCCTAGGTAGAAAATCAATTGTGGTGATACTGTAGACAGTGTGGGCAGACTGGCCACCATTCATTCACTTACTCAGTAGATAGTTATTGATTTCCTAAGTGCCAGGCATTGTTACAGACACTGGGAACACAGAAATGAATTCAAAGACTCCAGAGCAAAGGTGTTCCTGAATTCATGGATTCACATTCCAGTAACAGGAGACAAACAAAAAGAAGAAAATATTTAGTATGTAAGATGGAGAATAGTCAGTGAAAAAAAGCAAAGAAAGAAGATTGTGTGTGTGTGTGTGTGTGTGTGGATCTTGGAATTTTAAATATGGTCATTAAATAAAAACTCATTAGCAACCAGAGACAACTTGAGTGGAGACCTGGATATGGAAATGCTAGCTGTCTGCAGAACTGGGGAAAGCTTCAGGCAGAGGGACAGGAAATGCAAAGACCCAGAGGTAAGAAACAAGGTTGGTGAGCTAAAAGGTTGGAAATATCATCAATGTGACTGAAGCAAAGACAACAAGAACTGGGGAATGAAAGAGGCCAGAGCAGTGACCAGCACAAAAGCAACCCCAAAGACCAAAACAAAGTGGGCAAAAGAAATGGTTTCTGCTAATATTCACCATTCAATCTATTTACCAGGAAAACCTCATGTGAGAAAAACAGCACATTCTCATGTCCCAGCATGTTCTCATTCCTCAGCTGTTTACTAAGTCAGCCAATCATTAAACCTAGGACCTACCTGAGTAAGACACTGTGTGCTACACTTTTTCTGTAAGTCATGTTGGGCTTCAGAGCCAACCTTCCATCCTTGAATAAAATGTCTTTACAAGGAGGAGAAAGCAAGCACTCAAAAGCAGGGCCTCAGACATCCAACCCCTAACAGCTGGTGACTTGAGTATAATGGAAATAAGGAAGTAGAGAGAGGCTTGTCGATTCCAGGTAAGTCTGAAGCTAAAATCCTGGAGAAATGTCTGCATCAGTCACCAATCACTCTGCTACCTCCTCTACTAAACTTGTTCGTTTTTATTGTGTGTGTGTGTGTGTGTGTGTGTGTGTGTGTGTGTGTGTGTAAATCTACTTGAATTTTAGAAAGCCACAGTGTTTTTAATAGATTCTCAGGCTTTCTAGGGATCATGCTGGTGAAAAAGAGACAAATTCTGTATAACTTCTACAATTGAGTTACCCCAGAGCATTTAAGAATGAATGGACCAGGAGAGGTTAGTCAAAGGGCACAAAGCTTCAGTTGTGCAGGATAAATGAATTCTGGGGATACAGTATAATGTACAGCACAGTGACTACAGCTGATAATACTGTATTGTATCCTTGCAATTTGCTGAGAGAGTAGATCTTAACTTTCCTTTCCACAAAAAAACAGGTAAATGTGAGGTGAGGGGTGGTTATCATTTCACAATGTATATGTGTATCAGAACATCATGGTGTACACCTTCAATATATACAATTTTTATTTGCTAGGTATACCTCAATAAAACTGGGTGGAGGGTGAATGAAAAGGTGACAACACAATGTTCTGTCCCCAAGAATGTGAGTAAAAAATCCTCACTGCTGCCTGGGAAAGACACTCCTTGATAAACAAGGCAAGTGCAAGGCAGCATGAGCAAAGCAAAAATGCAACACCTTTTCATTTCACTGCTGCCTTTTTGAGCAGTGATGCTTCATGAAAATTACAGTCCATCTTGAATGATGCCCTGCCAATTAAAATCATATGCCCCTTTCATGGCTCAGCTCGTGCAAAACCACTGTGTAATTTGAGCAGAATACAGCATATAAAATGAGTAATGGAACTTGTGTGTGTGTTCTGTCATCCTGCATTACGGCTGTGTATAGAAAATAAGATGCAAACAGTTAGTGATGAGCGAGGTGAAGGAGGAAAATGAAAATGTCAAGAGCGGGAAGAAACTGTTAAATGGCACCAACTGCCTGGGCAAGGTGTGTGTCTACTCATGTGCTGCTTGTCTCCCTCAATCTATCATCAGAAAGGACAAGCCACCTCGGGAGGAATGGCTCTCCTAAGTCAGGAGGATGGAGAGGCCCCCCATTGTGGACTGCCCACGGCAATAGCACACTTGCCCTGGACTGTCAGTTTACGGGCTTCACTGTAATCTGGCTGCTGTCAATGGCAGATCCAGAAATAGCAGCACACAGAGCGTCCTGGCCTTCAAACCTTGCCGACAATTTGGCAAAATCTAAACTCAGAGGGTAAGTATGGTGATTGGGAACATCTTTTAAAGGAACAGTCAAGGGACAGGAACACAACTATTTTATCTCAGTCTTTTGTTCAACTAAGAATCCAAATTTTAGCAAAAAGGATCACTGTATGCCAGAAAGTGTAGAACTGGTAAGAAGCAGAAAGATTCCAAAGGGAAAAGCAAAGAAAATGGAGTTACCTCTGCTTGCTAAACATCTACCTTGGCCTTATAGCACTGAAAGGGGGAAAGAGCTGGGAAAGGAAGAGGTAAATAAGACAACCAGATGACTGCACAAGATAAAGCTGCTGCTACCGCAAGCTGGCTATCCACTCTCACGAGGAGGAGGACACATTGTGAGGATGGAGAGAAGAGAAAACAATCTGCATAAACGAATCCCCTCCATGAAAGCTTTTCCTAGTTCTCTCAGAGTAAAGGAAATAACAATACTAAAGCCTAGCCTACCATCTGTTAAAAGGGTGGGGTAAAGTAAACAGATGGGCCACAGGTATAGAAGGAGCCCACCTCCAAGAAGGTTCTTTACATAGGAACTATGGGTTTTGTCAAATGCATGTCACGTATCCACCATTACAAAATCATACAGAAGGGTTACGCTATCCTAAAAACCCCTTCTGTTCTACCTTATATCTCTCTCCACCATCCCGAACCCCTGGCAACCATTGATCTTTTCTTCTTTAAATTATAGGAAAACACAAACAACATAAAATTTATGGTCTTAAGTGCATTTACATTGTTAATCAACCATCCTCACCAGAACTCCTTTCATCCCCGCAAAACGGAAACACCATACCCATTATACAGTCCCCATTCCCTTCTTTTCCTGGAACCAGAATTCTATTTTCTGTTTCCAAATCTGACTAATCTTCATGCCTCATAAAAGTGAAATCATGTGGAATTTGTATTTTTCTGATTGCCTATTTCACTTAGCACATGTCCTCAAGGTTCATTCGTGTTGTAGCATGTGTCCCTTTTAAAGCTGAATCATATGACATCAAAGGAATATACTTCATTTTGTTTATCCATTCATTCACTAATGAACACTTGGGGTTATTTTCACCTTTTAGCTATTGTGCATAATACTTCAATGAACATGTGTGTACAAATTTATTTTAGAGACTGATTTAAATTCTTTTTGGTATATATCCTGAAGTGAAATGTTGCATCCAATGTTGGATCATTCTCTTTTAGTTTTTTGAGGAACTGCCATACTGTTTCACACAAAGGTTGGACCATTTACATTTCCATCAACCATGCATAAACGTTCTGATTTCTCTACATCCTCACTAATAGTCATTAGTTTCCTTTTCCATTTCTTTTCCTTGTTCTTTTGTGAGATAATACTGATCTTTTTACTGTGTATGTAGCTTTGCCTTTTCCAAAATATGAGATAATTAGAATCATAAAAGATACAGATTTTTTCAAACTGACTTCTTTCACTTAGTAGTATGTATTTAAGATTCTTCAAAGTCTTTTGGGGGCTTGAAAACTCATTTCTTCTTAGCACTGAATAATAATCCATTGTCTCAATGTACCAGTTTATACAGTCACCTAGTGAAAGACATCTTGGTTGATTCCAACTTTTGGCAAAAATGAATAAAGCTGCTATAAACATGTGTGCAGATTTTTATGTGAACATACGTTTTCAGCTAAAACTTACGAGCACAATTGGTGGATCATATCTAAGACTATGTTTAGCTTTGTAAGAAACTGCCAGACTGTTTTCTGAAGCAGCTGTTCTATTTTGCATTCCCACCAGCAATGAATGAAGGTCCTTGCCAGCATTTGGCATTGTCAGTGTTTTAGATTTTAACCATTCTAATATGTGTATAGGTGGGGTGTGGTGGCTCATGCCTATAATCCCAGCACTTTTGGAGGCTAAGGCAGGAGGATCATCACTTAAGCCCAGGAGTTTGAGATTAGCCCGGGCAACATGATGAGATCCCATCTACAGAATGTTTTAAATTAGCCGTTGGGGAAAAAAAAAAAATCTAGAAAAACAAGTATCAAGGGAAGCAAAGGACCTATTCAAAAACTACAAAACACTGCTCAAATAAATCAGAGACATAACCAACTGGAAAAAATTCCATGCTCCTGAATACAACGAGTCAATATCATTAAAATGGCCATACTGCTCAAAGCAATTTATATAGATTCAATGCTATTCTTAGTAAACTACCATTGGCATTCTTCACAGAACTCAAAAAACCTATTTAAAATTTATATGGAACAAAAAAAGAGCCTGAATAGCCAATGCAAGCAATCCTAAGCAAAAAGAACAAAGCTAGAGGCATCATGCTACCTGACTTCAAACTATACTGAAGAGCTGCAGTAAACAAAATAGCATGGTACTGGCACAAAACCAGACATACAGACTAATGGAACAGAATAGAGAACCCAGAAATAAGGCTGTACACCTACAACTACCTGCCGTTTGACATAGCTGACAAAAGCAAGCAATGGGGAAAGGACTCCCTATTCAATAAATGGTGCTGGTATAACTGGCTAGCCATATGAAGAAGAATGAAACTTGATCCCTTCTTTACACCATATACCAAAATTAACTCAACATGGATTAAAGGCTTTAAACATAAAACTCAAAACTATAAAAACCCTGGAAGACAACTTAGCCAATATCATTCTGGACATAGGAACAGGCAAAGATTTCATTACATAAATGCAAAAAGCAAAGCAACTGCAACAAAAGCAATGGGATCTATTAATCCATTAATGCCTAATGTTCCATTATTGGAACACTAAGCTTGTGGGATTTATTTATATCCTGCTACTCAAGGTAATTGCCAAAGTCTAATTTTTCACAAAAAAAATTTTGCAGCCTCCAGCATAAATGGGTTAAACTGAAGAGTTTCTGTACAGCAAAGGAAAATATCAACAGAGTGAACAAACAACCTATCAAATGGGAGAAAAAGTTTGCAAGCTATACATCTGATAAAAGTTTAATATCCAGCATCTATAAGGAACTTAAATTTATAAGAAAAAAATGAACAATCACATTAAAAAGCAGGCAAAGGACAAGAACAGATAATTTTCAAAAAAAAGACATACATGTGGCCAAAAAGCATATGAAAAAAAAAGTTCTCAACATCACTGATCATTAAAGAAATGAAATAAAAACCACAATGAGATATCATCTCAATCCAGTCAGAATGACTACTATTAAAAAGTCAAAGAAAACTAACATCTGCTTATGAGGTTGTAGAGAAAAGAGAATGCTTATACACTGCTGGTGAGAGTGTAAATCAGTTCAACCATTGTGGAAAGCATTGTTACGATCCCTCAAAGACCTAAAAACAGAAATATCACTCAACCCAGCAATCCCATTACTGGACATATACCCAGAGGAATATAAATCATTCTACCATAAAGACACATGAATATGTATGTTCATTGCAGCACTGTTCAAAACAGCAAGGACATAGAATCTGAATGTCCATCAATGACAGGACAAAGAAAATTTAACACATGTATAACATAGAATACCAAGCAGCCATAAAAAAGAACAAGATCCTGTCCTTTGCAGGAACATGGATGGTGCTGGGGGCCATTATCCTTAGAAAACAACACAGGAACAGAAAACCAAACACCACATGTTCTCACTGATAAGTGGGAGCTAAACGATGGGAACCTGTGCACACAAAGAGAACAACATACACTGGGGTCTATGGGACAAAAGGTAGAAGGTGAGAGGAGGGAGAGGATCAGGAAAACTAACTAATGGGTACTAGGCTTAATACGTGTGTAATGAAATAATCTGTATAATAAACCTTCATGACACAAGTTCACCTATATAACAAAGCTATACATGTACCCTAGAACATAAAAGTTACATTTTAAAATAAAATTAGCTAGGTGTGGTGGTGCATGCCTGTGGTTCCGGCTACTGGGAAGGCTGAGCTGGGAGGATCACATGCGCTCAGGAGGTCAAGGGAGCAGTGGGCCATGTTCATGCCACTGCACTCCAGCCTGGGCAACAGAATGAGACCCTGTCTTAAAACAGTAATAATATTAGGCATAGTGGTATATCTGTTTTAATTTTCAATTCCCTAATGACATGTATTCCTCAAGCATTTTTTCTCATAAGCTTATTTGCCATTTTCTTTAATGAGTTATCTGTTCAGACCTTTTGCCAACTTTTTAACTCGCTTGTTTTCTTATTGTTGAATTTTAAGAGTTCTGTATTTTGGGTGTGAGCCCTTTATATGTTTTATGAACATTCTTACCTAGTCTGTGGCTTGTCTTTTCCTTCTCTTAAGGGTGTCTTTTGGAGAGCAGTTTTTAATTTTAATGAAGTCCAATTTAGCAATGTTTTCTTTCGTCAGTCAAGCTTCGTTGTATCTAAAAGTGTATTGTGAAGCTCAGTCACACAGTCTTTCTCTTCTCTTGATCGGGCACGGTGTAATTCCAGCACTTTGGGAGGCTGCGGCGGGCCACCTGAGGTCAGGAGTTAGAGACCAGCCTGGTGAAATTCCGTCTCTACTAAAAATACAGAAATTAGCCAGGTGCGGTGGCAGGAACCTGTAATCCCAGCTACCTGGGAGGCTGAGGCAGGAGAATCACTTGAACCTTGGAGGCAGAGTTTGCAGTAAGCTGAGATCGCACCTCTGCACTGCAGTCTGGGCAAGAGTGCAAGACACCATCACAAAAAAAAAAAAAAAAAAAAAGAATATTCTTATTGTCTAATTTTGTAACTTTGTACTTCAAACTGAGTTTATGATCCATTTAGAGTTGGTTCTTGTAGATGTAAGGTCAGTGTCTAGATTCCATTTTTTTATGTAGATGTTGAGTTGACACCATTTGTTGAAAGGACCCATGTGTGTTTTATAATGCTTCTTAAACCGTTTCTCCTGACAAGTATCCAGTTAATAAACGGCATGTTATAAAGTGGTTCAGTTCAGTCTGCATCATGAATCTCTGTATCTCTGTGGAAGAGCCTACAAGAGTCTTCCTTCTAGGAATAAGAACGTATGGGTTGGTGGTCACAGATCAGGATAAAGAAAAATATTGTTACCTACTTCAAAAAAACTTTTAAGGCTCTTTAATCTGAAAAATTAAGTATTTTCAAACTAAGATATCAAAATTTCCTATTATTTTTTAAGTCTTTCTGCCCAAAACCACAATAAATTATGGTCCAGGGGAGATTTGAAAGTTGTATGTTGTTTCCAAGAGATACACAATATACAAATGAGTTTTCTCATTAGGAATTTCAGAATCAGGCGAAATGATCATTGGCTTCAGACATAGTGAATTATTTGTTTTAAAGACTTTTTGTCCTTTTTTTCATAAACAATTATAGGGCTAATTAAAACCCACCTTTCATCCCAAGAATACAATTGGCCCTCAGTATCCTTGAGGATTGGTTCCAGGGCCTTTTACAGATATGAAAACCCACAAATGCTGAAGTCCTGTAGTACACCCTGCAGAACCCATTAGTACAAAAAGTCAGCCCTCCACATCTAGGAGCTTAGCATCCCCTGAATATTGTACCAGCAATCTGCAAAGATATAATGGGTTTGATAACCTCAACAAACTGAATATAGCAATAAACTGAGTCACACAATTTTTTTTGGTTTCCCAGTGTATATAAATGTTATGTTTACACTACACAATACTGCATTTTATTGTATAATAGCATTATGTCTTAAGAAAAACTATGTACATACCTTAAGTTGAAAATATGTTATTACTAATAAAAATGCTAATCATTATCTGAGCCTATGCCTAGTTATAATTTTTTTCTGGTGGAAAGTCTTGCCTCGATGGCTACTTGCTAATCAGGGTGGTAGCTGCTGAAGGTTGAGGCAACTGTGGCAATTTCTTTTTGTTTGTTTGTTTAACGTCTGCCTCCTGGGTTCAATCGATTCTCCTGCCTCAGCCTCCTAAGTGGCTGGGACTACAGGTACACACCACCATGCCCAGCCAGTTTTTGTCTTTCTACTGTTTGTTTGTTTGTTTGTTTTTCAGTAGACACAGGGATTCACCCATGTCGGCCAGGGTGGTCTCAAACTTCTGACATCAGGTGATCTGCCCACCTTGGCCTCCCAAAGTGCTGGGATTACAGGCGTGAGCCACCGTGCCCAGCCCTTTAAAAAAAAAAAATAGGGACAGGGTCTCACTCTATTACCCAGGCTGGAGTGCAGTAGCATAAACACAATTCACTGCAGCCTTGAACCCCTGAGCTCAAGCGAACCTTCTACCTCAGCCTCCAGAGGCACATGCCTAGCTGTGTTTTATTTTTTATCTTTGTAGAGATGGGAGTCTCGCTATGTTGCCCACACTGGTCTTAAACTCCTGGCCTTAATTGATCCTTTTGCCTCAGCCTCCTGAGTAGCTAGGATTACAAGCACGAGCTGTCATGCCTGGTAGATAGCATTTTACCCATAGCAGGACTCCTTTCAAAATTGCAATCAGTCCTCTCAAACCCTGCTGCTGTTCTATTAACTAAGTTTATGTAATACACTAAATCATTTGTTGTCATTTCAACAATGTTATAGCATTTTTATCACAAGTAGATGCCATCTCAAGAAACCACCTGGGTCATCCATGAGAAACAACTCTTTGCCCATTTAAGTTTTATCTTAAGATTGCAGTGGGCCAGGCATAGTAACTCACACCTATAATCCTAGCACTTTGGGAGGCTAAGGTGGGTGAATTGCTTGAGCTCAGGGGTTCAAGACCAGCCTAAGCAATATGGCAAAACCCCATCTCTTCTAAAAATACAAAAACTAGCTGGACATGGTGGCACACACCTATAGTCCAAATTACTCAGGTGGCTGAGGTGAGGGGATCACCTGAGCCCAGGAGGTTGAGGCTGCAGTGAGCCATGATCGCAGTGATCACACTTCACCACTGCACTCCAGCCTGGGTGACAGAGTGAGACTCTGTCTCAAAAAAGACAAAATTGCAGCAATTCAGTCACATCTTCAGGTTCCACTTCGAATTCTAGTTCTTTTGCTGTTTCCATACCATCTGCAGTTACTTCCTCCACTGAAGTCTTTAATTCATCAAAGTCATTCATGAGGATTGGAATCAACTTCTTCCAAACACCAGTTAATGTTATACTCCTGCTGATATTTTGACCACCTCCCATTAATTACAAATGTTTTTAATGACATCAAGAATGGTGAACCCTTTCCAGGAGGTTTTCCGCTTACTTTGCCCAGATCAATCAGAGAAATAACAATGGTAGTTATAGTTTACAAAATATATTTATTAAACAATAAGACTTGAAAGTGCAAATTACTCCTTGATCTGTGGTCTACAGAATGGATGCTGTGTTCGCAGGCATTAAAGCAAAATTAATCTTCTTGTACATCTCCAACAGAGCGCTAGTGTGACCACGTGCATTGTCAATGAGCAGTCGTATTTTGAAAGGAATCTTTTTGTCCAAGCAGTAGTTCTCAACAGTAGGTTTAAAATATTCAGTAAACCATGCTGTAAACAGATGTCTTGTCATCCAGGCTTTGTTGTTCCCTTATAGAGCACAGGCAGAGTAGATTCAGCATCATTCTTAAGGGCCCTAGGATTTTTCAAAATAGTCAATAAGCATTGGCTTCAACTTAAAGTCACCGGCTGCATTTGTCCCTAAAAAGAGAGTTAGCCTGTCCTTTGAAGCCAGGCATTGACTTCTCCTCTCGACTTACAAAAGTCCCGTCTTCTTTCATAGAAGGCTATTTGGCCTTCACTGAAAATCTATTGTTTAGTGTAGCCACCCTCATCAATTATTTCAGCTAGATCTTCTGGAAAACAGGCTGCAGATTCTACATCTGCACTTGCTGCTTCACCTTGCACTTTTATGTTCTGGAAATAGCCCCTCTCCTTAAAACTCATGGGCCAACTTCTGCTAGCTTCCAGCTTTTCTTCTGAAGCTTCTTCACCTCTTTCAATCTTCATAGAATTGAAGAGAGTTAGGGCCTTGCTCTGGATTAGGCTTTGGCTTAAGGGAAAATTGTGGTTGATTTAATCTATCAAAACCACTCAACCATCCTCCATATCAGCAATAAAACTGTTTCACTTTCTTATTCATTCACTGGAGTGGCATTTTTAATCTCCTTCATGAACTTTTCCTCTGCAATCACAGTTTGGCTAACTGGCACAAGAGGCCTAGCTTTCTGCCTGTCTCGGCTTTCAACATGCTTTCCTCACTAAGCAAAATCATTTCTAGTTTTTCATTTAAAGTGAGAGATGTGACTCTTCCTTTTCCTTAAACACTTAGAGGCCGCTGTAGGATTATTAATTGCACTAATTTTAATATTGTTGAGTCTCAGTAACAGCTCAGCAGCAGATCAGTGAAAAACACATATTTATCAATTAAGTCTGCAGTCTTACATGGGCATGGTTCATGGCATCCCAAAACAATTACAATAGTAACATCCATGATCACTAGCCACAGATCACCATAACAGACATAATAATAATGGAAAAGTTTAAAATATTGTGAGAATTACCAAAATCTGAAAAAGAGACATGAATTGGGCATATTTTCCAAATATGCTATTGGAAAAAAAAGCACCAACATACTTGCTAAATGTAGGACTGCCACAAACCTTCAATTTGTAAAAAAAAGTATATTATCTATGAAACATAATAAAGCAAAGCACAATAAAACAAAGTAAACCTATATACCAACAGTTCTCTAAGGGTAGTCCAAAGATCAGCAGCATATGCATCACCTGATGATACCTTAAAAATTTAAATTATTAGGCCCCACCCCATCTTTGGAGCTGGGGCCCAGCAATCTGTCTTTTCACAAGTCCTCCTGGCAGGTGATTCCGATGCACTGTAATGGCTGTGAATCACTGATCTATATGACCAAATCAACAACTCCTGTAGTCAAGGGAGCAGGTGTTGTTAATCACCACTTGCCAGATTTCAATCTGTTCAGAGACAGGCTCCAACAGAGCTGGCTATGGGCATGACCAGGAGACACTAGGGCAGCCTTACATATGTAGAGCAGTTCTGACTATATCAGTTTTCTTTATTAAGCTACAATTAAAGTAGAACCAAAATTTCACCATCTTCTAGGAAACGGTATCTTGACATATTCCCTCTCACTGCCCATGAAATATATACCTTTATCTAGATGGCTGCCTCGATCATAATAACTTACCTAAAAACTTTCTCACTCTAACTCTTGTAAGAATTAAGGGAGAAGCCCAGAAATATATTAGTGAGAGATGACGTCGAAAAATCTAACAAGATTTCTAGACCAGATTCTATTTCAATACATCACAGAAATAGTCTGAATTTGTCCTTATGAGATTGAGTTTTTCAATGGAATTCTTGCACTTGACAGGAGACTATTGATTCACATTTCATCAGAGTTTTGTTTGGCTGTTTTATGAGTAAGAGTTTACCCTCAGTGTGCACCTTAAAATTATTTCTCATTTAATAGGTAAATACATAAGAAGACATATATTTGAATGAATTCATTTCACCTAAATTCATTTCACATACCGCTAGTATCCCTGTTACGTGTCTCAGGAACATGTTGTTTAAGATAAACAGGGCCTGCAGTGGCCTCTGGAAGTGCTAAGATACACGGCAAAAAATAGAAAAGCATGCAAATGCTAGAGCAGAAACCCATTTCTCCTCGTCAGTGCCATTCTCCCCTCCAGTCATCCCCCATCCCCCAACAAAAAATATACAGAGATCTCTCTAGACCATTCCAACTTGGAGGAAACAGGGATGATGAAGAACACTTGTGCTCCAAATGAACACAAGCCACTCACTCAGGAAGGGCTCTCAATCTTGCACAGGCTACTCAAATAACTGCCACAGTATGAAGGAGTGGCCAGTGCCACCTAGAATCACGAACAAAGTGCTCTGAACACACCACAGGATGTGGGAGCAGTCCCTGCTCAGGTAGACAAGTCCTAAGCTTAAAGAAAAGCTCAGATTTCAGCACAGAAGGCGGCCCTGGAGCAGAGAGATGCTTATAATAAAATGGAAAACCAGGTAAGAAAAAAATCACACAAATACTGAGGTTCCCAGCTTCCTGTGGGAAGAGCAGTCCTCCATTGTATGGGAGATAAGTCAAAAACACAGCTGGGGCAAGATGGGAAGAGCCTGGAATGGCTACAATCACAACAATGGTATGCAAGTAACCTTTACAAAAGACACATTAAAGGAATAGCCACGTTTATCCATCATTATCATCTTGTCATCAGTGGTGATCTATCAATACCAGCAATGTCTATCAAAGCTCAGAGGCAAGGAGAATACCCCTTCCCAAGGGCTGGACCTGGGGCTGACAGGTGTGTGTGACTCTGCAACGGCTGCCTAAGGCCATGCTAACAAAGATCCCAGGTGCTACTCTGTGGAGACAGTAATCTCACCTGCACCGCTTATCAGTAAAGACAGGACACAGACTAGGGAGGAGAACGCATTTTTGTGAATATTGACACAGCTCACTTCAGACCTCAGGCATATGTTTACAAAAGAAACCTGATGTCTTCCAATGCATTCCAATCCCTGCTTGCAGGATCACCAAGAAAAACTGGACTTTAATAGAGATTGCCACAACCCCACAGAGATTGCCAGAAAGACTGTCCTGGCTGGCTAAAGGTTGTGGGTACACAGTTTCTCCAGGCTTGTCTTATTTTCTCATTATAAATTAATAAAATACCAACATGACTCTTGTTTTGGCAGAGACCCAATCCTGGAGGACTGACAAAACCCTGGCTACTGTTTCTCAAAAGAACAAGGGACAGACTCTGGATTCTAAGACTCTCGCAAACTCCTGAAAAGATGCCACCCTCTGAGGGGATTATCAGGGTTGCTACATGGTCTATTCTTCTACAATGTCACTCCCTGGATGGACTTCTAATTTCCCAGTGTTACAAATTCGGAAGAGAATGGCACCATCACTGGTCTTTATCTGTGTTATATATTGAATTATTATTGGTCTCACAGCCAAAATGAGTAGCATTCCATAGTGGCAGAGAAGACAGCTCACACAGATACTGCCTTTGAGTCTACACAGTTTATATTAGCATGTATGCTTTTAATGCTTTGCAAGAACCAAGGCTCATTTCCCTAGCCTACAACTGAAATGGCTTTATTTTTATAAGCCTTCTCAAAATGTCTTTTTTTTTTAATGATTAGGAAGTTACCCAAACAAAAAAACCTAAAGCTTTACCATTTTGACAAAATAGGTGGGTCACGAATCAAGTTCCTATCTCAACAATAAGGATTTTCCTGGAATTGTTGAAATGGTTACATAAGTAAAATGGAAATATGATTAAACCACGGGCATGAAAATGTGCCCGATTCTGAACTACTCCCCTAATAAATAGTGTCAAATGACATTTGTTACTTCATATAAATAACACTGAAAGGTAGATTTTACATTAATTAAATATTTGATACTTAATTATTTGCTGGTTTCACTTTAAAAACTAGAAAACTACTCCAAAGTCTAATCATATAAATTTTATAGTTTTAGGGAAAAACACATTATTTTTCTATTTAACTACTTTAATATGACAGAAATGCATAACTGAAACAGATGACAAAAGTTTTATGTAGACATATTAACTGAAATGAAATCTATGAAGCAAACATATATTGAATATTTAATAGTAAGCATTAGCACAGAAGGTCTGCTGGTCGTTCAACCTGAGGAATGATTAATTGTTTAGGTAACTGGAAAGATCATGTTTCAAAATGAAAATTGCAAAATAAATAATTTATTTTGAACTTAAATGATGTAAGTGTATATCATCTTCTAATGTATGGCAATTCTTTTCAGACACAGGTGTACTGATTAGAATTTCCACTCATTTGTCTTGCATAAACCTCAACCATTTATACTTGGTCTGATTTCCTATTTAGATTTTTTCTACTTATTTTCCAATTTGTTTTCAGCTGGCTTGCTTATCCTAGTACAATAGCATTTTTTAAATAGCTCACTTTTAGTCTTTCCAAAGGATTCATCTGAGTTTTTATAGAATAACTCTCTATTTCCCATTCATATTTCTTCAATTTTCTTGACAGAGTAATTTTGTAAATTAATTAAATTACAAATATAGTTGGCAAAAAGAGAGTTGAGATATATACAACTGACTCTTCTACACAGACGAATTGACATAAAACTCACTCTTCTACATAGTAGAACTAACATACAATTCTACTGTGTTTAGCATGGGTTGGACATCAGTTTACACGTTCTACAGAGGTCATAGAGAATTATTAGTCAAGTGTGTTAGTTAGAAATGTTTCCACAGTATATAAAGATTTTATAATTTGAAAGTAAAATAAATACAACCATCTTTCACTTTAAGTAAAGGTAATAATAGTATCAATCTAAATTTATGAACACAAATAACAGGGTGTTTAGTTTGAAAACTCATTTCTCATTTTGCAAAAAAATCTCAGAGCACCTTTAGTAAGCAGAAACCTCCAAAGTATTATTAAATATTCTACTTACGGCATTTCAATTCATGTGCAACTTTTAGGGAAAATATACTCTTAATAAGTAATACCAGCACACAAAGAAATTCCTTTGAAAAGAGAAAACATTCCCATTGCACTATTATATTTAAGTATGTGCCATCCGGTTATTGCAAGTTTTCTCCCCTTTTAACCTTTTTTTAAAACTTGATTTCATCAACATCAAATTGTTTTAATAACAGAACGATGATTTGAAATTAATGACTAAGATTATCCATTCATGAATTGTGCTGATATATACAAGCACAATGGACAAAAGAAAAAGAGATAATCTGAGTAAAAATTAACAACTTTTCTTTGGGCTGCTAAGCAAAAAGCTCAGATTATTTTGAATTGTATATTTGCTTTACTATTTAAAGAAACAGTAATTGGGATTTCACAGTCCATTGAAATCACCCAAAAAATAGAAAAGAGATTCACATAAAAAATAAATGTATCTTTCAGCTTTAAGAAACGGAGATTTTCCAGTAATGGGTTTTATTTTGTGTCATGTCAGTATATAAAGTTTTGTGTTATAAAGGATTATACTAGGGAAAAACAAAGTAAAAGTAATTGAAAGAGAGTGAGTGCCCAGCCAATACCCACTGGAGGACATGTGTTTTCAGTCATGAACATCATCATCTCATGGTTTCATAAAATAATCTTACATCTTCGTTCCTGCACCAGAGCATAAGGAATATCCTTTTTAAGAGAATAAGACAATATTTAAATTCTATAAAATAGTATACTAAATATATTCCTAAGTATTGTGAAGAAATGCGTTTTATGAAAGCTGCAGATGAAGTTCACCTTCCCATATACTATCTCCCTAAATAGAGAAACTGTATTAATGCCACAGTATTAAAAGATAAACAATACAAAGATAAATTCTTTTTTTTTTTTTTTAGTGAAGTCTCTTACTGAAGTTTTGGGCCCCTTTACTTCTCAAATACATTCAGGTTGATGTGGACACAGGTAATTAAGCCAGAAGGGTGAAAAACACTCACAGTATTCACAATAAACATTAACACAACCACACCAAATAACCACATAACAAAGTCAACATGTACGCTTTCTATAATCCACACATAATGCTGCTAGGAAAGAGGAAGTACAAAGAGGAATAACAAAAAGAAAATAAAAACTAAAAAGCAGTAGCTTTAGGCAGTCTTTCATTTCCCACATTGTGGAATAATTTTTTACATTCCCCAGATGATTTAAATAGACAAATTGGTTCTTCTGGTTGCACAGCTTCCTGACCTTAAAAAGTCCATTTTCTAACTTCTGTCTCATCCAGCTGTTGATAGGCTAATGCCACCAACCAATGTAATGAAACCTCCATGGGGTTTAGGATTAGTGTAGGAAATTGTAACAAAGTAGAATAATTAGATGTGAAGTCTGCCCAACTTTTAAGACCAAATCTTGTCTCTAAAAGCGAACAAATAGTTCTCTGGAAGGAGGTAAATGTATATTCTGTTCCTCCCAGGGTCCAATGCTGTAGAGAATTTCCCAGGGAAAAAAAACTAGAAACTCTTCTTACCTAAAACACTTCTTACGAGTTGACAGAATTTAAGGGCACTCTCTATTTTTGTACAGTTTTTCTCAGAAATATTCAATTTTCTTTCCTTTACAGAACCATGAGTCAATAGCCTAGTTTTGTTACTTGCTTGATCAATCCTGAAATATTCAGGACAAGGTCTGCCATGGAAGCAGGTAGAACACAGAGTGGTTCAAAGGTCCATTGTCTGCTCTGCCATTTATAACCAGACAGTGCTCCTAAACAAATCCCTCACAGCACTCAAGAGCACAAATTCTGACCTGAATTCGCCTTAGATCATTTACTTAACCTCTCTGGGCCTCAGTTTCCTCATCTTTAAGGTGGATTCACATTTTCAATAGCACCCACTTCACAGATGCAAGGGAAAATTAATTAGAAAATTAAGTATGTAAAGCATAATGCTGGACCCAAATGAAGTATACAATAAATGTTTCACCTATTCTTTACTGCTTCTTTCTCTGAACATAACAAGTTAATGGTTATAAATAAAAGTCTTCCATTTTAAAAGTACCTTTGATTAATCACTATGTTTTCAGTATCGTATGAAATTCTTTAAGAAAGGTTAGTGATTGCAGTTATCCATCGGAGACAGAAGTATAGCTTTGGGCAACTGCCCACTTCTTAGGATTCATGCCACCCACCCTAGTTTTACATATGGATATGATTAAGATACATACATTTGTGTTACTTATTATCTAGAAGATGTGTATTTCTTTGTGAGAGAGCTTAAACATTCTGTTAGTATGTATTAGCAATCATATCTTGATATATTAACACAGTTTCTGAATTAACTAAGTCTTTTTCTGTCTCCCTCTCTCCTCTTCTTAATATTATGGGTATTTCTGATCACATTTCTAACAATTCACTAAGGATACTTAGGAAAAATCAAATGTAAAACTTAAATACACACGTGTACATACATATATACTTACTGAACATATTTAATATTAAAGACATATTAAATCTACTGGCTGAGATGACAAGGTCCCCTGAAGAAGAAGATACAGGTTGACTGGAATGTGTGAGAACCTTTAAGCAGCTCCAAGTAGCACACACATCCAGGCCCTGAAAAAAGTTTTAGCTCTGGGACAAAGAGAAAGTTGAAAAGACCTGCATGTTGAACAGATCACAGTTTATACGTTTTCAGGAGTTATTTCCATTATCATTTTCTTAATTCTAAATTTTTAGCATATTTGTGCTTTATTCTCATCTGCATTTACCATGTCACCAACAATGAATTTGTTTTATAAACTCTAACTTCCAAAAGACTGTAGCTACAGGCTTTATGACAAGGTTTTAGAACCCCAATTTCAGGGTGCTCTAAAGTGAGAACTAAATAGACAATCTTCTCAAGTAAGAGTTAAGCACGCTCTTCATTAATCTAACTATCCTAATAAGTACTAAGGTTCTGAGGTAGACGGGATTAACTTGGGAATCTAAAAGCCAGATTCCAGCAGCAATTTTTCTGCTAAATTAGGTGAGTTTATTTCCTTTTTCTGAGACTGGCTCCTACCTTTCCCCATGGTTCTAGTGGAGCTGCCAATCACCTGTTTCCCTATCACATCCTTAAGAATAAGGATATGACCTACAGCTGTAATACCCAACCCCTAATCACACCCATTGGCTCCTGCACTTCTGACTCCAAATCCACTCCTCGATTTCCCAGTCACATATATATGTTTAAGTTTACTTAAACTGGTTTCAGTTGGGGACCCTGACACTTGCAACCAAAACCTGTGAAAAATAAACTTCCTCAAACCTCATTTTCCTCATTATCATAAAACTGCAGTAAGATGATCTTTAAAGCTCCTTTCATATACTTATTTGTTTCAAATTATATAACTATCAGATACTTTGGAATTACATATATACATACATATATATATATATATATATATATATATATATATATATATATATAAAATTAGCTAATTCAATTGGACACTGGAAGTTTCTTTCTGTAGCAAGTTCTGCCTATCTGTACTGAAACAGGAAAGAAACCAAAAACACTAATCATCAGCATAATAAATTATATAATATTTTATTAACATACTAAGATACAGGAAACTCATTTAAGTATGATTTCCCCCTCACTGCTCAGTATCTGTCACTGCCAATTACCCTTCCATTCTACCATTTATTTTTGATTACAGACCATCTCTACCCCTAAAGCCCCTACCAAATTAAGTTATTTGGAAAAGAAAAGACTAGTTATGCACTTCCTTTGAATGACTTAGAAAATGGAATTTGTTACAAGTAAAATAAAACATGATAACAAGGCTGTTTCTTTCTTTAGTAATCTACTTGGTAAGATGTGGCAATACTCTTAGGGTAAGTTTTCAAGTACAGTTATATTCTAACTAGAAGTAAAAACTATTGTAAAAAATACTGTATTTGCTCACTGGAAAAAAGCCAATGAAAATACAGCAAGAAATCATGTGCTCTACAATATCAGGATAATATCTGCTTGCTCACCTCACCATATTTATGTAAGCAGCATGTGGAATATGAACATAAAAGCATGTAGAATAGTACAAGTCAATCAAATTGAAGAAAATGCTGAAAAATGGAAATGAGATCTCTAGTTTAAATTCACCACCTGGAAAACAAGAAAATTTACAAGGTAAAACACTACAGTTTGGAGAAACAAACATGGTTAAAATTATTTAAGATGACCAACTTTTCCACTGTGAGGAAAAGAGTTTAGAATAATTATTGCCTGCAGAAAAATATTTAATTGGATTTAGAAGTGTTGTGATGAAATATGTCCTGCACCAAGTAATTAAATCAAAAGAAAATAATTTTCTAAAAGACCATAAAAAATGCATCTGCATTTCTGACTACCCAAGTTATTGCTGAATCAAGAGTAAAAAGTATTAACTGGCAGGCTCCAGCCTATCTGTTAATAAGTCTAAAATTAGCATAAGAACTAACCTAATAATACTTAAATAACAAATGCACTAAAACTATAATTCTAATTTGAAGAACTCAATATTGTGATGTAGTACGTCATGATTTTGCCTCAGAAGATGGTCTATAAAACAGTTTCAACCATTAAAAATGAACTTAGAATTCATTAAAAGACTAGTGTAGACACAAAATGTGGATGCTTTCAAACACATGTCATTAGATAAATATGTCTAAGGATTATAAATCACAGAGCAATTTATGCAACACAGGGCAGGCAGAAACATGGAGAATTCTTTTTATGACAGAGTCTGAAATCTTAATCATATGCACTGTCTTTCTCCATTTATAAAACCTTGAGCGCTAGAATAAATTACTTTATTAGGAAACATAAATTTAAAAATGAAACAAACTGGATTTATCACATGAATTTGAAATTATTAGTCTTCATCTTCTGTAAAACACTCTCCTCTTACAGATATAATGCTTTCTCAGATACTTTATTCTGGACTACTTTCTACTAATATGGCTTTGCTGGGTCTTTCTAGGAAATGTGAATATCTCAGTATTTAGGGAAGAGTAGAAGGGACATATACTCTGTAAGTGTTGAACTAATTCGTCTTTAGGTTTTCTGTTTGGTTGACTGAATGGTTTTTCATTCCCCCTCAATTCATATAAGAGCTGAAATGGCCTAAAGAAATGTTAGAATTAATAAAAGTATATAGAACTTCAAATACCTGTTTCCTGGAAAAGCTAAGAATAGTTCTTCATGCTCAGATTAATACCAAAACCCCATTAGGTAAGGTTAGTCCAAATATAAAGGTAGATTTTTGAAGTGACGTGATTCGTGTGTGGGATTATTTATTACATTAAGGAAAAGCACCAGAAAAATTTCAAAAGTAGTAAATGCATTCTGTTCTAATGAAGTCCTATGAAACACAGTACTCAATATTTGTACTCAAGTCCAAAACTGCAGTGGAACTTTGAACAAATCCATCCTGCTTATTCATGTCTGAATTCCTTTCTGAGATTTTTCAATGTGCATTAATTGGATGATTATTAAGAACCTACTAGCTTTGCGCAGTGGCAGTATCGTAGCCAATGAGGTTTAGCCGAGGCGCGATTATTGCTAATTGAAAACTTTTCCCAAGAACCTACTATATCCCCAAAGAAATGTTCATAGAGTAGGAGAAAGAAAAAGAATATAAAACATACCATGAGACATGCAAACACAATTTAAAGACACTAGATACTTTCTGGCACACAGTAGAAGCCTAATAAATATTTATTGAATGAGCAAAAAAATGAATGAGGTGGCCCCAATGCTGGTGGGTAAGAGGCAGTGGGTACACAAGGAAATGAACTTGACCTTTTCTACTGTGGAGGCTGTCCAATATAACTTCAAAGAATACCACAATATGCAATTATGACTTCCTTGTTTTATCTTGAGTATGAAGAACCCTAATGCTTTAAAGACACAAAACTATAAACAAAAAAGAAAAACATGACCAAACAAAATTTTATTGTAAAGTATGTCCTATACAATATAAAGAAAAATAAAATTTATCTTAAACTTGACAGATACAGCATTTTAGCCAAATACACATGTGCAAATGAATTACACTTTTTTTCCTTTTTTTTTTAAGTCAGGGTCTCACTCTGTCACCCAGGCTAAAGTGCCGTGGTGCAATCTCAGTTCACTACAACTTCCACCTCCTGGGTTCCAGAGAGTCTTGTGCCTCACCTTCCCTAATAGCTGGGATTACAGACGTGCACCACCATGCCTGGATAATTTTTATATTTTTGTAGAGCTGGGTTTCACCCCGTTGGTCAAGCTGGTTTCAAACTCCTGGCCTCATGTGATCTTCCTGCCTAGGCCTCCCAAAATTCTGAGATTACAGGAGTGAGCCATTGCACTCAGCCTGAATTACACTTCTAATTAACATAAATTCAGCTATATAACTGTAAAGTTACCAATTACTATGCCTGTTGCTTTCTCTTCAATGTCCTCACTCTAAATCTCCAACCCAGTTCTTTGCTTTAAATCCAACATCTCCTTCAAGGTCTTGCTTAAAATGCAACTTCTTCTCTGAAGTGCTCTCGGATCCTCCAGACTATACAGACTATTTCCCTTCTCTGAAGTCCTTTACTATGTAGCACCTCCTATGTCCTGTATTGGCCATGATGTAAGCACATCTCATCTCCCACTTCGGCTGTAGGCTTTTCCAAGAAGTCCATCTTGCTTACATTTTCTCCCCACTTATTGTCCAATGGAGGGCCATGCAATTCAGACACACACAGGATTTTTGAATCATTGTGGGAATTAATACAATTCATATAATCATGACAAGGAAGACTGGTTTTACTTAGAAGTAAATGAAATAGAACAACGATATTGTAATGGTTATATTACCTATGCATTCATAGATCTGAAAATGGCTTAACTATCAGGCAAAACACTGGGCCTTGGAAGAACCAAATGGAGGCCTGCAACTGAGCCATCCACAAAAAGCGAGCTATCTCCTCCACCTGGAACATTGTCACTTCCAGTTTGTCATCTATCCATCGAAGTATTCCTTGAATGCCTACTAGATTCCAAGCATTGCAACGGTTAATGGGTTGACTTTAAAGGACGTGATCCAGCCCAGTGCCAGCTCCCAGAGTTCAGGAGCTCACATCTTCCACGTGAAGCACCCAAGCAAATGCTTTTTGAAGGGCTCTCTTTCTCTCATGTGAGTGCACAGTCAGAAAATAGAAGCTGTTGTCTGCCCTGCAGTCTCTCATTCTCTCCAATACTCTTCCTACCTTTCCCAAACAAACGGCCAAATAAGTCATTTACCATAAATAAACTGAGTAACTAATCTTAACCAAATAGGTAACTCTATCAAATGTAGTAGAAGTAGGCATTCTATGGGTTTTATGGTACCTTAGAGGTCTCTGAACATGCTAATACATCCCCTGTTAATTTAGTAGAACTGCCTCAGCAAGTAAGCTGTAGAAGGCAAATGTGACTTCTGGTTTATCCCCCGAGACTCGTTCTGTGCCCAGTGGCTTTTCTGGGATTATTTATGGCATTAACTTGTCTGTCCTCAGAAGTTTCCGCCATGTTTGGGCTCAGTATTAAGGAATTTCAAAGCTACTTAAATTTTCAAAGCCTGTTCACAAGTTCATTATTTATTCAGTGGATAAATAATTTATCAATCCCTTACAATGTACAATATTCTCTACAATATTAGAGGACACTTAGCTAGAAAAGATGTATAAAAATAATACAAGGCAATAATATGATGAATGACAAGCCAAGAAGGACTCTGAAAAGAGAAGGTCCCTTCTTTCTGAATAATAGAAGCTGACGTTTATTGGGTGCTAACTACCTATTAAGCACATAGAACTATGCTAAGCACTTTATAGAAAATATGAGTGCATTAAATCAATTAATCTGGTGAAAGGACAGAAAGGAAATGAGACTTGGGCCCTGCATTATACAATTGCCTTAGCTATTATAATCAAAAGCATTTTGACTATAAAAATATAAAATACATGTCAATTAAACAAAAAACATAAGTCCATTTTTTTCTGTTTTCCTATACTGCTGGAAAAATATTTTAAACTCCAACATACATGAAATATACATTCCAAGTATGTGGCATAATGTTGGGGGGCACAATGCAAATTTTAAGTTTTTTCTTTTTAACTAGTGATTTCTAAATAAAAATAATCATTTTCCCTGAAAGCCTATTGTTTTTACATTTGAAGAAAAAAAAAAAAGAAATAAAAGATATGCCTGTGTGATACATTAATAATTCATTCCTTATCATCTTAGGGACATTTAATATGAAAATAACATACCCTAATTTGTTGTCATATGCATGTTATTTCTTGTTCATGTAAATAATTCATACAAGAGGAAATAATAAAAGCTTTCTACACTAATTGAGATCATTTGAAATATGAACTTAGAGCTGTTTCTATTCATAAATAAGTTGGGTAAACACAGTGTAAAAGGTGATAACTAAGGATGCAATAATAGAGTTGAAATGAAAAGAAATCCATCATCAAGGTTTTTAAGAGAATAACAAAAGAGAAAGATGTTCACAAATAACTTAAAGGTCAAATGTGATAATGCTATACAAGTGGCAGCAAAGTGTTTACTGGGAGAAATCTAAAATATTTTTCTACGGGTGGAAATCCATTTGTGCATTAAAGATAAGGAATAGACCTTTAACAAGTAAGTAAAAAGGAGGAAAGAGTTTTTCAGCATGTGCTACCTTCACAGCTATGGGAACAAAGACATAGCCATAGTATAGCTGGGTGCAGCTAGGGTTTCTGTGAGTATCAAACAGTAATGGTCTAAAGACAGGGAATTGGGCATTGTGGAGAAGACCAAATACCATGATAAAGAGCCTGAACTTCATTCTATAGGTCTGCATTTCTCAAACTGAAGAGAGGCAACAGGACAATGGAAACCAAGAGGCTGGAGATGGCAGTAAGCAAAATGGGAAAAGAAAAAAAATCCTGTTCTTTTTGGAATGAACATTCTAATGGGGGATACAGACAACGAAAACAAAAACAACAACAAGAAAAACCAGAAAGGAGCTAGAAGGAGGACATATGCTTGTGTGTTTTAGGAGCATCAGGGCCCACGGCAGGAGAAGGGATGAAGCTGTAGGAGATGAACACAGAGAAGTGCTGGGAGCAGATCACACCACACCCAGCGGGTCTTGAAAAAGATTCTGTGTTTTCCCAGGTGAAAATGGAAGACACTGGAGGCTATGTGATCAGATTCATATTTTGGAAGATCAGAGGAGACCATCATGGGGCAATGTGGAAAGAGGGAAAGTCCTAGGGAAGAATCATGCCAGCAAAGACCTGCAGGAGGGCTGGGATGGTGGCTGGAAATATTCTGAAGGTAGAATCAACAGGATTTGCTGACTGGTTGAATGTGGGCATAAGAGAAACAGCAATCAGGATAACTCCAAGTTTCTCAGCTTGAGAACTAGACAAAATATGCTGTCATTACCCCCGGGAAGACGAAGGAGGAGCATTTGGAAAGAAAGGGGGGAATCAAAGGTTCCAAGTGAGTAGTGCCTGGCCACTCTGCCAGATAGAAGGAGCAGGTCAGATTTGAAATTAGATCTGTCGAAGTGCAACGACCAAACACTATACACACAGGTGACAATATGGGGATTCTACGAGGAGTAAAGGGAAGGTGGGAGAGTTCACATGATGCTAATAACATGGAAGTCAAGTACAAGGCAAGGCTCCCTGCCGGGAATAAGGGGAAGGGAAGACATTTGAGGACCTGAAGAAACCAGAAAGGATGTGAAATATTTGCTAAACAATTCTGAGACACAGTCATCCAAAGATGAATTTGAGGAAGAGCAAAAACATGGTGACTCCTCCTAAGATTAGATAACACAACCACAGAATACATGAAAGAGAGCCCATTTCATCAAGGAATCGTTGCAAAATCTGAACCCCTTTAAATTAAGCAGCAATATGTTTCTTTCCTTGGACTCTCTTATTTTTGCAACATCTCACTAACAGAACTAAAAAGCCGACTTACACACCTCCAAAGAGTTCGTGATACAGACTGCTGCGTAGTCATGGCTCATTGTACATGGCGCTCTGAATTGAATGAAGAAAAGGGAAACATTCCTGCTTTCAGAGAATTACTGTTCTACCGTTTTTCTGCTTCAATGTGCTGTCTCAACACTGCTGCTATAATGACATAGCATGGTGTGATGCATCAGTGGCTAATCCTGAGGATTCTCTATTATCTCCTGCATTAGGATGTGCAGCATCAGAAATCTGACGGATTAATGAAAGACCGTTACTGCTAATTGCTGACATAAGACTATTTAGGGTACTGAGGCAATTGCTGAATTTTTTTAGACATTTTCACTGCTTCTCAGAGCTGTACTAATCAGGCATGCTAATTCCTACAGTAAACAGCACACAGCTTTGCTGAGAGACCATTCTAACTCTCCATCATTTCATCCCAAATACCATCCCTAAATCCGCATAATATGCCTTAGATCATTTATTGGCTGTAACATGCAGTCTATCCAGACTCCTGGAACAGTTGATGGCTGGAATTTTACACATCCCTAATTAAAACACATGTGGCCAGCTCAGGGAGCCTTTTTCAGCCACCCCAACTTAAACAGTGTCTCAGTAAAGAAAACCAAAAGCTGGGCTCACAGAATCGATACCAAGTGCTAAGGCAATGAGGTTTCTTGGAGGTGATTTGCATCACTGAAGACCTATGGACTGCCCAAATCTTAGCAGTGAAGCACAAAGAGTAGAAACACAGCCTTTGGAAGTAAACACAAGTTCTAATTCTAATTCAACCCTTATTATCTGTGTATCTTTTAGGCCAATTATGCAGTATCTCTGAGCCTCACTCTCCTCATCTCTAAAATGAGCATATAACATCATTTCTTTAAATATAAAATGTCTAGAGTAGAGCGCTGCTAGACATACAGCACAGCCATTGATCCAGAAAAATACCATGGTCTGGTTTTTGTCATAGGTGTGTCACTACAATGAAATGGATACACTAGCCAAACAGCTTCAGACAACTGGCCCCTGACATCATCTGATCAACTCTTCTTGTGCTGACTTCATACTCGAGCAACCTTCTAACTTGGCTTCCTACTTTAACTAATTAGGTCTGAGCACAATGTGCCCAGCATAGAACACTGTATCACAGATTTATCTGTAAAGTGATAAGATAGCATTTGAGTTTTTATACATCTATACCCTATGATTTTGTTTAACTTGAATGAGCACAATCAGCACAGGGTATACTGACAATCAAATTTCATAACATCCATAGTTAGTGTCACTAACTACGCCTTACTATCTGACAGATCTGTAGTGCTAGAATAATTGCAAGAAATCCTCAGACTCAAAAGAGAGGGCAGTATTAGGGAACCTACCCACCTATGGGGGAAATAGTCTGTATCTCTAGACCAGGGGTGCCCAGTTTTTTGGCTTTCCTGTCCCACAATGAAAGAAGACTAACTGTCTTGGGCCACACATAAAATATACCAACACTAACAATAGCTGGTAAACTTCTTAAAATTCGCAAAAAAAATCACAATATTTTAAGAAAGTTTATGAATTTGTGTTGGGCCACAGTCAAAGCTGTCCTGGGCTGCGGGTTGGACAAGCTTGCTCTAGACCATTATCTATTTCCCAATTTGGACTCTTTAATCCTCAACAGAACCCCCAATTAATCCCCTGGCGTATCATGAAATTAAAAAAAAAAAAAAAAAACAGCCTTGTAGTTCTGAACACAAATGTGTTATTACAGCAAAGCTAATGGGAAGAAATCTATCTTATCACAGTTACTAACTTTGAGAATCACCATTATAGAAAAGCAAGCTTATTGATTCTTTAAGAGAGGATGGACAAAAACAAAGAAAGAAATTAGCACAGGTTTTGATGAGACTGGGTAATATTTTCTCAGTGGGATTCTGTTTCAATTTAAAGCTGACAGGACATTTTGAGCTTAAAGATACTGGGTGATTTGGTTAAAATTACAGAGGATTGGATTCAAGATTACTTTGTAATCTCATGACTTTAAACCCTTCTTAATTAAAGACTTACATTTGTTTTAAATAAAACAGGACATAGATGTGTAGAACAGAGAAGCAAATCAGGATGAGGGAAAATGTTTCTGGCCGGTAGTCCCCAGGGTCTTTGAATTTAATGATACTCAATTAAAGAAGAAATCAGATCCCCGGCACAGGCTCTCACTTTCACACGGCACATAAGCCAAGCCAACCTAAGGGTCCCATGTACAAAACCACTGGCTCACGTGTCCCTACACTATATGCCTGCAACCATCCACCTTCTTAGATTACAATGCAAAATGTGCTATTAATGGTGCCTGTGTTTATCTTATCTCAAGAAGAGAAAAACAAAGCTTTAGTTTTGAAAAAATTACTTCACAAGGGTTCACTTGTATAAGAGACTGACAATGTAAATCCATCATCCTCTCAAAGATTTCTTCAGAGTTCATGATAGAAAACATTTTAAAATAACAAAGATGAAACTTTAAAAGCATTACTCCAAAGTTTTTTATTTAATTCCCCCACTTACATTTCAAAAGTAAACCAGCAAAATAGCCCAAAAGGCTACTCAGTCTTTTAAAAATGTTTAAAAACCTCCCTTCCACATTTCACTAAGTGACTGCCCTAGGTCTCTACTCATCTTCCTAACCACCTCTCTCAGGAGAGGGTCTCCATAATCACTCTCTCTGGTCCTCACCCCAACTCCATGCAGCCTCCCCGCTGCACCTAAACAGCTCTTGCTGAAGGCAAAGGGACATCCAGGCCAAGGAATCAAAGTCTGTTCTTTTCAGGTCTCACCTCTCCTCCTCTCATAACTACATCACCTTCACGAAACACCCTCCTCCCTCTTTCTGGGGGCTTCCGTGGTGACAGCCGAATCCTAGTTTTCCTCCTCTCCACCACCAGACATTGAATGTCTGGAGCCCTCTTCTAACACTCTTCCTGCTCCTTCGACAGTTTCATCCACCCCTTTGGCTCCAACCATCTGACGTCTCCTCCATTAGACATGACAGAGTGGTCATCTCAGGTACCTCAAATTCCATACATTCAAAACATTCCCAAAAACCTATTCCCTGGGTGAGTAAATGCTATCCCTCTCCACCCTGAGTACCCTCTTGACCTTATCCCCATGATCGGGTCTGTCATCCAGGCCAGCTGATTTTAGCTCCCAAAAATACCTCCTCATTTTCCCTTGTCATTCACCTGGAATACTTCAATTGTCTATTAACCAAACCACTGTTTCCCACTCTACCCCTCTCCATCCATACTTTTAAGTCCATTCTCTTCACAGCCTGAGTGATTTTTTAAAATATGATGTCTATTTTGCATGTGTGGATCTGCACATTCGTGCACGTGCCCACACACACGCAATCTGGTCACCCTATGTTTCTCTAGGCTAAAATGGTTTAATCTGTGCCTAAAATCTTTAATGCAGTTCTGCAAAACCTCCAGTTTCTGGCTCACATCTATGTGTCCACTTTTTTCTAATACAACTTGCCCTTCATTCTCTTGACTACAACCACAAAGCTGGCCTTTCAGTTCCTAAAACATTTCATACATGCTTCTCAAAAATGAGCTTCTGTACATTTGTGACCTCTGTTATACCCCACCACCCTGTACCCAGCAAACAGGTCACCTATTGCGTTGATTAAAAATTCAGATATTCAGGCCCCACCCTAAATCTAATGAATGAAAACATCTCAGGGTGACCAGAACACATCCTTTCAACAAGTGGCTGGATTATTCTGATGAGCAGGTTTGGGAAGCTGATCTAAATGATCATCTATCTAACACTTGAATCCTCTTGACCACATCCACAAGGCTAAGTTCTCTAATCTCAGCATTTAATTAGGCAATCCATCCCTTCTATGGGCAGGTTAAATAGTTATTTAATCAATTCCTTATATTGACCTGAATCTTGCCTCCCAAACCCCCTACCTACTGATCTTAGTTCAATACTATCTTATAATTGCCCTCATATAACATGATTGGCATCCCCACCTCTGAGGCTGCTTCCTTGTGTGTACTATCATTTTGAAGCATACTTGCTAATACCAATGTAAGTGGTTCCATGATAATTCTCAGTGAAGCTAACTCAATGGTTCAAAGCACTCTAAAGCAACTGACTGCACAGTGGTCACGAAACTAGCATCACATAGATGGAAATGAGCTGGAAACTGAGAACCTCACTAAGCCTTAGCTTCCTCTATAACTGGGATAATAATAGTGCCTTCTTCTTTGGGCTGAAATAAGAATTAAAACTGCTCATGTATGCACAGAAAGTACAGTGCCTATCCCATAGAAATGTACACACATGAAATGTCAGCTCCGTGAAGACAGGGTTTTGTGTCTATTTTGTTAGGCACTAGTAGCATTTAGAACAGTGTCTGACAGGGTGGACCCTCAATTATCTGTTGAGTGACTGAATTATTAACAGTCATGGACAAAACTAGAATTGAAATGTTAAAATTTCCAGTGTGGTAAAAACTGAAGCTTAGTTTTCCTTTAAATTAAAACACATTCTTGAATTGACTCTTAAAATACTAATGATTTTAACAGATTATATGATGTTTTAAACATCTCATTCTTTTAAGAAAAATGGCATAAGATAAATATGATTTACAATTACATTTTTGTACGATAGCTGCAATTTTCTGAAAGTTACATTAACATTTTAAACTTACATTTCAAAGACAGTAACTACTTTGCAATGATAGTACACTAGGGAATAACAGAAAAACATTAGTTGCATTAGTTTTAAGTAGAATCATTAAGCTACTTATCATTTTTTGTTTATGGATTGTTTTACTGCTTTGATATTAGTGTGAAAAATAATGAATGCTTCAAATACTTTTAAAAATACAGTCTGGTATACGGAAATGAACAGTGGTTCACAGAATATGTATCCTGTTGTATATATTTTTTATATTACTGAAATGGTATGTTTTTCATGTGACTATCTAAAAATTCTTCAAATTATTTTAGACAAACTAAGGTGGCTTTTTGTTTTCAAACAGGTATTTTTTATATTACTTATTGAAATGATATGTTTGTCATGTGGTCATCTAAAAATTCTTCAAATTATTTCAGACAAAATAAGGTGGCTTTCTGTTTTCAAACAGATACAGGTAGAGCTGCATACATCAGGATTTTCATTTGTGCAGGGCCTCTTATTTGCAATCAATGAAACTCCTTCTGACTCTAGTCACTGTAGCACCCCACAACACCGCATTTCCTAACTAACCCCTACTGTTGGTTTCCTTGCTGCTCCTTAGGGAGGACATTCAGGCAAGAAAAATCACCTAAACTTCAGCTCTACTCTCTACCACAAAAACTCCCTGTCTGAAATGTTGAAGGAGGCATTTAACATAGGCATGGCCAAGTACCCAACTCTCATGCCTCTGGTGCCCACCATATTTTCTCATCTTCACATTCCCTTAGCACAAGGCCTGTAAAATACATCCTAAATACTTCCTAGGATGAACTGAGCCTCACCACAGGTTGCTGGGCATTCTGTGTCCCCAATTCTCCCTCCTTCCATGCACCCTAAGGCCTAGAGTCAGGTCCTGAAACACAAGGATAAAGACCTTTACCCAAGAGATGGGTGATTCCTGGGAAGGGCCAGTTCTCTGGGAAGAAAGGATCTCACACAAGGGGCGAAGAGGACAAGAACATCGTTTCAGGACACATGCCTCAGGCCAGAGAAGAATAAACTGCTACCTTGCCTGGCTGCTGGACTAAACCAAGCCTTTGAGGGAGACAGCTATAACCCTACAAAGGAAAAGGCCTGTATCCTGAGGCCCAAAAGGATGGTAACATCTGATAACCAAAAACTGTACGGAAAATGTCCCATCCATTACTCTTAATGACAGGGCAGCTGGTTGTGTAAGTCAGTGAGGTCAGGAGTTGAGGAGAAATGGCAGGGATGGAAACAACAGCTTCCACAGGAATTCTCATTCCACCAGTATTTCAGTGTGAGTCATCCCAGAGCCTTGAGAAGAGGAAGGAGACCAGGGAAGTCCCTGTGCTTGGAGGACGAACACTAAGTCACCTGCAGGGGGATGGTGCGGAGGGGAGAGAGAGCTGAGTGTGATGCACGCCTGAGTGTGGGGGCATGGACTGGATACAATATGAAATTGTGTCAAAAATCTCCCCCAACTCCAGCCCCAGCAACAGAGCGAGACCTTGTCTCTACAAAAATTTTAAATTTTTTAAATGTTTACATAGGAGCTCCAGATACTCTGGAGTAGTCCTAGCTACTCAGGGGGTCAAGGTGGGAGGATTGTTTGAGCCCAGGAGTTCAAGGTCATAGTGGGCTATGACTGCACCACTGCACTCCAGCCTGGATGAGACAGTGAGATCCTGCCTCTAAAAAATAAATAAATAACCCAGGTAACCCCAGTGTGGAATCTGCAGCAACATGGGTCAGGCTTAGAACCCGAGAAAGGGGCACTGGAATTGTACACAAGACAACCCCACTGCTAGCCTGGCTATTTGTGAAGCTACCAGCTATGTGACTGGGAGAGGGGAGAAGGCCATACCAGTAGAAGTCACCTATATGTCCCTTCCACTCTCCACACATGTTCTTCAGGTCACCCGTGTCCAGGCTGACAGAGTCATTAAAGAAGTCCCTGATAGCAGAGTTTAGGTCCCTGTGTATGAGATTATGAAATGGAAAATATTCTCTCTGCCTAAACTCTGTCCATCATGCCTGTACTCTATGGAGTCTGCTGAAGTCCAATTTAAACCCTTTTAAATGAAGGTGGGGACCACAGTCTTTGCCAAACTCAAGTGCATGTCTCATGAAGGGAAGGGCATTTCCTATGTCATATTACCAGATTGGACAGTATCTGGAAATAATCTTGTTTAAAAGCAAGCCTAGAATGAAGTCCTGGCTTGGAGCATGCAGTTCTGAAGATGGGGCTACACAGCCTTTCTTTTTCCCAGTGAATGTCATCAGAGGGAAAGGTGCTAAAATTACAAGAGCCTAGCATTAGATGTTTTTACGAATGTTAACACATTTTAGCCTCACAGTAGGAAGTATTTTCTCTATTTTAAAAGAAAATGAAGCTGAGAGGCTTTAGCAGCTCTTTCAGCTGGATGCTGAAGGACCTGGGTTTCAAACCCAGGCTCGTGGCCCCCAACATCAAACAGTGACCACTAGTACTGGTCTCACTGCAATTTTGCCCATGACTGATGGAGACAGAGGAAGTCTATCTTGGTGATCAAACCCCCTCAGCTGGGTGCAGTGGCTCATGCCTGTAATCCCAACACTTTGGGAGGCCAAGGCAGGCAGATCACCTAACGTCAGGAGTTCAAGACCAGCTTCGCCAACATGGCAAACCCCAATCTCTATTAAAAATACAAAAATTAGCCGGGCATCATGGCAGGTGCCTATAATCACAGCTACTCAGGAGGCTGAGACAGGAGAATTGCTTAGACCCAAGAGGGGGAGGCTGCAGTGAGCCAAAATCATGCCACTGCATTCCAGTCTGGGTGACAAAGTGAGACTCTATCTTTAAAACAAACAAACAAAAAAAAAAAACCTCATACTCCCAATCTTTTCATTCAAGAAGTCATGGACAGGTGATAATGAAAAGCTTTATTTTCTATTCTCTAACCTTGCAATATAATTTCACCACAGGGCAGGGATTAGGCCATATTCTTTCTTCATTTTTAAGCCAAAAATAGCAAACTGAATCAAATAGTGTGGGAAACTTGATTTTTAAAAACATCTATTTGTATCCAATTTGGTAAGAGTTGGGAAAATTACTAGCAAGTGAAAGCAAATCAGGAAAACTGGAAACCTCTGTTTATTGATAAGCTATTAGGTTGTTTTAACTACTTTCCTATCAAGAAACAAAGGAAACAGATTTGAGATGACATTCTGGTGCTTGCTTAAAAAGACCTCTGAACTTGAAGTTTTCTTAGTCTTCTAAAAGCTTTTTTCATGAAAGCTTTTATCTTATTACTCTCCCTAAATATATACGCTCCCTGGCCACTATAGGTGCATTTCAAGCTATTGCAGAGTTTCTGTAAATTTTGTTAGAGACAAAATGTGATTCCTTTGAGTTCCTTGAAAATAGTAGCTAATGGAGGAACAGCAGAGGGAATGTGCCTGGTTACTCAGCAACACCAGCTGACATATACACCAGGACGCACACCAGGCTCGCCACACGCACACCAGGCTCCCTGTACACACACCAGGCTCGCCAAATGCACACCAGGCTCACTACACGCACACCAGGCTCGCCAAATGCACACCAGTCTCGCTACATGCACACTAGGCTCGCCACACCCACACCAGGCTCGCCACACGCACGCCAGGCTCGCCACACGCACACCAGGCTCGCCACACACACACCAGGCTTGCAACATGCACACCAGTCTCGCTACATGCACACCAGGCTCGCTACAATCACACCAGGCTCCCCACACGCACACCAGGCTCCCTACATACACACCAGGCTCACTACACACGCAGCACTGTTCTAGGAGGTCTGCACAATGCACTCATGTGGCCTTCACAACAATCTCATGTGGTAGATACCACAGCTGTCTCTATCCTATAAAAGCAGAATCTGATGACCACATACAGTAACTCATGCCTGTAATCCCAGCACTCTGGTAGGCCAAGGTAGGCAGACTGCTTGAGCTCAGGAATTCAAGATCAGCCTGGGCAACGTGGTGAAATCCCATCTCTACCCAAAAATACAAAAATTAGCTGAGTGTGGTAGCATGCACCTATAGTCCCAGCTACTTGGGAAGCTGAGGCAGGAGGATCACTTGAGCCCACAAAGTCAAGGCTGCAGTAAGCCATCAATGGCACCACTGCACTCCAGCCTGGACAACAGAGTGAGACTCTGTTAAAAAAAAAGGGGGGGGGAGTGGGGGGCGGGGAGGATAAGAAGATAGGAGGGAAGGAAGGAGGGAGGGAAGGAAGGAGGGAGGGAGGGAGGGAGGTGGGAAGGAAGGGAGGGAGAGAGGGAGGGAAAGAAAAGCAGAATCAGAGGCACAAAGAGGTTAAGAAACTTGCCCAGGATACACAAGAAAAAGGTAGAACTAGGATTCAAATCCAGTCAGTCTACAGTACTGCCATCCTCGTAGTTCAGTAGAGACTGACTGATTTCAAACTAGGTAACTGGGGTAGATGTCCCTTTAAAGATGTACTCTGACCTCACTATGAATACAGAGTTCAGACCCCTAGTCCTCATCCTTTGGGAAGCCTACAGAGTCAAGCACGGAGGATAGAAAAGGAAGAGCAGTTGCTGGAAAAAGCAGTGGCTGGGAGTTAAGGACCCACTCATTGCTATAAATATTTAGTTGTACGGCCTCAGGCAAACCACTTTACTTCAGGAGACCTTATTTTTAAAATGTAAAATGCCAGAGGCAGGGGAAAGAGGGTCTGTATAATAGTTTCCAGTATATACCTGCCTGATCCAGTTTCAGATCCACCAGTATTGGCAAGTATGTTGCATCATAATAGTTTCTGATTTTCAGTAGTCCTTCTCTCATAATTTGGTCTCACAGTTCTCTCCAAGTGTGCCCAAGGCAGAAGAGAGAACCAACAGAGACCTGGGACTTGGGCCAGAAAGTCCTGTACCCACCTCCAGAGCTGACCAGCTTGCAGGCACCAGTTTGTTTTTTAGGAGGAACAATGCCATCTACCTCACAAGGTTGTTCTGGGGGAAGTAAAGTGTCAAATTCTAGGCCTCTCACCTAAACTGTTAAGCCTCATAAAAACATTCAAGCAAAGATGCTCAAGGTAACATTATTAATAATGGAAAACTGTTAGCAGCCTAAATGCCAACAACCCAAAAAGTAAGAATATATAAATTATAGAATAGTATTAAAGTCATATGCAGCTATTAAAAATCATATTTTCCAAGACTATTTCCAAGCATGGAAAAATGCTGATGATCTTGACCACTGAAAAAGGCAGGCTATAAAAACTGCCTATATAGCTATATTCACTATTATATACAACAGTAAGTATACATGTATAATACATATATAAATGCATGGAAATGTAGAAAAATACAATTGTTTAGTTTCCTTTTAATACTTTCTGGTATTTTCTAGGTTTTTCTACAATAATGATATAAGACTCATAATCAAAAAGGGGGTTAAAAACAAAGTGATTTTAACAAACACCACATATATATTTTTCAAAAAAAGGTCAGATTTATGCTAAAAGCAAAATCATTTTAAGCAGCAAAATTGTACAGTATCACTCCAACAAGACATTACCTTAAACCAAGAAGAGTAACAGAAAAAATTATAATTTCCAAAATTTAAAATAAGCAAGTTTAACATACTAAGAATTTATAAATTTAAAAGATATCATAAAAATTTTATATGAGTTGGCCGGTCGTGGTAGCTCACGCCTGTAATCCCAGCACTTTGGGAGGCCAAGGCGAGTGGATCATGAGGTCAGGAGATCGAGACCATCCTGGCCAACATGGTGAAACCCGTCTCTACTAAAAATACAAAACTTGGCTGGGTGTGGTGGTCTATGCCTGTAATCCCAGCTGCTCGGGAGGCTGAGGCACGAGAATCACTTGAACCCAGGAGGCAGAGGTTGCAGTGAGCCAAGATCACACCACTGCACTCCAGCCTGGCAACAGAGCAAGACTCCCTCTCAAAAAAAAAAAAAAACAAGAAAGAAAGCAAGCAAAGAAAAAAGACTTTACACAAGTTTGACTGCCCAGAATTACAGAAAAATCAGAAATGGAAAGTTTTAGAAAATGATTTTTCCTCTTACGCCTGGAAAAAAAATCTTGGAGGGATTAGAGGTTCAGATGAGAACTTGACTGAACTTTGTCTTGTTTCAACCACCCCAATTTTTGTTCCCTTTTTTTCTCCTCAAAAGAAGCTAGGCCTAGTGAAGTATTTCATTCTCAACTCTCAGATTAAAAGAAAAATACAAGAGCCTAGCTTCCCCTTCTCCCCAAGCAGCATCATGTACCTGCTATCTGATGCTGAAACTGACTTGAGCAGGGATGTCATTTTCTTCTGTGTCCACCTGACTGTCCTCTCCAGCCTTGCAGGAGGGCTGCAGGCCTGATTTGAGGCTTTCCATACTGTAACCACCCTAACTCCCTAGGGTTCCACAAGACAGCATCTCTTGATGACTAACAAATCTCAGCACCATCCCAAGACAGTTCTCTAGAGTATCTTTCCTTCTAATTGTTTACAGACAACAGCCCCATTAATAGCTCTTTTTGAAAAGAGAGAACAGATAAATGACGGAGTCCAGACCAAGGGAACCCCGTATAGACTACTGGGAGCCCAGTATCAATTTCTCTCATAGCAGCATATGAGAGGCCTGACCATAAACCATGGCTGCCATGGTAAGGAGAGTGTGAGAAGGGGGAGGAAGTAGCTAGAAGCTTGAAAAATAAAGGAATAGTGCATATACACAGTACAGATTTTAGGATTCTTAAACCAAAATAAAAACAACACACTACATATTTCAGAAAATGCAAGCCATGTATTATTTATTAAAATTCCATTTTAGAACACTCTTCTCACACATCTATTAGAATGATCAAAATCTAGAACACTGACACCACCAAATGTTGGCTACAATATGGAGCAGCAGGAATCCTCATTTATCACTGGAATTAAAAATGGTACGGCCACTTAGAAGACAGCTGGGCAGTTTCTTACAAAACTAACCATGTTCTTACCACATGATCCAGCAATTACAGCTTTTGACAGTTATCCAAGGGAGCTGAAAACTTAAAAACTTACGTCCACACAAAAACCTGTACATGGATGTTTATGGCAGCTTTACACATAATTTGCCAAAACTTGGAAGCAACCAAGCTACCCTTCAGTAGGGGAATCGATAAACTGTGGTACATGCAGATGATAGAGTATTATTCAACACTAAATTAAAATGAGCTATCAAGCCACAAAAAGACATGGAGGGAATTTAAATGCACATTACTAAGTGAGAGAAGACAATCTGAAAAAGCTACATCCCAACTATATGACATTCTGGAAAAGGTAAAACTATAAATTAAAAAGTAAACTATGGAGAAAGTAACAAGATCAGTGGTTGTCAGGTGTTAGAATCAGGTGATGGATGTACAGATGGAGCACAGAGGATTTTCAGGGCACTAAAAATACCCTGTAGGATACTATAAGGGCAGATACATGCCATTATGTATTTGTCCAAACCCACAGAATATTCAACATGAAATGTGGCCCGCTAATGTAAACTGTGGCTCTGGATGGTAATGCCATGTCATGTGGGCTCACCAGCTTTAACAATGTACCACTCTGTGGGAGCTGTTAATAATGGAGGACTATATACGTGTTGAGGCAGGGCTATATGGGAACTCTAGCACCTTCTCGATTTTGCTGTGAACATAAAACTGCTCTAAAAAAATCTTTTAAAAAATAATATTCTTTTAGTCTTAATTTAACAGAGTTTCAAACATTGGTTCTTTACATCAAGGATTCTACAGTCTGAGTTCAAATCTCAGTTCAGCAATTACTAGCTATGTGATCTTGGGCAAGTTTCTTAACCCCTCTGTGCCTCTACTGCGTCATATGAGTACCTACTCACACTGTTATGAGAATTAAATGCCTTAATAAACTTAAAGGCTTCAGAACATTGTCACATACAATAAGCACTGTGTAAGTTTTAGCTGCTATTATTATTTTATACAGTTGTTTGTTGGTTTGTTGTTTGTTTGGTAGACACAGGATCTCACTAGGTTGCCGACTGGTCTCAAACTCCTGGCCTGAAGCAATCTTCCCACATCAGCCTCCCAAATCACTGGGGTTATAGGTGTGAGCAACAGCACACAGCCTATTAATATTTTATTGTTGCTGTATTACTGTTATGATCTATTTGAACTGGCCTTTGATAGGTTCAAATATTTCTGCCTCTTTCAACAATTCCTATTTAATCACACTAAGAAGTGTATGATAATGCAGTACAAAGAGTGTCCATTTTGGAATGAGAGACCCTTTGGAGCTGCTTCAGTGATATAATGTCCATGTGATGATCTGAGCACACTACTTACCTTCTGTGAGCCTCAGTTCCCCATCTATAAAATGTGCATTATATTTCCAACTTCCTGGAGTTTTGTGAAGAGTGGAAAATATTTGTGAAAAGCAGATTCTCTCAAGCACCACAATGCACCTAAGGACAATAGGTCTAGAATGTGATTCCCTAGCCACCCAGATCTGGCTCTGTGAATGCATGTTAATCTCCCTTGCTTGGCAATTAGAAGCACTTTCACTCACTCTGGGGCACAGAGTTGTCCTCATCTATGGCAGAGAAGAGGGGATTGGGAGTCCAGGCATTCAGAGTCATGTAACAAAAGGGAAGAAGTTACTTTCCATGTTTGGTTATCATAAAATTGAGAATTCTCACCCAGAAACCATGCAAAGTATAGAAACAGACTTAGCAGACACAGGCAAGAAGAGAAAAAATGTTGTATCAACCTATGGGAGACAGAGAACAAGAAACAAAACAGAAAGGCCAATGCCAGGTACAGTGGTGCCTGTGTAGCAGCCAGGGGTTTTTCTGCCCTAACTCCTGGCTACCACATCACCATGGGAATTTCTCTACTCAGCCTAAGGTAAGGAAACATCCATGGCCTGCCTGAGAGGTTTTCTGCTTGAGAAAAATCTAGTACCTTGGTCAGGCACGGTGGCTCACACCTATAATCCCAGCACTTTGGGAGGCTGAGGCAAGCAGCTCATAAGGTCAAGAGATCGAGGCCATCCTGGCCAACATGGTGAAACCCCACCTCTACTAAAAATACAAAAATTAGTTGGGCATCGTGGTGCACACCTATAGTCCCAGCTACTTGGGCAGGGGGCTGAGGGAGAAGAATTGCTTGAACCCAGGAGGCAGAGGTTGTAGTGAGCCGAGATTGCAACACCACACTCCAGCCTGGTGACAGAGCAAGATTCCATCTCAAAAAAAAAAAAAGAAAGAAAGAAAGAAAACTCTAGTACCTTATAGGTTGTATTCATTGGGGCAAGCTAAGTCATGCTGCAGTAACAATCACAAAATATCAAGGAATATATCACTGCTGTGTACCCTCCATGCCCAATGGCCATGAGCTGGGGGCTCTTTTCCACGTCATCCTAACAGTGGGGCTGAAGAATTAACTGCAAGTTTCCATGGCACAGGATGTGGTGAAACATGCACAAGCTTTCCTGCTTCTGCCCAGAAGTGACATGTAATTGGCCAAAGCAAGTCATATTGCCACACCTATGTCCAAATAAACAGGAAACTGCTATCTACGCTATGCTAAGGAGGAGAGTCCAAATATTTGGGAATATTCATACATCCGATGGGTCCTCAGCACCTGCTGCCCACCTGTTCATTAGACAACACATTCAGGACGTCTTTACTAAGATCTGAAACAGATGACAAGAGTGTGAAGCAGAAGCTTCAACAGACTACCGTTAGACAAACTGTGACTACTTCTCTCTTATGTCTTTAACAAGTGATTTTTTTTAAAGCTTAACCATTAAACAGTACAGAGCTTAAATGTTACTTAAGACCCTAAATAATCATCCCCATCCTGTATTTTAAACACATACACATGCATACACACACAAACAGCAACTGCCAACCATCTGTATTGAAAATATTCTTTGTTTTAGGAATAACACTTTTCCAGGACTAGAGTCCCCAGTGAAATGTTGCTTTACAAAGCCCAGTCGATCCCAAGTGAAAGTTCTTTCTTTCTTAGAAAATGTCATCTGTAAATGTTCCCTGGGGCCAAGCTCAAGGAGGGGCTCCAGAGTTTCTCCCAGACCTAAACCCTCTGTGAATCAAGCTTTTAGATACTCTCAACACTCCTGGCATCCAGACATTCATACAATCCTGAATTATTTATTCACCAATCTTTGCACAACTTCCTAAACACCAATGGAGACCAGGATGGTTTCAGCTATTTGATGTTACATCTTCTCAAGTGGCTAAAGAGGCTATAAAGCACCCCATTGCTTAAGCCTGCCATCTCAGTTCCATTAGCAGTAAAGACCTCTCTATTCAGACTGCTAAGTAAATCCTCCGAGAGCCCGGGGACTGTTTCATGCTTGAAAGCAACTGTTAAGAATTTGACAACAACCAAACTGTTCCTATTTAATCCTTCTCCCAAGGTAAAAAGAATTATAGGTAAACATATGCCTTCATTATTTGCTTTGCTGCATTTCAATACCCAATCCCACACAAAATTGCCAGCCAAGGATTTAATGCAATCACTTCTGTATTTCAGAGCTATTGCCTTTGCAGAATGGAAAAAGCTTAACAAGGGTTATGGAGCTGGTTAGTCAGGAACCGTATTTTGTATAGCATGCATCTTAAATGTCACGGGAGTTTGGGGTGAAGTAAAAGGCATCACAAATCAAAAGGTACAAACTATGAAAAGAAGAACGAGAAAAGGTGCTGCAGAAGTTAAGATTCTTACCTGGTTGTGAAAGATAGCAGATGTGGGCAAACGGGTTTGGGGATTTATTTTTCTTTTCCTTTCAAGTTTTTCTGTATTGCTTTTTGTTTTGAGCCTTTAGTAATTTATACGCTTGTCACATCCTCAATTTACTACTCCTACTAAAACTAATTTTATTAATACATTAAATAGAACTTCCAAACTGTGATAAATCTGGGTTAAAGTGAGAGAAATACATACTCTTTTAAAATGTATTATTCAAGAAAATAAATAATCAGTAAATCAGAATAAGGGAAATGGCAGTAATGAGAAGAAGAAAGAGGCATGAGAACTTAGTTGACTACAATATCTTTCTAAGCCATTAAGCTATGATGCTTCCCTCAGGGAACATGTTTATCTCAGTGTTTCATTCAACTGTCTATTGAAATGTGCACTATTAAGTAACCACTTCCAGAAAAGTTTTTTGAGTGAGGAGGGGCTTTGTTTTGTTTCAGAATTTTTGGCTACATATTTAACAAGTTGCATGTGAAAATAAAATGTTCTTATTAACAGTGGAACAATATTTCCAATACGGGACTGTCATCAACAAGTCAGACTCAAGGCAACATTGCAGAGAACAGATTCCAGTCCACTAGCTTCTCATGAGCCCAGTCTCTGCTGCTCCTAATTCCAACAGCTAATTCTAGCAGTCCTTTTCCTCAGAGCCAATTCACACAAAACTGAAAGTCCAGGGCAGCATTCCAGATCTCCCAGACCAAGAGTACGGAAACCAAATTGAAACCAGAATGCTCCCAATTTATTCAACAATGCAGCATTCCTCAACCTCCCACTTCCCAGACATTCTCCCAAATTAACTCATGTGGTTGATGATTATCCTCTTCTCACGAAACACTTATACCAGGAGAAGAGAGAAAGGAGAAAGAAATACTTATATTGCATTTTAAAATGTATATTTACACACACACACACATCACAGTATTTAAGCTTGGTGCAAACTATCCTTAAAATTAAGTTTTTTGCTTAAGGGTTATATTTTTTCAATTAAGCAAACAACTTCTAAATTTACTCTGGAAAACTATGTTTTTTCCCCAAAATAAAAAGACACAGTCTGATTCAATTCAGTAAATCTTTATTGTGTGTACAACAGTTGCTCCAGGGAAATAAAAAGAAAAAGGGGAGGTTATGCCTTTAAGGAGCTAACAGATTAACAGAGGAGAAAGGTGTTTAAACAACTCTAACTTCTGCAGTGTATAATGGTCATATATTGCAGCCACTAGAAAATTATCAAGCAGGGGACTTTGAAGCAAGGACCTGAACATCTAGGATGATTCTAATTATTCAAACTACAGATTGATATTTCTGTCCCATCACTTCAAGTTTCCCAAATTTCCCTTTTCCAAACTCCCTTTAAAATCATAAAATCCTCTTAGAAAAAGATCCTGTGCTCAGAATAATGAGCTCGGCACTTCCACTGACAATGGGGGTAGGTGCCTTCCAAATATGCTCCACCTCGCTGCAGTATGGGGTCCTGGATGTTCTCTACTGGAAAGAGGGCATTCTGCTGTGAATTCTACTTCTAAGGCATGTACTCAAACATATTATGTTTAATACCCTTCTGTTTTTTTGTGAATACAGAAACTCCCACTCTGTACTTCTTTTGATCAAAGAGGTGCTGACGGTGAGAACAACAGCTGGGGTCGACTAACCCAGCCCAGCCCAGCCATTCATATGTGGAAATACTAAGAAATTGAGTCCTGGGCACCAGCCAGGAGAGCAGGCCAAACGATGGGCACCAGGATCAGCTTGGCCATGCGAGTAAGCACAGGCAGATCTCCCCAGGCTGCCCACCCCAAGTGGGAAGGCAGGCAGGATAGGGACCAAAGGACAAGCACCTAAAAGCTATGCTTTCCTCACTAGCGCAAACCGGTTGCAGCTTCTTTCAAAGCGCTCCTCCAGGAAACCAACTGAGGGGTGGAAGACAATGAAGAAAGGGACCCATGAGTGATGGGTGCCCAGGTTGGTAGTGGGGAACGGACCCAGTCTCTGCAGCACAATATGGACCCTTTCTGAGAGCCAGCTACACTCAGCTAGAGAGCCTCAACCACCAAAGGGAAAGGGGTGAGTGATCCCAAGTCCTTGGGCTGCGGCGCCAGTCAGGGATGAAGTGAGATCTGTAGTAGAGCATTGTGGCATGTCTGAAACACCAGGTGTGGGTGCACTCTGGGAGTATGAGGCAGGAGCATCCTTTGGGCTCAGAGGTTCAAGACCCCCAGGGCAATACTGTGAGACCCTAACTCTACAAAAATTTTAAAAATTAGCAGTGTGTGGTGGTGATAAGTCTGTAGTCGCAGGTACTCAGGAGGCTGAGGCAGGAAGATCAACTGAACCCAAGAGGTCAAGGCTACAGTGATCAGTGATCGCACCATCACACTCCAGTCTTGGCAACAGAGTGAGACCTGTCTAAAAAAACCACCATCCTAACAGGAACCCAACTGGTCTTTCCTGATATTCCTTACATCAAGGGTCCCCAACCCCAGGCCACAGACTGCTACCAGTCATGGCTTGTTAGGAACCTAGCAGCACAGCAAGAAGTGAGAGGTGGCTAGTGAGCATTAATACCTGAACTCCACCTCCTGTCAGATCAGTGGCATTGTTAGATTCTCACAGGACCACACACCCTATTGTGAACTGTGCATGCAGGGAATCTAGGTTGCATGCTCCTAATGAGAATCTAATGCCTGATGATCTGTCACTGTCTCCCATCACCCCTAGATGGGACCATCTAGTTGCATGAAAACAAGCTCAGGGCTCCCACTGATTCTGCATTATGGTAAGCTATATATTTGTTTCATTATCTATTACAATGTAATAACAGAAATAAAGGGCACAACAAAAGTAATGCACTTGAATCATCCTGCAACCATCCCCACCCCACCCTCATCTGTGGAAAAATTGTCTTCCACGAAACTAGTCCCTGGTGCCAAAAAGGTTGAGGTTTGCCACCTTACATGAAGGGAGGGGAGGACTTCTCAAGAGACAGAAGGGCACCTGTTCCTTCTGCTGCTTCCATGTACCAGACAAGGAAGGCAGAGGCCTCCCAGACGGCAGTGATGGCTCCTCAGAGACTGGGCTGGAGAGGTACTGGGGAATGGATCTAGTCTGCAGCACAACACGGGGCCTTTCTGAGAGCCAGCTACCCTCCGCTAGACAGCCACAACCACCAAAGAGAAAGGAGCAAGTGATCCCATCCCTCTTCCTGCTACAGCCTGCCCCTACCTGCTTTTTAGCTACACTAAGAACCAACACACCTGAAGAGTGTGTATGCAAAACTAACCATGATCCTTAAGAAAATCAAACACCACAATGTTCTCACTCATAGGCAGGTGTTGAACAATGAGAACACATGGACAAAAGGAGCGAAGCATTACACACTGAGGTCTGTAGGGGGAGACTAGGGGAGGGACAGTGAGGGGTTGGAGAGGTTGGGGAGGGATAACATGGGGAGAAATGCCAGATATAGGTGATGGGGATGGAAGCAGCAAACCACATTGCCATGTATGTACCTATGCAACAATCCTGCATGTTCTTCACATGTACCCCAGAACCTAAAAAGCAATAAAATATTTTTTAAAAGAGAATAAAAAATATAGAAATGACAGTGCTTTACTGATAATAAGATCATGAAAATTTTTTTCCTGTTACAGTTCCCGAACTTTGTTTATTGTTACATTAATTGTTTAAAATAACTGTATTTAAATGATGAGGTTCTTATTTTTGGCAAAATCAAACCGGATCCCCAAATTGAAAAATTATCAGAGTTAAGCAACAAAGGATTTTGAAGATAATCTTCCTAAAAATTTTCAATTGTAACCTATGGGAACATCAAAGTAAATGTTAACATATAGAAAAAAGCCACTTGGTAAATGTTATTATAATATTGTGTGTGTTAGCCAGGGGATGGACAACAGGAAGTACAGAAGTTTAATTTTCAACTCCAAACTCACTCTAAAGAGTAAAACAGTTCAAAAAACAGATCATACCTCTTAAAAACTTGATGAAACTTGTAAAATTGTTGTTAGAATGAAGTTTATTTATAGGTTCCCTGGAGAGAAAAATAACTCTTTAACCCCATGCTTTAAGAAGCCACATTACAAGATAAACACATGCCTGTGCTCAAGACTGACAGCACATCGATCCTGCGTCAAACTCATTACCTATTTGTCAACAGCAGCTGACAATTTCTTAATGAAAAATGAACAGTATACTGAATCAGGATTTCACATTAGGAAGGGGAAGGCAACAAAATGCATCTGGATGATTTGGCTGGGAATAAAACTTATCGATTATTAACCAGATCAGCTGCCTGTAAGTGATCCAATTTTCTCTAAAGAAAAAAACAGTCCTTCAGAGTTACAACAATCTATTTTGTTCTTTTTATGATTATTTATAATTAGCTTCCTACTTCTAAGCTTGCAAGAAGCTCTAATCACCTCAAACACAAACATTCCCCTGTTCCTTAATATTCCTTGGGTACCTTAATATTCCTTCTGTTCCTTAGCTTCTAAATGATCTTTGATCACACAAAATCAAACTTCTAGTATCTTTTTCAATTTGTGAAACTGACATCCAGAGATACTTTAAATACAGCCTTCCCTATACCAGAGGCACATTGCCCTGTGTGTACTTTATTACTATGGTAACCATTTGGCCTTGGTGTTTGTACTGTTTAATGCTGAGTCTGAGTTTTATGTAAATTTCCACAATAACCCTTAAATTATTTGTACAACTAGTAGGTTTAATTTGGATTCTATTTAACACATGTTCTCTGGTTCTCCTTACAGTAAACTATTCTGGAGAGGGTGGAGAAAAAAGCATTTTCCCTACCTGTGATGTATACACAGACCCCACTCCTAAAGGAGTCAAATCAGCAGTCCCCCTACTAAATTATGAATGTGTCATTTTCTTTTTTCCAGTAACTATCTAGCAGCCCAAATAAGACTATAAATGTTAAGCCTTATAAGGAAAATTCAGGTTTCCATTCAACAGGGCATTTTCTATCTATGCAACGTTATAATTTATCTACCTGGTACAAATAAAAATCATTGTGAGTTAAACCAATTGTAAGGAACAAAAGCAATCTGCTGACCCCAGAAGGTTAATCGAACAGGGTCACCCTTTTCCTTGTACTGGAATCAACCAAGTGTTTATTACTGATGGATAACTGCATAGGCAACATGGTCCCAGCTCTCAGGGTATCTTCAATTTATTTCAAGAAACAAGATCACTAAAAGCATTATTGAGTGTGTACTGCATGAAAAAAGGGAACATGACAAAATATAATTAAGGATTAAATTGTGTAGAGTAGATGAGAGAGGAGAATGACTGGGGAGGGTATTTGAACCATCTTCAACACCTCCATGCAACATTTTTACAGGATTATTGGATGCTTTGTGTTATATTTGAATTACTACAGGAACCCAAAAAATAAGTTTGAGAGCCCTCCAATCGTCCTTTGAGGTCATAAGCAAACCCATCTTCCCAGGCATATGGGGTGATATCTGCCCTCAAGTGGATAAACATTACAGTGGTAACTAAATCACAGATGGGACACTGGTTTCCTGAGCCAGGTAGGAGGGTGACTTCTGTTACCTTCCAGGTCCTGGCCTCCTGCCTATAAAATGTTCACAGAGAGAGATGGAAGCAGAATAGGAGCTGGGAGCATGAGCGGCTGAAACACATGAAGGGAACCCTCCCTCCTACTGGATGGGAGCTAAGTACATTCCACTTTGTAAGCCCAATTAGTTACATGTTATTTTACAAAGCCTTCTTGCAGTGACTGGCCTCAGCTACACAATGCTAAAAGAAATTAAATCTTCCCTGAAGTCAAGATGAAAGAAACAGAGAAATGAGTGAGAACCTTACAGAGAAGGGCATTTAGCCTTCTCTTTCTCACATATCCCATTTTGGAGGATCTGGTTCAAACTCAATGATTTTGTGACAGCTTCACTCCCATTCACTGAAGAGCTCTCAGTCCAAACATTAAGTTGGGATTTAGATAAATGGAAGGTAGACATTTTAAAGAAGAGGTCTAATATGAAGCAAGAGTCCAAGGCTGATAAAATCAAAGTGAATTCGTGGAACAACTGAGAGACAGGTCTGACCAGCCTAGTCAAGAGATGTTGGGAAATCATGGAAAGTGCAATAAATCTGTAAGAAGAAATCAGCAAGAGGAAGGCCCAGAACCTGGACATAAATTATCTGATGCAGTAAAAAAGGAGGCCATGAAGATTTCTCAAGCAGAATAAGGAACGTGGCCCAGCATCTTCATAACAGTTCTATACACATTTTGCACATTTATGCAGAAAAGAGAGCAGAAGTAAATTGTAGCATAACAGTAGACTGCCAGTCATACCCACATGCACGTCCACACACACACACACACACACACACACACATACACACACACTGCAAATTAGTTCACTTTACTTCCTCCCCCTTCTGAAAAATGAGACAAAGCAAAAAACATGTTATTCCAAAACATGTGACAGGAACTCATGTAACCTGTGGTCTCAGTTACAGTCATGTGTCAAAGACAGGGACATGTTCTGAGAAACATATAGTTAGAAAATTTTGTAATGTGTGAACATCACAAAGTGCACTTACACAAACCTAGATGGTAGAGCCTTGTTATTAGTCCACTTTCATGCTGCTGATAAAGACATACCCAAGACTGGGCAATTTACAAAAGAAAGAGGGTTTAATGGACTTACAGTACCACATGGCTGGGTAGGCCTCACAATCATGGTGGAAGACAAGGAGGAGCAAGTCATGTCTTACCTGGATGGTGGCAGGCAAAAAGAAGCTTGTGCAGGGAAACTCTCCATCATAAGACCATTAGATTTCATGAGACTTACTCACTATCACGAAAACAGCATGGGAAAGACCTGCCCCCATGATGCAATTACCTCCCACCAGGTCCCTCCCACAACACGTGGGAATTCAAGATGAGATTTGGGTGGGGCCACAGCCTAACCATATCGAGCTTACTACAGCCCTAGGCTGCTATGGCCTATTGCTCCTAGGCTGCACACCTGTACAGCATGTGACTATACTGAATACTGTAGGTAACTGTAAGACAAGTATTTGTCTATCTAAACATAGAAAACAGAGTAAAAATATGATAGAGAAGATAAAAATTGTACACCTGTATACACATGCAGTTATCACAAATGAAGCTTGCAGGACTACAAGTTGCTCTGGATGGATCAGTGAGTGAGTGTGAGTGAATGGGACGGCCTAGGACATTACTTCATGCTGTTACAGCCTTTATAAACACAGTGCACTTAGGCTACACTAAACTTATTTTTTTGAAACATATTTTTCTTTCTTTAATAAGTTAAGCTTAGCTTACTGTGGCATTTTTGCTTTATAAATTTTAAGTTTTTAACTATTTGACTTTTGTAATAATACTTAGTTTAAAAAACACATTGTACAGCTAACAAAAAAAATGGTTTCGTTCTTTATATCCTTATTCTTTGCTCTCGTTATGTAGTTTTTTCTTTTTCTATTAAAAACTATACAAGCACACACATTAGCCTAGGCCTACACAGGGTCAGAACCATCTACATCACCATCCTCCACCTCTACATCCTGTCCCAATGGAAGGTCTTCAGGGGCAATAATAACACACATGGAGCTGTCATCTCCCAGGATAACAATGCCTTCTTCTAGATACCTCCTGAAGGACCTGCCTGAGGCTGTTAAATAATAATTTTAAATATATACTTTTAAATAATAATGTAAAAGAATACATAACCCTATAACATAGTCATTTATTATCATTATCAAGAATCATGTGCTGAACAGAATTGTGTAATACTTTTATATGACTGGCAACATAGTAGGTCTGTTTATACCAGCATCACCACAACCACAAATCATGCATTGTGCTACGACCTTCTGAAGACTATGATGTCACTGGGCAATAGGAAGTTTTTAGCTTTATTATTACTGTATGGGATTATATGTGTTAGCATATATGTGGTCCACTGTTGATCAAAACAATGCTATGCAACACATGACTATACCCCAACCTATCTTCAAGTCTGTATTTCTCAAACTTGTTCAGAAAATTTTTGAAGAAAAATAATCATCAAGGACCCAAACAATGTCTTCTTAAAGGGTTCTAGAGGACACTGATTGAAGAAACACTGACTTAACATTACAAAAAAAATTAAAAACATACTTTCATAACTGATAGAAAACACTTTAAGACATCCAGATTTTAAAGTTTAAAAATTACATGAAATTCATGTTGGCTGAGAATAATCCCAGGAACCCAAGTCTGAAAACTTCATTTAGAACTACTGTGCAAAACCAGCAATTCCTATCAAATGAGTTGTTCTTGTCAGTTTGCCCTAACTTCAAGGTCAGCATAAGCTAGTTGAAAGAGTCTTTGAGACCTTTCTTAAAATGACCATTTACCTTATCAGCTTTTCAAAATGCCCAGTAGGGGTTGTCTTGTTCTTTCCTATCCCACTCTAACTAATGGGTCTCCCTGTTGATGTCTGTAATATAATTATCACTTTCATGAAAATGCCTTTCAATACCCATTACTAACAGAATAGTTTAATTCATTTGTTTAGGACCTTCCCAAGGAAACAAAATTGCCAAAACTCTTATCATCAGCAACATGGGAAGTGTCCCTCATCAGCAGCCATCATTAGTAAAATTCTCACCATCTGGTGAGGTCAGCTTCCCCTAAACCATTAGAAATCCATGGAAACTACCTTCTTACCTCTGTGGAAATACCCTCCCTAACTCAAAGCTAATGGCCATCCCTGGGCAGTAATCAGAAACCCAAGAGCTCACAGGCTTTGGGGGATCCTCCAACAAGAGTAGATCAGAAACTGTCTTGCCCTCAACTGCAGGCATGCCTGGGAACCACACCAGCAAGTGAAGAGAAGGGGGAGTGCAATGCTTGTCAGTCCCTTGGACAGTAAATTATCTTCTTAAACTGAGATTCCATAGAAAATTGGTTGAAGACAGAGCTTGACCTTTTTTTAAAAAAGGAGAGGGGCAGTTCCTGGAATGCACCACTATTCCATGATCTTATTCTATGCAAGAGGACTCTGGTTCTCTGAAAGAAGAAATTATGCCTCAAAGTACCAGGCAGTAAGCACATAGGCCTGTCCCCTAGGCCAATGCTTCACCACAGAACTAACTATGCTACTGTCCCCCTATGCAGGTCATGGCTGTGTAGTGAGCTAGGAACTCTGTCTCATCATCCAGAATCTCCCATCATTTACAGCCATGCAAAGACAAACCACAAGGACAAACTTCACTACAACGTGAGAGGACCCAAATCTCAGACGAAAGAAAGAGGGCTGGGCAGAAAAATCTCAGAAACTCTAACTAAGGACCAGACTTATTTTTAGCTTCAAATGACATTAGCTAGAAAGTATACACTAGGAAGGAATGAACAGGCATGTGTAATCATTTAATAATAGCACAATGTACCCTGGGGAAGAAAACAGGAATTATGAAGGGCATCCCAGATAGCTGACCCTGACATCTGCCTCCACCGCCTCTGATCAGTCAACCTTATGGGGTGCACAGGGACTAGCCTGCACTTTAAGAGTTTTCCAGATGTTTCTGGAGTTGCTCTCTTCTTACATCTGTTCTAACTGGGAAAGGCTACTCTTTCATCACATCTTCCCTTATCTCATACCCCACCCCTGCTCCCAGAAAGCTCTAAAATTCTCCAGGCTGTTTCAGAGCAGACAATACTATTCTAATTCTCCAACTTCCCCAAGACAGTTGTGGGAAGTTGGATGTGGTTGTCCCTGGTCATTCCCAGTCAGCATGGCTCAAGAATGAGAGCCAAAAATGGGAGCAGCCCCCTCATGAACAAAATCAGTGTCTTTAGCTCAAAGTTCAAGGGGTTAAATGAAAAATCCAAAGGAAATCTGACACCACAGATATCCCAACACCAATTTCATTCAACTTCTCAGAGCTGAAAGGGAGCCAGGTGCTTCCTATTCTCATTTTAGAGACCTCAAAAGCTCACTGACATTAATTCCAGAGATCAATGCAGAGCTTCAAAGGAAAGAAAAAGAAAATCAGATAACCAATATAGTGGCTTCTTAATGTAATCTCACAGAACAACAGGATTCTCTTTTCCTCGGAACTCTGAGAATGTTTCATAAAAATGGAATGCAAAAAATTAATAGAAACCGTCTTTGTTCTGGACAAGCTCTATTTGAATCTGTGTGAAGTCAGGAGTGTGTAGAAGCATGCTAGCCCCAAACAAAACTTGAATCAGAAAAAAGTATTCTTTCTATCTCCAGACTATCCATGCCTCTCTTTCCCAAGTCATCTCAATACTCTCAAAGTATGTCTATCCTGCCATCTCTGAAACAGCCTACCTAGAAAGAAAGGAGTTGTTCATTCCCTTGATGTGAGTATCAGTCAACCTGATGCCTCTACCAAGAATGTTTGCCTTCCCAGCATCTTGTCTAACAGGGGAATGAAAGGCTTTAAGGTTTCACTCATTACTGTAACAGGTGGGAGAGAGATCCTATAGAGCAGGAGGGTCTGGTGCCCCTAAAAGGCCACCACACAGGCAGCTGGTAAGGCTGGAGCTGTAATAAGCTGGCTACTGCCCCACTCCATACTCTTCACCCCCACACCATTCAGGATTAAATATCAGACATCGGTGCAGGACATCATGTTCGGTGTGGGGGCCTTTGATATCCAAAGAGAGGCTGAGCAGTGCTCCAAGGAAGGCAAACCAAGGAATTAGTGGCTTACCTATGGAATCCAGGACACTTATTTTAGGAAAATGACATCTTAGCACTCGGCAGCCTAGCATGTATCATAGAGAGGGCCCCACAACCCAGTCCTCTGCCAGATCAAGCTGGCACATGCAGGAGAAATCTTTACCCCTTCAGTGGTAAGAGACCACTAGAACTGTACTCAACTGCTTAACTTATTTAACAAACATTACTAATTGCGAAGCACAAAGAGGTTAAGTAATTTATCTGAGGTCACGCAGAAAGGCCTAATGTCAAGATTTGAACCCAGAAATACGGCTCCCGAGTGCAAATTCCAGCCTAACCCTAGGCTAGGCTAGCTGCCTCCCTTACTAGGAGAGAGATATGCAGAAGAGACAACTCGGCACACCGAAGCACATCAGTTGTTCTTATAGTTTATCAACAGGCTTTTCCACATGCCAATGAGTGAAGTAAGGAACCAGCAACGGGTTGCAGTGAGAATTTCTGTAATAAACACGCTAAGCTATCTATATTCTTCACAGCTCCAGATCTCAGTTTCTGCATCATTAAAATTGTGTTGATTTAAGCTTCCTGAAGAAGCTGGTGTGAATGTTTGATGAAGTAACACCAGCAACTTTGCACGCAGGGCTTGGCACACACTGAGTACTAAATAAGCAGCAATTCTTTCTCCACCTTTCTGAAGGCATTTGTGAAGTTCCCATGAAAGCCTCCCAGGTTAGGCACCTGAGTGTCTACAAGCAGGAGAAGAGCAAATCTGATAGGGTACAAGTAAAATTCTGGGAGCCTCCAGATGACCTTGGTGGAGTCAGGCAACTTCCAACAGAGCAGTTTCCACCAAAACAAGGTAGAAGGAGTGCACGGAAAATCCAAGGCCAAGAAGATTTTTTAAATCTGCTTTTGGGGAATTCAGGGAACTGAAACTAACAACTGAACTTCCTGTAAGGCAGACTAAAGAAAACAAGACATTCCTCCCTTCCCACCCAACCAAAGCCAAAGTTTGTGTCTGGAGAAAAAGAACTAGAAAGATAATTAAGAGCAAGAGAACAGCCTAGTTATTCTTTAAACAAATACAAATTGGCCAAATAATATAAAACCACCTTGCTCACCTCCATTAAGTAGGACCTGTAAATCACCATCATGCTCTATACAGTGTGCAGTATACGTGACTGTGTGCTTACGCCATGTGTGGTATACAGGGAAATCTTTACCCTTGGATGAATTCAACAATTCAAAGTCAGCCATGAACAAAAAATCAAATATGATTTTTATCTTCTCTGCTAACTTCAGAGCCCACCCCTGGGATAAGAGGCTCTCCAAATGCACATCCCTGGGAAGGGGAGAAAGAGAAGCCAAATCCCTGCTGTCTCCTCCCCATTTGGCCCCACCCATCCAAGATCACAACTATGGAAGCAACTATGGTAAGATGCCTCTTCTTTCTGGACCTGGGCAGATCCTAAGGGTCCTCTAAATTACTAGTCCCAGGGAACAAGGAGTGGCAACCACTTGATTCTCTAGCTTTAAACTGTTCACCAGAGGAGGCTTCCTCCACACACCCAGTCTAGGCCACTAGATCCACAGGACTTTTAAAGATGGTCTGAGTCTGCCATTCAGAAAGATAACAGGTAGCAAAGTGCTGAGCAGCCACTTCCCACTTCCCGCTCTGGTCCTGCAGACCAGTAAAGGGAGTGGCTGCTTTGAGAGGGACTCCAGAAAAGCTCCCTGACTTCCCAGTTTCTCATATCCTGCTTAGGCCCAGAAACACTTCCCAAGTTTCAAGCCTCAGCCTCTTTCTGTCTATCATTCTCTGCAATGGCAGGAACCAGGCCCCACACATCACCTAATCCCATGTCAGTTCTTGGGCTGGTCCCCGGGTAGGCAAGGAGGACTTGCCTGGCAGAGCTGGACTGGGAGGGCTGGGTTGACAACACTGCAGACCCCTCCCAAATCACTAGCACAAGCCTCAGATTGCAGTATGAGGGCCTGAACATCACACCCTAAGTAAAACCAGAGCTGTCCACAACAGGTAACATTACAAATAAGTAGTGTATGGTCAACATTAACTCATCCCATACAACTGGAACTCTGCAAAATAACCAAGGAACTAATTCTTAAAATAACCAAGCCAAAATACCATTTGGCTCGATCCACAACAAGAGCTTAAAAAGACGAGCTGATTTTCACCTTGCCTCTCTTATACACCTACAGGAGAAAAGAATGTTGATGTGCTATGAACAAGAATATCTTTTTTTCCAAAAACCTTTTGCTATAAAGTATGGTACTAGAACAGAAGGGGGGCTTTGACATTTTTGCTGATTTCTTAAAAGAAAATGAGAGTGATAAATACAGCTAATTTCTAAGAATTTATCATCAAAATTTTATATAAGCACAGCCTTTCGGCTTCACAATATTTATTAATACTCCTCCAGCAAGCTTGTCCAACCTACGGCTCATAGGATGCACGCAGCCCAGGAAGGCATTGACTGTGGCCCAACACAAATTTGTAAACTTTCTTAAAACATTATGAGTTTTTTCACAATTTTTCAAAGCTCATCAGCTATCATTAGTGTTAGTATATTGTATGTGTGGCCCAAGACAATTCTTCCAACATAGCCCAGGGAAGCCAAAAGATCAGACATCTCTGCCAGAGATTAAATTGAGTTAGTAGATCCTATTAAAAAAATTCATCTGTGTTGTGCTAAAAGTTTTTCTCTGTATTCTAAGTGGTATCAATATGTCAGCATGAAGAGAGAAAATTCAAAGTCTATTTTGAGGGCCTTTAGCAGCTATATCAAATAAACTGAAAATTACTGTGTACAACCACGGAAAAATATGAGCATATTAGAACTGTTTTATCATTCCATCCAACACTAAATTAGAAGAAATAGGCCCCTTCCCACCAGCTGAAGTGCACCCCTGCTGGCTGCTGCGTGCTCTCTCCATATTTCTGAGGAGGTACGTCACCAGGTGAACAGGTCAGCTCCCGGACATCTTTCAGGAACCAAATCCTCTGTGGCTCTTTCTGTATACAGTTGCTACTGACTGTTCACTGCACTGGAAGGTAATGTCAAAATGTAATTTAAGATCTGTTTGCATCCTCCTCCGGAGTACATGCATTCTTTCCATATTCATAAATTCAGCATCACCATCAACACTTAACATTCCACAAACAAACACTACTTGCAAATTTCCCCATGCAGCCCCTACAAGGCCCACTTCAGACTCATTTGAATTGAAATGAGTATTTCCAGGTGCTGTCACTAATGCCAAGATTTCAAGGATTTCCCACAGCAGAGAATCTCAGTTTTCTAGATTATACACGTATTCCACAGGAATCAAGTATTCGTTGTTGATATTTGTGTTTTAGCAGAGCCGCAGCTACGTCCAAACTGGCCATGAACCTCCAGCCTTACCTCCTCCATCTGGCATGTGGCCAGGCAGCCACGGTGTCTCACTCTTAACCCTCCAGATCCTAAATCTGGCCCTTCAGGTCCCAAATTTAGCATGAAGCCTTGCTCAGCATGAAAAGAATTGGAACAACTCATTCACAACCTGGATCATTTTTCAGTCTCCCAAAGGGAGAGACAATTTCAGCAGATCTCAAATAAAATAATAAATGTATTGAGCTCAATTCCCAGTAACTACACTGATCAGTACATCAAATGAAAATCATTTCTTGTGTGGAAAGAAAAACAGCACATCTTATGTAATGCAATGATTTTATAAATAATTACGTTGGCATCAGAATCTGTAAGGCACTGATCTCCACTTTACAAAGGATGGGGTTAGGGAGACACAAGTCCCCGATGTTACTATAAACTGAAGCCAGTGTGTCAGACCTAAAACCCACTAAAAATCCATTCTGGCCCAAGCATGTGTATGCTGCAGAGGTCAGGGTGCCACATAGCAGCAGGGATCAATGCTCCATTGTGAATCAGGCTTAGCAGACTTCACAGGCTGCTGTGTGTTCTTGCTGTGTGCTGCAAGATCCCTGAAAAGACAAAAATCGCTAAGACAAAAACCAGGAGAGCAGGAGGTTTGCCCATTTTAAAGCCAAAGCTACCAACTGGCATTACAGAAAGGAAGTTGGAGGAACAGGCTTCAGACAGATACTCCTGACAGCAAAGCAGAGGAGAGAGAAATAGGAGGCCATCACTCAGGATGTGCCCACCAGACTCTCCCCATGGAGCAGATGTGGCTTCATATGGATCCTATAGACCTCAGCCCAGTTTAGGAAGAAGAGTCAAGGCCAGGCAGGCAAAGGTCAGGCAGATGTTAACAGGCAGGTGCCCTGCAAAAGTTAGCTTCACATCCAAATCAAACACTCACCAGAAAGATTCAAGACCAATCTCCTAAGATGGAGTTGCAAGGTAGTCTCATGGTTCTGAAATGAATCTATAGAACTAGAGAATTTAACAAATTCTATAGTTAAAACTCCATTTATTTATTTAGCATAAAATTAACTAATAGCATGAGCAAAAATCATTAAAATTATTCCAAATACATCATTCTAAGACATTTTCATAATACCTTATCTTTTTCTCTTAATATTTTTAATACCAAGAATTGAAATATATATATTACATATATATTTAAATTCATTGAAGCATTGGCAAGGTTTTTAATTCCAACCCTTTTAAGGTACCACGTTCACAGTGCAAAAAGAAATGGAACTAACTAAGTAATAGTCCCATTTAACATTTATATAATGCTCTATAGTTAATACCATGCTTTTAATAAAAACATTGTCATAGTCTTGGCAACATGGGAAGACTCCAAACCTACAAAAAATAAAATATTAGCCAGGCATGGTAGCATGTGCCTATAGTTGCAGTAACAAGGGAGGGTGTGGGAAAATCCCTTTAGCTCATGAGTTCAAGGTTACAGTGAGCTACGAAGGCACCACTGCATTCCAGCCTAGGCTACAAACTCTCAAAAAAAAAATTGCTACAATCAAACTTTCCAGATAACTCAAATATTAATGTTAAATTGAACCAAATCCAACCAAGTTCAGAGCTTCTCATTGGTCTTCTTTTCATTTGTGGTTCCTTATTAATTCCCCCTTCACAGTCCTTTTACTGTGCTAGATCGAGTCACATTCATAGAGGTGAATAACTTGCCTAAGATATTACCACCAACTTAGTGGTAGTAATTTCAACACCAAAGTCCCCACCCACCTCTGACTTGAGGCCACCTCTCTGCAGTCTTGACCACTTTCAAGCCTGTAATCCCAGCACTTTGGAAGCCCAGGGTGGGTGGATCATGAGGTCAAGAAATTGAAACCATCCTGGTCAACACAGTGAACCCTGTCTCTACTAAAAATACAAAAAAAAATTAGCTGGGTGTAGTGGCACACACCTATAGTCCCAGTTACTTAGGAGGCTAAAGCAGGAAGATCTCTTGAACCCGGGAGGCAGAGGTTGCAGTGAGCCCGTGAGCCAAGATCACGCCACTGCACACTAGCCTGGCGACAGAGCGAGGCTCCTTCTCAAAAAAGAAAAGGGCACAGACCTTGAAAGAGGCTGGAAGAGGGCCAATTCATTGCTGATTCTGCCACCAACTTGCTAAGCAGACCTTAGCAAGTTACTTAAGTGCTCCAGGCTTCAGTCCTCTTATCAGTAAAATGCACATAATGGTGGCACCTTTCTCCCAGGCCAGTGTAAGCATTTGTGTGTCATGTGTCTGGCATACCTAAGGGCTCAAGGAACTATACTGTTTCTGTAGTTATTATTATTCCCTCTCCCCTAAATATGAAAAATTTCTAGCAGTAACCAGACTACCAAATTAAATGGCACAGATTAATTCATGAAATGGGTACAATGCAACTGATATATGAGAATGTAGATTACTGTTACCTGGGTGAGGTAGGTTCAATAATGACCACCCCACTTCATCAAGTCTTAACTCTTGAAACTTGTAAAATGCTACCTTATTTGATAAAAGAGTCTTTTAAAATATGGTCAATGATCTCACAATGTGGAGATAATCCTGGATCATTCAGATAGACCCCAAATCCAATGAGAAACATCCTTAAAAGAGACATACAGAAGAGAATAAACCCAGAGGAGAAGGCGATGTGCAGACAGAGGCAGAGACTGGAGTGACGCAGCTATGAGCCCAGAAATGCCATAGGCTCGGCAGGAGTGCAGCTGCTCACACCTTGACTCCAGACCTGGCCTCCAGAACTGTGAGAGAATAAATTTCTGCAGTTGCAAGCTGGCAAGTTTGTGGTCATTTGACATAGCAGCCCCAGGAAACTAATGCACCACGGGGAGAGTAGTGACTCATATGGCAAGAAATAAAAGGGAACAGAGAAATGTCCAGAGCTAGGACTGTTCTTCCTACAGATACTGCCAGTGAGGACGAAGGCTTAACTGAAACTCAGACTTAAGATCCATGACACCGCATGCTAGAAAAACAGTAATTTGGGCCCAACAGCCAGTTTTCCGTCTCCTAAAAGGTGGACGTATTTTCCCCTACAGGGTGGAGAGATCCTTCTGCCCCAGGAAAGCCACACCACTGGGCCAGCCACTTCTGCAGCCCCAATGCAGGATCTCGAACCAAGAGAGGGGCTCCAGGGCTTAGTCACACAGGGGAGGTCTTCACAGGCTCGTGGCCTTTGAAGGACTGTTGTCTTCTCCAAATGTGAATTCAGGTTTCGTGTTTCTCAGATGGGACTGTTCTCAGTCAAGCAGTGCTCCCTAGAGATGCAAGGGCAGTTTCCTCTGAAACCCTGACAGCACCTAGAGGCCCAGGTAGAGACAAGTACAGCGCAGCAGAACTGAGAGGAGCAGTGTCTTCCTCCAGCCACCTCTTGGGCCACAGCCTGGTGTGCATCAGGGGAGCTTAGCTGTGCAGGTGGCAAAAGCACACAGTGGCACAGACAGCAGCAGCAGCAGACTCACTCGTGCAGCTAGTGAGGAAGCAGGGGAAGGGGAAGGCCTGGAGTGGAGAGACTGCTCAATGAGCAAGAGAATCAAGTCCTTCAGGGAGGGTCGGAGAGGAGCGGGTAGACAATGCACCAGGTCGTGGTCACAAGGACATGAACTTTTGAGTTACTGAAGTCAACAGAATGTATTTGATAGCCACAGACTGCTGAGGTCTGGAGACACTAAAGTCAGGAAATTCATTTGCAAGTAAAGTCAGTATAATTCAGTCAACACTTGGGTGATGCGTTAGGTGCTGGATTTGAAAGGGGAGGCAAGATTGCTGCCCTCTGGGTTTCTGGCTGTGCAGAGCTCTGTAGGATGATTATGAAAAAGCTGGTGTTGGAAATCACAGTGGTGACAATGGCTGGCCTTCCAGGCATGCTAACTACTTGACAGTCACTATTCTGAGCCCTGGATGTTTATTACCTCATTTGGTCCTTGCAACAGACTGTGAGATAGTCACTACCCTCCCTATGCTACACATGAGGCATCTCAGGCTCAGAAAGATTAAATAACTTACCCTTCAGCAAACAGCTAGAACAGGAGAAGCTAGGTTTCAAATCCAGATGGGTGGGCCCCAGAGTCCTGCTATTAACCTCTGCAGTAAGTGTGAAAAGAGAGCAGAGTCAAGCATTACAAGAATAGCCGAGAGAGAGACTGACTTTACACCAAAGCAGGGTGCGTTACAGGAGAAGAATGCAATGGCAGTGACATGCAACTAGAGAGTAAAAGGCAAGTAGAAGATCCCAGGAGCAAGGTGGATGGATCCTACCTAACACCTAGGCAAGAGAACCAGGGTGAGAGGTGAAGGTCAAGAGCAGCAAATGCACAGTGCAGAGTCCCTGGCTCCAGAGGGTGCCACAAGGCAGGAGGCTAAGAGCAGCCTTTCACCACAAACAGGCCTTTGCTTTCTCTCAAGAGAGCTTTATATAATATGGGCGGCTTTTTTAAATGGCAATATTCTCCTGGGCCCCGTGTCAGCCTCTGGAATGAAAATGTAGCAGGGTGCTGCATTTGAATTAGCACCCCCAGATGATCCTGTGAACCCCAGGATGCAGAAACTCTGCTGTAGCAACTGGGAGCATGCACAGACTTAAGCTTCAGAAACAAACGATGAGAGCTGTTCGGAGCTCTCACCGAAAGGGATTACAGCAAGGGCCCCAGCAAAAGCTGAGAGCACCTGCATTAAACAGTGGAATTTCCATATAGTACTTTTAGTAAACTTACAGTTGTGGAGACAAATTAAAGAATTATTTGAGCCTATTTAGACCTGAATGAACTCTCATAATAAAGTCCACATGCTAACTTTAGCGGTTCAGCTGTGAATTACAAATTCAACCTGTCCAGGAGTAGTGAGCCATTTTTTATTTTAAGCTTGAAAATTGCCCTGTACTAATTTTGAAGTATTTTAACTATATTTCAGAACACACATAAAACACAATGACTACATCTTATTTTCTAATAAAGACTTCAAAATTCCTTTTTTTAAACAGCTCTTAACAGTAACACTTACAAAACCTTAGAAGTGACTGAAGAATTACCTATTCTCAACAATGGCTGAGTTAAATTCCTCTAACCTGGTTGAAGCCAAGAAATTCTAAACACTTGATTAAACTACTCATGCCCCAGAAGGCCACAATGTGTTTGTGAATGACAAATATGAGAACGAAAGAGAATATCTTTATTCAGTCTAAAGTGTGATAATAATGCTTTGAGATTTGCTCAGTTCTTTAAGAATCCTTACAAAAAATACAGAGTTAATATCCTTTAGGAATGAGACTTTACTATTAAGTAAGTGGGTATGAGTCAACTTAAACTCGCTACCACACCAAGGGACACAGTTGCTTTTTTATTCTATGTTGCTTTAAAAAAAAAAAAAAGAAGAAGAAGAAGGTCAGAACTAAATTCTCAGGCCAACCAGCCAGTCAACAAAAAACAAACACTAAGATAACAGCAATGTTTAGCAGAAAAAAAAATCTAACATGAGGCAAAAGTTGAATAGGCAAAAGACACTTCTTCCAAGAAAGTGCTGACATCAACAATACTATTAATACAGCAAAGCTGAACTATGGTTGGAAACCTGTTATAAAAGGACACGCAGATTTGCACTATTTTTAAAATAATGTTACTTGGTTCTAGAAAATTCTAAATACCTAACTTCTGTCCCTGCATCCCAAAGAACTAACCATTGAACTAAGCCTGCAGAGAAGATGATCAATAAACACATGTAGATGTACTGAGTAGAGCTTAATGAATACCAACCATGTTTGTCTTAACCTCAGAATTATGCTTTGCTTTCATTCCTATGAAAGTATGTATAACTAGAAACACAATCACAAGCATTTAAGTCAGAATTCAGTTTCATAAACATAGAATCATAATTTTAAGCCACACTGTTTACTAGAAGATAATACTTAGCTATTGGGAATAAACATTTTGAGTTTTGGGAAACCAAAGATTTCCTGGGTAATTCTGAGCTCTGGAATAAGAAATACTGACCAATATATATTTAGATTAAGATAAAAAGAATTTCATTTTGTTGCAGTTTTAAATATGTAGAGTTTTTTTTTAATTGGCCTTGGTTTTATTGACAAATAATGATTTAAATTTATATATAAAACCTGCTAATTTCAAGAGGACTCTATCTATATGAACCATTTTTTAAATGTAAAACATTCAATTTTTGAAATGCAATGCATTTTTTAAATGCACTGTTTCAGGTCTGGAATACTGCAATGTTTTTCATTTTTTAAAAATATATTTTATTGCACTTTAGGTTCTAGGGCACATGTGCAAAACATGCAGGATTACTGCATAGGTACATACATGGCAATGTGGTTTGCTGCCTCCATCCCCCATCACCTATACATGGCATTTCTCCCCGTGTTATCCCTCCCTGACATCCCCACCCCCGACTGTCCCTCCCGTATTCCCCCACAACGAACCCGTGTCTGATGCTCCCCTCCCTGTGATGCTCCCCTCCCTGTGTCCATGTGTTCTCATTGTTCAATACCCAAATATGATTGAAAATATTCAGTGTTTCTTTTTCTGTTCTTGTATTAGTTTGCTGAGAATGACCAGATTCATCCATGTCACCAAAAAGCACACGAACGCATCATTTTTTATGGCTGCATGGTATTTCATGGTGTATATGTGCCACATTTTCCTTATCCAATCTATCATCAATTGGCATTCGGGTCAGTTCCAGGTCTTTGCTATTGTAAACAGTGCAACAATAAACATAGGTGTGCATGTGTCTTTATAATAGAATGATTTATAATCCTTTGGATATATACCCAGAAACGGGATTGCTGGGTCAAAGAGTAGCCTTTTCCAGTTAGAACAGATGTAAGAAGAGAGCAAAAGGAATTTCTATTTCTAGGTCCTTGAGCTGTTCCTATTCAGGCATCTTGGATCCGCCCCCGAAACACTGCACTATTGATTAATGCTAATATGAGTTACTTATAAATGGCCTGACACACGACCCTAAATTATCCATATCTGGACAGTTTTAGGGAGTAATCTTTTCACCTATCCATTATATGTATATTCTCTTTGCATATTTGAATTCTCTTTCCAACAGTGTGGTTTCTGAAATCTTTATAGGAAATCTAATGCTTACATAATTAAAACTAACACTTTACATAAAATCTGTAATACAGGCTATTAATGGATATGTGAGCTATGTATCTACACCCACTGGACATTCCATAACCCATTTAACAATTCTCCTCCCTCCCTGCCTAACCAGCTTAGTGTAGACAAGTGCAATACACAAAGAAAGAGCAGAGATGGAAACTTTATTAGTAAAAAGTGACTTTTTAAGAAACCTGCAGCTGACCTCAGGTTGTGGCAGTGGCTATCTACCTATGTCTAATTTCATCCTGCTCACACCTTCCCACTAAAATACGTAATTAAATTCTCATGCAAAAGAGAGTAGCAATACTGACTCTAGTTTAAAGTCAAGAATCTTCGACCCAAAAGGTAAAGAAATTATTAGCATCCAAGTCTGAGACCCAGCAAAGGGACCAGGAGAGAACATGAGAGAGAACAGTGTTCTCTTACCAGCCCCAATTCACTTCATACCTCAAGACCTCTGGAGGTTTTCACATGAATCAAGGCCTCTACTGCTGCTCATAAAAGTAGTCAGTCATTTCCCCTTTACCACACATGTGCACACAGTTAAATTTCTCTATGGTAAAAAATGCTATGAATTAAAAGATAAGTGAAGGCTAGCACAGTGGCTCATGCCTGTAATCCCAGCACTTTAGAAGGCCAAGGTAGGAGGATCACTTGAGGCCAGGAGTTCAAGACCAACGTGGCCATCATGGCAAAACCTGGTATCTACTAAAAATAAAAAAATTAACCTGGCAAGGTGGCATGTGCCTGTAATTCCAGCTACTGGGGAGGCTGAGGCATGAGAATTGCTTGAACCCAGGAGGCAGAGGTTGCAATGAGCCAAGATTGTGACACTTCACTGCAGCCTGGGTGACAGAGCTAGAGACTGTCTCAAAAAAAAAAAAAAGATAAATGAAGAAAGGGAAAATACTTTGAAAAGAAGGAAAGGAGTAAGTGACATTTCTACAAAGAGTTTTAACAAAACAAATCAGATAATGACTCCAGTAGGAAAAAAGCAAAGGAAAAGTCAATAAACATACAGTAGTCCCCCCTTTTACTCCAAAAATAGGTTCCAAGACCCCCAGTGGATTCCTGACACTGCAAACAGTACCAAACCCTATACATACTGTGTTTTTCCCTATATGCACATACCTTGATGAAGTTTACAAATTAGGCACAGTAAAAGATTAACAACTAACAATAAAATAAAAGAATTTCAACAATATACTGTAATATATTGTTGGTCTCTCTGGATGTGGTCTCTCTGACTACCTTACCGTACAGTACTCACTCTGCATCTTGTGATAATGTGAGATGACAAAATGCCTATAGGATAAGATGAAGTGAGGTGAAAGATAAGGCATCACAATGTAAATGGAAAATTTCAGAAGTAAACAATTCGTAAGTTGTAAAGTGCTCACTGTTCTGAGTAGCATGATGAAATCTCAGTCCCACCTGGGACGTGACTCCTCCCTATGTCCGGAGGATCCACACTGTCTACACTCCCCGTACAATGGTCACTTAGTAGCTAACTTGGTTTTCTGGTCAACTGTCACCGTATGACAGTGCCTGTGCCCAAGGCACTCATATTTCACTTTATAAGGCCCCCAAAACACAAGAGTAGAGATGTAGTAGCTTCAGACTGGGGTTGATCATGGGTAACTGAAACCTCTGAAAGCGCAACTGCAGATAAGGGGGCACTACTACACACAAATGCCTAAAAAACCTTACCAGTACTTTTTCCATCTATTTCCAAGAAAACCATCTTTTGTCAAGCAAGTGGGCAAAGACTGAAATGATTCTGGTGCCTATTGCCGGGGTGTGACTATAAGTGGGCACAATTTTTCTGGAAGGCATTTTGGTAGAGATACACTAAAATATTTATGGTGATTTGTCCTATATAAGTAATCAAACAGGCAAGCCCTCAAATGGCTTCAGCTATGCACAAATTCAAATATTCTCAGATGAACAGCAGAGTGGGGCAAATTTGCAAAAATGAAACAAGAAATAGTCATTATAATATCAATATGAAGATCATCATCTATTGCTAATAGTAAACATATTAAGATGCAGATAGAGTAACATTACTATTGGAGTCTCTGCCACCACTTTCTGCTTTTAATGTAGCCACCTGAGACTTCACTGTAGACTAAAATGCATTTGACATGCTGGGCCTCCCTTACAATGCTAAGTCTCCGAGGATGACATTACCATAAAAGCAATGTTACCAAACAACCTTCATCTCATTATTGTCCGCCTAAAAGGCTCAACATTAACTATGTTGTAACAAAATCACTGTTTGATAGACGTTCCCCCAACACTTACATTGCTAATAAAAAAAGCCATTCCATCCTCAGGTCAATCTGTCTCATTACCTAGAGGTGCATTTTGCAGCCAATTCCTCCTCAGAGGCACATCAGGAAAGCAACGATGTTGCTTCAATTCTGATACTTCATGGGCACCTTCCTAAGATTTTCCTTAGCCACAATGGCTCCCTGCACAATACCCGCTCCAAAATACCCCAGGCATGCTTCTCATGCTGGCTTCAAGGTAAATGGAAATAAAATAAAAATACTCCAGGCAAAAGCCATCCCTGCCTTCACCAATAGCAGCAGCTCTGGGATCCCAACCAAGCCCTGACTGGTCCTTAAGAAAATGGCTTGTCCTCTGTCAATGTCGGGCCTGGCATGTCACTGAAGGAGCCACGCAACGAGGGGCACATTGGCTACCAAGTTGATTCTATAACACCCTTAGCCAGAAAGACCTTGGAACTTCAAGACACTTCAAGAGTACTACTGCTGTCCCCACTGTCCAAACTCAGTCCCGGGAAGTGGGCTTTGAAGATGCTCATTTAAAAGAAGCTATTTTTACCCTGCAAGGTAGGCTGATTTGTTTCTAAATCAAATCAGCTATACACCATCTTTGCCTCCCATAAAATTGCCCTCACTGAATTGTTTTCAAGTTATTCCTTTAATTTGGAGACCAAATTTTTTAAAAGCACACATTCTGCTGCCATATTGACAAGAAAAACATTAATGAGAAGAGCATCACTCATTCCACTGTTAACCTTCTGACATAAAACCCTGAGTGGAAACCTCAGAGTAGCAACAAGGAAAATGGTTTCTCTCTGAAACAAAGGCTTCCTGCATTTCCCTCTGCAGGACAGCAGGGTAGCTTAAAACCAACAACTAATGAGTGGTATATACATTCTTCTTTTTCACCCTGATGTGAGTAATTTTCTTATCTTTTTTTTGAGACAGAGGCTCACTCTGTCTCCCATGCTGGAGTGCAATGGCGCGATCTCAGCTCACTGCAACCTCCACCTCCAGGGTACAAGCCATTCTCCCACCTCAGCCTCCCCAGTAGCTAGGATTACAGGCACGTACCACCATGCCCAACTAATTTTTGTATGTTTGTAGAAACAGGGTTTCACTGTGTTGGCCAGGCTGGTCTCAAACTCCTGACTTCAGGTGATCCACCACCCTCAGCCTCCCAAAGTGCTAGGGTTACAGGCATGAGCCATCATACCTGGCCAATTTTCTTATGATTTTATAACCCACTTCAAATAATTAAATGGAACCAACTTCACTATTGTGTCTATAAATTTGAATTTGTTACTTTTTCTAATCAAAAATGTCTACTGCTTCCTTAACATCAACAAAAACTAAACTGGGGAAGAAAGGAGGGGGTGTATAGAGTGACAAAGCTACTTAATTCTACCCTCAAGGAGCTCTCTAATCCATTTAGGGAAAATATTACATCAGACCTAAGAAGTTCTGGGTTCAAATCCCAGCTCTACCACTTACTTTCCATGAAACCTCAAATAAGTCATGTAGGTTTTCTGAATCTTAGTCTCCACATTTGCAAACTGTGGGTGTCTGGTCTTCCTCACCAAGCAGTTGAGATTTACAATGGGCAGGGTAGGCAAAGACAAGCTGAAATCTGTAAAGCATTATATCTGGGTAAGCTCTTTATGTCATTAATCCAGAGGTTCAAGGTTAAAGGCTTGCAAAGGAAAATTCCTGCAATGCCCATTTCCTCAAGCAGGGAACCAGCAGGTAGAAAGTGGACGTAAGTGATTGCTAATGCATTAATGACTGACATGTGGCAGTGACAATAAGATGCACAGATGCAATTTGACATTAATGGAGAGATTTGCCTGTGGTCATGTACATGGGGGAAGCTCCACCGCCTCTTGCCTTTAACTTGGGTATGAAATCAAACGTCAGCCAAGATTAATTAGAAGCCTGGAGTTTCATTCTACTCTGTTGATAGAAAAAGTACATTTCCATAATGTGAGGAAGCATTTATGTGGGACGCAAATCTGGCTGACATTGAGGGAAGGGCTGCTTTACTGTGAATGCTGCCTGTGTGGTGCTTATCAGGGCAATTACTTTCCGCTCAAGTGGCTTGCTTTTTAACATTTTATTATCTTAATGACAAAAAACCCTGGAAGCAATAATTATTTATTATGTTAATTCTTCAGCTTTCTTCCTGAAATTTCGGTAAGACCATTAAAAACTAGCTGTGCCCTTGAAACAAACCATGAGTTTATTAATACTCAACCAATTAAGGGGGGGAAGCAAAGTAAGAGACACTCCACACCAGCAATTGTTAACTAAGCAGTCAGTTTGCACACTTTCCTTGCCACCGATTTTATTGCAGAAAACACCCTAAATATTTAACTGACTGAAATGTGTTTCAATAATTACAAGAACCTAGAATATCAGAAAGGAACAGAAGGAACCTGCCGCCATGTCTAGAAATTTTTCTTATTCACGTTATAATGGAAGCCATTTTCCTTTTCACCTCTCATAAATATGGACACAATCTCCGAGCCTCCCTTCAGCCCAAGGTGGAAGGCCTCCAAGGCAAAAGGCTATGTTCTGGTCTGGGTTCAGCTCCCTTTCCCCAGCTCACACACTTACATGTGCACACACACCTGTGTATTTATCAATTAAACCTGGGGAATGTTGCTCTTTCTTGTCAATTTTCTCTATCAACATCATCCTTTCTTATAACACACACTCCAATACTTTACCCTCCCAATTCTAGGACCCTGCTGACTATAAAGATCACAAGGACTTCATAACAGCCCCAGGGCAAGGGAAGAGTAAACTAAGGAGACTCTTCCTCCTATGTTTCTGAGATAGCCCCAGGAAGCTCTGCACCACATAAATGGGGGTAGCCTCAGGAGACAAAAGTGATTTTCCCTCCTGCCAGTGGGCAGCAGCCTGACAGCTCTGCTTAGGACCAGGCAAGTCCTGAGAGAGTGGTAGAGGACAGAAAAGCATTTGATGACACCCTTGGGGCATCCCCATGGCTCTCCTGACCTGGTGGGTGGAATATATGATGAGTTACAGCTCCCAAAGCACTGGAATGGCAAAATTGCCTACTCTTCTCTTTACATTTTGTTCTATTTGCCCTATTTTTAACCTCCAAGCGCTCATGTCACCTGTAGAAACATGAATTATGTAAAACCTCAGAAATCATTTAGCGTCTTTATTTTTCTATTTTTCAGGTGGCTCTTAAAACCTCTGGTACCATCCAATTAAAACAAGTCTGACTGCTTATGGGTTTGAATTGGTTTTCATCCTTAACAAAACTACAGTATCTCTTACTTCAAAAATGCTAAAATATGTAATATAATGAATAACTTTAAATCAAACAATGGACGACTAAGATTTTTACTGGGAGCTCCATTACTGTTGTGATAATGCTGAGCAATAAACTTCAAAGTTTTCTGGGAACAGAATTATAAGCAACAGAACACACAGGGAGAGCCATCAGAGGTTGTTATTAATCTCTCATCACTCATTCTCTCGATCCCCACTTCTCAATGCCACAGCCAGCATCCTCAGATGCTGAATTCACCTCCCTTACATGCAGAAGGCAGCTGTCAATCACGGTTCATAAAAGTCAGTATATTTCAGACTATTTATTATCGTTCATTTTCAAAATAAACATGGTTCGATTGTATTTCCTGAAATTGTTTCCCCCTCTTTGTTTAAGCACAGACTACCTGTAGCCTGGTGTCTAAATATAAACACAAGCAACTAGAATTTAAAATCTAGCACTCTGGAGTTTTTCATTAATTCTTTATATTAACTTTTCTTTTCCCTCAAATAAAAGTAAATTGCAACAGATCTAAATAAAAATAAGTTGGCTTGTATTTTCTTCCTCTTTAATGGCATTTAAACATACAGCATGGAAGCTGTTGTATGTGCTTTAGAATACTTCTGAACTTCTGGTGGTGGGGTTTCCAGTCTGTTGTTTTATTCTGGGGAGTGGGGGACTTAGGGATATCAATTAGTAGCCCAGACTCACTTGTTAGCCTGGCTCTCCCCTACTCCCCACCTCCAACCACCGACAAGCTGCTTCTCCAGGCTCTCTGATCTAATTCTGCACAAATGCTTAATAAGGTTGCAGAGATTTAATACAATTAGGAGTGTTGCTCACAAATTAACCAATCCATTAACACTTCAGCGAAGAAACAATTCTAGAGGAAAAGCCAGCCAAATGAGGATTAGAAGACAACTGGCTAAGGATACAATCTGTTTTAAAAAACACAGGGGGATGCATTTTCACACCTACATTTTGTATGTTTTGCATTTTACACATTGCAAAGCAAAGAAAAACTGAGCTAGTTTTGTCATCTGGAAACCTTCTCCTTCCACTTTTTGGCTTCTAGAAGTAAGAAATGAGAGTCACTCTTTGCCAGTTCATACATACAAAATCATCACAGTTCCCTCGTTATTGAATTAAACACTCATGGATTCAAAACTCACATAATAGCTTTTTTTTTAAGACAGGGTTTCACCATGTTAGTCAGGCTGGTCTTGAACTTCTGACCTCAGGTGATCCGCCCGCCTTGGCCTCCAAAATGCTTGGATTACAGGCGTAAGCTACCGTGCCTGGCCCATAATAGCTATTTTAAGTAACTTTTCTCTCATCGTAAGATGTAGGATGAGAGCTATTATGTATGATGTAAAATAGCCATTTTAAGTAACTTTTCTCTGACCATAAGATGGATATATGAACCTGTTCAAGAAAGCCTGGTAGATAAAGAAAAACTGAAAGTAAAATACCAATAAATCCACTATCTATAAATAACTGCTGTTAATATTTTGGCTTGTATTCCATACATTTACACAGATTTTTTTAATAAACTTGTTAAATAAGTAGTACCAGCATAATCCTGTACAAATATTCTTGTCATCATTCTTAGTGGCTACATGGCTAATTCTATTACATGAATATACCAGGATTTAATCCATTCTCTATTGTTGGATATTTTTTTTACTTCTCTAAATAACGCCTTAATGAATATGCCTTCAGGGATTCATTATATATATCCCCTCTTATTTCCTAAGGAGACATTTTTCATATTTGGAAAAAGTTCCACTATTTTCTTTAGGTGTTCAAGGGACCATCTTTCCACCCTCCAGGTGAGCACACTCTGGAGACCTCTGTTTTGGATGAGCCACCACCCTGGGAACAGCCACTGATCAACAGATTGACCTGGAATAATCCCCCACACCATACTATCTCCTTCAGTCCTGCTCAAAGCACATTATAAATATCTTTAAGCACAAAGATTATTAAAATAATTGATAGATGCCAGTGTTATATTTCCTGAAGAAAAATCAAGGAGAAGCTTGACTTAATATTAGTAGTAAAAGGGATAAGCGTCCATTCCCTGTGCTTCCTCATTTTCCTCAGTAGTACATTACAAAAGCTTTGCTACCACTCTGTAGAACCCACTCAGGGGAAACTCATGCTCTTACATCCACTAGGGTCTGAATCAACTATTTAACCAGTGTTTACAGATCCATGTAATAAGATAACAACATCCACCCACTTTCCATTAGAGGCACGTCAGAAAGACCACCCAAGTGAAAGGGTGAATGTCAAGTACTAAGTGCTTTATGACATGCAGCACATGTTAAGCATCTCTACAGCTCTATCTGCTTCTTGTTCTTTCAAAGTTCTGCTTCCTGAAACAAGGTTCAAAGTCAGCTGGAAACTATCAAGTGTCCAACATTTAGTTACATCATGGGAAATTAATTGTTTTGCAAGATTATTTCAGGTCAAATGAGGAGTATCTGCCATTGTTTAGTGTTCATTTAATTATTAATGACTCATAAAGTCTTAACATCTAAATTATCTTTAAGTCAGAATTACCTGTCTTGAGTTCAGAAGCAGAACTCAAATCTGCTCTTGAGTTCAGTATTTGCCAAAGTCACAGATTAAGACCAGAATTGAGTTACTATATTGTAAACCAGAATGCACCTTGATTTCTGCCTGTTGGGGTGGGGGCAGAGGAGGATGTCACACTTTCAAGTGTTCACGTCCCTATCTAGAAAGATCAAAGTTACAGCCATAGGACCCAGCTCCAGCATTCCTAGTGTGAGTATGAGAGTCCCAACAGAGCCACACTCCGTGGCTATAAAAATTTAGAGGCACAGAACACTGACAGGACAAAGGGCACCCATTTCCGTGTTAGGATCAGGTAGATTCTCCTTTCCCATTTGCTGTTTTTCAACAGACCTCATAGCTGCCAAAAGGAAGCCATACCCCTAACCTGCAAACACTTCCACGCAACCACCAAAGAAACCACGTGACCTGCCGCTCTCAAGAAAGCTTTCAAACAACAGACAATCACTGGAGGGCTTCTTGTCTTTCACTGCCAAATCCATACTTAAGAGTAAAATAACACAGATGGAGCAGCTCACACCTGTAATCCCCATACTTTGGGTGGCTGAGGCTGGAAGATCACTGGAGCCCAGGAGTTCAAGACCAACCTGGGCAATATAATGAAATAATCTCTCTACAAAAAATGAAAAATCAGCCAAGCATGGTGGTGTGCACCTGTGATCCCAGCTACTCAAGAGGCTGAGGCAGGAGGATTGCTGGAGTCCAGTAGGTTGAGGCTGCAGTAAGTTGTGATCCTGCCACTGCACACCAGCCTTGGCAACAGAGCAAGAGTAAAGCAATGTACTAGAGATAGAGGGTTTTGCTCCCTGTGAGGTGTTATAAAATTAGATATATTATACAATTTAATAACCACACATCTTCCTTCAAGTGACCATGATTAAAGGAACATTTCAGAGCAGAAAAACTGACGACATTAAGGCAAAAATGACACTGGTAAGTATTAAAGAAAAAAAACTATTTGTAGGTGTTTCCAAATATAATCATTAACAATTTGTTTTTGTGAGCATATATGCTCACATCATGACATTAGCTGTCAAGAAAAGAATCTTCAAACAACAAAAAGTGTGAAGATTCCTGACACTGATTCTTTTCAGTATAATTGCAATGCTTTGCAAATTTTTCAATTTATACAATAAAACAGAAATGAGATTTAGATTTGGTGTGCATTATAAAGTAGGATCATTAAAATCTATTTTATCAAATATTTATGTAGTGATTTTTCCAATGATAGTCAGTCCTCATAAATTAACACTTTCTACCTCTTAACAAAAATATGCTAGCTGCTATAACAATTTATTTTGAGTATCATATACCTCCCTTTTATTAAATATGTAATAATTAAATATAAAGTTGGACCCTGAAGTCTTTGGAAATAAATGTGGTTATTTCTGAAAGTATATACATAATTCTTGTTTATTCTCATAACTCAAATGTCAGACTTCAGTATACAGTCATACACACTTACCAGAAAAACAGCATGTTTTTCATCAGAATCCTCACTTTATAACAGCTCATAATTTTAGGTGTCCATTATATGGCATTCCTATAAACTAATAAGAAATGAAGTTGATTCATCATAGCTTTATAACTTATAAAATATAATTAATTCTATTAAATCTACAGTGTTTTGAAATTCACTAAACTGCTTTTAGTCGTTTGTTGTATCATTTCTTTTGGCCATTTAAAAAAAATTTCCTCAAAATGCAAAAACCTATTTGAAATTAAAAACTGTGTTAAATTTTATCTAATTGAAAATACATCTGATTTGACTGACAGCTTGATAAGAACTGCTTTGTAACTGAATCACAGGATATTGTTCATTCATTGATTAGCCTAAATCTTCATCTCTTAGATTTAACTATATATATATGTGGGTGTGGGTGTGTACTTATTTATTTATATTAAAGCATCTATTGGCTTGAATTATTTTTGTTTTCCCAATGACATCTTCATATTTCTGGGTTAAACAAGGTACCTTTAAGGTAAAAAAATAACAGGTGAAATTAACAGTCATAGATGAATCTTTGCAAAGCCTCACAGTCTACTTCCCAGCAAATGAGAGGGTCCATGACTGGGCAACAAATCCTTTTGAGACTACTTAGTTTTCCAATTTTTGCTTTCAACAATTTTGAGAATGAGTTTAATTAAACTGTTGGCTAACAGGTCATTAAAAATAATTCTTGATACTACATCATGATGTGAATCTTGGCATCAAACTTGAAAAAAATTCAAAGAAGTGGCTAATCCTACCCATCCCATCTATTTATATGAACGACGATTCTCAGCACCTATTTATAGAAATGAAAAATAGAACTAGAATTAGTGTTTAATCCAGTTTAATCCAGTAAGTAATATCTATTCACAGATAAATGAACTACTTCATTGAAAGCCCAGTGGATTTCTGAAACATCTTTTTTCTTTTTTTTTTTTTTTTCGGTTGTTCTTGGTTTGTTTTCTGAAAGACATTGTTATATATATTTTTAATTAATTTATTTATTTAAATATATTTTATTGCACTTTAGGTTCTGGGGTACATGTGCAGAACACGCAGGATTGTTGCATAGGTACATACATGGCAATGTGGTTTGCTGCCTCCATCCCTGTCACCTATATGTGGCATTTCTCCCCATGTTACCCTCCCTAAATCCCTACCCTCCACTGTCCCTTCACTAGTCCCCCACAACAGACCACAGTGTGTGATGCTCCACTCTCTGTGTCCATGTGTTCACACTGTTCAACACCCACCTATGAGTGAGAACATGCAGTGTTTCTTTTTCTGTTCTTGTGTCAGTTTGCTGAGAATGATGGTTTCCAGATTCATCCATGTCGTTACAAAGGACACGAACTCCATTTTTATGGCTGCATAGTATTCCATGGTGCATATGGGCCACATTTTCCTTGTCCAGTCTATCATCGATAGGCATTTGGGTTGGTTCCGGGTCTTTGCTATTGTAAACAGTGCTGCAATGAATATTCATGTGCATGTATCTTAATAATAGAACAATCTATGATCCTTTGGATATATACCCAGAAATGGGATTCTTGGGTGAAATGGAATTTCTATTTCTAGGTCCTTGAGAAATCGCCACACTGTCTTCCACAATGGTTGAACTAATTTACACTCCCACCAACAGTGTAAAAGTGTTCCTATTTCTCCACATCCTCTCCAGCATCTGTTGTCTCCCGATTTTTTAATGATTGCCATTCTAACTGGCATGAGATGGTATCTCAATGTGGTTTTGATTTGCATTTCTCTAATGACCAGTGATGATGAGCATTTTTTCATATGTTTTTTGGCCTCATATATGTCTTCTTTTGAAAAGTGTCTGTTGATGTACTTCGCCCACTTTTGAATGGGTTTGGTTTTTTCCTGTAAATCTGTTTTAGTTCTCTGTAGATTCTGGATATTAGCCCTTGGTCAGATGGGTACATTGCTAAAATGTCTTCCCATTCTACTGGCTGCCAGTTCACTCTCATGATTGTATCTTTTGCTGTACAGAAACTCTGGAATTTAATTAGATCCCGTTTGTCTATTTTGGCTTTCGTTGCCAATGCTGTTGTTGTTTTAGTCATGAAGTCCTTGCCTATGCCTATGTCCTGAATGGTTTTGCCTAGGTTTTCTTTTAAGGTTTTTATGGTATAAGGCCTTATGTTTAAGTCTTTAATCCATCTGGAGTTAGTTTTAGTGTAAGGTATCAAGAAGGGGTCCAGTTTCTGCTTTCTGCACATGGCTAGCCAGTTTTCCCAACACCATTTACTAAACAGGGAATCCTTTCCCCATTGCTTGTTTTGTCAGGTTTATCAAAGATCAGATGGTAGATGTATGGCATTGCCTCCGAGGCCTCTGTTCTGTTCGATGGGTCTATATCTCTGTTTTGGTACCAGTACTATGCTATTTTGATTACTGTAGACTTATAGTATATTTGAAGTCAGGTAGCATGATGCCTCCAGCTTTGTTCTTTTTGCTTAGAATTGTCTTGGCTATGCAAGCGGGCTCTCTTTTGGTTCCATATGAAATTTAAGGTGGTTTTTTTCCAGTTCTGTGAAGAGGTTCACAGGTAGCTTGATGGGGATAGCGCTGAATCTATAAATTACTTTGGGCAATATGGCCATTTTCACAATATTGATTCTTCCTAACCAGGAGCATGGAATGTTTTCAATCTGTTTGTGTCCTCTTATTTCCTTGAGCAGTGGTTTGTAATTCTCCTTGAAGAGGTCCTTTGTTAGTTGTATTCCTAGGTATTTAATTCTCTTTGTAGCAGTTGTGAATGGCAGTTCGTTCTTGATTGGGTTCTCTTTAAGTCTGTTATTGGTGTATATAGATGCTTGTGATTTCTGCTCATTCATTTTGTATCCTGAGACTTTGCTGAAGTTGCTTATCAGTTTCAGGAGATTCTGGGCTGAGACTGTGGGGTCTTCTAAATATACAATCATGTCATCTGCAAATAGAGAAAATTTGACTTCCAACTTTCCTATTTGAATACCCCTTATTTCTTTTTCTTGCCTAATTGCTCTGGCTAGAACTTCCAATACTATATTGAATAGTAGTGGTGAGAGAGGATATCCTTGTCTAGTGCCAGATTTCAAAGGGAATGCTTCCAGGTTTTGCCCATTCAATATGATATTGACTGTGGGTCTGTTGTAAATAGCTTTTATTATTTTGAGATACATTCCAGTGATACCTAGTTTGTTCAGAGCTTTTAGCATAAAGGGCTGTTGAATTTTGTCAAAGGCCTTCTCTGCATCTATTGAGATAATCATGTGGTTTTTGTCTGGTTCTGTTTATGTGGTAGATTACGTTTATAGATTTGCATATGTTGAACAAGCCTTGCATCCTGGGATGAAGCCTACTTGATCGTGATGGATAAGCTTTTTGATGTGCTTTTGTACTCAGTTTGCCAATGTTTTATTGAAGATTTTTGCATCTATGTTCATCATGGATATTGGCCTGAAGTGTTCTTTTCTCATTGAGTCTCTGCTGGGTTTTATTATCAGGATGATGTTGGTCTCATAAAATGATTAGGGAAGGATTCTCTCTTTTTGGATTGTTTGGAATAGTTTCAGAAGGAATGGTACTAGCTACTCTTTGTACATCTGGTAGAACAGCTGGGAACCCATCTGGACCTGGGCTTTTTTTGGGTGGTAGGCTCTTAATTGCTGCCTCAACTTCAGCCCTTGTTATTGGTCTATTCAGGGTTTCAACTTTTTCCTGGTTTCGGCTTGGGAGGGTGCAAGTGTGTAGGAATTTATCCATTTCTTCCAGGTTTACTGGTTAATGTGCATAGAGTTGTTTGTAGTAATCTCTGATGGTAGTTTGTATTTCTGTAAAATCAGTGGTGATATCCTCTTTATCCATTTTTTATTGCATCTAATTGATTCTTCTCTCTCTTTTTTTATTAATCTGGCTAGTGGTCTGTTTATTTTGTTGATCTTTTCAAAAAAATCACCTCCTGGATTTACTGATTCTTTGAAGGGTTTTTTGTGTCTCTCTCTCCAGTTCTGCTCTGATCTTAGTTATTTCTTGTCTTATGCTAGCTTTTGAGGTTTTTTTTATCTTGCTCCTCTAGCTCTTTCAATTTGATGATAGGGTGTCAATTTTAGATCTTTCCTTGCTTCTCACATGGGCATTTATTACTATAAGTTTTCCTCTAGACACTGCTTTAAATGTGTTCCAGAGATTCTGGTATGTTGTGTCTTCATTCTCGTTGGTTTTAAAGAACATGTTTATTTCTGCCTTCATTTCATTGTTTATCCAGTCAACATTCAGAGTCGGTTGTTCAGTTTCCATGAAGTTGTGCGGTTCTGAGTTAGTTTCTTAATCCTGAGTTCTAACGTGATTGCACTGTGGTCTAAGAAACTGTTATGATTTCCATTTTTTTGCATTTGCTGAGGAGTGATTTACTTCCTATTATTTGGTCAGTTTTAGAGTAGGTGTGATGTGGTGCTGAGAAGAATGTATATTCTGTGGATTTGGGGTGGAGAGTTCTGTAGATGTCTATTACGTTTCCTTGGTCCAGATCTGAGTTCAAGTACTGGATATTCTTGCTAATTTTCTGTTTCGTTGATCTAATATTGACAGCGGAGTGTTAAAGTCTCCCACTATTATTGTGTGGGAGTCTAAGTCTCTTTGTAGGTCATTAAGAACTTACTTTATGTATCTGGGTGCTCTTGTATTGGGTGCATATATATTCAGGATCATTAGCTCTTCCTGTTGCATTGATCCTTTTACCATCATATAATGCCCTTCTTTGTCTCTCTTGATGTTTGTTGGTTTCAAGTCTATTTTTTTAGAGACTAGGATTGCAACTCCTGCTTTTTTTTTTTTTTTTTTTTTTTTTTTTTTTTTTTTTTTTGCTCTCCATTTGCTTGGTATATCTTCCTCCATCCCTTTATTTTGAGCCTATGTGTGTCCTTGCATGTGAGATGGGTTACCTGGATACAGCACACCGATAGTTTTGACTTTTTATCCAATTTGCCCATTTGTGTCTTTTTTTTGAGACAACAGTCTTGCTCTGTCACCCATGTTAGAGCACAGTGGCATGATCTCAGCTCACTACAACCTCCGCCTCCTGGGTTCAAGCAATTATCCTGCCTCAGCCTACTGAGTAGCTGGGATTACAGGCACCTACCACCTCGCCTGGCTAATTTTTATATTTTTAGTAGAGACAGGGTTTCACCATCTTCGCCCAGCTGGTCTCGAACTCCTGACCTCATGATTTACCAGCCTTGGCCTCCCAAAGTGCTGGGAATCCAGGCGTGAGCCACCGTGCCCAGCCAAGTGTGTGTCTTCTGATTAGGGCATTTAGCCCATTTACATTTAAGGTTAATACTGCTACGTGTGAATCTAATCCTGCCATTTTGATGCTAGCTGGCTGCTTTGCCCATTAGTTGACACAGTTTCTTCATTATGTCGATGCTCTTTACCATTTGGTCCGTTTTTGGAGTGGCTGGTACTGGTTGTTCCTTTCTATGTTTAGGGCTTCTTTCAGGAGCTCTTGTAAGGCAGGCCTGGTGGTGATGAAATCTCTGAGCAATTGCTTGTTCATAAAGGATTTTATTTCTCCTTTGCTTATGAAGCTTAGTTTGGCTGGATATGAAATTCTAGGTTGAAAGTTCTTTCCTTTAAGGATGTTGAATATAGGTCCCCACTCTCTTCTGGCTTGTACGGTTTCTGCCAAGAGATCCACTGTGAGTCTGATGGGCTTCACTTTGTGGGTAACCCGACCTTTCTCTCTGGCTGCCCTTAGCACTTTTTCCTTCATTTCAACCCTGATGAATCTGATGATTATGTGCCTTGGGTTTGCTCTTCTTGAGGAATATCTTTGTGGTGTTTTCTGTATTTCCTGGACTTGAATATTGGCCCGTCTTGCTAGGTTGGGGAAGTTTTCCTGGATAATATCCTGAAGAGTGTTTTCCAGCTTGGATTTATTCTCTCTGTCACATTCAGGTACACCTATCAAATGCAGATTAGGTCTTTTCACATAATCCCATATTTCTTGGAGGCTTTGTTCATTTCTTTTCACCCTTTTTTCTCTAATATTGCCTTCTCATTTTATTTCATTACGTTGATATTCAATCTCTGATATCCTTTCTTCTTCTGGGTCTATTTGGCTATTGAAACTTGTGTATGCTTTGCAAAGTTCTGGTGTTGTATTTTTCAGCTCCATTAAGTCATTTATATTATTCTCTAAGCTGTTTATTCTCATTAATATTTTGCCAAACCTTTTGTAAGATTATTAGTTTCTTTGCATTGGGTTAGAACATGTTCTTTTAGCTCAGAGAAGTTTGTTATTACCCACTTTCTATAGCCTGTTTCTGTCAATTCATCAGACTCATTCTCCATCCAGCTTGGTTCCTTTGCTGTTCATGAATTGTGATCCCTTGCAGGAGGAGAGGCATTCTGGTTTTGGGTGTTTTCATCCTTTTCGCACTGGTTTCTTCCCATATTTGTGGATTTATCTACCTGTGGTCTTTGTAGTTGGTGACTTTCAGATGGGGTCTCTGAGTGGACATTCATTTTGTTAATGATGCAGTTATTTCTGTTTTTTAGTTTTCCTTCTAACTGTCAGGCCCCTCTACTGTAACTGCTGAGGTCCACTCCAGACCCTGCTTGCCTGGAGATTACCTGTGGTGGCTGCAATTTTGCTGCCTGTTTCTTCTATTATCTTTGTCCCAGAGGGATACCTGCCAGTTGTCAGCCTTAGCTCTCCTTTGCTAGGTGTCTCTTTGGATATACGGCAGTCTAGGAACTGCTTGAGTAGACAGTCTGTCCCGTATAGGAGCTCAAGTGCTGAGCTGTGAGCTCCATTGTTCTGTTCAGAGCTGCTGGGCAGGTATGTTTAAGTCTGCCGCAGCGGAACTCATAACCACCTTTTTTTCCCAGGTGCTCTGTACTGGGAAGGTGGGGCTTTATTTATAAGTTCCTGAGGTGCCTTTTTCAGAGATGCCCTGCCCAGCAAGGAGGTAGCCTAGTCACAGTCTGCCAGCAGAGTCATTGCTGAGCTGCCACGGGCTCTGCCCAGCTGCCATGTGAACTTCCTTGCATTTTGTTTATAGAGGTATAGTTACAACTGCCTTGGTAACAGCAGTATGCCTCAGTAATGGCTGACTGTCTCTGTAATGGTGGACTACCTCAGTGATGGCAGACTGCCTCAGTAGTGGTGAACTGCCTAGGTAATGGCTAATGCCCTTCCCCCAACAGAGTTTGACTGTCCCGGGTCTAGCTGTGCTTGCTGTGAAACTCTCAATCCAGAGTGTTTCAGATTGCTGGTCTTTGTGGGGTTGGCACCCACCAAGCCAGATCACCTGGCTCCCTGTTTCAGCCCCCTTTTTTTCAGTTGAATGGGTGACTCAGGCGTTCCAGGTGCCAGTTGAAACGGCTGCCCATATTTGTGTGAGTTTTTGTGCAGAGACCCACTGTGTGAGCTGAAACAGCCATGCTGGAGATGCGTGGTGCTTTTCTGCACAGGAATCTCCTGGTCTGTGGGCAGTAAAAATTCATTTGGAAATGCGGTGATCACTCACCCTCCGTGTTCTCGCCGGGAACTGTACTCCAGAGCTGTTCCTATTCGGCCACCTTGGATTGTCACCCCCTGAAACATCTTTTCTAATAAAGTTTAACAATGTTTTGATTGCATCCTAGTGATAATTCAACTAGATAAAATCTAAAACTTAAAGCTTTATGGTCTCATAAAATTAAATACAGAATTAAAATTTCACTTTTTTACATATTTTTGTTACAGAGAAGCCTGATAAGTAATCAGTCAAAGACTTTCAAGCACATATGTGTTATAATAGGATATGATTCAAGAGAGAAAGAAAATGGTACCAGTTCAAGGAGAAAAAGAGATAAAAGTTTCTCTCAAATAAAAATTAGTTCATGTATTTTTAAATGGACAACAGAGGGTATCAAATCCCTTTGGTACTTGGGTCTTTATAATGGATACCTCTAAAAGACATTTGTACAAGTTTTTATTTTTAAATCTCAATATTTACCATAGGGCATACATTCTCTGCTTCTCAACTGTATAAACATGTCATGCAAATTTCATAGATGAACTAATCAATGTCCAAGGAATGCCCAGTTTTCAAAAATTCTGACTTTAAATTTGTATAGTGCTTTGAGTTGCTGTTTTATTTAATATTCTTTTATTGAAAATACAGGCTTTTAAGTCAGATGTCAATGCCCCACAGATCTTGGAACCGAGCCGTATCAGCTCCCTGCTCAGAAAGCCATTTCACTGGCAAGATTTCATCACGCAGTATCTAGCCCTTGTTTTGCTCCCAGCCCTGACAGTTTGGCTGGTTATATTTCAATATAATCTCCAAAATAAACAAACCTATCTGTTGACTCTGTTCTAAAAGTCACTCTCCAAACTAAAGATATCAACTTGATTAAATGCCTAAGGACTGGTGTTCCTTCCCCAGGTCCTGAGTCCTGCCAGCTCATTGCCAGTGTATTTATAATACCTTTACCATTCATTCACCCTTACTGGACTCCTGACCAACCTATCAACAGGGAAGCATACAAAAAGATCCTGGATACTGAAACAGAAGCAAGTTAAGCCCATGGTGTATGTAGAGTGATTATAAGTCTGGCTGATATAGACAAAGAACTACATACTGTGGGTTGTGGCTGAAAGGGTCAGGCTGATAAATGTTCAAATCTCAGCTCTGCCCTTACAATTTGCCTCATCTTGGCCACTTTGCTTGAGTTGATTTCCAGGCCTGTAAACTGAGGGTAATTTAGGTTGTTATGAGTATTAAATCAGATAATACATAATTAAAAAGCACTTAAGACAATGCCTAGAAATTTTAAATATTCTATGAGTATCAACTGTTCTTTTACTATTACAGGTTTACACATAAGTACTTCAGTGCTGATTAGATGTAAAGTAGATAAACGACCACTCAGTGCCTCACCAGGCGTGGTACTGGTTATGCTTTCACTTAAATTTACTCTGTATGAACAAACACTCTGTCTTGTACACATGTGCAGAGGAGAAATAGAGTGACAAGTGGCCTGGCCACTGATAATGCCACTACAAGAGGAATGGCCATGGTCCAGTGGGCTATAGTTATCTGTTTGGTTCACCACTTCCTTTTAAAACCCACCTATTACATAAGATGGAGACAGATAAAGGAAAAGAAGAAGAGGAAAAAGAGAGAGAAAGCATTGGACCTTGATATCAGGCACAGCAATAGAGCAGCAGCCAGTATTTTGAGTCATGAATCTTCCCCAATACTCAGTACTTTTCCAACTTCTGGCCAAATTCCAATCCCGCACAAAGCCATCCCTTAAATACAGCACCGAATATGATCTGCATGGAACAGAAGGGAAGAGTGCCAAGCCACCAAGTTCCAAAAGAAAAACTATTCAAACTTTGTTCCTCTCTGCAATTTCCCATCCTCTCTGCAATTTCCCAGACGTTCTCCTTTCTGCATCTACTCTAAGTTAACCACAGCCTTCAAAAACTCACTTAGAAGACATCCCATTTTAAGAGAAAAAAAATTATAAACAATTTCAAAAGACTATGTAAAAGTTTATTCAGCCCCTTCTCTCTGCATCAGACCTGAATAGTGCCTAAAGGCCTCATGGGCAGCTCCCAATGTCCATTGTCTAACTGCAAACCTCCTAGTTACCTAGCTGACCACAGGAGGGTTTTCCCTGCAGTTTTCCCATGGATTTTTCCTCCTGCACAGTTGGCCTCAAGCTCCCTTGTGAAAGCCAGCCTGGGAAATGAGCGACCTGCTCTCTCCTTTCCTAATTTCTACACTTTCCATGTCAATTTAGAAATAGAGGGCTCAACTTGCTTACCTTCAGTTTTTCTATGCGCTCCTTAAGGGCAAACACTCATCTTGGACACCCTTTTATCATCAATACTAAGCACAGGTCTGGCTCCCAGGGCCTCAGCACAGGACTTATAAATGGGTGCTCACCCACAGAAGGCACAGATACCTCTTCCGGCAGGGGGATATCATCCCACCTCATTTCACTCTCAGTACTAGGTAAACATTGTATTTAGAAAAGAATACACCACCTTGCAAACAACTCTTGAATATTCTTCCAGCCAAAAAGGATTTATCACCACTATGTTTAGTTTCAGTTTATAAAACTGAGGCATGAGAGAATAATCTTAGGGCAGGGGGCTGCCCCAAATGTAATAAACAGAATGCATTTAGAAAGTACCCCAAGAGAAAAAAAATGCCAACACAACCGCAATTTCTCACTTTTAAAGAAATAAAGAGCAACCACCTGATGACTGGTGGCTTCTTGCTGTTAACTAAAAGCCAGCCTCAGAAGACACTGGAAGGGGCAGAATGAGAAGTGTGTGTGCTGAGCAGAAGCTGAAAACCTAAGCAAAAAAGCACAACGAAGGCAGGGCTCATGTGGCCAGTACTCCATAGCTGAGAAGCAATTTTTAAAATTATTTCATCTGATCTTCATATTTATTTTAGGTAGTCAAAAAGTATTATTATAGTATCACTTTTACTTTGCTGGGCCTTGAGTCACTATGAAGAGACATGACCCAAATCACATGCTATATGGCAGCAGAACCAGACATGAGAGCTCAGATCTCCTAAATCCTAGTCCTGAGGCCTGTCTCATCCCTAACAATTGACAAAAACCTCTTTTTATCTCTATCTGACCAGGAATCTTTCCAAAAGCAGTATCTACTTATAAACTTGCATATGTTGACAATGACCATCACATCATAAATCATTTTATAATCAAATAAATCAAATAAATAAGCGAAGTACATAACCACTGCAGAGTACCATATACCAAACAGTTCTTTCCCATGGTGAATACAGGAAGACTCTACTCACTGGATTATTTTAAATCCTTCAAATACAGATATACATGTTTTCTTTACTTTGCCAAACCTCAAAACACAATGCAATTTGTTCTAAAGAAGGTGATTAACATCAGTCTCCCAAGGTTTACCACCTCCACTTGAAGTGAAAGGTCTTAAAATAAATTATTGCTGACCTTAGTGGCATTTTCCCCGTAAGACCACTAAGGCATACAGACAAGAGATTTAAAAAGAATTTTGCACCTTTCACCTTAATCAGATATTCAGATGGAAAACACAAGAAATTACAAAAACACATTTCTATCTATGAGATATGTAACCACAGAAAAGACAACATTCTGCCCTCCTCTGCTCAAGAAAAATATGAGTAATTCTCTAACCAATTAATTTCAGTCAAGTTACTAGGAAGCTAAGTATTTTTCCTTTTAATTTACTATTTCAGAGGGCTGTAAAATAGCAATAAGTACGCTGCACTTCTGGGCTGTGCCAATTTTACAATTGTTATAACATCAAAATGAGAAACTATACCCAAATACTTAAGCCACTCTTGAAAATTATAACACGTGCTTTGAACCCAACAGGAGGGACAAGAAAACAGGCTTTGGGCCCAAGAACCAGGGAGAAATGAGCACTTTGGAATCTAAAATCAGCTGTAGCCACTGTCCATGGGACAACTTGAAATGTATTGAGGCCTCACTTCCATAAACCCTAAAATACCACTGCTATCATCCTCACCTCATAGGATTACACTGGGGAAGTATACAGATGATATGTAAAGAACCTACCATGTGGCATGCAACTGTCACATTTCCTTTTCCCTTACTTCCAGGAAACCAGGAGAAATGGCAGCAAATTTATGAATTGAGACCACAAATGGAAGAAAAACTAGGGCTGGGGAAAACCATACCCTTTGGGGTTTGTAGACATAAGGGAAAAATACACCACACAGCAAGGTTATTGCCCAAGGCTATTCTGCAGTCATAGGGCTCCAATGATAATAGCAGCTATTCTGGACTGGGCACTGTGCTTTACACAGGATGACCAAGGAAGTAGAATTCATCCCCTTTTCATAGATGAAGGACTAGAGAAACTATGTGACTCTCACAGCTAGAAAATGGCACAGCCAGGTTGAGAACTCAAGTTTAATGAGGCCATTATAACCTTCAGAACTCACCCAGGGACACAAGGATTGAAAAAAGCACCTTATTTGATCTCTGAAGCAAACCCATGAATGAGAATGCCACCAATCGACTCTATTTGCAAATAAGGAAGTGAGTTCACCAGAGTTAACAACTTCATCCTTCAGATGACAGTAAGTGGTAGTGTTGGCCCTTAAGTGCAGTTCTGTCAACGCTAAACTCCTTTTTTTCTCATGCTGCCCATGATTTCCCCACTGTTCTGGAAAGTTGACCCACTTAGGGTCAACCCCTGTATAGGTCCCAATTTCCCACCTCTTTTTGTATCCCTACTCTTTATCATGCGGCTCTGCAGCTTCACATACCATGAAGTGAGGACTATTTCCCCACCCTTGATTGTAGGCTGGCCTTGTAACTGGCTTTGGCCAGGAGAAGAGGTGGAAGTGACAAGGTGCTCTTCCCAAGCATTAGCCCAGAGGTCTTGTTCACTTCTGCTCTCTCTTTGGAACAAGAGATTACATGAAGAAGAGTCCAACTGTCCCAGTTGAGGACATCCTAGACTAGCCTACAGGACAACACCAACATTTCAAGAAAGCTCAGCCAAGATCCCCGAGGAGAGACACACACATGAAGTATACCAAGCCCAACTTAGGTCAGCAGAGGCACCCAGAGAACATGAAGAATAGTAAATGGTGATTGTTTTAAGTCACTAAACAACAATAGCAAAGGGTGGTTGTTTTAAGTCACTTTGTTGCACAGCAATAGCTAACCAATGTACCTTGTTTGCCAATTTGGATAGCCTTTTTTAAAATATGTTCACATAAAACTTTGTTTAACCAAAAGATTTGTATGCATTTCTACCTACGAAAAATTTTGCTTAGTTAAAAGATTTTGATGCTTTAAAAAAATAAATTTGATACCAGGTGGGGTGTCCCATGCCTATAATCCCAACACTTTGGGAGGCTGAGGCAGGAGGATAGCTTGAGGCCATGAGTTTGAGACTAGCCTGGGCAACATAATGAGAAGCCATCTCTTAAACAAAAATTTTGTAAAGCAGCAAGGAATTGTGCTGCATGCTGCTTGAGTCCTAGCTGCTCTAGATGATGAGGTGGGAGGATCACTTGAGCCTGAGAAGTCAAGGCTACAGTGAACTATAATCATACCACTGCACTCCAGCCTGGATGACAGAGCAAGATCTTGTCTCTCAAAAAAAAAGGTAAATAAAACATGCACACATGAAAGGTACCTTTGGAGCACTGACTCAAATGATGAGATTTGAAACTCATTTATTTTCTGCCACCACCCAAAAGGATTTAATGCATTTATAATGATACATAAAATACAGCAAAATAAATTTAAATGACATGAGAAAAGTAAAGAGAAGACTAAGAATCAGGCCAGCAAAAAAGGCCAGAAATGAGGAGAGACTGCACAGATGAATGCTCTGGCAGTCTGCTTTCTGTCCAGCTACTATCAACTCTTCAACTGGTAACAGAATCTATTTTTTTCTTGGAGACCAATCACAGAAGTGATTTGTACCATGGGGAAAGAGAATCTCTCTTTCCACTAGGCTCGGAGCTGGAGGGATTCAGCCTGTAACTCCTTAGAAACATCACATAGAGAGAAAAGATGCTTAGCAAGGAAGACTTGGAATCCCGTGCCCACCTTTGGCCTTCTCTGTTGTATGTTACAAGAGTCGACAAATTCCCTGTTTGATGCAGGCCAGCTTTGACTGAGGTGTCGGTTCAATATAAAAGTTCTAATACTACAAAACATGTGTTTGAATCTGGCTTTCTAACAGCCAACAGAAAAAAGAAACTTGATGGGTTATATTACTCACTGTGTCTACGAGAAGAAACTAACTACACAGAAGAATCACACCTTTCCCTGAACCAGAAAGAAATCTCTCCAGAAGGTCATCATAGAGATTTTATATGACATAATATAACATCACTTAATAACTTCCTAACAGCCACAACACTACATTTGAAATGCTTTTTCTTAGAGCACACTTCAATACAGGAAGATGGCATCAAAGCAAAGCATAAACCAGGAAAACACTACTCTGTGTATGTATGGAGAGGGAGACATAATATGACACATGTACCCATGTTCAAATGACCTGGTTGGGAGTGGGGACAACTTTACCTTCCAAAGTCTCTGTCGATTCTCTCTCTCCGCCAAGCTTTTACTCGTAAGTGGGCGGCAGTAAGTTTGAGAATATTGTCCCTCTCAGCACGGTACATAGCACATACTTAGTGCTCAATATATGGTTATCACTTATGACTACCAGTGCTAAGCCCCTGAAATAAGGCTTATCTATGTTGTCAATATTTAAGAAGAAAGCCACAGGCCGTTAACAACCTAGGTGCTGCAGAGCCTTTGGTGGCACCTGTGAATAGCAGCTACAGTCTCAAGTACAGAGAGAAAGAGCGAACTTCGCTTATGCTAAGAGCATAGCTTAGCAGATGAAGCCTATAGCAAATGTTCAAATCATCTAAAATCTTGCAGACGGCCCTTCAACACCCACTTCTTGTTAGCAAGCAACCACATCCTGTATCAGGCACTCTCTCAGATGGGACCCAACGTTCTCGACACGTCTCCCATGCTCACCTATCAAAAATGACCCAATGATCCAAGTCTTCTTCTCTTACACTGTGCTATCTGACAGACTAATTTGAACTAAGATATAAGCTGATGACAATCCTCATACTCTTTAAGAGACTGAAGAGATCCTTGAATCAAATGTCATTTTACAAGGGAGAATCTAAAGATGTCAACTTATCGGGGTGACAGCTAGTTAGAGATGTCATATTTAAGATAACTTAATGAGACACCTCTCCTAGAGACTACATTTTGACAAGGACCTTTCTTCCTTGGCCAAAATGATAAGCTAGTAGAAATTTCAAGTGCTTTAACAGACTAATATGCCCATTTTGAGGTTTGTGAGACTTTTTAAAACTACTACAATCAAAGCACCAAGCTTTTGGTCCATGCTTATGGGGCACCTAAGACAAATTATTCCGCAGTGTTCATATGTTTCAATGAACATGAAGTCAAGGACTAAGTGCTGGAAAATAATCTTCCCAAAATACTTTGCAGATCATCTTGTCTCATGATCTTCCCTGAATGAGTCATCTCAAAATGCAGCTCAAATCTGCAAATTTAGAGATCTAAAATCATCTGTGTTCTGATTACTCCAAAATGTCTTTATTCTTTTTTTTTGAGACGGAGACTCACTCTGTCGCCCAGGCTGGAGTGCGGTGGCACCACGTTGGCTCACAGCAACCTCCATCTCCTGAGTTCAAGCAATTCTCCTGCCTCAGCCTCCCAAGTAGCTGGGATTACAGGCACCCACAACCATGCCCAGCTAATTTTTAAATATTTTTGGTAGAGATGAGGTTTCACCATGTTGGCCAGACTGGTCTTGAACTCCTGACCTTAGGTGATCCACCTGCCTTGGCCTCCCAAAGTACTGATATTACAAGCATGAACCACCATGCCCAGCCCTATTCTTTCACTATATTCTAAAAGTTTCAGACTGATGTCACATTTACTAGAGGTCACCAAGTTGCAAGGCAGATATGAAGCAGATAAATTTCTAAAATGTGCTTTGTTTCATAACTCATTTTCTCTTCTGATGCCAAAAGCTTCTGCTTTATAAAAGAAATGCTCTCTGGCCAATTATAGTTTGGTATGTAAAAATTCATTTATTATTAGTAATCCTCAGATGCTTTCTTAACACTCCTCAGAGAAGATGTGATAAATTCTGAACAAAGACAGGGTCTCTGAATCACTGTTACTCTTCTTCCAGGAGCTCTTCAACTTTAATGAGGATGAAAATCATACGAGGTATTTCTTTACCAGTTTCTGACTCTGTAGGTCTGGTGAGGCCAGGAATATGCATTTTTAACAAGTGCTTCAGGTGACTGTAATGCAGGTCTCCAGCATCCACTGCCTTCCATGGCACTGAGCAATGCTGGCTTTTCATGATGCCAATTCTGAGGTGATTATTTTGCTAATTTTGGGGAACTTTTTTCTTTTAAAACATAATGTTGATCCTGTTTATAAAAGCTATACATATATAACCACATATACATACTTCTGTGTCATATATACAACCTCCCAGCACCACAACTATCAAAGCCTTGGACCCAGAAAGGGAATACGTGAACCACATGAAATTGCCAATATTCAACCCTTTTTCACTTATGAAAGTGCAAGTTTCCTATGCTTAAATCTGTAATCTGCATGAGGATGGGGGAACAGACTGATGGACCCTTCTTAGCCTGAGCATTAATTACACATGAAGCCCTGTCACCCCAGGGGCCCCTAAATCACAGCACTGGTTGTCTGATTTAGTCTTTACAATAATCCTGCAAGGGGACTGGGCATAGCAGCTCACACCTATAATCCCAACACTTTGGGAGGCTGAGGTGGGAGGATCACTTGAACCCAGGAGTTTTGAGACCCACCTGGGCAACAAAGCAAGACCTCTCTCTCAAAAAAAAATAAATAAATAAATTAGCCAGGTATGGTGATGCACCTATGCTCCCAACTAATCAGGAGGCTGAGGTGGGAGGACTGCTTGAGCCCAGGAGTTCAAGGCTGCAGTGAGCTATAGATCATGCTACTTGTGCTCCAGGCTAGGTGACAGAGTGAGACTCTGTCTTCAAAAATAGTAAGAATCATTCTCTTCCTCCTCCTCCTGCAGGGTATTTTTAAAATGAAATAACATGCCCAAGACCTCATGGCTACTCAGAGGTAGAAGGAGAACTCAACTCCAGGAAGACCTGATGCGACCAGAGGTTACTACTGACCTTCTTTCCACAGCTCAGGGACCCCCATGGCTGATGTCACAGCCTCAGACCCCCACTGTGTCCTGTCCCTCTGTGAGCAAGGTCAGAAAGAAAAGCAGAGACCCTTTAAAAAGCCAAACATATGGGATGAAAACAATGACTGACAGAGAGACGAGGGAGAACCTCCCTCACACACACAGAGAACACAATGCCAATGGGAACCAATGACCTGACTCATTGTGGAAATTTTACACTACATTCAGTGTTCAAGATTTCAGAAGTTGAGGAAGTTGAAAACACAGTTTACGAGGTTGTTGTCAAAGTAGCCTCTTTTTATTAAGTTTTATCACTTGAGAGTATGCTACGGCTGAATGAAAAGGAACGAGAACATGCCTACTGTAATGAGGATGAGACTGATGTTATCATGATGCAGTCTGAGCTCTGTGTAGGTATAATTCATTTCATTCTATATCAGAAATAAAAGGCAGCAGAGATAATATATATTATTCCCTGTCATGGAATCTTCTTTCTTGTTATACCAGGTTCTTTTAATATACCAGTGACTAAATCAAATCCCCCTAGAGCACAGTCATGATAAATCTGCTGCATAGTAAATTTCATTTTTTAGTGATCAGTATTATATCAAAATGCTACTTTATAGCAATAACTGATTTATAAATTTTTATTATACACGATAAAAATACAGTCTTACTTTTATATATCTAATTAACAAAAGGTAACACTTTTTCCTTTAAATTTAGCAGCTGGGTCTCTACACACCTATAAATTGCTAATGGCACCAGGCACAAAACACACAGCCTGGTTCTGTTGCTAAGGTTATTTGAGATACTTAAAGTCAAACTTGACAGGACATAGAAAAAAAAACAGCCTTAAGCATAATAATTTGATTTTTTTTTCCTTCTCCAAGGGAACTTCTTTCAATCATTTCCTCATTCATTCAACAAATACTTAGTGAGTAACTACTACAAGCTAAAATGTTTAAGTAATTTGGTTTTATACATCATGAGTATTTTAGAAGGAATCCTTTAAACCACTTTATAATTGTATATCCAGATGGAATATCACACTGAGTCCATTTTAAGTCCATTTTAAGCATGTGCTTATTACATGATGTAAAGTACCTCAAGCTACTCAAACTGAGAAGAAAGAACAAATAGTATCCATCAAAAACAGACTGGGCCAGGCACAGTGGCTCAGATGGGAGGCTGAGCTGAAAAGACTGCTTGAGCCCAGGAGTTTAAGATCAGCCTGGCAATGTACCAAGACCCCGTCTCTATCAATTTTTTTTTTAATTAGCCGCACAGGGCGGCTCGGGCTTATGATCCCAGCTATTCAGGAGGCTGAGGCGGGAGGACTGCTTGAGCCCAGGAAGTCGAAGCTCATTTAATGAGCCATAAACAGTGATCCTGCCACTGCACTCCAGCCTGGGTGACAGAGCAAGACTCCTTCAGAGAAAAAAAAAAAAAAAAAAAACACACACACACACAAAGACTATACAAAGGGTGTGGTCCAATTCCTTCTCACCCTCTGTCAAAGCCTACCTTGAGCCCATTTTGATTCCACAGTTGGAAGCCCAGAGAGAAGTAATGGGGCCTGGGACTCCCAGAGTAACCCACACTAATATGCGCTGTTCTCACTGTATGCAATAAATCTGCTTTCTGCATACTGAATAGAAAGAATAAAATGAATATTCACCCATCTGAAAAACTGATGCTCTATAAGCTTTTATGCTTTGCAGCCCATAAAAAGTAAATGCTTTGCTTCTGCTTTGGCTGGTACATGTTGAAATAAATCATTCTGTTAAACAGTGGCCTTTTCTTCAGAGGGAGATGCTAAAACCTCATCAGTTTTGACAAGTCTCTGACTCCTCTTCTCTCATTCGTCTCTCCTGCAATCCTTGCTCTTTTAGCCTGCAAGGTCATTTCCAATCCCTACTGGCCCCCATGTTGAAAGGAAGCCACAGAGCCTTCTTCAGATTCTCCGCCCTGCCCTGACTTGCAACCCAAGGCCCAACACTTGTGTTTCGTATAAAGTTTTTGATGACTCATTAGTCTTCTGAGTTTTCAGCAGGAAAAATGGCTGAATCAGATTTCCAGGCAGATTTTCATGACTTCTTGTATTACATACCTAAACCCTCAATGCTGTAGAATTCATTTCTTGCAGATATAAGAAAAGTACAGACAAGCCACTTCCTAAAGATGTTACACACCTACACAGAGCCACCCAGGCCACTGCTTTTTCTGGTCTACTACAAGAAAGCCCCGAAGGTTAACATGAACCCTTACTTAGTTGGCAAATATATACTACTTCTTCCAATTTCACCACTACATGTAGACTAGCAGCAACATATGACACAGCAGAAAAAGAAGAGAAAAAAATGAGTAAGACTGTAGCAGGGGAATCTAAAGTTGTCTCTGGGTCAGTGCTGAATTTCAACAAGCCGCAGAACTACAACTTCCACTAAAGAATTCAATTTTACAATAAAGAGTTATAAATACACATGTAAGTGGATGAAAGTCCACTCTCGTGCCTTTCTTGAGCTGCCCAGGAAGCCCTCTGTGGATGGGGATGGGCCTTGCTTGGCTCAGGCAGGTGGGTTTAGGGACCGCAGCTACACCTAGTGATCAGCTGTGGATCGCAGCAGGAGCACCAGTCAACAGGAAGCACTCTTCAGCTGCTTCTCAGAAAGGCCAGCTACAAAGCCTTCAGGATCAATCTATTAAAAGACTTCATGATTACTTTTATTTACTTGTAGTGTTAAATGACAGAGATGCAACGGTTGTCTTTGGGGGTACAGAGAAATATTAGGCTCAATTTTAGGATACACATTGTCAGTACTTTAAATAAATGTCCAAGGAAAACCTTTATTTTCTATTTGGAAGTTGAATTTATTTCCAAAGTCGAAGTTTCACATTTTCACATTAGAATTCCAAATCTTACATCTATTAACTTCCAGTTCTCTCCTGAGAAATTCCCTGTTACTTTCCATTTTAGATTTTGAAACTTTTAATATATGAATAACTTTTCAAAGCGTAGTAATTATATCTTTTTTATCTTTTTCCATTACCATCCACAAAGGGGTCTTACAAACATAACTGCTCAATAAATATTTACTTGAATTAAATATTTCAATAAGCATTATTAATAAGTACTATTATTCTAATAAGCACACAGGGCTACATGCTTCTTATGACAAGCCAACGAATATCTCCTATACAAAGGATCAACCCAGGGAAATTTCCAATGCCTAACCATTACAACTAAACTTAATTGTGACATTGTGGTAAGTAAAAATATAGGAAACGTCTTTATTTATTTGAGTTTTACAACTGGCTGGATCCAGTCTCTTCCCCAGTGTCTGGCCAGAGGCAGCACAACCACATCACCATGTTGGTAGTATTAATACTAACCATATTAATCAAAAGGCTAAGCAGTAATGAATGGATGTAATATTTTTACCCCCAGTTCTCTTTCAGCTCATCAAGGGAGGCTGATAGGGCAGGCTGAGGATCTCAGTTCTTTTAGAACAAGGGTTCTCCAATTTCAGGCCACATCAGAATCCCATGGAGGGCTTGTTCTAACACAGACTGCTGGGCCTCATCCCCAGGGTTGTACATTCAGGATCAGAAGGTTTTAAGTCTAACAACTTTGAAAGTAATGCTGATGCTGCTGGCTCAAGGACAACACTTTAAAAACTCCTCTTTCAGGACAACGTTTCTTCAAGTGTGGTTACAAATCGTGACCACCCAGGGATGCTGGGAGACCCCCGTCCTGCACATCAGAATCACCATACCTGAGCCCCAGGAAGCAGCCTTTGAAATGAGGGCTCCCAAATGCTCCTCGTGGACAGCAGGTTTCAAGAAGCACAGATTTAAACCCAGCTCACCATCAATACTGGCGCAGTTTCCCAGGCCCTCCCCAGAGCCAGGTAATGTCACTGAGGCAGGATGTCATTGTGATCTACCTGCACAACTGCCACTCTTCATGGTGCCCCCTCAACTTTCCATGTGTTTCTCCTTCACAGCAAAGAGGTCATAAGGGGAGTGACCCTCCCTTGCTAGGATCTCTGGAGCTTGTCACATCCCACACCTGAGTACAGAAAACTTCTCATCCTGTTTTTGTGTTTTTCTCTCACATACTCCCAGCCCCTTAATTATGCACTGGCCTTGCCAGCTGCCACACCAATGTTGGGGGCACTGCAGAGTAGGAAGATTGGTGACTAAATCTTTCCTCCTCCCCACCCAAGGCAGCCCAACTTATTTTTCTCTGCTAGGTTTTTCGGAGCTACAGTGTAAACTCAGGCTTTCTGATGACTAAACTGAAAACCACCACGGTATTTTAGGAAGCAAAGAAGCAACATTCTCTTATAATGGAAAATTTACAGTATTTTGTACCTCTTTAAAATGTTGCATTTGTGGGTTGGAAAGACGTTAATAATTAAACCTACCCTCATTTATAAAATAAGCCTATTAACGTGCATGTTGCATTCTTAAAGATAGTTAAGCACACTAAAAAGCGGAACTGTAGGAAAGTTGGTTTTCAAAGAGAAGAATCTGAGAATTAAAGTAAAATCCATGGTGGACATCACCCCCAAGCAGAATGTTTCACTGTTGAAAAGCATAAAACTCATTAAAATGCCTGATTCCCTAAATGAAAACTAAGCCTTCGGGTATTTAGATAATACATGCTCATTCTCGAAAACTTAATAAAATTTAAAACAAAAATGAAAAGAAAACAATACTTAATGTAATACATAGTTCCTCTACCAAAATAGATACACTGTATACAGCCTGACAATTCCTAGAATGTATTACAATCCTTAGAGAATTAAGAAAAATTTAAATAAAGCTATTGACTTTTCTAGAATTGTTACAGAATTACTAAAATTCTGAAACCAACTTTTACTAAATCTAAAGGCTAGGCTAGGCTTCATTTATATAGAATATATATAATCTGAAGACGTAATTCAAATTATTTGTTCATTAAAGAAAATTCATTTTGAATTACCCAAATTATATACACACCTATCCATATATCAATATATGTCAGTAGATCATTTTCTTAAAATCTGTAAAGATAACCCTTTGAAAACATGAGAAACTTAAACCTATAATTTTCTAGATAGGAACAATTTATTATGCTCAAGCAATTCTTCTTTACATATACATAACACTAAGAATGTTATAGTAATTTCTTGGCATATTTCTTTCATGCTCACTGATTTAAATTTGAAGTATTTTCCTCATATCAATTATCAGTCTAGTGAAAGTATCTTGAAAATGTAAAATACTATGACTATAGTAATCTGAAAAAAAAACTGCTAAACAAATCTATTACCACTCTTTGTAAAGGGTGCTTTAAAATTCTGTATGTTGAAATAATTTCAGATTTATAGAAGACTTGCAAAAACAATACAAAGTGTGTAAGTACACCCTTCACCCAGCTTCCCCTAATGTTAACATCTAACATAAACAGCAGAATTTAAACTAAGAAATTAACATTGGTATCACACTACTAAATTACAGGCTTTATTTAGATTTCAGCAGTTTTCCCACAAACATCCTTAAAATATTATTTTAAAAAATTAATTTCTCCACAAGAGTCCCAAATCACAAGTTAAGGTTTAATATATTTCAACTACTACTGTAGCTGAAACAAAGAACTAAGCTTGTATTTCTATTTCTGCAAACCAAAGCTTACTTGGCAGAACTTAACACATCAAAACCATTATAAGGTAGAACTAAACACTTCATTGTATTATATATGTTGCAACTTGGCTTTTAAGAAATTGGGTCAAAGAGGAATAACTTGCCAACTCATTGGCTCCTCGCGATACAAAAGAGAATTTCTAACAAAAGTAAAATGATTTAACTTTCTTCCTCACGTCTTACTTATATACCACCTTACCAGTTACTTTTGGTGAACACTAAAGGCCAAGAAAATAGAAAGTGAACCTCTACCATTTTGCCTAACAAATTAGAAACTGTAACTATAAAAAACAATTTTTATTTATTTATTTATTTATTTTTTGAGACGGGGTTTCGCTCTTGTTACCCAGGCTGGAGTGCAATGGCGCAAATTCGGCTCACCGCAACCTCCGCCTCCTGGGTTCAGGCAATTCTCCTGCCTCAGCCCTCCTGAGTAGCTGGGATTATAGGCAGCGCCACCATGCCCAGCTAATTTTTTGTATTTTTTAGTAGAGACGGGGTTTCACCATGTTGACCAGGATGGTCTCAATCTCTTGACCTCGTGATCCACCCACCTCAGCCTCCCAACGTGCTGGGATGCCAAGGTGGAAGGATCACGAGGTCAAGAGAATGAGACCATCCTGGCTAACATGGTTAAAACCCTGTCTCTATTAAAAATAGAAGAATTAGCTGGGTGTGGTGGCATGTGCCTGCAGTCCCAGCTACTCTGAAGGCTGAGGCAGGATAATCCGTTTGAACCCAGGAGGCGAAGGTTGCAATGAGCTTAGATCACACCACTGTACTCCAGCCTGGTGACAGAATGAGACTCTGTCTCAAAATAAATAAATAAATAAATAAATAAATAAATAAATAATTGTTTAATGAAATGCTTCCAGTACGCAAAGTCATCACAGGCCCAAATCCTAGTTCTTTTCCAGTACATTTAGCATTCTATTTCTGGTGTCTGGTATCCAAATCACGTGTAGTACACCTTCTGAAATGCTTCATTAGCAATCTTAATTCCAACCCCATTCCAAAATAGGACAGGAGAGCACTGCAGAAGGCAAAGGGCAGAGTGCCTCGTGTAGACGATACCTGAATTATACAAAATTCCTTGGCTGATTATATATATAAACCCTCATGATTAGTCCATTGGGAGGCCTAAAGAGAACCCGGTATGGAAAAGGCAAGCCAATTCTAACTTTTAACAATCACTTCTCTCCCTCCATTTTATTATATATTGGTCCATTCACACACTACTTGAACATGTGCAAATGATCAGCATTCACATTAGTGATTTATTCAACAAATAGTAATGCCTGTGAAATCTAAGGATCTATGAAAAAGCCAGAAGAAAATGAAAATTGACTTTGCCCTCAAGGAGCTTACAATCTAGCTCTTTTGTTTCTAAAATGTATTCCCATGTCAAGTGAAAAGCAGTCCATTACTACAATTTCTGTAAAAAACATAAAAATGTGTCAATGTCACTCCTAGCATTCAGAATTAACTTTCTCAACATATGAAAAACAAACAAAAAAACCCACACACACCCTGATTCTCACCTGTAATCCCTAAAAGCAATATTGACAGGAACAAAAAACATTATGAAGTGAAACATATCTGATCCTTGCACATATGAAATTTGCCAACTTCACCTTTCACTTCTTTTTCTAATGAAACAGAGTCTCACTCTGTCACCCAGAATGGGGTGCAGTGGTGTGATCATAGCTCACTGCAACCTGGAACTCCTGGGCTCAAGCAATCCTCCTGCCTCGCCTCTAGAGTAGCTGGGACTACAGGCACACACCACCAAACCCAGCTAATTCAACTGCACATTTTTTAAAGTTCAACGTTTCTGAGGCATGGCTTGGATGCTGCCCTTTACCTACTAACATGCCAAGATGACTCTGGCTTTCCAAATAGAAAAGAAAACACATTTCACTTAATGGCATTAACTCAAACAAATAGATACATTTCTTCCAAATGAAAAATCAGGCTAAATTTTAGTAGAAGTCGATTTTGGCTTGATTGATCATTTACATCAGCCTTAACAAGGACATGGATCAGTACGACTGAGGCTGAAATACTTTTTGGTGGTAAGGAACCCACGGTTTAAATAAGTGATATAAATAGTTGTTTCCACCTCCTTGCACACAATTTAAAAATCCATCCAAATGATATTTGACACAGCTTAACTTTAAACAAATCTCACGCAGGGAGTTATGGATCTTAATAAAGAGAAAACCATTACTAGGGCGCTCATACTTGGCTTCTAATACTAATGAGTTACAAGGCTCTCAAATTGGCGAGCGCTACTCTATTATTCACTAATAAGAACGCAGACCAAATTCTGTATCAATATTATAATCAGACGACAGTGCATCATTGCGTTAAAACCTCTGGAGCATGTGCAATTACCAGGCAGTTAGGGAAACACAAAACTTGAAGAAAGGATATTTCTGTATTGAAGTTAATGGTTTGGATTTCAAAACCTACAGGTTCCACTCCTTCTCTGAGACCAACTGTGATCAAGGGTCCTGCAGATCAGCAACACAGGAGACACAACTAACGTACCTGTGAGTCCAGAGCTCCACCGGCCAATGGTCCTGTACCCCAAGAAAATTAAAAGGTTTCCACATACCAGAGGACCAAAGGTTTTTACTGTTTAAAATATTCTCTTTACTGTTAACCAAAATCCCCTTAATCAAATTCTTAAAAAGCCCAACTTACTCATTCAACTCACTTGTTCCCAAGCACAGAGACCTATTTTGCAAACACTAAGTTTCAGACCAAAGAGCACGCTTTTTTAATTAAAATAAAGAGAAGAACGCCCACAGCCCCCACTGCATGTGTACCTTAATGAAACTAATCTAATAAACACTAGAAAGGTGTGCACACATGGGCCAGCATTTGCGGTCCATCCACGTATGTTACATCCCAGGTATGAAAGGTGATCCTGAAGGTTGTAAACCCCTGTAACAGCGTGCTGGGTTCGGCCCCACGCCGGACCCCCGACACCGATCCACAGATCCTTTCCATGAGGGGCTCCTCTGGGCTTACAACGCCCCCGCGTTCGTGTGCAGGCACACACGCGCGCACACTCGCACGCTTGCTCGCACACCGCCAGTGCCTCTCCTTTCCGCCTGGGATACCCGGACAGCCGGGCTGGGCGAACAAGTTAACGCTGGCCCCAGCGCTCCGCTAGGGGGCTGAGGGTGGGGAGGGGGAGCCCGGCGGGGCGCAGGACCCCGGCGGCTCGGGCCTGGGGACCTGCCGGCTCCCTCCGCGGCCGCGGAGCCCTCCCGCTGGGACCGGCGAGGAACTCACACCAGGCCTCTCCGCAGACGCTGCGCGGCCGCTGGGACCTACCGGGGTCGCCAGCTGTGCTGGGCAGGGAGCGACAGGAAGGGCAGGGCACTGGGAGATCGCCACCGCCGGGGCTGCCGCCAGGTCCCAGCGATCGCTGCGGGCGCAGCCGAACACCAGCGGCCTGGGCCCGGGCACTGCTCGAGGTCGGCGGGGACAGCGCAGCACCTACGCCAGGCGGCCGGGCGGCTGTAACTCGGAACTTTAAGCAAAGTTTTTTGCTGTTCCTTTTGCAGCCGGCCAGGGACTCGGAGTGGTAGCCGCCCAACCTTGAGCACTAGCCCAGGCCGCGGAGGGACGGGGTCCGAGCTGGCGGTCCCCGCTGGGGAGCTCGCCTTCGGGGTCGGCCCGCTCCACCCGCCCGAAGACTCGGCGCCTGCCCGCCCCTCCTGTCCTTTGCCCAGAGCCTGGCTCACGAGCAAAAGCGGCGTCCCGCCTGCCGCGCCCTCCGCCCGGCCTCGACGCCAGCCTAGGGTTCTCCCACCAGGGAGCTGCCGGCGTCCCAGGCGCCCCGAGCCGGCCCGCGCGCCTCGGCGGCAGCAGACGCGGCCCCGCTTACCTGAGAACGTCTCGCCCGCCGCAGTTAGCAAAAGTCCGGCCAAAGTCGCCAGGCAAGTCCCAAGTCTCTTCATGGTGCTGAGTGCGCGCCGGGCCGCTCCGCGGCGGCGGTGGGTGGACGCGCGAGGGCGGAGGGGGCCGGGAGCTTTGGTTCGGAAGCAGCCAGGAAAGAAGGGTAAACAGCACAGCGCTGAGCAAAGCCCCCAAAGTGCCAACAGTTGCAGAAGTCCGAACTCCGGCGGCTCCCGGAGCGCGGGCACAGGGTCCTGGGTCCTTCTCCGCTGTCCCTGGCCCCACTCGGCGTCTGGCGCGGCTGTAAGAGGGAGCGGAGGGCGCGCCCGCGGTGCCAAAATCTTCCCTCGGATCCGGCGGCTGAGCTCGCCGCCTCTCGCCTTCCCCTGCCCAGGACGCGGGACCCGAGCTGCCGGCCGTGGCCGTGGCGGTGGCCGTGGCCGCGCGCGTTCCGCCCGCCGCCTCTCCACAGGCAGCCCCGAGCCCAGCCACGGGCGGCGGCGCGCCGATGGCCGAGCCCGCGCCGGCTGCGCGCGGGGCTCTTGCTCCCCGACTGACTGGCGGTGCCCCGCAGGCCGGCTGAAGGGAGCGCTCACGTCACGGCCGCCCAGCGCCGCCGCGGCCCGCTAGAGGGCGTGAGCGCCCGCGCCCCGCCGGCCCGCGCCCCGCCGCCTCCGGGAGCTCGGCTGGGGGCGGCCCCGCGGCCACCGCCACTGCTGCCGCCGAAGCGGGCGTCCGCCGCGCTGGGAGGAGCGGCCACCGTGCTCCCCCCGCCCACCTCCTCGGCCCGGCCGCGTCTTCTATTTTGGTGACTGGCTCTGGGGAGGGTGGCTGTGGAAGGGGCTGCGCCGCCGCCAGAAGTTTGTCCCGGGTCACGAGTCGCGAGTAGTTTGTGAGCTCGGCGGGGCGGGACCAGCGGCCTGCGACCCGGCGGGCGCGGCCAGGCGGCTTCGAGCCCGGCTCCGGACGGCGAAGGCACTGCACAGGGCCAGCTGCCTCCGGAGTCGTCGGGCCTGCACTCCTGGGCTGCTCCGGGGAAAGCGAGCCAGGCGATCGCGGAGGCTCCGGAGGGCTGCGGGCTCCTCTGCGCTACCGGCAGAGCTAAGTTGGCGGGCGCCCGGAGATGGCGCGGGAGCCGGGAGCGCCGAGTCCGGCGATCGCCAGCCCGCTCCCGGCCGGGCCCGCCGGGTACACGCCGCTGCCCCCGCGCCCCGGCGCCCGGAAAGCCCGGCGCTCTTCTGCCGTTCTGCCTCCTCGGCGTGCCTCGGCGTCCCGTGTGGGCCTGGAGCGAGCCGCTGGCAGTGCACGGAAAGCTGCGGTCACACCAAACCAGGGTCTGGACATAACCCTTGGTTTCTGTATCTGATGCAAAGTGCTGGGAAACGGGGGAGAAAGAAAAGTGAAGAGTGAATGAAGTAATGTCTTCAAGTATTTTAGTTTTACTATTTTGGGTCTGAGATGACTGTTTTATTAAGTGAATAAAAAAACCTTACAATGCTTCGGCAAAGAGTAAATTTTTTATTTTAATTGTAATTTTTTTTGGTAAGTGAGCCTTCTGCCTTCTAGGGAATAAGCATATTGAGCCAGCACCAACCAGACAGCTGTAAGCTCCTGGCCTGCTAACTGAACGCAATAGAAGGCTTGGGAAGAGGTTAAATTAGGAACCAAAGTAACCGAGTGACAGGGTTCTAGCAATGATTCCGGTTAGAAGGCAAACCGGTGATGCAGAGGCGCCAGGGAGTTCTCCTGCACTTCTTCCACAAGAGGGGTCTTCTGACAGCGTTCACTGCTTTCTAAAAGTGCTTATAAAGACGTAAGAAATAAATGGATTCCACACTCACGTTGACGCTGTCTCCAGTGTACACCAGAGCCAAGAAAGATACAGCTGTCATTCCTCCCAAGGCAAATTCGGGAACTAGGAAGATTTTGCCTTTCGTGTAACAAACAACATTCCTCTTATTTCAGGAACTCTACTTACTAGATACTTGCCAGACCTGCTCTTTCAAAGTCTCTTCTGTATTGGCCGGATGCAGTGGCTCACACCTGTAATCCCAGCACTTTGAGAGGCCGAGGAAGTCGAATCACGAGATCAGGAGTTCAAGACCAGCCTGGTCAACATGGTGAACCCCGTCTCTACTAAAATTACAAAGATTAGTTAGGCAGAGTGCAGCGTTCCTGTAATCCCAACTACTCAGGAGGCTGAGACAGGAGAATTGCTTGAACAGGGACAGGGAGGCAGAGGTTGCAGTGAGCCGAGATCATGCCACTGTACTCCAGCCTGGGCTACAGAGCGAGACTCTGTCTCAAAAAAAAAAAAAAAAAAAAAGTCTCTATATTAATCATTTACTTCTTAATATGTAAGGTCCTGCCAGTTCTCCCAACTATGTGCTTGTGGAGCCTTATCTTTAACTGTGAAATGACCATTGAAGTCTCAGGAAGGAAGCAATGTCTTCAAGATCAGCAAGTGAGGATGGTCAAATCTGCAACCTGAGCTTTCCAATTTGATGTACTTGTGTTCTATACTGGAGTTCATATTTGCTTTTTTTAAAAAAAAAAAAATAGTAATAGGCTTTCCAATGGAGTTTTCTGCTGATGGGAAGACAGGTGGAAGCTAAGGGGATAAAAGTTGATTTAATCACATTGCTTCAGAGTAACTTCTTTAAATAAGTGAAGAAGTTAATATTAGGGTAGGATTTCATTTGCAAAGTATATTAATTCTTTCAGCAAGTATCTACTGAGGCAATGCCATATGTCAGGCACTATACTAAGTGCTGGATGTTGTCTTAGGCTGGACTCCATAAGAAACAGACCTGGAGGTTAGGGTTTAAGTATAAGTGGTTTTGCATTGCGGAAGTGATCCCAGAAAGCACCACAAGAAAGTAAGATGGCAAGACAGAGAAAATAAAAGCAGACATCTATATAGGATGTGTTAATAAGCAGGTTACCACTGTGGGCAAGGGAAACTCAATCCCCCAGTGGCGGGACGATGGGCAGCAGGATGAAGAGGAAGGGGCTGTACTTCAGACCTGCCACTGAGGCAGTGGACAGAAATCCCTGGCAGTACTCCAACTGCTGCTGCCACTGGACTTCCCTGATAACCTCTACAAACCCTGTCCCTTCTGCCTGTTACTGAAAGCTTAGTGGGAGGGTCTGTAAATTTCAATTATCCCTGTTCTCGATCTTTGTCTTTGCAATGTTTAATTGACTCTACTCTTTGCAGCCTTCCATCAGCATTTCAAATGCCTTCTCAATTCATGACAACTACTGTTAGTTTACTCCCTCTTATAGGTAACTAGTCAGAGCAGCCTTTGAGCCTAAATGGAAGTCTTCTGCTGAAATGAATGGACTAGACTTCCTCTAAGGAAGGGATGCTATAGGAATCCTTCCAGTGGGACGTTTGCTTTGACTTGTTTTTTCAGCAGTGGAGATTTAGTTTTAACCACATTTCACTCTTGACTCGCTGGGGACAAGAGTGACATTTGCAGAATGGCTGGTCAGAGTTAGGGGTGCTCAGGTCAGCCCCTGATATTGGTAGGCTTGGGCAAGAGACAAATGCATAGCCACTACCCTATGCCTAATATTTCAAAGTTATTAATCAAGCTAACAAACTACTATATATCTTCCTACCTTGACAGATATAGCAATCAAACTGAAAGAAAAGAAAACCTATTTTATATGGCAAAAAGCAAAATATCAGCAACTGAATTATGCATATCTACCAGACATTATACATATCTAGATTTTCTTTGATAGGCTATATGGATAAGTAACAATATAAAATTGATATTTCTTTTTATTTTAGTAAAATCACTATTATCATCAAGATTTTCACTTAATTTGTGTTCCATTGACAGCAATAATTTAAAGCTTTGCTGTTCTGTTTGGTAACACCTAACAGCATTTCCAGTGTTTTGTCCCTCAGTGGCATTAGCTACATTTCAGATATTCAGTAGCTTCATGTGGCTAGAGCTACTGTATTGTACAATATGGAAAGAGAACAAGTCCATCATCATAGAAAGTGCTATTGAACAACACTGATCTGAAAGATACATGTAGTCAGGGCCTGTGAGGTGGCTTGCAGCTGTAATCACAGCAACTCAGGAGGCAGAGGCCAGAGGATCACGAGGCCAGGATCTCAAGACCAGCTAGGACAGCATGGCAAGATCCTGTCACTACAAAACAATTTTTTAAATAGTCAAGCAGGGTGGTTTATTCCTGTAGTCCCACCTACTCAGGAGGCTGAGGCTGGAGGATCATTTGAGCCTCAGAATTTGAGGTTGCAGTGAGCTGTGCACTCTACACTCCATCTGGGTAAAAAATGAGATCCCAATTCTAAATAAATAAATAAAGGATTAATGTAGTCAAATCATACGAAATATATGTACTTATACCACAAATGTAAATTACTTATATTTCAGAAAATTAGAATTATTTTCCTATAGTTGTTAAAAGTTTTCTTTCAAATGATTTAAAGTTATCTATTAGAATTAAAATGCAAAATAAAAATTGTGACACTGAATATAAACACTGAAATAAAAGTTTTTTGTTTTTTTTTTTTTGTTTTTTTTTTTTTTGAGACAGAGTTTCTCTCTTGTTACCCAGGCTGGAGTGCAATGGCGCAATCTCGGCTCACCGCAACCTCCACCTCCTGTGTTCCGGCAATTCTCCTGCCTCAGCCTCCTGAGTAGCTGGGATTACAGGCATGTGCCACCATGCCCAGCTAATTTTTTGTATTTTTAGTAGAGACGGGGGTTTCACCATGTTGACCAGGATGGTCTCGATCTCTTGACCTCGTGATCCACCCACCTCGGCCTCCCAAAGTGCTGGGATTACAGGCTTGAGCCACCACGCCCAGCCCTAAAAGTTATTGTTTAAAGTGTATGCATTTTATTTAATATTTGAAAATTTAGTTACACCTTATTAATGTGTAAATGAAACATAAACTTATTACCAATTCTAGCATTCATTGTTCACCTGGTTGCCAACATAATCAGTATTATGTTTCATGTGTTATAACTTCATATTTGCCATTTTAACAGTAATATTAATTATTTAATTTTGCAAAATATTGGCCAAATCACCATGTTCAACTATATGCAAATACCATACTGCCGTGTGACTTCTTCCAGAACCATGAATTGGAACAAAAAAAGATGCAATGAAATCGATGTTTGGCATTACTAGAAGACCCTTATTATCTTAAGACTGTATGATATGCTTGCTATCTAAAAGGAAGTTTTTGACAGTTTAGTTCATTTGACTTTTCCTTTAATCAAGCACCTCCACTATACATCATCCACATGTTTAGGAGCGTCCATCTTCCATGTCAGCGGCAACACATCCTGCAAACCTTCAAGTTGTGGGATGCAGTCACCTTTTGTTTCAAGAACAAGGGGCTGTAGGGGAGAAGTGTTTCACTGTGGCATGAATAGTGATGGTTTTGAAAGCAAAGGGTTAGGGTTATGTTTTACACAGTCTCAACACAGACCCCTACTGACAGAAGTGGCAGTATGTTCCTTAATAAATTTATTTTTACAGGTTTGTGATGCCCAGGGCAGGAGCCCATCCTGCCAGTTGGTGGGTAGAATTACTGGCTGTACTTGTGCAGTGCTGGTGCCTGGCAGCAGTAAGTCCGCTCTTGAGATTTGTCCAAACCCCATTAAAGTAGAAATGTAAATATAAAAATGAAAACTGATCTGACCATGACCCACCCTTACCTATCCAAAACATTATGTTGGATTAGGAGGTTAACCCCATGCGGAAAGTTCCTAAGCTAGCCAAAGTATTTGCCAAGAAGCATGGACAAAATGATCATTTAGATACCTCCCAAGGTCACTTAATTGTAACCGATGGAAAAGGAAAAGAAAAGATTGTCATTGTTTCCATTGCTCGTGTTTTCTTATCTAGGCCTTGCTGAAATGATTACTTCCCATTTTTAGACGCATGTTGGGATTATGAAAGTGTGTTTTGAGAGAAATGGAAAATGAAAATAAGCATTCTTATATAGGTTTCCAAAATGTTGTATTCTCTTTTGTTTACTAAGAATAGCAAGTTGTAGGAAGGAAGGAGGGAGGGAAGGGAAGAAGGGAGGGAAGAGGGAAGGGAAGAAGGAAGGAAGGGATAAAGAGAGAGACAGCTAGCACTGAATGTATAGTCCGACTTCATTTGAATCCCAACCGTGTGAGTTAAATGAGTTCATTTCCACTTCCTCACTTGTAGAAGTGGAATTATGTGTGAAAGCTCTGTGTAAACGTTGCGGCACTGAGCAAACTTGATTATTTATTATGTTGATCTCTGATTAAGCAAAGCTGGGAGTGCGTAGTGCCTCATCCCACTCCCCACCCATTTGCCCCCGTTATTCTTTCCCTCAGAGGACAGTCCAGCCAAGCACAGCAGTGGGGCCTCGGCCACGTGACATGCAGATCCCTGTCCTTGTGCATACACACCATTTGCGTTGACTTTACTTAGCTTCAGGCATGAGAGGAGCAAATAGAACTTTTCACCCAGGACTGACTTCACTTCACAGCTTCCCTCACCTTTTGAATGTGTGTATATTGAAACCAGGGAAAATGGAATGAAAATGAAAAACACATCATTAGTTTTTCACAGGGGTCAGAAGAAACCAGGTCATTTAAACTTTCACCAGCGAAGCCCTATTTCACCTGAACAAATGACAAAAAGGGAGCAGGTGCCCTTTTTTGTGGCTGTTCATATTCTACCTAAGGTCAGAACCTGTCACTGACAAAAGGCAAAGCTCATCCAAGCATCGTTCAAAGCCACTTTTGTATAAAGGCTTAAACCACTAGGATGAATTTTTTAGATGCCCCAGGAATTCCGTCTCGTGGCCTGATTAAAAGCAGAGAGGTAATAGGTTTAGTTCTTTGCGTTGCCCACATTACCCTCAGAATATAAATTAATCTCTGCATTGTTGGTACTGAGGCAGTGTATTACATATTCCCTTTTATATTATGAAGATGTTATCAGAACCTCTCACACTGTTACCATTTGTAACAATGGGAAATTCACTTAACCTCTCTGTGCTTCAGTTTCCTTATCTGTAAAACAAAGATAATCACTGTTCACACCTCACAGAGTTGTTGTGAGGATTAAACAGTAATGTAATAAGTGCTGTAATAAAATAATAGTTCCTGGCTGGGTACAGTGGCTCATGTGTATAATCCCAGCACTTTGAGAGGCCAAGGCAGGAGGATCACTTGAGCCCAGGAGTTTGTGACCAACCTGGGCAACATCGTGAGACCCTGTCTCTATAAATAAATAAATAATTAGCCGGGCATGGTTGCACACGCCTGTGGTCTCAGCTACTTGGAAGTCTGAGGTAGGAGGATCACTTGAGCCCTGAAGTCATGGCTACAGTGAGCCATGATTGCACTACTGCACTCCAGCCTGGGGGACAGAGCAAGACCTTATCTCAAAAAAAAAAAATCAATTCCTGGCACATCATTAGTGTTGTAAAAGTTGTTGCTGGCTGGGAGCATTGGCTCATGCCTGTAATCCTAACACTTTGGGAGGCCAAGGCGGGTGGATAACGAGGTCAAGAGGTTGAGACCATCCTGGCCAACATGGTAAAACCCCATCTCTACTAAAACACAAAAAAATAGGCGTGGTGGCACATGCCTGCAGTCCCAGCTACTCGAGAGGCTGAGGCAGGGGAATCCCTTGAACCGGGAGGCGTCGGTTGCAGTGAGCCAAGATCGTGCCACTGAACTCCAGCCTGATGACAGAGAGAGTCTCCGTCTCAAAAAAAAAAAAAGGTGGTTGCTGTTGATGGTATTAACTAATGATTTTTAAATTAAATCAAAGAGAACCTACCATGCACAAATTCCATGCTGGGGTTCTCTACACATGCAGATGAGTTAGAAATATCTAACGGGGCCCAGTTACCATTTAGATGGGAAGACTTTCCAGTAGATATTCCTGTCCTTTCTCATCACACTCTTCTTTCTGGGCATAATGAGTTTATATCAGCTGCCAGACTCAGCATCAGACCAGTAAAACTGCATGGTTATCATGGCAGGCCCTTACTGTTTCCTCATTTACAAAATGAGAATAACTCCCGTGCTGTCTAACTTCACTGTGTTGTAGTAGAGCCAATGACAGTGTGTGCGAAACTTCTTTATAAACAGGGAAAACCTATGCACATGGAAGGTAGTATACTGGGTCTTTAATTACTAGACAGAGCTTCTCATGAAGCTCTTTTATTTAATTTTACCAAATAGGACTGAAAGTTCACAATTTACACATAGGTCATATTTTATAAAAATCTTTTTCTGATTGGAGCTTTTACCTTTTTGCTATTTTAGGTAAAATGACTAGGTAGGTTGATAATCTCTAAAAAGTATCGTTTTAGTCACTGTAAGATCAGTAGCCAGGCAGATCTTACAAGGCAATCTCAATATACTGTACCAGAAAATATGAATATTGCAGCCATGTCTGAGCCTGTGTTCCTAGGAACAAGGAGATCCATGAAATGACCTGCTGGAGAGACCCTGCCACCAGTGGGATCCCCTCTGAAAGTTGCTTTATATACTCTGCCAGGGACAGCCCAGGTCTCCCGGTGAGTTTCTTGATCCAAGTGCGGCAGAACACCAGGACTACCAGAGCAACAGGTCACGCTGTACCCTCTCCTTCCGCTCCTGCATCCTGAACTAGGGGAAACAGCTGCCTACACAAAAGCAATCTTCTGACCAGAATAGCCCAACTGCCCTGTCCCCTGGGGACAGGAGAGCCTGGATCAGGCTTTATCCTGTCCGGAAGCAGCGTTCCACCTACCAGACCTGCAGCTGCAGCCACAGTATAGACACAGTAACTACCCGCCCACACGCTATTGGCAATGGTTTTTCAGGCTGGCTAATTGTCTGTAGAAAAAGCAAAAAGCCAATTTATAAAGATTTTATCAGAGCCCTCTGGAGGTCACAGTGCAGTCTCACTACTTTTGTTTAAGTTTCCAAGAAGTACTAGAAGAAAATGGTTTCTGCAAACTTTTAGAGCTGGGAAGTTTTAGAGATCTGCTTGGCTCACTCAGAGAGTGTGAAATGACACTTCACTGTTTGAATCACAGTCAGTTCAAAGGCACAGGCGGCAGCTCACCAAGTAGCAGCTACTTTCCATGTTAGGGTTCATTAAAGGAGAGAGCATCTGTCTTTGTGTCCCTCTTTTTGCCCAGAGCCTTTGAACTAACGTTTCATATTAGTTCTTGCGCCTTGTTTGAGACAATTATTTTCCTCAGAACATATTTTGAAGGTTCGTCGGATTTTCCAAAATTCAGGGTGGAAATTATGGTACTTTATCATGTTCCCATGGATTCCTAGTTTCGTTTTATTTCGCTTTCTTTAAAACAAATCCTTTGAAGTCGATGGGTATGTTCCTTAAAACTCAGCTTGACTAATACTATTAAGAAACGTTATGCTAACAATGTCAGTCCTACCTTAGATTAAATTATTGCAACAATGGTGTCCTAGGTCCTGTGGTCTGTAATAAGGCTGGGTTTCCAACAGAATATGAAAAAAATAAAAACATTTCAATACGAACATCAAAGAAAAGATCATCTTTAGTCTCTCTTCATCTTTGATATTTTAAAATTTCCAAATGTTGTGGTTGGAATTGACAATTTCTAGACAGTCATTACTGTCGAGATGAGACAAGCTGTACAGGAAAACATTCAAGCTTATCTCAGTATGTTTTTTAATCTAACATTTACTGAGTTCTTACTATGAACAAAGCATTTTCCTAGGGCATTAAACCTCTGAAAGACATGCACAGTTATGATGCCCATTTTAGAGAGAAGGAGACTGAGGCTTAAAGCTAGACTGACTTAGATATTATAAAGATAAGGCAGCATAATTAGGCCACGGTCACTCAGCTAGTAGTAACTGGCAGAGTTGTGATTTGTAGGCAAATATTCTAATTTCCAGAGCCCCCTTTCTTACTCAGTATTCTGTATCTTCCATTTCCATTTTGTCTCTTTTCCTACCATAAACTCACCATCAAATTGTTGTCTAACTTTCCATCCACTGGCCACATGCTACACTGATCTAACTTAGATAATGATCTAAAAGCTGCCATCTAAATTGTATTCATCCATCAAGGATGTATAAGTTAGGACTGAGATCATCTGTGGGTAACAGAAAACCCAGTTAACACTGGGGCAGAACATTGGTTAAGGGCACACTACCTATTTTCACAGTCCAGCTGTTCCACTTGCTGAGTTACTTGGGAAAACAATGGTAGTCACTGTTTAAGGTTCATATGAGGATTAATTATGAATTCGTGTAAACTGCCTAGAAGTCCTAGAAACATTTGCTGTTGTCATTATTTAAACCAATAAATGGGTTTAGTTTCTCACATTTAAAAAAAAATATATCTGAGGTAGGCAGTCCAGGTGGTGCAGCCACATCACAAAGCCAGGAAGGAGCCAGGCTCCTTCTGCCTCCCTGCTTGGACATTTCCTGCATGTCAGTTTCATTCTCTGGGTTGTAAAATGTAAGTGCCTCCTTCAGCATTCCAGACAGATCAGAGAGGAGAGGCAAGGGACAAAAATGACTTATCTGAATGGCCTTTGGCTTTTCTTCCAGAAGAAAAGGCCTCCTAACGTTTTTTTCCTACAGCTCATTAGCCACAATGATGTTCTATGGTCATTTCACTTCAGTGGAGGGGGGAAGTTTAGTCCTTCATTTTCCTCTCCAGTGGAGGAAGGCAGGGGAGAATGGGATTGGGAATATGTGTTGAGTGAACTGACCTCTAGTACCATCTAAGAGACCCATCTCAAACCAAACTGACTTGTCTTCCCCAATTATCAACATTACCAATGCCATTCTTTGGCACTAATTTTTGGTTCTCTCTGCCTTGGAACCATACTTTTGCATATGGTGGTCTCTTCTCAACCTTCAGGCTCCGGTGAATATCTTCTCCTTAGAAAAAAAATCCTCTAACCACCCATTGAATAAATGTCTCTCTCTTACTCTCTTTTTTAGAACCCTGTTTAGTTCCTTTATAATGCTTAATTCAATTTTCAGGGTGAGAGGGATAATACTTGTTGAATTCCTGGTAAACAGGGATTTCTCCCTGCCCGTGGTATACAACTATGGCCCTAGGAAGAGGGCAGGTTACTGACACCTCAGGAAGGAGAATATACTGTGGAAACTCACATCAAAGAGGATGTGGAAAACCATCCCCTTCCTCCTGCAGTAGATAACTGAAAGAAAAAAGGAAATGAAATTAGAGCTGAGGGGTCAGGCATCAATGCAGAGCTAAGAATAATGGGATTCGTGGCCCACCTCTAGAGAATAGTCTGAGAATATGGCAGAGCTCTCAAAGAAATCTCAAGTTCAACATGGTACTGATTTGACTAAGTCAGGCACAGTAATTTCATAGCTGTACAGGGCAGTAGCTAGATGTTGAACAAATGAATAAATTATTCTGAAACATCATTTTGATGGGATGTGACTACTTTGATGGGAACTGGGATCTTGGCCTCACTACCGTGTAGGTACAATGTGATGTTTTGCTTCCCTGGAAAGATGATGACCTCTTTAAGGCAGGACTGCCTTTTTCTTCTTTGCATCCCCTTTGGGGTTTCTCACTGAGGCACTTCATGGGTGCGTGTTAATTGATTGAAAAGAAGGATGAAAATTAAAATAACAGAATTAGGAAGAAGCAAAAGAGTTTAAGTCCCAAGGTTGCCTGTATTTTTCTTCAGAGTGGGCCTTATAGCTCACCAGAAAAAGAGGGATACCAGTAGATGATATAGGCAGATACTGCCTGCTCACTTCTGTGTTTCAGTACTACTTTGGGATGGAAGAGTAGCCTTGAAGGTGATAAGATTCCCAGGGGACAGCTGAGATAAGAAAACGAGTATTTAATCCTAAGCAATGGGGCTTTGTCCTTCGATCATGACTTGTATCATACACATCCTTACCAGGCAAGTAAGCTGTCTTGAAATCTTGATTGACCTTTTAGGTTTCATTTTGTTTCCCTACCAAAAGATTTACTTGGATTTTTGAAACAAAACTATTTGCTTGGTAGAAATGTAGATTTTGTAGTCCTTATTTGCTGACTTGTGAAACAATCAGAAGGATCAAATGAGATGTATATGAAACACTTAGTATGCTGTAAGGTGCTATGTGGATGAAAATTATATCTTATGAATATTAGCCATTAGCCTCTGTTTCAGACCCTCTTTATAGGAAAAGATACTGAGAGCAGAAAAGTCCAATAGTTTTTTAGGGCTTTGAGTTAAAGATGGCAGATTGAACTTTTACCTTTGCCTCCTCCTGAAAGCTTAAAATAACAATAGAAGGATAAGGGGAACTGTAATTAAGCCACAAAGACAAAGAACCCAAGAGAAGGCAACAGCAACAAACTTTTGAGAGTCAAAAAGCAGGAATATAAAAGAGTGGCAACTGACTCAACAGAGCAAGGAAAAACAAATCTGTGGCCAGCCAGCACTGGGCAGACCCAAGACATGCTCTGATCTGCACAGAAGTACCAAAGGCCTCAGGAATTGCAGCTCAAAGTGGGCTGTGACGAGGAGGATTGGTTAAATATTTTTTTTAATGTAGTAAACTGCCTTTTCCCCAAATCATCCTTTGTCCCGCTTAGCTGAAGCGAGTTGAGACCTCTTATCCACTGTGGCTGAAGATGAGAAGTTAATTCTCTGGCAAAGTTGTCACAGAAAGTGTCCCCACTTGTGCAGACTCTGGCACAACTGAGGTTGGGCATGCCCTGTTGAAAATAAGTTTACGTGACAGTGCAAGTGATGGATGTTGAAACATCTCAACCCTTCTTTCCACTCATCTCTCAGAATTCTGACAGCCTTTTACCCTCCACATAGATCAGAGATCGAGAAACAAAAAGAAATGCCATTTGGCCCAGCAATCCAATTACTGGGTATATACCCAAAGGAATATAAATCATCCTATTATAAAGATACATGCACGTGTGTGTTCATTGCAGCACTATTCACAAAAGCAAAGACACGGAATCAACCCAAATGCCCATCAATAATAGACTGTATAAAGAAAATGTGTACATATACACCATGGAATACTATGCAGCCATAAAAAGAAACAACATCATGCCCTTTGCAGGGACAAGGATGGAACTGGAAGCTGATCCTCAGCAAACTAACGCAGGAACAGAAAACCAAACACTGCATAGTCTCACTTACAAGTGTGAGCTGAACAATGAGAAAAAGTAGACACATGGTGGGGCACAACACACACTGGGGCCTGCCACGGGGATGGGGGAGGGAGAATCTCAGAAAGAATAGCTAATGGATGCTGGGCTTAATACCCAGATGATGGGTTGATTTGTGCAGCAAATCACCATGGCACATGTTTACTTATGTGACAAACCAGCACATCCTGCACATGTATACCAGAACTTAAAATAAAATTTGATGAAAAAAATAAAATAATGCCCACATTTAAATATGAGTAGAAAACCAGAGACCACTCCCCAAAGTAAACTGGGGGAAATTTCTAATAAAAAATAAATATGGCCAGGTGCAGTGGCTCATTTCTGTAATCTCAGCACTTTGGGAGGCTGAGGCAGAAGGATCACTTGAGCCCACAAGTTCGAGACCAGACTAGCCTACATATTAAGACCCCCCATCTCTAAAAAAAAATTTTTTTTAATTGGCCAGGGATGGTGGCGTATGCCTGTGGTCTTAGCTACTGAGGAGGCTGAGGTGGGAGGAGCCTCCTTGAGCCAAGGAGGTCTAGGTTGCTGTGAATCGTGATTGTGCCACAGTACTCCAGCCTTGGTGAAAGAGAGACCCTGTCTCAAACAAAAAAGTATAGAATTTTGGATACAAGAGATTCAATGTAACAGAGGCAAAAAAAAGTTCTTAGAATTATAGAATTTTTCTGCTGTGCAGAAAAGTTTGTGAAAACTGGACTGGATCAGAGGATCCATTAGAGATGTCATCAGGAAGATTAAATTGACAATACTTAATGTATTTAGACATACTGAGAGGAGATATAGATATTTGTGGGTAGAATTTGGAATGAATTGGTGGTAGGAATTAGATGATTAGAAACCTAAGGCAGCAAAAAACAAGACCATTATTAACTCTAAAATGTTAGGAAGGAAAGGAAATGTTATCACCTTAAACAATAGTATCTTAACTGTGAACAGCATTCGTTGTCATAATAATGTTAACAATAAATATTTCTCTGACCAAAAGTATCATATAACTCTATTGAGAGGACAGAAGCGTGGTGTTTCTGCAGTATGGGTGTGGAGAAGTGGTTGTGGTGAGGGGTGGTAGAAAGAAAAAGAGCTGATTTCTCATCTCCCAAGGTGGGAGTCAATGGCAAAGTCCTAAATTAACCGTATAAACATGATAGAGATGTCAATACCAAAGTAAATGGCCAACAAAGTTGAAAGTGACCATCTCTCAGAAGGGGAAATGCATATGTGTATGTGTTTGGGTGGTGGATACGGCATTCATTATTAAAGATTTTGTGTACATGTCACTTTAATACAACCATAAACTAAATTTCCTAAAAAGTCACCTAAATTGCCAAACTATATTTTTGTACAACGGGCAAAATTATAGGTTCTCACCTTGAATTTTTTCTTTGTTGGATTTTACAACTCGTCCCATTTCTAAGCACTTGAGGTACTGAATCTACAAACAAACAGTGGCCAGAATATATGTAAAAATAGAACTTTGATGTACAATCTCCTGCAACCAGCTGGGGAAGCCAAACAGTTACTATATTAACCAGCTTATGAAAGCAGCCTGCTGTAACTCTGACCTATAAGAAGTTAGACTACTTTCTCTAGCAACCAGTGCAGAAAATTAAAAAAATAACCTCTGTAGCATTCAGCCCCAAAAGCCCAGAACTTGATTAATAACTGACAGCTTTCCTAATTTTTATCCCTGCTTCCAACTTAGGACCAATCAGAGAAAGCCAAATAGACGCCCCAAACCAATCACATTGGATGCCCTGCTCCCAGTTAGCAGCCTCCAATTTCCCTGGCCAGCGGCCTCCAATCAGGGCACACCTGGAACCTGCCTTTTCTCCACTATAAAACCTTCCCACTCTTCTCCATGCCTTTAAGTCTTGGCAAAATACAAGTAATGGTGGCTAATTACCTTGCTATATATAACAAGCTCTGTATAAATATCCTTTGCTTGTTCTCATTTGCTTGGTCTTCATTTATTTCTCCATACTATTTTTAGGTATTAAAAATTTTTAAAGATTGAGAACCATTTGATTTGTCAAAAATTAATGCCCACAAAACCAGTGATCCAAGTTCAAGAAGATTTAATAGTTTCCTGAATAAAATCCTTCTATTTATCCACTCAACGTGTTGCATTCTATTTCCATGTGCAAAGTGCTACACTAGGTATTATGGAAAAGACAAAAATAAACGAGATGATTTGAGTATTTCACATAATTGGGTTTAATAGTTTCAGAGTTTCTTAAATTCAGATAATCAAAGTTATCCTAAGTTTAGGTAACTCAAAGCTGTATTCATACTTTTAAGAAAATGGAGCATAACTTTAAAACTCAAGTTGCCAAAACGAGAGATCAAGTTGTACTTTTATATTTTTTATTTTACATTTTCCTATCACATAGTCCAATTGAAGTTTTCTTATTTAACTATCTTGGCATATGTCGAAAATTTGCTTTTTCCCCCTTGAAATCTTTACTACAAATACAAATATTAAGTGTATTTCATTTACCCACTGAATTAAACTGAATTTAAAACTGAATTGCAGATGTCCCATGAAGGGGCGCATATATGATTATGGAAAATTATTCTATTGAAAATAACAGTAGTTTTTATAGCGATATAAATCTGAGAAAGCAAAATAAATTGAGGTTGGAAAAACAGATGTATTCAATAAAAAACTACTGTGTGCACGTGGTGAACTAGTCTTTAGCAAGATTCAAATAATGCAATCAGTAGGAATTTGGCTGGCCTGTGGAGTTTTCAAAGGCATGGAAGTTCGAATAATAGCTGGAAATTTGTTGTGGACACGAGGCTATTAAGCCTGTCTCCCGCTGCATTCAATATAGTGGTAAAAACTATTATTAAATAACTGATTTTATAGCAACTGTTACAATTATTTGACCAAAGTATAAATTAAAGTTTATGATGGATGCAAATGTACATCTTAAAATGTATAATACTAATTTAGGTTCCTTTCTCATTTTAAAATAACCATTCAGACGACAGAACAGTGATTACCAAAATAAGAGCAAATTAATAAGGCTGACAGGAAGACTTCTCGAAAGTGTGAAACATTAAATGTGCCTTTGCTTTTCAAACACAGAATCCTACAATTAACAGGGATCTCGTCCCTCGCTGAGTGCACACAATTCCCATTAGCGATAATGGCACTGACGCACATGAAACTCCGAGAAACAATTAAGGGGCACAGATGACGGATCTGGTCCCTAAGCCTCCTGTGTCACGTGTTGACATCCACTACACCTGGTGAGGAGGAACCGTAGCTGATTAACCCACTGATGGTCAGTCTTTCTAGCCATTGCTGCCACCTGCATCATTTCTTCCCTTGAAGCCCCTGAAATCAAACTTGTCAATTTATAAAGGACAAAATTCTTTGTTAAGTGAAATGCCTCGTACTTAGGCACAAGTAAAGCTTTTCTGGTGTAGGGAGAGGAACTGATCCCATTTTCTCTCCCTCGTTGGTTCCCTGCATCAGAATAATTTCAAACTTGGAAAGCCTTTTATCACTGAAGCTTTTTAGAAATGACAGATCCCCAGGCCCTGGCCTGTGTTTACAGTCTCTGAGGCTAGGATTTGGCAGTGCATTTCCTAAAGACCTTCATGAGATTGGGGGTTGGAGTGTGAGCAGGGTTTGAGAAGCAGTAGCACTACCCTGTAATATCTAACTCAGTAATCGGCAAAAAGTAAGCACATAATACTATTTGAGGATAGAACAATTTCAAGCAGGATTTTAAAATATTTTTAATTATATTATATGTAATATATACATAAATATGTATATTATATATAATATAGACCTATATAGTCCTGAAAAGTCTCAGGAACAACTTTACCTTTGACTCAAAGTAAACATTCATATTAATAAAATGCACACATGGGTATTCCAGAGCATTGAATTTAAATTAAAAATATTAAAAGTCCCTAAGATTGTGAATAGACCCAATGTGAGATACATATAAAACACACACACATAACGCATGTGCATGCACACATACAGTTATTTGGAAAACGAAAATTTTTAGGAGCATAGAAGAGTTGGAAGCCACTCTAGAATTCATATAATCTACACTTTTTAAAAAAAATCTATTTGACCATCATAATCATCTGGGAAGATTTGTAGAAAGATCAGTTATGAAAATCTCCTCCCTAACTACTGAATCTAAATTTCAGAGAGGGACCCTGGGACTCTGTATGGCTTAAAATTTTGAAAACACATCCCATGACTCATGTGGGAATTCTAACTTTTCTTCCCAAGTGTCCTTGTTCTTTCAGTGCTTGCTTGGATGGTGTGGCTGCCTACCATCAATCATCCGGTCACTGTCCTTTGAGCAAATCTGTCTGCCTGGTTCTCACTGAAAGCACAGTGGCAGGTATGTAGCTGAAAGAGGGCATCCTTCTCCAGGTTCTGGACTCAGTTCTACCGGAGCATCAAGATCCAGGTAACTATTTGGCAATGTTTTTTCATCTTTGGCTCATATTGATCTAGCGGTAAACCAAAAATGTTGGGTTTTGTTTTTAAAGTATTGTTAAGCCATAGTTTCCCCATCTTGTGTTTGTGAAGTTGAGTGTTAACCTGGTGCAGAGGCACTTATTGTTGGTCTTGTTAGATTTAGTTCCAGATCCAGGTTTTCAGGTTCATTTGGATTTAATCTTTTAACAATAGTTGTCGCCCTCTTCGATGGAGTTTTCACCTGGCCACACACCTGCCACATATCTAACTGTTCAGCCCAGGCTTCCCCATCTTGTTAATAGAAACTCCGTAAGAGAAGTGTGTAAAGCTGCCTTCCTTGAAATTAAATCTTGAAACCTATGTTATTTAGCATTACTCCAAACCTCTGTATCTGCAAGGTATATTTTACTTTAAATGCTCAGAATATTTTATGTGAAGAATTTAGCTGTCAATAGATACATTTCACAACTTATCTCTTTTTAAAATTTTCTTTTCATAGAAACAGCTTTACCAAAGTAAAATTTCTTATGAGATTCTTTTTTCTAAATTTCCACCAACATACACTGTCTCCTTTCGTGACAAGCTTCTAGCTGGTCCAGAGGCCACAGTGTCTGACAGTAATTTGCCAAGGTACCACATTTCAATTGCTTCAGCACATTTCAATTAGGAGACCTTTGAGGTGAGAAAGAAAAAGAAATGGAGTGGGAGTCAGGTAATGCTAAAGAAAAACAACGTCAAAGGCTGGGATAAGAAACATCTCTGGACAATGGAAAAAGGAAAAATAAACATCACAAGAATTCTCAGGAAGAACTTGACTCTACCTTCGACTCAAAGTAACTATTTGTAAAATGCACATGTGGATATTCCAGAGCTTTGGGTTTAAGTCTTTCCAAAACCCCTAAGATTATGAATGGCCCTAATGTGAGATACTTTTCTAGAAGTTTTAGTCTAATAGTGAAGATGTAATTTATATTAGGCTTTCTGTTGGCAAAAAGAAAAACAAAACAATGTCTTAAGCAAGAAAGGGAATTTACTGGCTTATTTGTAGTCCAGACACTGGCCTCACTTCAGTATGCTTGAATCCTACAATGATGTCATCAGACCCGTTTCTGTCTGTCTTGCTGATCTACTTCCTCCCTCTGCTGATCCCATTCGCTGGTGGGTACTCTCCTCTTAATAGCAATATCTCTGCAGACTCACACACTCAGAGCCCACATCCAGAGTAAAAGAAACAATATTTCCTCTCATTAATTCTGCCTAAGTATAGCTAATTGAGTAACAGTCGCCCCAAGATACCAAGTTCTAATCCTGGAACAAGCAAATGCCAAAGTGTGAGAAAAAAAGCAGTCTTCAAAGATGTGGTTACTTTAAGATTCTTGACATGGGAGATTTAGTCTGGATATTGCAGATATCCCACAAGTGCAATCACAAGTGTCTTTATAAGAGAGAGGCAGAGGGAGACTCCACACACAGAAGAGGTGGAGGCAATGTGACTATTGAGGCAGAGATAGGAGTGACGGGGCCACAAGCAAAGGAATGCCTGCAGCCACCAGAACTAGCAAGGAACAGACTCTCCCCTAGAGCCTCTGGAGGGAGCATGGCCCTCTGACAACTTGGTTTTGGCTCCATAAAACAGATTCCAGACTCCTGGCCTCTAGAAATGCAAAGGAATAATTTCAGTTACTTTATGCCACCAAGTTTGTGGTTATTTGTTGTAGCAGCCACAGGAAATCCATACACCAGGTAACGTGAATGGTGCTAATTTGACCAACCTGAGCCACAAGACTATCTCGGAGCCAGTTGCTGCTCACTGACAAGGTGGAATGGGGTTTTAGCAGGGGGAGAGGTTTCCCAAAAGGAAGACATAACTGGAAATAGATGCAGGTGGGATGAGGGGGCAAAAAAAACAAATAAAAAAACAAAAACACCCAGCATTCACTTTCCTTTTAAGAGAAAACAGAAAGGAAGTTTCAAGTTAACATTTATATGCAAGAAAATTATGACGTTACGGCACTTGAGCTTTGTGTTGCTGCGATGATGCTGTCAAGCAGCGTATGATCAGGATGCACTGAGTTGATCAGAGACCACTCGCTAAGAGCAGATTTGTTTTTATTGCTGATCACTGGAATGTCTCCAAGTCTGACACATCTCTTTTTGGAACAGTTATATATTAAGATCACACATATTATTCTAAATATAAATAAACATACTGTGTTATTAGGCTAGGGTAATAACTTGTATTTATTTTCTAACGTTCTTCACAATAATGTATAAAATAATGTGTTAACAATGTTTGCTACAGTAAAAGCTGCACCAGTTTATGGAATGAAGTCTATAGCACTGTCTACACCTCTCCTTGGATTCTAACTCGGCGGCCTCTGAAGCCTGTGCTCCAGGATGGCTCTCCTTCTTGTGTGGGCTTTGGCCTTGGGTAAGTTACACTTTCCAATGTCAGATTCTTTATGTGTAAAATGAGGATAAATGACTTTGCTGCATTTTCTTTGAGGATTATCTAAAAAAAATGGGTGACAGTATCTAGCAGGGTGCCCAGCACAAAGTAAGATGCTAGACATACTCTATTGTGAACCCATAATCCAATAAGCACAGTTTAGCTCATTATTCCCTACATTTGTCTGCTTATGCTTACCACACTGAAGCTCTTCAAATGGCTCGTTTCTACTTCCAAAGATCTACTTGTAGCTTCCAGTTGGCTTAGCATGTTGGTGTGCAGAGGAGCCTGATGTCACATGTGCACTGGACATCTTAGTATGTTCTCTCCCTTTTCAAACCTTCATAAAATGTAAAATAAGATCAGTGTCAATTCTGAACCATGCAGGGCTAACCCTGCTTATTTATTCCAAAAACGTTTTAGATGCTAATAAGATTTCTTTAATATGACCAGGCATCACAGTCCACCTCCCCAACCTGAGATGGCTCATTTGCCTTTGTTGTGAAACTGTCAGACTTTATTTTGAAGATTCAAAGTAATAGAATGTATTAGTTATTTCTCAGCTTTTTCATTATTTACTCTACAAAGCTGTAGTAGATAAGTCAGGCATAATCTCCCTTTTGGACGTTTTGCTGGAGGGAAGAGGAAAGCGAGCATCGCTTGATGCATACGGAAGAGCAGTCCCCAGTTAGGGGCACGTCAGCCTCGTCTCATGTTCCTGTGAGCCAGTGACTGCCTCTGGGCTGGTCAGCAACACAGCAGCAGCTCTCAGTTCCAAGGGACATTTGGGAAATCTCTGGCCATGTTGGACAGGTTTGCAGAGGTTGTATTACTTCATCTTTGCCCAGTAAATTTTAGAACTCAGTTGCAGAACTCTCAAAATCTTTTGATTGCTAGCCTTTGTTCTCTAATGAATATCTGCCTAGATTCAGGGTAGCTGTCATTCCAAACATTATAAACCACAACTTAAATACATTTTACTGGGCTTCAGGGACTTGGGGAGATATAGAGATTAAATACAGAGAGATGACTTTTATAGCTATAATTTAAACATTTGCTAAAATTTAAATAATGGAAGCTTACTATTTAATGAGGAATTTTATCCACTTTGTATATATAATTTATAGCTTGTTGAGTATCACAAGATCTCACTCATCCTACAGGAATACTTTGCATTCTGGAAATAGGTATGCCAAAACCCCAAAGCATTAGAACTAGTGAGATTATGAACAACTTTTCATTTCTTCTTTTTTCCTAGGCACGTTTCCTTAAAATTCTATGTTTAACAAATGTTATGTTCCTAAAATGAAGTATTTTGATTAATGCTTAAAAAAATTAAGAACTTGAAAACAGAAACACCAATTATGGATATGCAGCATAGTGTTAGCCTTTATAGGTTAAAGCTGGAAATACATCTAATAACAGAAAATCAAGTTTCATATCCATACAGTGGAATGCAATCATCCCTTACTTAATAAATATTTGCATTCATTCTTGGGGAAGGAAGGAAACACACTAAAAATTTACACAAATTTTTTCTGATTATCTTGTTTTTTCATTATTTGCTCAACAAGCCATCCTTTTGACTCATTCCAATCTTTACCAAAAACTGGTACCTTCTATCTAGAGCACAGATAGAAAGCTCACATTATAAGAAGCAAGAATGATGTTAATTAAAAGAACACCAACTTACATTATCGGGGGCTCTTCTGAAAGTCTGACATTACTACAAACAGCCAACTTGAGACTTAGATGAAAGGGTCCTTTAAATGGTGTGGAATTCATATTATGGAAGTAGGGACATTCAGAATATATCCAGAAATATTTGGAATTTGCAAATTGATGTGACTATGATAGGGTAGAATTTTCACAAGCATTTTGTATCTGAAGTTGGATAATAAAAATATGGTTCTAATAAAAAATGAGGCGAAACTCCTTCAGGACAAAACGTGATTATGTCAAGCCTTATGAATGATTGTAAAATATGGGAACTCAAGATTTAGCAAAGCAATTCCAATGGTTAAGTCCATTTCTCATGAATGAGTGATGCATTCATGCAGTTGCCAAGTGATCAACCTGATGAAAAGGACAGCTCTGCTTCCATGGAGGGTTCTCCTCAGGTTGCTGTCCTCGTACCTGGGTAGGGGAATGCCAGACTCTAGGAAATAAGTTATCCAGTGTGGTAGAAATCCAGGACCATGACTAGAGGAGCAGAATCAGCCAGTTGCAAGGCACAGATAAACACATAGCCATGGTGATTAAAGTTTGTAGATAATCTAGGCTTTGTTACTTGAAGGCAGAGTAGACCAAAGTGACAAATGTTTAAACTCTAGCCCCTTAAACACTACAAATAATGAGTGAGCAGAACTGAAAAGTTACTGAGCATAAATGGAACAAATAGTTAACGTAATATTTATTTTCTACTTAGCCTTGATGTAAAAATTAAAATTATATTAAATGTACCGATGGCAGTCAAAATTTAATGATTATAAATTTTACTTTGCCTTAGTATAGGGTTTTTTAATGTTTCTTATATTTTATCTCATTTTCGTATCAATAAACTAAGATAGGCATACACATTTATGCCATTTTTTTTATAATATGGCATGAAAATTACAATTAGATACCTCACATACTGTATCCTTGCCTTTTCCTCTTGTTCCACATGAAAAATCTAACCAGTCATCTGTGTAACCAAAACTAGGCCTCGTCATTCACCCAGAGAGAGTCTGGGGCACATATCAGAAATGGAATGTAGTTAATCTTTCTTGTTTTATCAGAGTGGTCTCTAAGCCAGCAAGCCCCTTAGGAAGGGATCGAAGTAATTCATTCACTGTGATCTTTTTAATCAAAACTAAAAGACTCGAGCTTAGAGAGAACGGCACAGAATTTTTAACCCACTCTGGCTACTCTTTACATTGTTCATATAACCTTTCTACCAACTCAGAATCTATGCCACTCCATCAGAGCTATAAGCCAGAACACCTCAGATGTGACGTAAGAGTTCATGGTAACATGAAAAAAATCTCCAAGTGTGCCATGGTTCCAAAGAGAAGCTTCTATTTAGTTCAAATATTAAAGGATATTAAACTTGGCTTCTTCAGCTACCATATCTATAAAATACACACTTCCAGGCCAGGCATGGTGGTTCATGCCTGTAATCCCAGCACCTTGGGAGGCCAAGATGGGCGGATAACTTGAGGTCAGGAGTGTGAGAACAACCTGGAGAAACTGTATCTATTAAAAACACAAAAGTTAGGCCAGGCGCAATGGCTCATGCCTGTAATCCCAGCACTTTGGGTGGCCAAGGCGGGCAGATCACACGGTCAAGAGATCGAGACCTTCTTGGCCAACATGGTGAAACTCTGTCTCTACTAAAAAACACACAAATTCATTGGGCGTGGTGGTGCACACCTGTAGTCCCAGCTACTCGGGAGGCTGAGGCAGGAGAATTGCTTGAACCTGGGAGGCGGAGGTTGCAGTGAGCCAATATCGCACCACTGCACTCCAGCCTGGCACCTGGCAACAGAGCAAGACTCTGTCTCAAAAAAATAAATTAAAAAATTAGCCAGGTGTGGTGACAAGTGCCTGTAATCCCAGCTGCTGGGGAGACTGAGGCAAGAGAATAACTTGAACCCAGTAGACAGAGGTTGCAGTTAGCTGATATCACGCCACTGCACTCCAACCTGGGCGACAGAGTGAGACTCTGTCTCAAAAAATAAAAAAAAAAAAAGAAGAAGAAAAGAAAAAGACACACTTCCATATTAACTTATCTTTTATGACTTTAGGTCATATTCTTTATTACTGAAATAGGTCCAGAATTACAGAACTGGTCCTAGGGAGGATCTTTATTTCTTCCTAAGAACAGAGTCTAGAACTCATATAGGTGCTTCTAGCTACAGACGGACAGGAACATCTTCAAGGCCTGTTTCAGGGATGAGTAACAGAGAAGCTCACAAGTCTACCACTGTGTACATCTACTTCCTCATGCTTTAGTTTTTCTCTAATCTATTGTCCACAGTCCCTTACCTTCTCTTTCCTCTCCTCTCCCACATGGCTCTGAATCAGTTTTTACATCACAGGCATAACTAGAATTAGGCCTCATTGCTGGGAATGCTTGTGACTGATTCTCCCCAAGTGATTGCTATTTTTTATTTTTACGTTATTTATTTTTTAAGACCGAGTCTTACTCTGTCACCCAGGCTGGAGTGCGGTGGCACAATCTCGGCTCATTGCAACCTCCGCCTCCTGGGTTCAAGCTCATCAGGCAGGATTGGGTTAGAGGGAAAAGCCTGTGCTCTAAAGAGGGATTGGGTGCTCCCTAACTAGGAGAGGACACCTGCTCAGGGGTCCCAGGACAAAGAGGACCTTCTTCCTATGCCCTGTGACTTCCTGGGGAAGGAGACAGAATTCTAGAGAAGCTATGTGGTATATCTGGCGGGTGGGGGGTAATGACCACAGACAATTTTCATTAGTGACACAGAGATTATAGTGTGTATTAACCATGTCTTTTAAATCTATATTTTTAATTGTTTGACATCTTGAGGCCTTGCTGACAGGAATCATCTGGAGTTTTAGGCAGAAGTCTTCTGTACAGACGGAGCCCTCATGGAGAAACTGTGCCAGGGCAGTGCAGAAGGGAAATGTGGGGTTGGAGCTTCCACACAGAGTCTCCACTGGGGCACTGTCTAATGGAGCTGTGAGAAGAGAGCCACCATCCTCCAGAGCACAGAACTGTAGATCTCGCAACAGCTTGCACCATGTGCCTGAAAAAGCTTGCCCATGAAGGAGTTGCCCAAGGCTGTGGGAACCACCCCTTGCTTCAACATGCACCAGATGTGAGACATGGAGTCAAGGGGATCATTTTGGAGCTTTAAGATTTAATGACTGCTGGGTTTCAGACTTGCATGGGACCTGCAGTCCCTTTGTTTTGGCCAATTTCTCCCATTTAGAATGGGAGCATTTATCCAATGCCTGTACTTTTATTGCATTTTGGAAGTAACTAACTTGCTTTTGATTTTACAGGCTCATTGGCAAAAGGGACTTGCCTTGCGTCAAATGAGATTTTGGGCTGTGGACTTTGGGCTGATGCTAGAATGAATTAAGACTTTCAGGGACAGTTGGGAAAGCATGATTCATTTTGAAATGTGAAAAGACATGAGATTTTGGAGGGGCCGGGACGGAATGATACGGTTTGGCTCTGTGTCCCCACCCAAATCCCATCTCACGTGTAATTTCTACATGTCAAGGGAGGGAGGTGATTGGAACATGGGGGCAGTTTCCCTCATGATTTTCTCATGATAGTGAGTGCATTCTCATGAGATCTGATTTTTTTTTTTTTTTTGAGATGGAGTTTTGTTTTGTTGCCCAGGCTGGAGCGCAATGGCATGATCCAACCTCCACCTCCTGGGTTCAAGCAATTCTCCTGCCTAAGCCTCCTGAGTAACTAGGATTATAGTCACCTGCCACCATGTTCAGCCACTTTTTTTGTATTTTTAGTAGAGATAGGTTTCACAAGGATGGCCAGGTTGGTCTCAAACTCCTGACCTCAGGAGATCCATCCACCTCAGTCTCCCAAAGTGCTGGTATTACAGGCATGAGCCACCGTGCCCAGCTAATTTGATGGTTTTATAAGTGTTCGGAAGTTCCTCCTTTGTTCTTCTCTCTAGAAGGTGCCCGCTTCCCCATCCACCATGATTATAAGTTTCCTGACACCTCTCCAGCCATGCGGAACTGAGTCAATTAAACCTTTTCCTTTATAAATTACCCAGTCTCAGGGAAGTTCTTTATAGCAGTGTGAAAACAGACTAATACACTGACCCAGCAGGGACTAACTCTCCCAGGGCTAGCCAATTCCTAGAGATAGTAAATGGCTCACCTGCAAACTTATCTTTCATATGCCAACTGTTCCCCATCATTCTGAAGCAACTGGATTGCTAAAATGGTGAGATTAGTCACAGTTACACCACCAACTATGTGACAATACAGGGCTGGAGCAAAGTTCTCCAGAAGGCTGTGTATGCCCTGAATCGGTGTCCCATATATGGTACTATTTCTCCCATAGCCAAGATTCATGGATCCAGGAATCAAGGGGTCGAAGTGGAAGTGGTACCACTCACTATCAACCCTAGCGACTCACTAGCAATTTTTTTTTCTTCCTGTTCCTGTGACATTACATTCTGCTGGCCTAGAGGTCTTAATTCCTAGAGGGAGGAATGCTGCCACCAGGAGACACAACAATTCCATTAAACTGGAAGTTAAGATTGCCATCTGGACACTTTGAGCTCCTCCTATCTCTAAGTCAGCAGGCTAAAAAGGGAGTTACAGTGTTGGCTGGAGTGATTTACCAGGACTATCAAGATGAAATCAGTCTACTATTCCACAGTGGAAGTAAGGAAAAATGTGTGGAACACAAGACATCCCTAAGAGCGTTTCTTAGTATTGCCATGCCCTGTGATTAAGGTCAATAGGAAGCTACAACAGCTCAATCCAGGTGAGCTACAAATGGCCCAGACTTTTCAGGAATGAAGGTCTGGGTCACTTCACCAGGTAAAAAACCATGACCTGCTGAGGTGCTTGCTGAAGGCAAAGGGAATACAGAATGGGTAGTAGAGTAAGGTAGTCATCAATACCAGCTGTGACTATGTGATCAGTTGTAAAAACAAGGACTGTAATTGTCATGACTATTCCTCCTTATTTTGTTAAGAACATGTTTATGCATGTATACATTTGTACTAAGAAAACATCTTAATTTTCTTTTCTTTTTCCTTTATCATGTGACATAGATTTATTGACTTCGTATCATTGTTTAAGTATTGTTAACTTTATGTAATAGCATTTGGGTTGAGGATTGGTGTGTTTCCAGTTGTACAAAGGATAGCTATATTATGTTAGGCATAATTATGACCTTATTATTGTCTTTAGCTGAATATTATGTGTTATTTCAGGAGATATGTATGGGTTCAAGTTGGCAAGGGGTGGACTTGTGATGGTTAATACTAAGTGTCAACTTAATTGGATTGAAAAATACAAAGTATTTTTCCTGGGTATGTCTGTGAGGGTGTTGCCATAGGAGATTAACATTTGAGCTCGTGGACTAGGAGAAACAGATCCACCCTCAATCTGGGTGGGCACCATCTAATCAGCTGCCAGCATGTCTAGGAGAAAAGCAGGCAGAGGAACATGGAAGGACTAGACTAGCTAAGTCTCTGGCCTCCATCTTTCTCCTGTGCTGGATGCTTCCTGCCCTCAAACATCAGCCTCCAAGTTCTTCAGCTTTTGGACTCTTGGACTTAGATCAGTGATTTGCCAGGACTCTCAGGACTTCAGCCACAGATGGAAGGCTACACTATTGGCTTCCCTACTTTTGAGGTTTTGGTACTCAAACTGGCTCCCTGCTTCTCGGCTTGCAGACGGCCTATTGTGCAACTTTGCCTTGTGATCATGTAAGTCAATTCTCCTAATAAACTCCCCTTCATATATACATCTGTCCTATTAGTTCTGTCCCTTTAGAGAACCCTGACTAATACACCAACCATCCAATCTGGAGTCTATACCTCTAACCACCTTCTTTATGGAATCTTATACTCTGGCTCATTATTCCTCTTTCTAATCACCCCAAGGCCAGGTACAAGACAACTAGGGGCAAACTTTGTGCTCCAGAGCCCTGAAATTGTTGAAACTAGAAAATTATTGGTCAAGCACGGTGGTTCACACCTGTAATTCCAGCACTTTGAGAGGCCAAGGCAGGTGGATCACAAGGTCAAGAGATTGAGACCATCCTGGCCAACATGGTGAAGCCCCGTCTCTACTAAAAATACAAAACTTAGCCAGGCATGGTTGTGGGTGAATTCCAGCTACTTGGGAGGCTGAGGCAAGGGAATCATTTGAACCTGGGAGGCAGAGGTTGCAGTGAGCCAAGATCGTACCATTGCACTCCAGCCTGGGCGACAGAGCCAGACTCAATCTAAAAAAAAGAAAGAAAGAAAATTCTTCACTTGCTTGCTCTCCCTTGCTTGTTCCTTCCCACAGAAATAACAATAAACAATAAATGCTCTTGCCCATGTTCTGTCCTCACTTCCTTTGTTTCCTGACCAGCCCTTCTGCTTCCCCTATGAGGGGTGCCATGCCTTCTGCTTCTAGGAGAAGAAAAATCTGGCATAATTGGAGACTTCAATATCCCAGTTCTTATAATGGATAGAACAATTTGGCAGAAGATTAACAGAAAATCAAAGACTTGAGCAATATTATAAGCCAACTAGACTTAGACATTGAAAGGACATTTCACCCAGCTACAGAGGGGTACAAATTCTTTTCAAGTGCAAATGTGGGATTCTCCAAGATAGACTATGTGTTAGATCATAAAACAAGCCTCAATAAATGTAAAAGGATTGAAATCATACATAGTAATATTCAATCATACATAGACATGACAATAGAGTTATATCCAAAATCAATAACAGATGGAAACCTGAGAAATTCACAAACATGTGAAAATTAAATACCCTCCTTTTCTTTGAGACAAAGTCTCACTCTGTTACCCAGGCTAAGTGCTGTGGCATGATCATGGCTCACTGCAACCTCCAACTCCCAGACTCAAGTGATCCTCCTACCTCAGCCTCCTAAATACAGATGTGTGTCACCACACCCAGCTAATTTTTTGTAGAGATGGGGTCTTGCTGTGTTGGCCAGGCTGATCCTGAACTATTGGATTCTAGTGATCCTCTTGCCTTGGCCTCTCAAAGTGCTGGGATTACAAGTGTGAATCACTACAACTGGCCTAATAATACATTTCTAAATAATCAATGGATCAAAGAAAAAATCACATGAGAAATTTATTTTCACATGGAAGAAATTAAATTTTTCATTCAATTCAAAAATAATTTGAATGAAAACCACAACATTCAAAACTTACGGCATGCAGTTAAGATAGTGCATAAAGGGAAATTTATAGCTATAAACATGTATATTTAAAACAAAAGAAAGATCTCTAGTCAACAACTTTAACATTCACCTTAAGAAAATAGAAAAAAAGAGGCCAGGCATGGTGGCTCATGCCTGTAATCCCAGCACTTTGGGAGGCCGAGGCAGGTGGATCACCTGAGGTCAGGAGTTCAAGACCAGCCTGGTCAACATGGTAAAACCCTGTCTCTATTAAAAATACAAATATTAGCCAGACGTGGTGGTGGGCGCCTGTAATCCCAGCTACTCGGGAGGCTGAAGCAGGAGAATTGCTTTAACCCAGGAGGCAGAGGTTGCAGTGAGCCGAGATCACACCACTGCACTCCAGTCAGGGTGACAAAGTGAGACTCTGTCTCAAAAAAAAAAAAAAAAAAAAAAAAAAAAAAGAAGAAGAAGAAGAAGAAGAAGAAGAAGAAAAGGAAAAAAAAATCAACAAAATTGACCAATCTTTAGCAAGACTGACTGAGATTTTTAAAAGGGAGACAGAGAAAGAGAGAAACAGAGATAGAGAGAGAAGACTCAAAGTGCTAAAATCACGAGTGAAATACAGGGTATCACTACTCTTCTTATAGAAATAAAAAGGGATTTTAAAGAAATACTAATGAACTGTATACCAAAGGAACCATGGGGTGAGTAACAATAGATGACCCAGTGGGAACCAGCATGAACAGATAATTACGGACAAGAGGGTTCCTCTTCTTATCCACACACACTTACACACCTTGACACAGTAACTTTGGAATTACCTGCTGGACAGGGCTGGTGCTTAGAGTATATATTAGGCTGAGTAACAGAAAATAAAGAATTACAGTATTCCTCCTACATTTGAGACTCATACCTACTTCATTATTTTAACATGTGAATATATAGGAAATCTCAGATAATAAAATTGAGATCACTCATAATGATAACATCTGGAGAGATAGCCATTGTTACTATTATAAATATCTACTTCTCTCCCTACTTATACATTGTATGTAGAAATACCTGATGTCATTTTCTTTTCCAGCATTCAGCTTAATTTTTATTCTAACTCTCAGTCTATGGGTAGCAAAAACAAATCTCAGCCAATTCATGGTTTCCCCCAGAGCCTGGGCTTACCTCTAAAAGTTCCAAGGAGCTTGCATGGCTTTACATTCCTACCTTCCCGGTTCTCAGCTTCTGATCTATGCAGGAATCGTGACCACAGGGTCTCTCCAGGTCTGAGTCTCTCTCAGGAACCTTGGACAGTTGGCCATGTTGCTCTGGAGTTATGGAAAATTCTTGTAGTTTTCATTCTTTCACTACAACTGTGCTGTGCTTGGAGATGGGGAAGTCATGCTCTCCACTGGCTGCTGGACCATCAGGAATGTGGCCTGGATTCCCCATCCAGATGTTTCTTCTGCTCCTGCATTTAGTGGGCATGGAAAAAGTCTGAGACCTTTCAGTTCTTCCAGCTTTGGTTCTGACTTGGGGGACACAGGTCCCTTATGATGTCAGATCTCCAAACCAGTCTAGAAGCATTATCATAATTGTTTTATTGTGTCAAAGAAGTATAATTTGTTTAACCATTCTCTTGTATATTTAGATTACATTAATCCTTTATGGTCATATATTGTGTGATCTTCAATATCTTTGTAATGAAAGCTTTATCCATATCCATTTTTAAGAGAAATTCCTAGAAGGGCAATTTATGTGTCAAAGAACATGCATATTTTAGGCTTTTATATATTTTGCCAAATCACCCTCCAAAAATGTAACAAATTACCTCTCAGCAGCAGTTAATAAGAGGATAAGAATTCTTACATCCCCATACCATAGATTTCTCAATAAATTAGCTACATAAGGCATAGCTTTGCTATATATTTACACACAATGTCTGTATGCTGTTCATGACTCCATAATAAAAAATATTCTTTGATAATTTATAATCAGTGGAGAACTACTCATATAGCTAAGGGTTGCAATAATTCTTTTAAAGCTAAAACATGAGGTTATTCTTGAAATATGTGACTAAGAGATCACTTCTTGGCAGGGCTTCAACAAATTAATGAACAGCTTTCTTTTTTCTACTATTCATTGAGTACAGAATTTTTTTAAGTCTGTAATAACTATAATTGTTGACTGTGGTGTGCAGAATGGCCCCCCAAAGAAGTTTACCCTCAGATTCCTAGATCTTGCGAGCATGCTATATTCAATGACCACAGACACTTCGTGGATAAAATTGAGGCTAGGGACTTTAAAAGAGGATGGGCGCTATTCTGAATTATCCAGGTAAGGGGAGATCAGAGAGATCTGAGAGTGAGAATGGTTAATGCCCTGTTGTTGGCTCTTGTATGTAGATGCCCACATGCAAGGACCAGTGAGACCCCCAAGAACTCAGTGAAGCCCCCAGCTGGCAGCCAGAAAGAATATGAGGATTTCAGTCCTATGACCACAAGGAACTGGATTTTGCCAACAGCTTCCAAGTGGATTCTTTCCAGAGCCTCCAAATAAGAGACCAGCCAGCTGATGCCTTAATTTCCACCTGTACTTCTTTCTGGCATATATAACTGAGGCAATACATTTGTGTTGTTTAGGCTGCTAAATTTGTAGTATTAGTTATCACAGTGGTAGGAAATTATTACATATACAGAATAAATAAATGATAAATGGTAAATTAAGTAAATGCATGAGGAAACGAGTTAAAGATGGTTTCAGAGTGGATATTATTATATGCTTTTCCAAAAGAGCAGTGGAATCACAAGTTCATTTAATCCTGAAGGTCCTTTGAATATATTGTTTCATTCTGCAGATTCATGTCAGTTGTGTTCCATCTACAGTTTCTGAAGGAGATGATTACATGAGGTAGCCACCATCTCTCCTGTTGTCAGAAGATTTATTATAGTCTTTAGTGTGCAGTGACTATTTCGTGCTTGTGATTTCCCATGATTATCATTTAAAAGATGTGAACACTTTATATCTGACACACTATTACTGTTCTTAACTGGTGAATTTAGAAATAAGCACCTACATACGTTAATTTTTTTTCCCAACAGATATTTACTAAACTCCTGCTCTATATAAATATACTTGCTCTGAGTATAGTTTTCTGCTAAGTTCTGAAACTATTACCAAAGAAATACAGATAGCTCTCAAATTAAAAACTGGTTTATATTCTAGAAGGTTTATTTCCAAGTTGCAGATTTCTCACTTAGAATATATTTTCACACACAGATCATATTAAAAACATTGACTCTGTAAATAAACCAGCCCACAAAAGTCCATTTAGCTCAAAATTTACTTGAACTGATAATAAAGGAATATAACTATATTTAAACATCTATTTTCTATGGCAAAATAAATTCAGTTTTCCAGCTCGTAATGTTAGCGGTGCAGCATCCTGCCTAGAACAACTAGTCCTTCAGCAGTGACATTAAGGATCCGAGACCACGGAGGAGATCTCTCTGTGAAACGTGAAACGTAGAGAAGACAGTACTATAGTTTTAAAAATCATATGCTCAGCCACCCTTTCGTCTTGGTTTTAGTTCTCTGTATCAGGAATGCCTGTTATCCTTATGTTGGGTCATCTTGTTCTCTCTTCCATGTCTACCGCCTTCTCTCCAGTTGCTTTTACTATATCCAGATTTTCTAATTATTATTGTTAAATCTTGCCATCTGTCATCTTAGATATTTATTTTCCTAAAAACTCTAATTGAGAGATAAATGGCACTTAGCTTCACAGAGAAGTCAGTGCTCAGATCCAGAACTGAAGTTTCCTTAACTTTTCACATGTTGTTATAATAAAGGCAATGCTACTCAGTTAGAAATTATCTGTGATCTTTAAGACACAGCACCCACATCCATGTAACATTTTTCTACTTGGAGACAAATTATATATGTGAACTGTTTTAATACTAAGATTGTTAGATAATTTAAATAAAATCATATATACAGTGAGATGGTATGGTGTAGATATAAATATCAATTACACGTAAGAGTTAATGGTATAGATAATAAATATTTCAGGAATTAGTAAAATGGGGAACTGTCTGTCCTGAATTCAAGCATTCAATAATCACTGAACACATGTGTGATTTTTTGCTTATAACTGTATTTCTTCCCTGTAAATGCCTCCTCTCTCCCCTTTTCTGTCTCTGTATGTCTAAATCTTTTCTACTTCTATGGACCAGCACATGCACACACTTTCCAGGAAGGCTTCTCTGGCCACCCATCCTTAAGTGATCTGTTCTTTCTCTCATTTCCCATAGCAATTCATTGTTACTTTTCTTATGATAAAAAAACATGAAACTGGATAGATGTGTTTAGGAAGGTGCAAGGATGGACTTTAGAAAACCAGTTGTTGAATGACTGAGGTAAGTTTAGATTTATGTAAAAGAAGGAAGAAGAGAGAACATTTTAGACATGGTGAAGATCAGAGATGACGAACAAAGAGAGAGAGGCTGGAAGTCAGAGGCTGGCTTTCTGGAAAAAGAGGGTTCCTAATGAAAATGGCAGAAGGCAAAATGTTAAAAAGAAGTTGAGGAGCAGATGGTGTAGGACCTTTCACTATGCCTCAGGGGTGAAGAGTTTGGACTTCATCCTGAAAGCAACAGGGAGCCATCGGAATGCATTGTTAAAGTGGGCATTTAGGGAAATTAATTTGGCAGCAATATGTAAGATGGATGCAGGGAGCTTATTAAAAAGATATTTTGGTAATATGAAGGTAGCAGGTACAAATTTTAAAGTTCCTACTCCCGTGGTCAACCACAACATAAATAAAACCCATAACTGTCTTATAATTCATTTATCTAGTACTGTTTCCATTGGAATTGCTGCATAAAATTTAGTCTAGTCACTTCCAGGTAAACTGAGTCCAATTCTGCATTTTCTCAGGGTTTTGAACTCCATCAATTCAAGAAGGTGTGGAGAGGGTAGGAAGGTAGGAGTGAAAGACGCTCGTTTCCGCCCTCACACTATGGTGGAGCCTGCTCCCAGAGTCCCCATCTTGTATGTCCTTTGTGTAGGACACATGAGTCGCCCCTCAGACCCGGGCTGGAGGTCAATGGAGGAAAAGGCGGCCCACACAGAACCCTCCTTGGGAGAGGTACCCTCACACGGGCTGGGAGACACTTTGTAGAGCCCTCTCTTACATAACCTGGGTCCCCTCTCAGAGGGCCACGGGGAACTTTTACACTCTGTCAACATCACTCTAGCCCTTGGGCACTAGGCAAAGGATCTATTCTGTCCTCTCTCAGGACTCAGCCTGAGGAAGCAGAAGGCAGGGCACATGCTCCCCACACACACATTTAACTCTTTTTCCCTGCCAATCCCTCCCCTCATTCCCTCTTTCCCAGCTTAGAGAGTCTTCTTTTTCTAGTCTAAGTAAGGGAGCCTTTCCTCTGGATTTAAATCTTTGAGTACTACCCAAGACCAGAGAGTTTTGAATTTAAGGCATTGCTTGCCTTTGCTGCGTTTCGCGGCTTCTGCTGGGTCCGTGGGCGTCTCCGATCTTCCTCTCTAATGGGAGAAAGGGTCTTAGGGAACAAATGAAAGAATTAGGTGAGCATAGGAGTGGGCATGGGTAATCACCTCGGTTAGTACTTTTTTTGCCACATAATAATGATTACCTAGACTGGAGAGACAAAAGAATAAGAAGGAAAAATCTATTGGACTTGGATGGAATATGAAAAGTAAGACGAGATAGAGAATTTGAAGAAAGTTTTCAAGATTTTGAGCCTGAGTGAATGGAAAAGGAATGATATTAAGGGGATAAAACGAGAATGAGAGCGAGCAAAAAACTAGGTGCATAGGTCGCCACTGAACCTGGGTAACAGAGCACACTGGGCAATACAACACTATGGAATGCACCCTGATTTTACTAAGGCTTTAAGAAAAGCAGGCTCTGGAGAAATTCCCCTGATCCAACTCACTAATGGTTTGGGAATCAGCATATCCATTCATTAATGTACCCTGGGGATTTATCTAACATGATGACTATTAGTGGTGACCACTGGGCCACTCCGATGGGAGCTGGTGCTTAGCCAATAGTTAAATGAAGTGGTTGATCAGTTAATATAGAATAAGAGCAGACAGATGATTCGGCTGTAATTAGGGGATGTCCAACTATAGAATAAGATGAACTGGTCCTAGGAATATTTCTAAGATACGTAAGTCTTTAGAATCAGAGCATTTCCTCCGCTAGAGAGCGAGTACACACTGACAAATTCTACTGTACCTTTCATTTTCTATATTCTTTATCTGTCAGTGCAAACCTCTGTCATTTCCTTATGACAGTTTGCAATTTCTTAATTTACTGCTAATCTTCCACTAGTTACATTTTAAATTGACGACTTCCCTTTTAAGGAAGCGTACTAGACCCCTTAGTGAGACTTAGAAAGCACCCTCAAATTGCTAGCAATAGGCTTGTGAATCATCTCTTGGGTGGCTTATTTCCTGGGATGATTTCTGCAGATGGCTGATCTTACCCATTTTATGTTGATTTCTGTTAGCGCTAACCCCTAAGCATGGCAATATCTGACTGTCCTGATTTTAGCTTATACATTTTTGTTGTTGCTATTCCTTAGCCTTCCTTTCTAAATTCTCATCTTTCTGGCATTTTCTAGAATTTAAAAGGAAGATGATGGGTTAGTGTTGAATTCCATGTGGGATATATTGAGAATTTGATATATATTCCATATTGAGCTAATTAGCATAAAAATGTATTAACTGTAGAGGCTTGACGGGGGTCAATACATGATACTTTTATCTTTCCTTTTTTAGTTTTTTTTTTTTTCTCCAATGAGGAATTAAGACCCAGAAATTGGGCAGATGGAGATGAAAAGAAAACTTTATTACTCTGTCCCAAGTGCTTAGAACAGTACCTGGAACATAATAGGTACTTAACACATATTTGGTGGATGAAAAAATGAATAAAAGCTAAATTGGGTTGGGCCCGTGGTGGCGCACACCTGTAATCTCAGCACTTTGGGAGGCCAAGGCAGGTGGATCATTTGAGGTCAGGAGTTCAAGACCAGCCTGGCCAACATGGTGAAACCCTGTCTCTACTAAAAATACAAAAAAAAAAAATTAGCTGGGTGTGGTGTTGGGCACCTGTAATCCCAGATACTAGGGAGGCTGAGGCAGGAGTATTGCTTTAACCTGGGAGGTGGAGGTTGTAGTGCGCCAAGATGGTGTCACTGCACTACAGCCTGAATGACAGAGTGAGACTCCATCTAAAAAAAAAACCAAAAGCTGAATGGAGAAACATAGCCTAACATAAAGTCAAATTGATTTCTTAACACTCCACTCCAGAATTAAACTCACCCATCCCCTCCTGGGCAGAACTGGACAGCCCCAGACCTCTTCTGTGGGGGTGGAATGGCCTCCTCTCTGGCCCCCTTCTGTGGCAGGTGGTGCTGAGAGAGCAAGCTAGAGCTCCCCTAGCAGGCAGCTGCGTTTCTTCCTCTCAAGGGAAGGAGTGAGTAAGAAGATGGAGAGAAGCTGGGAACATTATTCTGGGGGGAAGCCCCTCATGGAACAAGAGAGCATGGGATGAAGCTTCCTTTATAACATTCCCAGCTTTTAGCTCTTTTAAATCACGGAAATGAGTAGCTCAATGTATAATCAAACAGAAACAGCACAACATTGGGGAACATAGGTAAAAGAATTAAACAGAGAAGTTTTTTTGTGGCAAAAGACACGTAACATAAAATTCACCACCATCTTAACCATTCTTTTTTTTTTTTTTTTTTTTTTGAGACAGAGCCTGTCTCCCAGGCTGGAGTGCAGTGGCCTGATCTATGCTTCCTGAAACCTTTGCCTCCAGAGTTCAAATGATTCTCCTGCCTCAGCCTCCCAAGTAGCTGGAATTACAGGCGTGCACCACCACATCCTGGAAATTTTTGTATTTTGAGTAGAGACAGGGTTGGTCTCTAATTCCTGGCTTCAAGTGATCTGCCTCCTTTGGCCTCCAAAGTGCTGGAATTACAGGCGTGAGCCACTGGGCCCAGCCACCATTTTTTTTTTTTTTCTTTGAGACGGAGTCTCACTTTGTTGCCAGGCTGGAATTCAATGGTGCAATCTCGGCTCATGGCAACCTTCACCTTCCAGGTTGAAATGATTCTCCTGCCTCAGCCTCCCAAGTAGCTGGGACTACAGGCAGGTGCCACCACACCCAGCTAATTTTTTTTTGTATTTTAGTAGAGATGGAGTTTAACCATGTTGGCCAGGATGGTCTCGATCTCTTAACCTCATGATCTGCCCACAGCCTCCCAAAGTGCTGATATTACAGGTATAAGCCGCCCTACCCTGCCACCATTCTTAAGTATATAGTTCAGTGGTGTTACGTACCTTCATTTTCTTGTGCAACCATCACCACCATTCATCTCCAGAACTCTTTTCATACTGTACATCTGAAACTCTATACTCATTCAACAATAACTTCCTATTTCTCCCTGCCTCCAGTCCCTGGCAGCCCCCATTCTGTCTTTAAGAATTTAGCTATGACAAAAGGAGATTTTTAAAAATCAGCATTATCACAAATAAATGCTGGATTGGAGGACAAAACTTAGATGTGTGGACACAATAAGCTTAACTCTAAATAACTCTTCAGAGTTAAGTTTGCTCTACTACTTGCCAACCACAGATTCCTCCCATCCCATCTGCCTCTCCCACCCAGGCTGCTGGAAGATTGGATGGGGTCAGACCACTCTCTGGGCGGGCAGACGTTGAGGACGTGCGCAGAAAGACCTGCCCATCTCCAGGAAGATGTGACAACTCTTTATATGAAGGAGGAAAAGGGGTGAGGCCAGGAGAGGGAGAGGCCAGGAGTCTTCCTTTGATGGAAAGCCCTTCACGTGATCATAAGTTCAAAGAATTTAAGAAAATGTGGAAAAAAGACCCAGAAATTTAGTCTTCCTCTCATACTAATCACTGTCCCACCCCAAAACAGGAAATCTAAACTACAACGATTCAGGAGGACAATGGCGATTAGCTGGAAGTATATCACTGTAGCGTCAAATTTATCCACCTAAAATTAAAAATAAAAGAAACAGCCTTACCAGTCTATATTATAGACAACTTTCATATATGTTTGTTTCTAAGTTGATTTTATTTTTTTTTGGTATTACAGAAAGAGTGGATAAAAATTCTACCACTTGCTAAAGAGATGATTATCTCCAAGAAATCACTTTGTCAACCCAAAGTGAATCATTGGCCTGTGTCAGCTGCTGTCTAAATAAAATGTTAAGACATTTCCAGAAATCTGAGACAAAGCTGGGAGAGGGAGAGGGGATGAGCCAAGTAGCTTTCTCTTTCACTATTAGAACTTGCGGGCGTTTCTTTCCTAACAAGAATGGTTCCTGTTTTTTCTCAGAGTAATAGACACCCAAAATGCTTCCTAGCACTTCTTTTCTCTAGAAGTTGTTCAAAATTTTGGCTGAAGCTGAAGCCAACAAAAGATTTACTAGTAAAGGCCACTTGGTGTGGTCCTACGAAGCAGAGAACATCAACGAGGCATTTTCACTGCAAGAAGCATTGTCTCCATTGTATTAAATATCCTGCTTCTATTACCAGCACACTGAGAACAGCAGCTAATGCAGGCATTTGGGTTTTGGTTAACTGTAATTGACTGGTAATTTTTTTTTTTCTGAACACCTTCTTAAAGATTTTTTATATTTGTATAAGTCAGAATCCTGGGATAGTATTAGGTTGGAAATCTGACAGACCAGCAGTTGGATGACTGACTTTCCTGGGAAAATGCCAAATGCCTGGATCTCTCAGACAAATACTTCCAGAGGTATTTCATCAGGTCTCCCCAGGTTTTACTTCCCTCTTTGCAGACAACTGCAATATATTCAGCATTCCAAGAATCTTAAAAATAATACACATGTTGTTCAAGCTGTGATGTAAAAAAACTATTTTGCATACAGGGAGAGCTGCTCCCATGAAATCCACTTTTGCAGGCCACCCATGGTTTCACAAAAAGATATTTCTGACAAGTGGCCCTTAAATATAGTTCTTACACTTACAATACATGATATTTTGTCTTAAAACATGATATTTTGTCTTTAAACAGAAACCAGTGCTTTACACCTTGAACACTAGCCTCAGACAATAAGAGTTCTTGCCCAAGACCTACTTTAGGAAGAACCAAGTTGAATTCTTAGCTTCTCTTCTCTTAGGTGCAGGCTCTGTTCTGTTCCTTGACAATGATGCTCTGTGTCACTCTTTGTTCATTTCCCAGGATGGGAAGGAAGGAGACAGCAGAATCAGATAAGGAAGGCCCCTCTGGGTGACCCTCCTCTCATCCAAAAAGCAGTGTTCCACTTCCCTCCGCTCCCTTATTCCCCCTGCCTTAGGTCCTGCCTATTGCACTTTGAGTTACTCTTAAGAAAATCATAGAAAGTTCCGAGGGAGCTGACCTGTTGGATCCCACCAGCAGATGTATGTTGTTGCTGCTGTCCATCGGAATTTCAGAAATCTCCAAGGCAAATCTTGTAAGGCATTTTATTCTCTATAAAAGTACTGACACATTTTGTACAATTGCCCTTCTGAAAGATCTATTTCACCATTGATGGACTTTTTAAGCTGATCTGCAATTCAGCTAAATAAATAAGTAGTGAAGAAACACAGGCTCAAAACACATTACTCTTCACAGGAATCAAATTAGTGCTTTGAAAATTTCAGTTTTTAGGAGGGTATTCTTTGCCTTTATGTGGTCTACTAATCTGGGACTAAGAATCATAAATAAATTGAAGTACTACATTGAGAACATTGTTTCAGTTGAAGATATATTTTTTCCCCTGGATTTGAAGGTATTCCTTCTTTTGCATATTGTTAAAAGTTGCCATTTAATATGAATATTACACTAAGAATATCTGGGTACGTGGGTCTGGGCTACTCTCTGTTAACCATTGTTGAGGTAGATGACCTTTAGCTATGGGAAATTGGAATCGCACCAGACTCTCAGTAAAAAGAACAGCAAAACTTTGCTAGTTTACATCGTTTCTGTGCATATCAGTTTCTCTTTCTCTCTTTCTCTTTCTCTTTGTTTCTTTTTCTTTTTTTCTTTCTTTTCTTCTTTCTTTCTTGTTCTTTCTCTTTGTTTCTTTTCTTTTCTTTCTTTCTTTTTTTTTTTTTTTTTTTTTTGAGACAGGGTCTTGCTCTGTCACCTAGGCTGAACTTCCACCTCCCAGGTTCAAGTAATTCTCGTGCCTCAGCCCCACTTGTAGCTGGGACTACAGACACCTGCCACCAAGCCCAGCTGACTTTTTGGATTTTTAGTAGAGAAGAGATTTCACCATGTTGGCCAGGCTGTTCCCAAACTCCTGACCTCGAGTGATCTGCCCGCCTTGGCCCCCCACAAAGTGCTGGGATTACAGGCATAAGCCACAGCAACCGGCCCAGTTTCCTTATTTCTTTTCCTTTTCTTTTCTTTTTTTTTTTTTTTTCTTAGACCAAGTTTTGCTCTTGTCATCCAGGCTGGAGTGCAGTGGCACGATCTCAGCTCACTGCAACCTCTGTCTCCTGGATTCAAGCAATTCTCATGCTTTGGCCTCCCAATTAGCTGGGCTTACAGGTGGCTGCCACCATGTCCAGCTAATTTTCATGTTTTTGGTAGAGACAGGGTTTTACCATGTTGGCCAGGCTGATCTCAAACGCCTGACCTCAGGTGATCCACCAGCCTCAGCCCCCCAAAGTGCTGGGATTACAGGCATGAGCCACCACTCCTGGCCCAGTTTCCTCATTTCTAAAAGGGAGGATATTAGTATATTACAATAGGTGTTTCAAAAATTAAATGGTTTAAGATATGGAGAAATAGCTCAATACACAACAGAATCCAGTAAGTATTGAATTGGCACTGAATTAGGAGTTAGTTTTCCGAATGTTTCAGTGCTGGCTCTGCCACTTCCTCACAATGTGACCTTGGGACAGCTAAATAGTTTAAGCTTCAGTGTTCTCATCTGAGAAATAGAAATACAGAAATGAGATACAGTCATGCAAAATGCTTAGTGTTGTGTTGAGCTCATGGTAGATTTTTTTAAAAAATAGTTTTATTGAGATACATACAATAGACTCATGTAAAAGTGTACAATTCAATGGCTTTTAGTATCTACTCAGATCTGGGCAACCCTCAACATGGATTTTAGAACATTTTCAGACTCAAACAGAAAACCCATTCCCTTTAGCTATCACTCCTTTATTTCCCATTCCTAAATCCCAGCTCTAAGCAAACCCTAATCTACTTTCTGTCTTTATAGATTTACATGTTCTGGACATAATGTTAAGTAAAAAGATTCATTCATATTATAGCATGTATCAATACTTTCATCCTTTTCCTGGCTAAATAATATTTCATTATATGGGTATACCCCTTTTTCTTATCCATTCTCCATGCATCCATTCAGATGTTGATGAACATGTGGGTTGTTTCCATCTTTTGTCTATGATGAAAAATACTACTCTCAGCATTCATATAAGTTTTGGTGGGGCTATGTTTTCATTTATCTTAGGTATACACCTAGGAATAAAATTGCTAGGTCATATGGTAATGCTACATTTAACAGTTTAAAGAACTACCGGACTGTTTTCCAAAATGGCTGCACCATTTAATATTTTCACCAGCAGTGCACAGTTCCCTTCTCTTCCTAGTTTATTATTTTAATCATGAAAGGTGCTAGATTTTGTCAATTGTGTTTCCTGCATCTATTGAAATGATTATGTGATTTTTGTTTTTTATTCTATTAATATGAGGTATCACGTTAATTGATTTTTGAATTTTAAACCTACCTAGAACCTTTGGGATAAATCCCACTTGGTCATGATATATCATTCTTTTTATATGTCCCTGTATTTAATTTGCTGGTGTTTTGTTGATAGCGTTTGTGTTCATATTAATAAGAGATCTTGGTGTGTAGTTTTCTTGTGATGTTTCTGTCCAGTTTTGGTATCAGGCCTCATGCCAAATACTAATACTGGCCTCATAAAATGAATTGGGCAGTGTCCCATCTTTTGTTTTTTTGGGGAAACATTGATGAAGAATTGGTAATGATTTTTCTTTAAGTGTTTGGCAGAATTCAGCAGCAAGCCTATCTGGGCCTGAACTTCTATTTATGAATAATTTTCTGATTACTAATTCATTCTCTTCACTTGTACATTTGTTCAGAATGTCTATTTCTTCTTGAATCGATTTGTTTCTTGAGAAGTAGTTTATATCTTTCTAGGAATGTATCCATTGTATCTAGTTTATCTAATTTGTTGGTGTACAATTGTTGGTAGTATTACCTTATGATCCTTTCTGTCTATGTAAACTCAAAATTAATGTCCTCTCTTTTACTTCTGATTCTGGTAATTTGGGTCCTCTCTCTTTTTTGTGTTGGCTGACCCACCTAAAGGTTTGTCAATTTTGTTAGTCTTTTCAAAGAACTAATTTTTGGTTTCATTGATTTTCTCTATCTTTTTCTATTTGGCATTTCATTAATTTCTGATCTAATCCTTATTCTTTTTTCCCATCTACTTACTTTAAGTTTTATTTGCTCTTCTTTTTCCAGTGTCATAAGGTGGAATGTTAAATGTTTTTATTTGAGATCGTTCTTCTTTTTTGTTATAGGAATTTACACCTATAAGTTTCCCTCTAAGCTCTGCATTAGCTTCATTGCATATGTTTTGATATATTGTGTCTTCATTTTATTGCAAAGTGCTTTCTAATTTCCCTTATGATTTTTTTCTTTGATCCATTAGATTTTTAGAATTATTGTTTAATTTCCACATATTTGTGAGTTTCCCAAATTTTCTCCTACTGTCAATTTCTAATTTTATTCCATTGTAATTGGAGAACACACTTTATATTATTTCTATCCTTTTAAATTTAGTAAGGCTTATTTCATGGCCTAGCGTGTAGTTTATTCTAGGGAATGTCCCATGTGTACTTGGGAAGAATGTATAGTATACTCTGTTACTGGGTAGAGTGTTTTACAGATGTCTGTTTGGTCTAGTTGGTTTATAAGGCTGTTCAAGACCTTTAATTCCTTGTTGGTATTCTGCCTCATTGTTTTGCCCATAACTGAAAGTGGGATACAAAAGTCTCCAGCTATTTTTGTGGAGTTTTCTATTCCTCTCTTTCACTATAGCAGTTTTTGCTTCATGTATTTGGGGTCTCTGTTTAAGGTATATAATTTTTGTTTGAGATGGAGTTGTGCTTTGTAACCAGGCTGGAGTATAGCGGTGTGGGATCTTGGCTCACTGCAATCTCTGACTCCCTGGTTCAAGCCATTCTCCTACCTCAGCCTCCTGGGTAGCTGGGATTATAGGCACATGTCACCACACCCAGCTAATTTTTTGTATTTTTAGTAGAGATGGGGTTTCACCATGTTAGCCAGAATGGTCTCCATCTCCTGACCTCATGATCTGCCCACCTCAGCCTCCCAAAATGCTGGGATTACAGGTGTGAACCACCACACCCGGTCCATATGTAGATCATGTTTATGTCCTCTGGATTGATAATATGATAATAAAATGTCCATGCTTATCTTTTACAAATGTTTTTGTTTTGAAAGGCCAGGCGCGGTGGTTCAAGACTGTAATCCCAGCACTTTTGGAGGCCGAGGCAGGCAAATCACGAGGTGAAGAGATTGAGACCATCCCGCCCAACATATTAAAACCCCGTCTCTACTAAAAGTACAAAAATTAGCTGGGTGTGGTGGCATACATCTGTAATCCCAGCTACTCAGGAGGCTGAGGCAGGAGAATCACTTGAACCAGGGAGGCAGAGGTTGCAGTGAGCCGAGATCATGCTACCGAACTCCAGACTGATGACAGAGGCAGCGAGACTCTGTCTCTAAAAAAATAAATAAATAAATCTATTTTGACTGCTCTCTGTATAGTCGCTTGAGCCTTTTTGTGATTATCATGCTGTCTGCATATGTCTTTTTTCATCCTTGTACTTTAATCTACTTGTACCTTTGAGTCTAAAATTTGTCTCCTTGCTTTTTGGTATTTGGTTTGACATTCCTTTTTTTTCTGAGTCTGACAGTCTCTTTCATTTTACTGGATTTTAAAATCTCTTCACACTTAATGTTATCATTAATATAGCTGAATCTATGTCTGCCATTTCTTTTGTTTTTTATGTCTCATGTCTTTTTAGCTTTTCTGTCACTCCTGTACTCCTCCCTTATACAATAAGTATTTTCTAGTGTAAGACTTTAATTTCTTTAATTTTTCCATATTATATTTTAAAGTTTTTTTTTTTCTTGTGGTTGTGCTAGGGTTTATCATATACATCTTAACTTATAAAAATCACACTGGAATGACAGTGGTTTGGTAGGGCTCTATTTCTCTTTTTCCCCTAACCAGGCCCAGCAGTTAAATACTAGTAACTGCTGGTTTATTTCTCTATTGTTTTCATCAATGCCCTGGGGCATAACAAGTTAGTCTGTATCTTGAATCTCCTCTCAGTTACCTCACCACAGTCTCTGCTGTTCCTGAAAGCACACTTAGGTTTAAACTTCTTGAAGCTCTGCTGCAAATGAAGTCAGATACTTTGGGAAGAGATTAAGAGCTATCCTTTCATAACTTGCTTCTTCCAGGGAAAATCTCTAAGTCAGGACTCTGGAACGGGGGTGGGGATAATGCAACCTCTAACCCTCCTGCTCTAGGAGCTGAGCGCTTGCTGGACTGGGAGTCAGGCAGGAACTGGGAGAAGCAGCTTGCTCCCCTAGCACAGGACCACTGCCTCAAGAGGTGGAGCAAAAGAGGGCCCTAGTTTTTTCAGTGAGCTGTGTCTGAGGCGAAGTCTCATCTGGGAGTCAGGACTGGGTAGAAGAAGGGAGCCCCCACCTGTTGAGGACACTTGCCCAGGACCAAGCCTCCTCAACAGGGCAAGATGAGACAAGCTGATGTCCTCTTTCTGGGAAGAAAATCCACCAGCTGGGAGCTGGAGGGGAAAAGAACCCTGTGTTCTTGGCTGCGGTGATGTGGAGTGAGTTTCTACCTTAGCAGGGCGGAGGGAAGAGAGAAGAGCCTTGGCTCAGATACAACAGACTTCACCGTTTTTACCACATTTTCATAGATTTCTCTTAAATAGATGTTTCTCTACTTGCTCTTTGTCTTCAGAACTTTTCAGAGGCTTTAAATGGTCTTCTTTTAATGGTATGTATTTGATAAATGTAAGTTAACTTCTCTGCACCTGTGTTTCCTCACAAAAGGCTAAAAGGATCTCTAATGTCGCTTCTAGCTAACAATTGTTATTTTGGTGTTTCATAATCATTCACTGCCCTAGAAAGACTTCTTTGATCATACCCTGTTTTTTGTTTTGATGGACATAGGCATCAGCTTTTTTTCTGAATAGCAGGTAGAGTAACAGAACATGATAACAGATGATGACAAAGGAGGTTTAATGCCTTCTCTTTCCCACAATTCAGAACCTTCACAGCCCTCTAACTCTGTTTCACCGAGCTCCTCAGTGTATTTCCAAATAAATAATGACTCAGTGTTGCTCCTGGGTTTTCTCAGGAGCCATACTGGTTGGTTATTTATTCATAGTGGCAAATTCTGAAGAAAATTATGAACCATAATAGTTTTCTATAAGCATCTTTTGCCTACTCCACTACTGTCAGATTCGTTTACAACAGTACAATTAGCATGACTCCTTCCTCACCATTCAGAGGTTTAACATTATACCGACGTCTCAAAGTTATACTTCTGTGCATTTGACTTGCTGATACATTTTCTCTACACTCTGGTTTAGTGGTTTTAAGTCCTGGTCACATGCTTGTCCTCATCTCTGCTCTCCACATAACCACTGGATTAATCATTACATGATCAGCCTTGATTCTCAACAATAGGGCATCACATGTAAATTACCCGTGCTGTGTTCAGGGTTCTCTAGGTTCCTACAAAGCACTTCAAAGTTCCTACAAAGCACTTCAGAGCCCCAACCAGGTTGCTATATTACCTTTCTTGCTTCCAGATCTAATAATTCACTAGATTTTTACCTCGGAATATCAGAAAGACTACCAGCGATTATGGGCCGGGCGTGGTGGCTCAGGCCTGTAATCCCAGCACTTTGGGAGGCCGAGGCGAGTGGATCAAAAGGTCAGAGACCATCCCGGCCAACATGGTGAAACCCTGCCTCTACCAAAAATACAAAAAAAAAAAAAAAAAAAACAGCTGGGCATGGTGGTGCATGCCTGTAGTCCCAGCTACTCAGGAGACTGAGGCAGGAGAATTGCTTGAACCCAGGAGGCAGAGATTGCAGTGAGCTAAGATCACGCCACAGCACTGCACTACAACCTGGGAGACAGTGCGAGACTTCATCTCAAAAAAAGAAAAAGACTACCAGCGATTATGGACCAGGAATCTTGAGTCCCACAGGGCTGCAATTCAAGGATCCATTATGACTGAAAATGAGGGAAGATACAGAAAATAGAAGATTTATAAGCACCTGATAGAGATACAGCCTCACAAAACAAATCTGATTCAAAGAAAGAAAAAGGAGAGGAATAAGGGCCATAGAGAATAAAGAAAGAAAATACTACATCTGCTGAAAAGCTAACATTGAAAGCAAAAATCCTCCTAAATATTATAATAATTTATAAAATATTGCAAAGCAATACTTCCTGCTAGATCAAAATGAAATGCCTTGTAATATATGCCCCATGATTGCTGATCTCTGTTTATGACATTTATCTTTATGAATTCAGAGTTCATAAGGGAGAAAGGCTAAAATACTATTGGCATTATCTTGCTCCTCTTCATGAAGAGAAATGTCAATGTCAAAATAAAGATGAGGTCACCTTTTACAGATATACACTCCTTCTATATTATATTATGAAATTATAAATTTTAAGAAATCAACCTAGTTTTTAAAATGTCCAAAAAATATCTTGACTTTTATTAGTAGATAATAGAGTTGTGGCTATTCAAAATTATTCCTATTTGGTTTTAGAAAATGAATTTTGCACTGCAGGATGAATTTGTGTGCATTTGCTATTCAGGGAATTCATATCGAGTGAAATGCTGAGGCCCTTGTGAAGATCCACTCAGGAGAAATTCATAAAGTCTCCCTATTTTCCCTCTGGTTCTCTGATCAGCTCTAGTTTGAAATTCATTCATTCACTTTTTATTTGCAAAAGTTGCCATCACCTTTCAGTCTTAGGCAAAGCGCATTTGCCTTTCTAAACTTGCCCTTCTGTCTGTCAAGCTCTGAGCTTCCCTAGGGTTAGAAGAGATAAATAAGTGTCTTTTTGTTTTGTCTTGAAAAGACTTTGCTGGTCGGCAGTAAGAACCCGGAATCTCTTTCCTTCTAGGTTCTGCGGGCTGCATATATAATCAGGGAAGGTGACCAGGCAGTAAGAGAGTTCAAAGAACAGAAGGCCACTGGGAGACAGCTTCCTGCTTTTCCGGGGATGAAGAGTGGATCACTGCTCCCAGAACTGGTTTGTAACATTTGATAGATTGCTATTATGTATACGTTCAAATCCACATTTCTGGTTATAGGTCCATTTCTGCTTATCATAGGGTTTATGCCATTTCCAGTGATAGATACTCCTCTTAACCGTGAGAGAAGGAAACAGATGGATGAAGACACACTTGAGTGCATGAAATGGCAGAATCCTTCACATGGGGGCCGACTTTCTAGAGGCACTCTGACTTCAGCTAGCTGAATCCCTCACCACTTGTTAATGACCAGAATCAAAGATACTTCCCATATGCTTGAGACACACTCAGAATTAATACATAAATCCAAAGTCATTGTATGAAGGAAACACTCTACTATTCTAAGTATTGCTATGATTTCAAAACAATGAGAATACCAGTTTGATTTTCCTACTAATGGGCACCTTACCATATTTTTCCGGGCTATTTCCCATAAGCATATGCTTTTCATTTGTATCAGAAGTTCTCTCATTGACATGATCATGTCCAGTGTTCACTCCAGCTGGTTTTAAGCAATGAACCCACTGACTAACTGCATGAATAACGTTTCACTCAGGCAGAATGATGATTTCCTTTTTCTTTTTCCCTTTGCTTTTGTGACTTAAGGAGGGAAACAGTGATATACAGCTTGTGTTCCCAGTGATTGGAAATTGAAGCACATAACACAGACAGAAGCTAGGTATGACAACAGAGACAAAGGGTCTGTAAAGCATAAAGGGATCAAAGGAAAATGTTAGTGAAAAATAAATTGAAAATGAAAAGAGAGAAGTGGGCAGAAGAGGCCATAAAGGAGAGGAGCACCCTGTCTACAGTAGAGGAGAGTGGAACGTGGGGTCAGAGAGCGGTATGCTGAGGACATAGAGCGATTTAAGAGAGGCTGATGGTAACAGGCCGTTATTTTATTTTAATAGTCCATTGAGCAAATCATTCATTGAATTAGACTTACCAAATGAACACCACATATCATATTGTAATGAGGAAGAAAATGAATGTATTCAAATGAAGACTGGATCCACAAGATGAAGGAGGAAATACTTAAGATTGTAAAGATCTAAATTGCTCAGAAAAATGGAGCATGAATCAGTGTTTCCTGACTTTGCCGCTTTCAAAACTTGTCCACGTGAAGTCAAAATGGTAAACGTCTTATCTCGTAACAAATGCGGGGAAGTGATTTACCATCTTCAGTTGCTGAGGACAGATGGTTACATATCACATGGCAGGCATTATCAGGAGATAAAGTAAGAGGAACCTTACATAGCTCAGTTTGAGGAATATTACCGGAAACCTTATTTCAAAATACCAACTTACCTAAAGTCATTCCATTCTTAAAGCTTTGCTACTCTGGTTCATGATGTGTTTTCCTTTGCTGTTAGCAGGGATTGATTGACAGTGTATTAGAATAAAGTACTACACAGCAGGGAAGGGAAGGGAGAACGGAAAATGGGAGGTATAGACTTAGAAAAGTATAGAGTTTCCTAGAACTGAGGAAGGACCCTTCCCTGCAGACTCCTCTCCTGACCCCAACCGATCACACAGGCACACATAGTGTAAATTTGACAATGCCTGAAACATTTTTGGTGGATCTACTGGGAAGACGATGCTATTGGCATCTGGTGTGTAGACGGCAGAGAAGCTGTTCAACATCCAATAATGCAGGGGACACCCTCAAAAAAAAGGATGATCCAGCCTAAAATGTCAAAAGTGCCAAGGTTGAGAAAACTTGATCTCCTAATACAGTCGGGAAAATGAAAGACAAATAAATACTTCCAGTCAAATTCACAGGATCATCCATTCACTCATCCTCAAACATTTAGTGGGTTTCCCGTATTTTCCAGTGTGTTGTTAGGTACTAGGATGCAAAGATGAGATACACACAATCCCCGCCTTTAACAATTTGCCACTTTAAACAAGAATGACACCATATCTGTTAGAAACCTTCACAGCAAAGCCAGATGATTCCCGGATGTACGATCAGGGAGTGTCAAGAAATGGCAGCATTTAAGTAAACTGGTATTAATCACACCGAGGAGCAGGGAGTACTGAGGAGGGGGTTAAGGTAAGGCACAGCCAGGAAAGAGAAACCCGAGGGGCAATTCATTATGCAGAACCAGGGACAAACCCATGGTACAGGATCAGAGCAAACAAACTGAAGTGGAAAGGGTGAGAGGTTGCATTGGAAGGGCGTATGAAGCCAGATTGCATGGCATCAGAAAGTCATGGTAAGAAAGTTTTGTTGCTGTTTGTCTGCTTTTTTTGCAAAGGAAATCCATTAAAGGTTTTTTTTGAGATATAAAATATCATGATCAGAGGCATGAAGTTGAAACATTTTCCTGGCAGCATTGTGTGAGTGGTGGACCCCACTCCTTCCTGAACGGGCCCCCTGGAGAAGGAGCAGGAGCACCTGCTCTGTAAGCCCAGGCTGCCTTTTGCAGACACTGATCTTGCTGCTTATCTCCTATTTCCTTCCTTTCCTCGCTGTTAGGATTTCACTTTCATTACCAGTTTTTGAGCTGTGACTCTAGGACTTCTTAATGACAATTAATTTTGATCCTCACCTATTAGTATTAGAATCTCCTGGGAGGGTGGGGCTGCAGAGACAGGACTGAGGGACTACGAAGAGCTAAAGAATATGTTCATTATCTTGACTGTGGTGAGGGTTTTATGGTGTGTACATTTGGTAAAACTTCCAGATTGTGTGTTTTAAATAGGTGCAATTTACGTCAAGTATACTACAACAAAGTTGTTGGGGAAAAAAGAATCGCTTCTAAGGTTCTTTATAACTTAGTGTTTCTGATTATGTAAATTTGGGATGAGCCTTGAGATTTTGCATTTCTAATACATGTTGGGCAACATGGCTCTATACTGACCTTGATAAACCATTTCCCTTCCTCTTCTGCTTGGTTTCTAGATTTCCCTGTCAAGATTCCTCTTGAAGGGATCTTGGGCACATGCTGACCTTTATCAATCGCTATTTATCTCTGGTCAGTGCAGCCTGCCTTCTGCCTTCTCCCACTCCAATGCAATTGCTCCTTCAAGGATCATAGATGATACTGATCATCAGCATTTGTACAGTACTTATGTGCCAAGTTTGTTCTAAATACTTTACATGTATTTTAACTCCTGAATCCTCGTAACAGGTAATGAAATAGATACTATTGCAATCTCCACGCTGACTTCAGAGTCATGTTTTTAACTACTACTTGTCTTAATTGCACTATCAATGGCCTCTTTTTATTTGACTACTGAGAATGGGGGAAAAAAAAAAAAAAAAAAAAGAGCAGCCCCTGACATTCTGAAGCTGGCCTGGCACTTGTAACAGGATGTGCTAATTTCCTATTAGACATAAACAACCTTGCAGAATACCAACCTCAGATAAGCTTTCCTTGACAATGTGGTAAAATGAGTCAAACCAAGGCCAGTTTGTCATTTTGTTTAAAAACAGATAAAAACAAGGTCACTGTGTCACCCACAATATACCAAACCCCCTCTCCCAGCCGAAATGAGTGACTGCTATTTTACCATTACAATTTTATCCTCTTTCTAATTCTCCCTCTATACACATAAGATTTATTGAGATGTCCAATCACAGAATTGTTCTACTCCTGAAAGTACCCAGTTCAAAGTAGACACCTCATAAATCATCCAACCAAAGCCCAGATCTTATAATAGGTTTTCACGCATCTTACCAAGACACCCTATGATTTCATTGGTGTGTGTCTTCCCTGCCTGCAATAAGAGATAAGCCCAAACTTGTTCAACTCCAAGTGTCTTTCTGGTAGCCTTTGGCTGGAGGCTCTGCGCCACATGCAACTTCCCACTCCTTGAAATCCTCTTCTTCCTTGGCCTGTAGACACCATTCTCTCATGATTCTCCTGCTATTGTTTTTTTGAGATGGAATTTTGCTTTTGTGGCCCAGGCTAGAGTGCAATGACGTGATCTCGGCTCACCACAACCTCTGCCTCCCAAGTTCAAGTGATTCTCCTGCCTCAGTCTCCCGAGTAGCTGGGATTACAGATGCATGGCTAATTTTTTGCATTTTTAGTAGAGCTAGGGTTTGACTATGTTGGCCAGGCTGGTCTTGAACTCCTGACTTCGTGATCTGCCCACATCAGCCTCCCGAAGTCCTTGGATTACAGGCGTGAGCCACCACACCCGGCCTCCTCCTATTATTTTTTGACAACTTCCAATGATTTCTGCCTCCTGGTATTCATGTCCTTGTGTAATCCCTTCCCCTTGAGTGTGGGCTGGTAGTGACTTGCTTCAAATGAACAGAGTACACTGAAAACAACAGAATGTCCCTTCTGAGAGTAGGTTGCCAAGAGACTAGCTTCTGTCTTACTTGCCGTCTCTTGCTTTCCTACACACTCTTGGTGGAGCTAGGTGTCATACTGTGAGCTTCTATATGGAGAAGCCCATAGTGTCAAGAAACCCGGGTAGCCTCCCAGCCAGTGAGAAGCTAAGGCCATCAGTCCAAGCCTTGGAAGAACTGAATCCTACCAACTACCACTGGAGTTATATTGAGGTGGATCTTCCCCTCATCAAGCCTTGAGAGAACTGTGACCCTGGCTGAAACTTTAATTGGAGCCTTGGGAGAGACTTTGAAGAGAGACATCCAACTTACCTGTGCTGGATTCCTAAACCACAGAAACTTAAGACAGTAAATTTTTGTTATTTCAAGTCTCTAAGTCTTGGGATAATTTGTTATGCAGCCATAGATAACAATTACAGATCTCCATAATAGAAAGATCAATGTTTCTATAGCATAGATTTTCATTGTGTCACTGACATAAACTCTTTCACAGTTGACCACTGCCTCTGGGGTAAAGGCTGACCTGAGCTGTGATATATATCCTTTGCTTTAGTCCCAATAAACTGCTTATAGGTCTCAGAAGATTCCAAATCCATACTCTCTGTGACTTTGACTTCACTGTTGACTTTCCCTGAATGTAAGTCTTCCCAAGAGCTCCCACACTAGAATTAACTGCTCTTCCTCTGGGCTTCCAAAGCCCAGAGAAATAGAGGCAGGAAAGGTAGAGAAAACACACCCAGACATGAGGAAATAAAGAAAAGTACATTTAATAACAGAAGAAACAGCAGCTATAAGAATGAGGGCAGAAATTCATTGGCTCCACAAAGAAGGGACAGTGCACTGCAGCAAAGGGCGGGCTTACGCACAAAGGGGATGGAAGACATCCTTTCTGAGAGAATCAGTCTGATCCTTAGGTTGGGAGTTACATTTGTAGCTGCGGGGAATGATGGTAGAAGCCTTAGGTGAAAGAATGCGGTTGCTATTTTCGCCCAATCAACATAAGCAGCCTGAGGCACAGGCAGATGCCTAGAGCCCTGCTCCCATGTGGGTGCCCATCATGCAATAGCCTCTGGGTACATTTACAAATATTATTTTTAGATGTCATGTTTGGCTCTCAGAACTTTTGGCTTTCAGAGTTACTATACTCTCCACCCTTAAATTAGGTTAGGTTTCTTCCCTGCGGAATGTCGGGGTTCTATGATGAAACCATATCAACTGTGCTCAAAATTGTTATTAAATTTCCTTTTCAGGGGGTGGTTTTTATTTTTCCTGGGTGGGGTGGCCTTTTGGTCTAAAGAAATGAATAAGGAAAAAACTTTTGCTAAAGGCAGCAATGATGGGAACTATTTAACAGTATGCAAATTCAGCAGGCAGCTCCACCACTGAAAGAGAAGGGAGGGGGTTTGTTCTACCCTCAAAAAAAAGGAAATGCATTAAAATGCAGCCATTAACTGGCGGAGTATTCTAGAATTGGCAGTTACCTACTGAGATTTTGGGTTAAGTTTCTCTGGGGGCATAACAAAATTGTACATCCTCATGAGAAGCAAGAAAAGAGGAGGATTTGGAGCAGTGGAGCACAGATCTTAGCAGAGTGCAAAGAAAGGAAAGAAACACCTTCCCGACATCATTCCGATGGAAGATGGGGAAAGGCTGCCCGTGGCAGAGACAGGGAGAGCAGTTCCGCCTGCGAGGGTTAGCCAGCGGCCATGTGTTACTCATTTACCCTGCAAGAGTTTTGATGCCAGTTCAGTCAGTTTGAAAGAAGCACTCTAAGCCCTATTTAGGATGTGGGTAGTTAATTACAGTGACAATACAGTGAAAGTGAATAAGACAGCCACGTATCTGGCTGTCACTGAACCACAGATTTTTAGGACCCAGAATAGGCCTTAGCAATGATAATATTTCTTTCTTTGATCATCTAAGGTTATAAAGAGGCTTTTAAATATGAAAGGCAAGCTAATATTTTATATGGCTTATGAATTTCTTGAACTAATGTATATGAACACAGTGTTGACATTTTTGCTTTTCTTTGTATTGCTTGCCTGTTTGCCTGCCTGCCTTTCTTTTTCTCACCCCTTCTTTCCTTCTCTTCCTCTATCATCTAGGAACCATGTCAGCGTTCCCAGGAGCTGCAGGACCCCAGAGATGTTCCCAGCTGCATGATCCCAGGCATCAGCTAAGGGCAAGTCAACCTCCCTAAGGCTTTGAGTTGTGCAGCCTCCTCGGCTGCCTCAGCACATGCCTCAAAGCAGAGCCTTCCCACCCTGGAGTTCAGCCCATCAAGCCTACCACCTACCCAGCTGCCTCAGTCACCATCAGAGTCCATGTCTCAATAGCACCACCACTGGCCAGGTTGTTCTGAATATTCTCTAATCTAACCTCATTCCTATCCTTCTCCACTCTCCCAAATTATTCCAAAATGTCCCTTTGCAATTTACAGTTCATCATCAATAAAGTCCCAGTGTATCTCCAACTTCTCACCTACGTATTCCATTCCCATTCTTGCTCTAACTCAGGAGTTGGCAACCATTTTTGTAATGGGCCAGATAGTAAATATTTTAGGCTTTGCAGGCCACATCATCTCCATTATCATTGTTACTTGAAAGGTCCCAATCCAGATACTAAGAGAGGGTTCTTGTATCTTGTGCAAGAAAGCATTTGGGGGAGTCTATAAAGTGAAAGCAAGTCTATTGGAAAAGAACACAGAAGAATGGCTACTCTACAGGCAGAGCAGCCCTGAGAACAGCTGGCTGGTTATTTTTATGATTATTTCTTGATCAGATGCTAAACAAGAGGTGGATGATTCATGAGTTTTCTGAGGAAGGGGTGGGATTTTCCCAGGAACTGAGGGTTCCTCCCCTTTTTAGACCATATAGAATAATTTTCAAGTGTTGCCATGGCATCTGTAAACTGTCATGGTGCTGGTGGGAGTGTCTTTTAGCATGCTAACATGTTAAAATTAGGGTATAATGAGCAACAAACACAACCAGAGGTCACTTTCATCACCATCTTGGATTTGGTGGGTTCTGGCCAGCTTCTTCACTACCTCCTGTTTTATCGGCAGGGTGTTTGTGACCTGTATCATGTGTGACCTGCGTCTTGTGTTGACCTTCTATCTCAACCTCTGACCAAGAATGCCTAACCTTCTGAGAATGCAGCCCAGTAGATCTCAGCCTTATTTGACTGAGGGCCTATTCAAGATGGAGTCACTCTGGTCTCAACGCCTCTGACACAATAACTTAACCTTGTTTTGCTAGCACAAAAGCAGCCACAGAAAATATGTGAACAAATCAGTGTGGCTGTGTTACAATAAAATGTTATTTACAAAACCTGGGGGCGGGCCACACTTGGCCCAGGGGTGGTGGTTTCTTGATCCCTGCTCTAAGGGAAACCTGTCTACATTCCAAGGATTCTGCTTCCCACAATGTTCAGGTGAAGCTTGTTTATTTATCCTGCTTAGAAACTTCCTAGATCTGAGCTATCCATAACCAATCTCTTTGTTATCCCCTCTTATTTTTTGATGAATTGAAGACTTGAATCACTTCATTTTAAACCCTACCATCATTCTTGGAGATTCCAGAATTTAATAAGTGTTCTATCTAACACCATGGTCATTCAGTTCCTTAATCTTTTAGAGCCAATAATCTCTTATTCCACCTTACCTCAACTACCCACTCACAAAGCATGTGCTAAACCTTGTTATCATCAAGCACATTCCCAATATTATGAGTGTAAACATCTTTCTAGCAATTACCTCCTATTCTTCAGCACATCCAGTCAGCCTACCCTACGAGTTCCCTGAATTTAATGAGACCTCCGAGCCACTGGCCCCTACCTCTCTGTCATGCCCTGCTTCCTTCACATCCTCACTTCTCTCCTGGGCTTATGATCCAGCACCATAACCACTCCCCGGAAAACATGCAGAGCTCTGTTGCCTTTCTATCTCCTCACCATATTCCAACCCCGGCTAAGCCTAGATATCATCTAAATCTGTACCTGCCGCAGAGCACTTCAGTGTGGCAGCAAAGACTCACACAGCCACACTAACTGGACTCACTGGGCACAAAATACAACAGGGAGCACAACAGACTGAAATGCCTGTTCCAGTGGGGCTTTCATGATAATGAGAGAAAAATAGACAAAAGCAAGAGAAATCATTCAAATATATCATAAGTTAGAGGACAATAAATGCTAAGAATGAAGAATAAAGGGGGCAAAAAAGTAACGAAAGGAGAGGGAGATGGGAAATTTTAGAGAAGGTGGCCAGGGAAGGCCTGCTGATAAAATACCTTTCGGATGAAAACAGGAAATCAGTGCATACAAAACCATGTGTACATCTTGGGGAAGAGCATTCCAAGCTGAGAGAACATAACAGTGTAAAGGCCTTGTGATGGACGTGTGCCTGGCCCATTTGAGACACAGCAAAGAGGCCTGTGGGGCTCAAGCAGAGTGGATGAAAGGGAAGAGTGGAAAGAGATGTGATCAGAGAAGCAGAAGGACTGTAGTAGTTATTTATCACTGCATAATCAGTTACCACAAACTGGGAGGCTCAAAACAATACCCATTGGTTATGATCTTAGTTTCTATGGGTCAGGAATTCATCACAGGGCCCTTGGCTCAGGTCTCATAAGGCTGCAATCAAGATGTAGAGTGCGCTGCAGTCTCATCTGGAGACTCAACCAGGGAAGGTTGTCTTCTAAGTTCATTCATGTTGTTGGCAGAATTCACTTCCTTGCAGCTACAGAATTGAGAGCTTTAAGATTGTTATATTGGTGTCAGCCAGAGACGACATTCAGCTTCTAGAAGCTGCACAGAATTTCCTCCCACATGGCCCACTCCATAGGCAGATCACAACATGGCAGCTTGCTTTCTTAAGGCCAGTGAGAGTAAGAGAGAGAGAGAGAGAGAGAGAGAGAGAGAGAGAGAGAGAGAGAGAGAGAAAGAGAGAGAGAGAGTCTGCTAGCAAGACAGAATGTTAGATAATGTAATCAAAAGAGTAACAGCCATCACTTTGCTGTATTCCATTGGTTAGAAGGCAGTCATGGATCCCACCCATCATGAACACCAGGAGGGAGGATCATGAGGACACCTTAGAGTCTGTCTCCCATGAGGACTCAAATTGCCTAGTGATACATATGCCCTTGTAAGGACTTTGGCTTTTTCTCTGAGACAGGAAGCCATTGGAAGGCAAGGAATTCCATGCTATGATTTGTGTTTTAACAGGATCACTCTGAATGATGGTTGGAAATAGACTCCAACAGGCCAAGGACAAAAGCACAGGACCAAATAAGATGCTATTCAGGTGAAATTGGATAGGATTAAGTTTGGGGTGGTGGCCATGGAGAAGAAGCCATATTCTGAATGTTTTGAAAGCTGGGCCAACATGATTTGTTACAGATCAGATGTAGAACATGAGGAAAAATGAGGAGTCAAGGATTATCCCAGATTTTTGTCCTGAACAACTGGAAGGATGGAGTTGCAACTAACCAAGATGGGGAAGATTGCGGGAGAATATCAGGGGCCCTGTTTTGGATACATTTGTGCTGCCAGCCATTTGATGGCAGATCAGTGTACACAGCTATGCTCAGCCCTGGAAGGAGGAGTGATTTGTCTCTATTGGAACTGCCATCTATGCCAGATTTGGGTTTGCATCCCACACCTGCAGCACATCTGCAAGCATTACTAATTGAGTGCTGAGTGCTTCATTTATACACATCAGATCCTATATACCATGGTATTGCATCAGGGCAACCATGGTATTGCATCATTTATGACAAGGGGCACATGACCATGAGATACAGTGTTTCTCCTTATGCATCTCATTACTTGGAAGCAGTAAGAATGTTATAATGACATAGTAAAGATTCCAAAAGGATGTGAGCTTAGGGACGCTGTCTTCCAGGATGGAGTCTGTACATTGAGCTACTGGCTGATAAATAGTGTTATGTCTCTGATAGTTAGACTTCATGGGTCCAAGAATTAAGGGGTAAAAGTAGGATTGGCCTTTTCGTCATCATTCCCAGTGACTCACCAATCCTGCAAGTCTAAGCTCTAGTCAATTGAAAATTCTTGTTCTCAGTAGAACATTGCTTCCACCTGGGCACAGTAAGATGGCCATGGAAATTAAAGCAAGTCTAAAACCTGGACAATGTGGTCTCTTCAAGAAGAGATAATAGCAGGCAAAAGAAGTTTCTATATAAACATGGGAAGTCAATTCTGATTATCTTGAAGAGCTACTTATTGTTCCTGCTACTGTATGAGACCTGGAGGACCATATCTGAAACTCAGGAATTCATGGAGGCATCTCATAAGTGCTCCAGGATGGGTAAGTCTGTGAAAAAGTGGATCCAACGTGGACATGAGTAGATCTGAGATCTGCAAGCTACTGGCCAGCAGACGTGGGCAGTGCCCCACATCATGCCCTGTCACCCATCCTGATTGCAGCTGCAGGTGTGGCAGATAGTTCTTGTATATGTGGCAGTGTCTGATCTCCAGTGCCTTCTGCATCCCTGTTTCTCTGCCTTAGAACTTTCTCTGAGGTTGCACTAGCTTACTCAGATGAGGACATGTAGTTAGGAAAGTGAAAGGATTTAATGTCTTCAGAAGCAACCCCAGAGCAAGAGGTGATGGGACACGATAGAGAAGGTCCAGCCTTCTATGTTTTGGTGGGATACCTTTCTGCATGAGTCCTCAGGGGTTTTCTAGTGGGACATGAGCCTCAGGTCCCCAGAGCAGGGAACAATTACATACACTGCATTGGCTTTGGCTTTTACTCCTTCCCTTCCTCACAATTTCCCTCCTTAACTTTTGCCTCTCGGGATCACCACCCTAATCCAGTTTAGGTGCTAGTCCCCCCAGCCTGTGCTGTGTGGACCTCACTAACAGAGAGAGCCCTGAAGTCTGCTTAGCCTGCAGCACAGCTCCCAGGAGTCCCCTGGGGCAAGCCTAGGGCTTCCATCCCTCTGCGGACAACAGAGTCCAGGGCTCTGCCTCTTTCTAAAACCCAGTCTCTTCTTTATGTCTAAGAAATGCCCTATTCACAAGGGGTCATTTCAAAAGATAGTTTGTTGTTTTAGTTACGCAGTTCAGTGAAAATCTGCATTGATTAGAAAAAGTTTAAGACTTCTTCCCGACTAGAATTGAAATTGCACTCCCCCGACTTCCCTAGTCCTACCCCATATGGTCAAGTCAAAAGTGATTTAAAGATAAAGATACTGCTATCTTTAAATCACTTTTGACTTGAATTTGATGCAAATAAGGCAGTGCATATTCATATATTGTTTTATTACATTTATGCTAAAGTTCCTGTTTCATTTACATGGTTTCCACTCAGAATAGGCGTCTCCTAAAAGATAAGAAATAAGTTTGTAGAAGCCTCTTTGCTATGCAGTTAGATGCATATATATATATATATATATATAGAGAGAGAGAGAGAGAGAGAGAGAGAGAGAGAGAGAAAGATTTTATGTCACTGGTGAAATTGTTTCTTTCTTTACCTGAGGATGAGTGTTCCTTCTGTCCATTCAGTTAGACTATGGATAAATTCATCACACATGAAAAAGAAATCCTTTAAAATTATATGCATCTTTTCTCATCTAAATCAGTTTAGAACTATCATTTTGACAAATCTCTGAGTCTTAACAGACCTAATTTCCCAGAGGTCAAAACATGGCAGAAAGAGGAATGAGATGGAGGGCATTTGGCTAATGGCTTCACAGGCTGGAGTGGGAAAATTGAGAGCATCATATACCATGGTGACATATAGGTGCCCATCCTGTCATACTTCATCCCAGCTCAGATATCATAAAAAATGCCAGCTTTTATCAGCTCTCTAATGGATTGTTAGCAGTTCAGGCAAGGGAATGTCCCTTCTCATGATCTTTCTTTCAAAGAGCACGTTCCTTCTTAATTGTGCTCCATCTTAAGAAGAAAACTGGTTTATAGAGCAGGGCATCCTCTGATCAAAATGAAATCAATAAAGAATCAGAGGATTTTCCCCAGGGTATTACAATAGCCTCTCTAACTAAAACAGCTTCTGATAACTGACAAGGATCGTGCAGTTTTATGATCAGAGTCCTCTGCTCTGGCTCAGCTCTTCATCTTGTCTTTAAGATGTCATGCAAGGTTGCTGGCTGTCAAAAGGGAGACCAGCACCAGCCTTCACATCCAGACAGTCCTTTGGTCCACCTATGAGCACAGATTATCTGAATTAAGAATGTTGCACAGCTATTAGAAATATATTTTCCTGGCCGGGCGCGGTGGCTCAAGCCTGTAATCCCAGCACTTTGGGAGGCCGAGGCGGGTGGATCGTGAGGTCAAGAGATCGAGACCATCCTGGTCAACCTGGTGAAACCCCGTCTCTACTAAAAATACAAAAAATTAGCTGGGCATGGTGGCACGTGCCTGTAATCCCAGCTACTCAGGAGGCTGAGGCAGGAGAATTGCCTGAACCCAGGAGGCGGAGGTTGCAGTGAGCCGAGATCGCGCCATTGCACTCCAGTATGGGTAACAAGAGCGAAACTCCATCTCAAAAAAAAAAAAAAAAAAAAAAGAAATATATTTTCCTTATTATGCAACACCTTGATTGGGGTAATTAAACAACACCCAATAAAAGTCTTTTCTGTTGTCCCCCTAATTTAATGACACAGATTTATTACTTAGCAGATGAATTTATAAAACAAATATTAGGTTCATTCATTAATCAGTAGAAGGATGTGCTATTGTGCTCTTCTTAGCTTTGGCTATTAGTTACATTTAAAAATCACAAAGATTAAGGCAATGAAAAAAGACATTTCCTTGTTCAAATTTGTAAGCTCTTACAAAATCTTATCTTATCTACTGAGCCCAGGGCTGGGAAAATAACAGAAACTCAATAGTAGATATCTGAATGGATAGATGAATCAGGATGGAATCAATGCATGAGCCTGAGAAATGAGGTGGCATCATTTTGTGGTGACTTCGCCAGTTTGGAATATTTCTTCTCAGTTTAGTTACTCTGAGAATGACTGGAAGATCTTGTACTTTGAGACCATCAGCAGTTAATGAAGACACTGATATGGACAGGAGGCAAGGAAATAAATACTGGGTAGAAGAGGGCAGTTCCCTGGGAAAGGCATCACCCTCAAGCCTGGAGACCCTCAACTCTCCATGGGAACAGGCATTCCTGTTTGTGAGTCCATATGTTGCCTTTTGACCTGCCACACACCCCTATCCTGCACCGATATACACCCTAAGCCCCAGGCTTCATGAAAAGAAAAGCAGAGGAGCAGAAGAGCAGCATGGCAGAGAAGAAAAGAGGAGCGTCTGAATGCTGAGAGTAGTTTGGCTGGGGATGGTTGGAGAAGAGATTGGCCGTGGGACGGCTGAACTCCAGGAGCAGATCATCTTCTTACTCCATCCCCATTCCAGCTCCCCATCCATCCTGCTGAGAGCCACCTCCATCCAGAAATAAAATCCCCCACATTTTCCATTCTTCAATTTGTCTGTGTGACCTGATTTTTCCTGGATGCCAGACAAGGATCTGGGAACCAAGAGGTACTGATTTGGTCAATGCTTAAGCCATCTGTGGATGACAGAGCTAAAAGAGCACAGCAATACACCCACTGGGACTTTAGGAGTTGCAGGCATCCACCCCTAGACGCTACCGTGGGGCCAGAGCCCAAAAGTGCTCCCCTTGGCTCTGGCACCTGCCCGTCTGCATGCTCTCCCTCCCATAAGGGGTTGAATGCACCGTGGCCAAATAGACAAGACACACCTGTCGCATGTCCCATGAGAGAGGTCAGGGAACTCTCCCATTTCAATACTACACAGGAGATTGCTTATTGCCCTGAGATGATATTTTGAAAACTTACATTCAATATGCTCTTGAAATGAATTCTAGGAAGTCATTAAAAGAAACTGATTTATTTTTTTTTCCAAGTTAGGAAACACAAATAATATGCATATTTTTTCTATTGTATTTCTCATCTTTTTAAAAGATAAAACAAAATTCAAAAGAGCAGAATTCAGACATCACCAAATTTCTGCCCCAGCCATCACAACAACTTGTATCAGTGCATCCTTTAACTATTTTGTTACTTAGAATTCTACTAAGGTTGATGCAGGAATTCAAAGTCTTTATTGTTGGGGAATCACAATTCTCAAAACTTCAGTCCTTTTAATATTTATTCTTAATCTCAAATCCTTGTGGCTTTCTTCATTTTGGCTTAAATTACATCCATTCTTCTAATGACAGTAATCGTCCCTTATCCTCAGGGATACATATGTTCCAAGACTCTTCACAGTGAATGCCATAGTACGGTACTCTATATATTCTGGTTTTTTTTTTTCTTTTATACATGCATACCTATGATAGAATTTCACTTATAAATTAGGCATAATGCAAGATTGACAATAATAATTAATAACAAAATATAACAATTATGACAATATACTGTAATAAAAGTCATGTGAATGTGGTTTTTCTCTCTTTCTCTCTCCCTCTCTCTCTCTCAAAGTATCTTAAGACTTTCTAATGGTGGTTAACCTCAGGTAACTGAAACTGCAGAAAGCAAAACCACAGATAAGAGGGCACTACTCTTCTATGTCAACTTAGTTTTTAATTTATCCAAAAAAATGCAAAAATCTTCAACAAGTAAGTATGATCAAATAAAACATTTGATAGCATTTTAATTTTTTAAAAAAAGTTCTGGGACAGGTGTAGTGGCTCACACTGTAACCTCAGAACTTTGGGAGGCTGAGGCAGATAGATCACCTCAGGTCAGGAGATTGATACCATCCTGGCCAACACGGTGAACCCCCGTCTCTACTAAAAATAGAAAAATTAGCTAGGTGTGGTGGCGCGTGCCTGTAATCCCAGCTACTCGGGAGGCTGAGGTAGGAGAATCGCTTGAACCAGGGAGTTGGAGGTTGCAGTGAGCCTAGATCATGCTGTTGCACTTCAACCTGGCGACAGGGTGAGAATCCATGTCAAAAACAAACAAAAACCTCTGGATGTTTGTTTTTAGAAGATGATACAATTTTTGATTAAACTTCGTATCTGGTCTGATTCCATTTCCTGCAATACCCCTAAAGTTGCTTATAAACAATTTTAGGGGACCTTACATATTTTGATTGATTACTTGGTGAAGAACATCAAATATTCACCATATTATGATGATTAAAACTTACCCTGAAAAACAGCTCTTTGCTGTATGGCTCCTGTTCCAATCAGGTCTTGGTTGGCTTTGGCCATCCACATTCATTCTGCCTCCAGAATCCATAGACTACAGCCCACAGGTCAAATCTGGCGACAGTTTATTTTTGTGTGGCTTGTAAGCTAAGAACAACTTTCACATTTTTAAATGGTATAAAAGAATCCAATAAGTATTGTGGGCAGCAATAGCCGCCATTTTGTGATCTGCTCAGCCATGTTGTGGTTTGCGTTTAATGTTTCCTGCTGACAAGTTTGTCTTTGTTTCTCCCCGCCCCCCCCATAAGTTTCAGTAATGTTTCAGTTTCTGTTTCTCCCGCTGATAAGTTTCAGTAAAGTTTCAGTTTCTGTTTCCTGCTGGTAAGTTTCAGTTTTGAAACTTAGGAAGGCGGGAATTTCCCAACTGCAAGCTTCCTTTGCCCCGCCTCTCTGCCTGCGCCTATTTAAGCTGTGAGCTCAGCAACAATAAACGAGACTTGATCAGACTCCTGTCTTGTCTCCATTCTTCGTGTCTCCTGCCCATCCATCCCCACTCCCTCCCTTGGAGCGCCTGTTGTTGTCCTGCAGGTCGGGACAAAGTATTATTTTGTGATATATGACAATTATATAAAATTCAAATTTCAGTGTCCATAAAGGAAAGTTCATTTATGTATTTATTTACTTATTTTTGAGACCGAGAGTCTCGCTCTGTCGCCCAGGCTGGAGTACAGTGGTGCCATCTCGGCTCACTGCAATCTCCACCTAGCAGGTTCAAGCGATTTCCCTGCCTCAGCCTCCCGAGTAGCTGGGACTACAGGCTCCGATCACCATGCCTGGCTAATTTTTGTATTTTTAGTAGAGGCGGGATTTCACCATATTGGCCAAGGTGGTCTCAGACTCCTGACCTTGTGATCTTCCCACCTCAGCCTCCCAAAGTGCTGGAATTACTGGCGTGAGCCATTCCACCAGCCAAATAAAAGTTGTAACGGAACACAGCCAGCATATCCATTAATATTTTGTCTATGGCTGCTTACATACTACAATGCCGAGATGGGTGATTCCAACAGGGACCATCCATCTCAAAAAGCTTTAAGTGTATGTATTTAGTCCTTTTCAGAAGAAGTTCGACTACAACTGCTCAGTTCTGTTGCTTTTTTTTCAGGCAGATAATCCCATCCACCTCCCCTTGTTTGCCACCCCCAGCATTAGTTACCTTTAAGCCTGAGCTCAGCCCCTCACACTCCGTGGAGCTTTTGTTCATATCCTAAGTCCGCACTGAGTTTTCCTGTTCTTAATGCCAACAAAGCTGTTCCCAAACAGATAGGCTGCAACCCGGAACTTGTGGTAGCCAGCCCTTAAGATGGCCCCTGTGTGGTAGGGTTGGTGTTTGTGACCAGAAGAATTTGGAAAAAGTGATTGTCATTCCTGAGATTCCATTATAAAAGCACTGTTGCTTTCCTTTCGGTCTCTCTCTAGCAGAATCATGCGCAGATCTCTCTGACTGGGGAAACCATGTTGTGAGCAAACCAACCGAGAGGGCCATGTGGAGAGGAAGCCTCCTGCCAACCCCTTGCACGTGAGCTTGCAAATGGATCCTCCAGCTTGAAGTCAAGAATTCAGAGACTATGGCTGCAGCAAACAGGCTGAGAAACCCTGGCCCAGACCATCCAGCCAGGTCATCGCAGATTCCCGACCCTCAGACAGCAGATAAGAAAGTAAGTATGGCTCCCTTAAGCAGCTAATTTTGCAGTAATTTCTTATACAGCAGTAGAGAACCAACACAGACCTCGGCCAGCCTGGTATTGTCTACTGTGGCACTGTCTTTCCTCTCCGGTCTGATATTCCCAGTCTGTTTCTAATCTTTTTTTTTTTTTTTTTTTAGTTTTTGGAGGCTCACTGCAGCCTTGAACTCCTGCGCTCAAGCAAGCCCCCTGCCTCAGCCTCCCACATAGCCTGGATGACAGATGCATGCCACCACACCTGGCCATCCTCCTGCCTCGGCCTCCCAAAGCACTGAGATTACAGGCATGAGCCACCATACACACGGCTTGTTACTGGTCTTTTTTGAGGTATGCTGTTCCTTCTCTCCAAAGGCCTTGCCTCAGCTGTGGGACTTGGTTGATTGTTTTCTTCTTGACTTTGACTTTTGCTTTTCTCCTCCGCTAGAATCCAGCCTCTCCCCTTGGTTGTTCCCTGGCTGGGGCTTTAGCCTAGTGCAGGCTCCTCAGTTCTCGCCAGCCCCAGAATGGGAATTCAGTTCTAGGTTGTAGATTTCAAATGGTAAATAGCCATTGGTGTTGAGGTCTCTTGATGAATATTTTAAATAAGAAAACATGGCAAAAAATTTCCCAGAGGAAAACACTTGCTATGTGTTTTTGAATAGTCTTACCATTGTAATATCGTTGTCGCATTTTAACCTTTCACTTGAGGAAGATAAGGATTATAAGAACACGTAGAAGCACGGAGGAAATTTAGAAACGGCACAATCTGTCTGATTTATACCTGATGAAAATGAGGCCCCTGATGTTATGTGACGTTCCCAAGGTCACTCAAAGCTAAGAAAGATCATTTAAACGGAGCAAGTCTGTCAAGTGTAATGGTAGCTGAGCAAAGCTCTTTTGGGGAGATGGGTGGGGCTTCCCTGAGGACGACTATCATGTCTTTCTGTATGGGTGAGTCCTAGTCCAGTTACCACAGGCTGGACACCGAATGCAATGGACCAGCAATATGACTCTAGATGTTGTTTCTTATGTTTTTATATTACTTTTAGGTATGACACAAAGTCTGGATCAAATAGCAGCTACTTGGTTGGGCAAGGTGGCTCACGCCTGCAATCCCAACACTTTGAGAGGCCAAGGTCACCTGAGGTCAGGAGTTCGAAACCAGCTTGGCCAACATGATGCAACCCCATCTCTACTAAAAATTCAAGAATCAGCCTGGCATGGTGGTGGGCCTCTGTAATCCCAGCTACTTGGGAGGTTCATATATACACATACATGTGGCAGCTACTAGACCTGAGTGCCCAGCCTCCATAGGAAGATGTAAGAGTCTTTTCTGACAGAAGCTTAACTGTCTGTTTGAGGCAATGAATCTGCATTCCTTCTAGTGCTACACAGAGAAAATAAGGCCTAATCAACTCTGGGGAGGAAAAAATTCAAAACACGCTGACAGAATGTCTAGAAATTAGACGGAAAGTGTGCATAGTAAAAGGATTGGAAATGAAACGGGGTGGGAGAGAGGAGAGGATGCTCTAGTATTTTTATTTTATACACTTTATATTTTTGAATCATTTACACTAAGAATGCATTTGAGCATTTCTTGTATAATTTTTATAGGAGTTTATGAATTTTTACCAGAAAAGTAGGCTTACTGGTGGAAACCATTTTAGAAACTGAGTTTCTAAGTGGAATTTGTGGATGTGTGTGGCATGTATGGAACTCCAATAATTGTCCCTACCAAACAAATAAGCACGGGTTGATGATTGCTATCAAACAAGAAGAAGTCAAAGCAGCCTAGAAATCAAGCCACATGTCTTGATAGAAGTGAAAATCAAAGGCAGTAAATTCAACACAACCAATCCCAGGAGAAGAAACGGGGTTAAGTTATGGCTTAAGAGATTTGAATGAACTGTAATGAAGGGCTTCTTTATGGTAGAGCTATTAAGAGCAGGGAGGAAATTTAGTAACAGATTATTCAGGCAAACTGGGACTCTTTTCCCTTGGACATTTTACAAATGGAATTAAAAAGCACTTGTTTCTGACTAATTAGGAAGAGTTCAGCTTGCGGGTTGAATTAGTTATTTCTATTTGGTCACAGAGAAGAAAACTAATGGTGACTCTGGTAGTCACAGTCAACGTGCAATCATTTTAAAATAAAATAAATTCGCAGTGATGAATCTGTGTGTTTTAACTGCCTAAATCCTAGAAAATAAATTCAAATTTAAATGGAATATTCCTTATAAATATCTCTACTTTGTCACACACCTATGGTTCAAACTCAGATCTTCCTGTCTTTTAAATATTTTAAAACTTAGCTATAATTTTAACTTTAAAAATAATGGACACTTTTTTTTTGAGATGGGGGTGGTCTCACTATGTTGCCCAGGCTGGACTTGAACTCCTGAGTTCAAGTGATCCTCCTGCCTCAGCCTCGTGAGTAGATGGGACTATAGACCTGTACCACCACACCAAAGGACATATATTTTTGTGTGATTCAAAAAAAAAGACAGCTCCAAAAGCCACACACAAAAAAACAAGAAGTATTTCCAGCCAATAATATCCCGGAATGCTTAATACAGTAAAATCTTACTATTTTGGACTAGTTCAGAGAAAAAAAAGGATTTCATTTTAAATGATTTTAATACCTGGAGGTAAATATTATGCATAACATAAACGAGGTTTTCAAAAGTGGTTGTTTTTAATGAACCAACAAGTTATGTGACTCCAAAAATAAGTAAGGCAAGCTTGTTATTATAAATATTTTAAGCATTTTATCTTGATTAAGCTTTTAATTCATACTAACAGTAAAAGAAGACTGACTTGTTTGAGAAAATCAACCCCTGTCTACACTTAATCACATTTTTCAAATAGTGGAATCTGTACTACTGTAGTTTTACCTGCTTGTCTTCTTTCTCCCTGTGAAGTGACAATCTTGGTTTCTGACTGTCGAATTAAAAGAGGCAGAGACAAAGAAAGGAACCAGAGCAAGCACCACGCATAACTTATGCAACGAGAACAACAAACCAAATGCCAGCAATTAAATATTGAGACTAGTTTTCACACATGATAAATTATTTGGCATACATGATTTACTTTAAAATTCATCCCTCAAGAAATATATTTGTAACTTTCCAAATGCTTATATCCAGGTCAAGAAAAGCTACAAGATAAAGGAAACTTAAGTTAATCCAAATATCATATTGAAATTCTACCTTATAAGAAGTGTTAGAAATTATTTAGAATAATGCCTATATTAATTTGAGACATTTTTCAATGCTTTTTTGTACTGTGATTTTTAGTCGTGATATTAACTTTCCTGTTTAATTTGCTTTAGTTTATTTTAAATTATTAGCTCAGTGTCCATAGTAATATTTAAGGATTAAACAACCATATAAATCATAGGATTACAAATATTTAAATGTTTTGCTTTTATACTTGTATATGTTTTCTGACTTTAAAAAAAGGTAATGTGCACCTATTTTGTAATAAGAAAGAAACTGCATGTTACGGATTAAAAAAAGAATACCGATTCGGAACCTTGTACCTCTTCAGGATAGGGGAACTCACCAGCTGTGCCACACCGAAATCCTATTTTGAGAGAGATTTCGAGGATTCTGTATAACCATCTTCCCCAAGTCATGAGGTAACTAGATAGGTTGGGAAGGCTCTACACAAGAGTGGGCCCCCAGCCTTTATAGGGTATGCCTTGGAAAGCCAGAGATAGGCTGGGAAGGCTCTACACAAGAGTGGGCCCCCAGCCTTTATAGGGTATGCCTTGGAAAGCCAGAGATCACTCTTCCATTTCTCAGAGACTCCATCAGCCAGGAAAAGGAAAGATCTGGCCAGGCCTCCTCCTCCACCTCCTCCTCCTCCTCCTCCTCCTCCTCCTCCTCCTCCTCCTCCCCCTCCCCCCCTCCCCCCACCCCCTCCCCTCCCCCTCCCCCTCCCCCTCCCCCTCCTCTTGTTCCCCCTTTCTCCTCTTCCTCCTCCTCTTCCTTCTCCACCTCTTTCTCTTTCTCTTTCTACTCTTCCCCTTTTTCACCTCTTCCTCCCTTCTTGTTCTTCATGAGGAAATGAGAATAATATTTTAATTCCATTAGAAAAATAATGCAAGCAAAAAATTATATGTGTGTGTATTTCCCCATTCATGCATCTGTCTACTCATCTATCCATTTGCCCATTTATCCATGTATATTGGTTGCCTCCAGGAAAGGGAACTGGTTGGTTGCTGGGGAGCGGGGAAGATTTACTTTCCACTGTAAACCCTCTTGTACCTTTTGACTTTTCTGCCATGTTCATGTAATACCTATTCAAAAAAAAAATTCCTAAGGAAAATTACAACATGAGACAACAATTTTTTTCAGAATAATGATACAAGAAAACCAGCTAAGATGCACTTATAAGAGGACTATTGTGAGCACTTCCTTTATATGCGTAGATTTCTTTACTCCTACCAGGTGGATACTGTGAGCAGCATCTCCACTTTACAGATAGAAAATGGGAGAAACTAAGTAACTGCCCATGTACACACACAGACACACACACGCACACACACAGTTTTGTTGTTGCCAAGTAGTCTTCAGAATTAATTGTGTAAGATTACCTCTTCCCCAAGTTTGCATAAGTATGCCAGATTCCCCATACTTTCGGCAATACTTTTATATTTTAACCATTGAATAAACCAGTATTCATCAAGTTCTATTAGATATTAACCTTCTCAATCAGATTTAAACAAACAAACCAACAGAGTTGCTCAAAAGTAGTGAAATTGACTTACTAATGATTTACCTAAAGGTTTCTACTGACAACTCAGTAATGATGTTAATAGCTAGTGAAATCTTCAGTAGCAAGTCACCCAGCTAGATGGAGAAGGATGAGGGACAAAAGGTGGGTGACACTCCACTAACACACTCATACACAAGAGGCCGAGGGTCCTTTATGTGCTCCCATTGCAGCCCCTGGCTTTCTCCCATGGCACTTGTCGCTGGTTTAACATTTTTACTTGTGTGTATGATCCCTTGATTTGTGAGACTTAGAATCTAAATATCCATCTTTTGCAGTGGATCATGAGCTCCACGAGGGCAGAGCATTTTGATTTTGTTGGTCTTCTTATTCCAGCAACTGTCCCAAGGGCTTTCACAGGACTAGACAGGTGGATGAGGAATTTCAACTTCATTCTTTGTCTCCATGAAGGCTCTTTTGGTTGTAGGTGCAGAAGTCATCCCCATAATAGACAGTTACATGCCACATAGTTTGAGAAAAGGCTAAGGTCTGAGCACATTAGAACCCTCAAATTTAACTCTCCTTGGGCAGATACTATGGCTTTGTTGACAAGTGGGTTTGTCAGTATTCTTGTAACTAGCTCTCTAAGTTGGCAACTATATTCAACACTGTAGAATACTTTGCAGTATGATAACCCTTTGCTATGACTAGATATTCTTATGAGTTACTGTGACTAAAAGATCCATTACAGGCTGGTGCAGTGGCTCACACCTGTAATGCCAGCACTTTGGGAGGCAGAGGCTGGTGGATTGCTTGAGTCCAGGAGTTCAAGATCAGCTGGGACAACATGGTGAAACCCCATTTCTACAAAACTAAAATTAGCTGGGTGTGGTGGCATGCACCTGTGGTCCCAGCTACTTAGGAGGCTGAAGTGGTACTATCACCTCAGCCAGGCAGGTCAAAGCGGCAGTGAGCTGTGATCACACCCTGAACTCTAGCCTGGGCAACAGAATGAAACTCTGTCTCAAAAAAAAAAAAAAAAAAATCCATTGCCAACAGAATAAAGAATCCAGAAATAAAGCTTCACACCTGCACCAGTGCACATCTAGTCTTCAACAAAGTTAATGAAAATAAGCAATGGGGAAAGAACTCCCTATTCAATAAATGGTGCAGGGATAACTGGCTAGCCATATGCAAAAGATTGGAATTGGACCCCTACTTTTCACCATACACATAAGTCAACTCAAGATGAATTAAAGATTTTAATGTAAGACCTCATGCTGCAAGAATCCTAGAAGAAAACCTGGAGGCCACCGTTTTGGGCATCAGCCTTAACAAATAATATGCGACTAAGTCCCCAAACACAATTGCAACAAAATAAAAAACTGGCAAGAGAGAACTAATTAAACTAAAGAGCTACTGCAAAGCAAAAGCAACTATAAAAAGAGTAAACAGACAACCTACAGAATGGAAGAAAATATTTGCAAACGATGCATCCGACAAAGGTCTAATATCCAGAATCTCTAAGGAACTTAAACAATTCAATGAGCAGAAAACAACTAACCCCATTAAAAACTGGGCAAGAAACATGAATAGACATTTCTGAAAAGAAGACATACAAGTAGCCGACAAACGTGAAAAAAACTTTCCACATCACTAATCATCACAGAAATGCAAATCAAAACCATAGTGAGGAACCCGTTGCATCAGTCCGAATGGCTACTACTAAAAAATCAGAAAATGAGCCGGGCACGGTGGCTCATGCCTGCAATCCCAGTACTTTGGGAGGCTGGGGCGGGTAGATTATTTGAGATCAAGAGTTTGAGACCAGCCTGGTCAATATGGTGAAAGCCTGTCTCTACTAAAAGTACAAAAATTAGCCAGGCATAGTGGTGTGCCCCTGTAGTCCCCAATACTAGGGAGATCGAAGCAGAAGAATCGCTTGAATCCGGGAGGCAGAAGCTGCAGTGAGCTGAGATCACACCACTGCACACCAGCCTGGGCAACAGAGTGAGACTACATCTCAAAAAATAATAACAATTTAAAAATCAGAAAAACAACTGATGCTCAAGGCTGCATTGAAAAGGAAACACTTACACACTGTTGGGAATGTAAGTTAGTTCAGCCACTGTGGAAAGCCATTTGAAGATTTCTTGAAGAACTTAAAAAAGAACTACCATTGACCAAGCAATCCTATTACTTAGTATATATTCAAAAGAAAAAAAATTATTCTGCAAAAAAGACACATGGACTTGTTCATAGCAGCACTATGTACAATAGCAAAGATAAGGAATCAACATAGGTGTCCATCAACAGTGGATTTGATAAAGAAAATGTGGTACATATACTCCATGGAACACTATGCAGACATAAAAATTACAAAATTATGCCCTTTCCAGCAACTTGAATATAGCTGGAGACCACTATTCTAAGGAAATTAATGCAGGAACAGAAAATCAAATACCTTATGTTCTCATCTATGTTCTCTGCATGTTCTACATCTACGTTGATGTAAAAATGGCAACAATAGACACTGGGACTGCTAATGGGGGAAGAACGGAGGCAAGTGTTGAAAAACTAACTACTGGGTACTATGTTTAGTACTTGAGTGACAGGATCAGTTGTACCTGAAACCTCAGTATCATGCAATATACCTATGTAACCAACCTACATAAGTACCCCCGAATCTAAAATAAAAGTTAAAATTATTTTTAAAAATCCATTGCTTTTACCACGACTCCCTTCCCCACATTTCCATTTTGTGGATATAAACTTTGAGCCTAGCAGCCAGTCAAAGAAATGGAGTATAATAGTCCCCTTGCTTCTGAATGGTGAATGCTCACTGTTCCCTCCAGTATTTAGCTACTAGTAAATAGCCAGATCTTATCTTAAACTTTAAGTCTGTGCTCTCTCTTTTTTTTTTTTCCCCCAATACATACGTGTTATCCTTTAAATGTGTTTCTTGGAGTTCATGTGTTAGAAACTTAATCCCCTGTGTGACAGTGTTGGGAGGTGGGGCGTAATGAAAGGTGTTTTGGTTTTAAGGGCTCAGCCCTTAAGAATAGGTTAATGGCATTATTTAAAAGGATGGCCAGAGTGGGTTTGCTCTCTTGTACTCTTGCCCTTCCATCTTCTGTTATACAGCAAGTTGCCGCACACAAGATGCCAGCACCTTGATGTTGTAATTCCCAGCCTCCAGAACTATGAGCCAATAAATGTCTTGATTATAAATTACTCAGTCTCAGGTATTCTGTTACAGCAGCACAAAATGAACAACAACAATAGGTAATAGAAAACTCAACTCATACTGGCTTAAATATTATGATAATTAGTTAACTCACATAACTGACTTAAATGTTGGCTTAAAGTAGCACCTCAAACGTGTCATCATGGAGCTGGCTTCTTTCCATTTCTTCCCTGTCTTTCAAAATGGCAGCTTCATCTTAGAGTGGTTGCAAATCATGCTGCGATATAATTTCCAGATGCTTGCAGGACAACACATATCTCTGCTGGAGTTGTGGGGGGTGCTTTCTATTTTTTATATTAATATATCTCCCCAAGGAATAGGGGGGCCCTCATGAAAAAAGCGACTTTTCTAACTTGAACCAAAAAGTGAAGATTTTCTTTCATGATTTACCCGAGGAGTTAGAGGTAGAATCAGTACCACCAAAACCACGGGGGTTTTGGTAAATGCTGGAGAGGCTGCCACGATGCCCTTTAAGTCAGTAATAGCTGTTACAGTATTCGCTAAAGTTTACTGACCTCATCCTATTGGCCCAATATTAGCTTAACGGTTTACACATATTGTATTTTTTTAATCATTACAACAAACATGACACTTAGGCGTTATTATCTCCATTTTACAAGTGAGTAAATTGGAATATGTCCAAGTTTGTACAGGAGAAGTCCAGAGATAGACTGAGGACTTCAGTATCTAGTCCATGATTAAAACAATCTCATTACACAGTAAGAGTCATGGAAGGCTTTTGAAGGTGGTGTGGTATGTGTAAAACAATGATTTAGGGCCCTCAAAACCATCCCATTAGACCTGTAGATAAACCATCCAATTCCCTTATAACACCAATAAAACCACATTTATACTGCTGCAATGTATTCATCTTGCCCCCCTCCCACATCACCCCTATCTCTTACCCTCAAACAGGCATTTTAAAGTATGTAAAGTAATTTTTTTCACCATAATTTGCAACAAGAAGTATTAAATATGAATCCAATTTAGTTAAAAATAGGGAGAAGATACAGATAACATCCAGAGACCCCACTGTTAACTTGAAACATGAAAAGAAGCAAAACCTGAATAATCTCTCAAATTATAAGACATAATTGATTTAGTTAACACACCCTCCAGTGATTCTCTGTATTCTACTTCCTCGTGCCTATTCAGGGAGACTTTCCCTGCAATTGTAATTATTCTATCTCTTCCCTTGTTGGTTTTCCTCCTCTCTTAGATCATTCTCATCAGCACAAAATAATGCTACAATTTCTCCCACTACAAAAAGCACCTTGAACCCAGCACCCATCTTTTCCAGGAAATGATCCTTTTCTCTGCTTTCCTGTACAGCAAAACACTTTTGATAGAGTTCTGTCTTCAACCTGTTCCCAACAGGCTTTATTCTCCCTACTCCTGGGGACCTTTCTGATAAGGGTCACCAATGTCCTCTCAGTGCCAAGCCCAATGATGTGTTCTCAGTTCTCAATTGTTTTGCCTTTAGGAAACATGACATAGTGATCACTCCATCCTGCTTGAATCATATTCTTCTCTTGGCCTCCAGGAAGCCACATTCTTGGGTCTTCTCCCACCACTTCTTTTCAATTTTCTTTGCTTGTCATTCCTCATCTTCTTGACCTCAAAGTGGTAGACTGCCCTGGGACTCCATCTGATGTCAGAGTCTTTTTTTCATAGATTCATTCCCTGAGTGGTCTTGTTCACTTCTATGGCTTTAAACACCATAGGTGAGTGTCAGAGTACACCCAAGATGCTGTAAACAAAATACTTTAGGCTAGATAATTTAGAAACAATAGAAATTTATTGCTCGCCATTCTGGAGACTGGGAAGTCCAAGATCGTGACACCAGCAAACGCTGCTCCTGGTGAAGGCTCATTCTGGCTCACGGATGGTGTCTTCTCACTGAATCCTCATATAGTGGAAAAGGAAAACAAGCCCCCCCTTAGGCCCTTTTATAAAGGCACCAATCCCATTCATGAAGGTGGAGCCCTCATGACCTAATCACCTCCCCACCTGTCAATACTATCATATTGGAGAGTAAGTTCCAACATATAAATTCTGGGGAGATCATAGCAGCTGAACTCTCCCATTTATATCTTCAACCTATACCATCTCCCTGAACTCTAGATGCTATATCCAACTTCCTACCTGACATCTCCACTTGGATGTTTAACAGGCATCTTCAACTTGACATGTCTCAGAAAGAACCCTTGGTTTACTTCCCCCAAAACCTGCTTCTTCCGGGGTAATCCACAACTCATTTTTTTCAAGTTGCTCAGAAAACTTGTGAACATTTTTGGATCCCCATCTTCCCCCTCACAGCTTAAATAAAATTTATTAGGAAATTTAGCCACCTTGACCTCCAAAACACACTTCAAATATGGCCATATCTCTGTTGCTATCATCCTAGTCCAAACCATGCCATTCTTGCTTGGCTTCCTGAAACAAACTTCTCTGGTCTCTCAGCTTTTATTCTTCCTCCCCTAGTCTATACCTCACCTAAGAGCTAGAATAGATATTTTAAAATGGCACTTCTAGACATAGAATGCACCCACAGCTTCCTCACGTCAGGCAGAATCAGGTTCCCATATTTACATGGTGCATGAGAACCAATATGACTTGGCCCCTTGGTACCTCTACCACTTCAGCCTCGGTAGGCTGACCCTTGCTCATCCATCTCCAGCCTCAATGAATCCCTTGCTGGAAAGGACTCTTCTGACACATTCCTACTTCTTGTGTTTTCAGTTACAGTTCTGCTTCCTAAATGCCCTTCCCCAGATGTTCACATGGCTTACTTCTTCATTTTATTCAGATTTTGCTTGACTGTAACCTTACCAGTGTGGCCTTCTGCTCCCTCTAACTAAAATAGTCATGCCTATTCCCCCAGTCTGTTCCTCTTTATCCCCTTATCTAGTTCTCTTCTTCACCTAATGTAATTTATGGTGTCTTACTTGCTTATGTTTTGTCTCCCCTCCACCAGCATTTAAGTTCCAGGAGAGCAGGGACAGCTGTATTCCAGGAACCTAGAATAGTGTCTGCTAGGTGGTGGGTGCTTAAGATGTGTTTGCTGAAGGAATGAGTGAGGCACTTGGTAGTTATTCCCCTTTGCTTTGTGCATCTATTCAGTGACAAGTATCTGTAGATCCTTCATAAGACCATTCATATCTCTCTCTCCTTTCATTTTCATGACCACAACCTCAGTGAACTCCCCACCTGGAGGGGGATCTCCAGTCTCTGGTTTCTACTCAGTCCGCCTCTCAAATGAACCCTGAACACTGATGTAGTTAATAATCCTAAAGCCATTTTCACCTAAAGCCGATTGCACACTCTACAGTGAAATCTAATATTTGAAAAGCCCGGTTACTCCCTATTGACTGTTTTTCTTTGTTTGTTTATTGCTTGTTTTGGTTTTTGAGACAGCGTCTCATTCTGTGGCCCAGGCTGGAATGCATTGTCACAATCACAGCTCACTGCACTTGACCTCCAGGTTCAGGCGATCCTCTTGCCTCAGCTTCCCAAATAGCTAGGACTGCAGGTACGTGGCACAACACCCAACTAATTTTTAATTTTTTTTTTGTAGATACAGAGTTTTACCATGATGCCCAGGCTGATCTTGAACTCCTAGGTTCAAGTTATCCACCCACCTTGGCTTCCCAAAGTGCTGGGATTACAGGTGTGAGACACAATACCCATCCCCTATTGACTTTAATATAAGTACAAACTCCTTTATTTGATATTCAATAGACTTCATTTTCAAATATTGTTGCTTGACTTTTCCAATGCCATTTATCTTTTTGGTAGTTTTTTTTTTTTTAATAAATATTTATTTATTTATTCATGGAGCCGGAGTTCACTCTGTCACCCAGGCTGAAGTGCAGTGGTGCAATCTCGGCTCACTGCAACCTCTGCCTTCCAGGTTCAAGCAGTTCTCCTGCCTCAGCCTCCCAAGTTGCTGGGATTAAAGCTTTTTTTAGTAGAGATGGGGTTTCACCATGTTGGCCAGGATGGTCTTGAACTCCTGGCCTCAGGTGATATGTCTACCTTGGCCTCCCAAAGTGCTGGGATTACAGGTGTGAGACACTGCACCTGGCCTATGTTGTTTTAATTGACATATAATTGTACATATTTATGGGGTACAGTGTGATGTTTGGATACATGTATATATTGTGCAATGATCAAATGAGGATAATTAGCATATCTATCATCTCAAAGACTTGTCATTTCTTTGTAGTGAGTGCATTTAAACTCTTCTTTTTCAGGTATTTTGAAATAAATAATACATTATTGTTAACTATAGTCACCCTCCTGTGAAATAGAACACAAGAACTTACTTCTCCCATTTAACTGTGATGTACGCATTCACCAGCCTCTCCTCATCCTCCCCTCCTCCCCAGGCACTGCTAACCACTATTCCACTCTACTTCTATGAGATTAGCTTTTACGATTCCATGTGAGTGAGATGATGCAGTATTTGTCCTTCCGAGCTTGGCTTATTTCACTTAACATAAGGTCCACTAGGTTCATAAGTTGTTTATAGTTTTCCATTGTGTATTTATAAAATATTTCAAGCTTTATTTCCCATTTTTCTCCGTAATGAGCCTCTCTTTCCACTATCTTTGGACTATTCCAGGCCCATTGTTCATTATAGATCCTTATATTCTTGCCATAGCTTCTCCAAACTGTGGCTAAATTATAAAGCTTAGCTCAAAGTCCACCTTTTGTTAGTCCTTACAACAGCCCTTCAGCCCATCAATACCCCTCTGAAATGGAAGCCCTTCCTCTCTGTTATCACCACATTTAAAAATCCATTTATCTGTTGACTTCGGTTGACTCCATGTCTTGGCTATTATAAATAGTGCTGCAATAAATAAGGGAGTGCAAATATCTCTTCAGCATACTGATTTCAATCCTATGCAGTGGTGGGATTGTTGGATCTTTAGTTCTATCTTTAATTTTTCAAGGAAACTCCATAAAGTGTTATCCATAATGACTCTATTAATTTACATTCCCACCAACAGAGTATGAATTCCCCTTTCTCCACATCCTTATTAGCATTTTTTTGTGTGTGTTTTTGATAACAGCTTTTCTAACTGGGGTGAGATGGTGTCTCGTGGTGGTTTACATTTGCGTTTTCTGATGATTAGTGACGTTCCACTTTTTTAAATATACCTGTTGGCCATTTGCATGTCTTCTTTTGAGAAATGCTTATTCAGATATTTTGTTCATTTTAAAATTAAATTATATATTTTCTCCTTTTTTGCTATTGAGTTGCTTGAGTTTTTTATATATTCTGGATATTAACCTTTGTACAGATGCCTAGTTTGCAAATATTTTCTCCTATTCTATAAGTTGTCTCTTTGCTCTTTATTTCCTCTGCTGTGCAAAAGCTTTTTAGTTTAATATAATCCCATTTGTCTATTTTCGTTTTTATTGCCTTTGCTTTTGAGGTCCAGTTAAAAAAATCCTTGCTCGGACCAATTTCATGAAGTGTCTCTTCTATGTTTTTTTCTGGTAGTTTTGGAGTTTTGGATCTTCCATGTAAGTCTTTAATTCATTTAATTTTTGAAGTGGTAAGAGATGAGGTCTAGTTTCATTGTTCTGTATGTGAATATCCAGTTTCCCCACCACTGCTTATTGAAAAAACTGTCGTTTTCCTTTTTTTTTTTTTTTTTGAGATGGAATCTCGTTCTGTCACCCCGACTGGAGTACAGGGCATTATCTTGGCTCGCTGCAACCTCCGCCTCCCAGGTTCAAGGAATTCTCCTGTCTCAGCCCTCCGAGTAGCTGGGATTACAGGCACCTGCCACAACGCCTGGCTAATTAGGTCTTTTCCTTAATGTGTGTTCTTGGTGCCTTTATTGAAAATCAGTTGGCTGTAAGCACATGAATTTATTTCTGGATTTCCCTATTTTGTTCCATTGGTCTGTGTGTCTATACCAGGCTGTTTTGGTTACCATTCCTTTCTAGTATATTTTGAAGTCAGGTAGTGTGATACCTCCAGCTGTATTCTTTTTGCTCAAGATTACTTTGGCTCTTTGAGGTCACAAAAATACCCCAAATAGCCAAAGAAATCTTGATCTTTTGGGATATTTTGTGATTCTTTACACATTTTGGGATTGCTTTTTCTATTTCTATGAAAAATGTCATTGGTATTCTAATAGGAATTGCATTGAATCTATAGATCACTTTTTCTGGTAGACTGTTGACATAGAGCAGCACTACTGATTTTCTTAAATGCTGATTTTGTATCCTGCCACTTTACTGAATTCGTTTATTAGTTCTGTTTTCCGATGGAGTCTGAATAGGGTTTTCTATATGTAAGATCATGACATTTGCAAACAGGGAAAATTTGACTTCTTCCTTTCAAGTTTGGATGCCCTTTATATCCAATGCCAGTTATCTTCTAATCTGGTTCTGTTTTGTTCCTCCCCAGGTGGTAACAAATTGAGTTATTTGCTAACCAAATCATTTAATATGAATATTAGTCAGAATACACTAGGTTATGCTGCAATAACCAGGCTACTCCCAGATCTCAGTGGCTTAAATAGAGCAAAGGTTGGCTGGGTGTGGTGGCTCATGCCTGTAATCCCAGCACTTTGGGAGGCTGAGGCCAGAGGATCACGAGGTCAAGAGATTGAGACCATCCTGGCCAACATGGTGAAACCCTGTCTCTACTAAAAATACAAAAAGTACCTGGGCCTGGTGGTGGCTCATGCCTGTAGTCCCAGTTACTTGGGAGGCTGAGGCAGGAGAATCACTTGAATCTGGTAGGTGGAGGTTGCAATGAGCCGAGATCACAACACTGCACGCCAGCCTGGTGACAGAGTGAGACTCTATATTTAAAAAAAAAAAAAAAAAAAAAATAGAGCAAAGATTTCTTTCTCATTTGTGCCACTTACTCAGTACAGATAGGCAGGGAGCTTGTATCTCATAGACTGTCAAAGACCCAGGCTGAGAGGTGCTATAGCACCTCACATGGGCACTCTGTGGACACTGCAGGGGTATGGGGTAGGAAGGTGGAGAGCTGACTTCCGCTTTTAAAACCTCAAATCAGATGTGACACTCACGATTCACATCACGGGACACTCATGATTCCTATTCCCATCCACATGGTTCCACCTATCTGTAATGGAGCTGAGGAATGGGAGGGCACATGGCTATCAAGCAAACTTTTTACATCATGAATAACTCAGATATTTACACAAATTGGCAGTTATCTAGAATGGGCTGGAAAGTAAATATATTTTAAGCTGTATGATGTTTCCTGCAGCTGAGAGGTGTCATATAATTTGTTTGTGTGTCTACTTACTGTGATTTAATTTAAAGCGAAAGCTCAATTAAATGCCAAACCATAACAAACTTATTTTTCTGCCTTGGAGTTAAGAATCAACTGGTGTTGAATCTTGTGTACACAAAGCAACTATTTTTAAAACTTATCTGCAAAGTCTTCAAAGGTTTTCACATATTCCAAGATAACTATGAAAATCATCATCTTATTTAATACACGGCTGAAGCCTGGTTAGAAAGAAATGTCATTTTCCTAGCATCTCTTACTGGCAATTGAATGGGGAATTGTAACGCTTGGTATGTCACTCAATCTCTGCCGAAGGATTTTTAGGTCAGGAGTGCACTTCTTAGTCTCCCTGCTGAAACGACAAGATCTATAATCAGTTAATAAAATGTTTTCATGAATCAAGACTAGGGTATTTCACTCAAATATAACTGAAATAGCACAGCTTATTCCGGCTTGAAAAGATAAAGCTGTGTGCAAACTTATTATGCAATGAAGAATAGCTTCATGTTCATTGTGTTCCAACCATGCTTGGTAGACTTGCATTTGGATAAGTCAAAGTCGGAGTAAAGGCTGGGTAAAGTTTTTAAAATATAGATTTCTGGGACATAAGGCAAGTTTTTGGGAGGCACTGCTTAAGTCCTAGAGGTGTTGTTTACTATGTATCAAGCAAGCAAAATTCCTGCTCTGTGTGTGTGTGTGTGTGTGTGTGTGTGTGTGTGTGTGTTTGAGACTGGGTCTTGCTCTGTTGCCCAGGCTGGAGTGCAGTGGCGTGATCTTGGCTCACTGCAACCTCCACCTCCAGGGTTCAAGTAATCCTCCTGCCTCAGCCTCCTGAATAGCTAGGATTACAGGCATGTGCCACCATGACCTGCTAATTTTCCTATTGCCTTTTAAAGTGTAATTTTTCTGGCCAGGCATGGTGGCTTATGCCTGTGATCCCTGCACTGTTGGAGGCCGAGGTCAGCGGATTACCTGAGGTCGGGAGTTTGAGACCAGCCGGGTCAACATGACGAAACCCCGTCTCTACGAAAAATGCAAAAAATTAGCTGAACATAGTGGTGCGTCCCTGTAATCCCAGCAACTCAGGAGGCTAAGCAGGAGAATCGCTTGAGCCTAAGAGTTGGAGGTTGCAGTGAGTTGAGATCACACTACTGCACTCCAGCTTGGGCAACAAGAGCAAAACTCCATCTCAAAACAAACAAACAAACAAAAAAGTGTGATTTTTAATTGCAACTTTCAAAATACTTTTTCTTATCATGTAAGAGTAAAAAAAAAAGAAAAAAAAAAACCTTTACAATTTGTTTGTGTGACAGATAGTTGTAGTATTCCACACTTCATTTCTTCCTCTCTCTCCTCTTCTTTCTCCTGTTGTCTTTCCCTCTTTTGCTTTGGGTGTAGAGGGTTGACTTAAGCATTCATTAAACATTAACATTCATAGAAACTAGTATAACAACATACCAGAATCTCTGGGACACATTTAAAGCAGTGTCTAGAGGAAAATATATAGCAATAAATGCCCACATGAGAAGTAAGGAAAGATCTAGAATCGACTCCCTATCATCAAAATGGAAACAGCTAGAGGAGCAAGATAAAAAAAAAAAAAAAAAACTGAAAACCTAGCAGAAGACAAGAAATAACTAAGGTCAGAGCAGAACTGAAGGAGATAGAGACACAAAAAAACCTTCAAAAAAATCAATAAATCCAGGAGCTGGTTGTTTGAAAAGATCAACAAAATAGACAGACCACTAGCCAGATTAATAAAAAAGAAAAGAGAGAAGAATCAAATAGATGCAATAAAAAATGACAAAGGGGATATCACTACAGATTCCACAGAAATACAAACCACTGTCAGAGATTACTATAAACAACTCTATGCACATTAACCAGTAAACCTGGAAGAAATGGCTAAATTCCTGAACACTTGCATCCTCCCAAGCCTAAACCAGGAAGAAGTCAAAACCCTGAATAGACCAATAATAAGGGTTGAAGTGAAGGCAGCAATTAATAGCCTACCCAACTAAAAAAGCTGGAGTCCAGATGGGTTCACAGCCGAATTCTATGAGACGTACAAAGAGGAGCTGGTACCACTACTGAAACTATTCCAAACAATCCAAAAAGAAGGAATCCTTCTCAAATCATTTTATGAAACCAACATCATCCTGATACCAAAACCTGGCAGAAACTCAACAAGAAAAGAAAACTTCAGGCCAATATCCATGATGAATATAGATGCAAAATCTTCAATAAAATACTGGCAAACCGATTGCAACAGCACACCAAAAAGCTTATCCATCACAATCAAGTAGGCTTCATCCCAGGGATGCAAGGCTGGTTCAACATATGCAAGTCTATAAATGTAATTCACCACATAAACAGAACCAAAGACAAAAACCACATGATTTTCTCAATAGAGGCAGAGAAGGTCTTCGACAAAATACAATAGCCCTTTATGCTAAAATCTCTCAATAAACTAGGTATCATTAGAACATATCTCAAAGTAATAAAAGCTATTTATGACAAACCCACAGCCAATATCATACTGAATGGGCAAAAACTGGAACCATTCCCTTTGAAATCTGGCACTAGACAAGGATGCCCTCTCTCACCACTCCTATTCAATGTAGTACTGGAAGTTCTAGCCAGAGCAATCAGGCAAGAAAAAGAAATAAAGGGTATTCAAATAGGAAAGGAGGAAGTCAAATTGTCTCCATTGGCAGATGACATGATTGTATATTTGGAAGACCCCATCATCTCAGCCCAAAATCTCCTGAAACTGATAAGCAACTTCAGCAAAGTCTCAGGATACAAAATCAATGAGCAGAAATCACAAGCATTCCTATACACCAATAACAGACTTAAAGAGAGCCCAATCAAGAATGAACTGCCATTCACAATTGCTACAAAGAGAGTAAAATACCTAGGAATACAACTAACAAAGAATATAAAGGACCTCTTCAAGAACTACAAGCCACTGCCCAGTGAAATAAGAGAAGACACAAACAGATAGGGAAACATTCCATGCTCATGGTTAAGAACAGTTAATATCGTGAAAATGGCCATACTTCCCAAAGTAATCTATAGATTCAACGCTATCCCCATCAAGCTACCAATGACCTTCTTCACAGAACTGGAAAAAACCACCTTAAACTTCATATGGAACCAAAAGTGAGCCCTCATAGCCAAGTCAATTCTAAGCAAAAATAACAAAGCAGGAGGCATCACGCTATCTGACTTCAAATGATACTAAAAGGCTGCAGTAATCCAAACAGCATGGTACTGGTTCCAAAACAGAGATATAGACCAATGGAACAGAACAGAGGCCTCAGAGGCAACCCCGCACATCTACAACCATCTGATCTTTGACAAACCTGACAAAAACAAGCAATGGGGAAAGGATTCCCTGTTTAATAAATGTTGTTGGGAAAACTGGCTAGCCATGAGCAGAAAGTAGAAACTGGACCCCTTCCTGACACCTTACACTAAAATTAACTCCAGATGGATTAAAGACTTAAACATAAGACCTAAAATGATAAAAACCCCAGAAGAAAACTTAGGCAAAACCATTCAGGACATAGGTTTAGGCAAGGACTTCATTAAAAAGACATCAAAAGCATTGGCAACGAAAGCTAACATAGGCAAATGGGACCTAATTAAACTCCAGAGCTTCTGTACAGCAAAAGAAACAATGATTAGAGTGAACTGGCCACCAACAGAATGGGAAAAAATTTTTGCAGTCTACCCATCTGACAAATGACTAATATCCAGAATCTACAGAGAACTAAAACAGATTTACAAGAAAAAAAAAACAAACAAACTCACTCAAAAGTGGGCAAAGGATATGAACAGACACTTTTCAAAAGAAGACATACATGAGGCCAACAAACATGAAAAAATGCTCATCATCACTGGTCATTAGAGAAATGCAAATCAAAACTACATTGAGATACCATCTCATGCCAGTTAGAATGGTGATCATTAAAAAATCTGGAGACAGCAGATGCTGAAGAGGATATGGAGAAGTAGGAACACTTTTACACTGTTGGTGGGAGTGTTGAATTAGTTCAACCATTGTGGAAGACAGTGTGGCGATTCCTCCAGGACCTAGAAATAGAAATTGTATTTGAGCCAGCAATCCCATTACTGGGTATATATCCAAAGCATTATAAATCGTTCTATTATAAAGACACAAGCACACAAATGTTCATTGCAGCACTGTTTACAATAGCAAAGACTTGGTACCAACCCAAATGCCCATCGATGATAGACGGGACAGGGAAAATGTGGCACACATACACCATGGAATATTATGCAGTCATCAAAAATGATGAGTTCATGTCCTTTGTAGGGACATGGATGAACCTGGAAACCATCATTCTCAGCAAACTGACACAAGAACAGAAAACCAAATGCCGCATGTTCTCACTCATAGGCAGGTGTTGAACAATGAGAACACATGAACACAGGGAGGGGGACATCACACACTGGAGTGCATCGGAGGGAAATAGGGGAGGGGGGTGGGGAGTTGGGGAGAGATAGCATGGGGAGAAATGCCAGATATAGGTGAATGGGAGGAAGGCAGCAAAGCACACTGCCATGTGTGTACCTATGCAACAATCTTGCATGTTCTTCACATGTACCCCAAAACCTAAAATGCAATAAAATATATATATTTTTTAAAAGAACTATTTTAATTCATTCATTCATATAAAGCTCTTTTCTTGTTTGTTAGTGAGTTTGTTTTTATCTTAGTCTCTTTTATCAGTATATTTCATTACTCTTCCTGCTCAGTATTACAGGCAAACATTCCAATTTGATATGTACTTTCTACTTGCATGGCTTCTTGCAAAATGTGTAGTTTTTTTGTAGGAATCTTTATTTTTGAGATAAGATTTTAAGTCTCATTCTAGTTCCGACCATGTGTTGGTATGTGAACTGCCATTGGTTCTAATTGCTGCATGGTATGCCATAGCATCTGTCTGCCATGGATTACTTTCCAAGTAATGGAAACCAGGTAACCCCTTTGCCACCACCAACAATACTTCCACAAACAGCCTCACATATGTCCCCTGATGGGCATGCCTAAGACCTTTTATGATATTCACCCCAGGGAGGAGGAGTTGCACCGCACAGGACTTAACCATGTTGCACTACTCTAAAGTGGCTGTCCTGCGTCACTGTGCTGTGAAGTGTCCCTCCCCATCTTCATTAATGCTGAGGTGCCGTGGGCGCCATCATATGCACGCTGCTTGATCTTGCCTCCTGGCCTCAGTTGGTGTGACCAGAGGTCACCCCAGGCTTCAACTGGGCCAATGACTTCAATCCTAGGGCGTTAGGACCCAGGAGGGACTGATTACAGAAAGATGAAATGTTGGTGCAAGTCAGGGCACCAAGACAAACGCCCAGCTAGCTGGAGACAAGACTCTTATAAAAATTAAGAGGAGGGAGGAGGAAAGGATGAAAGGAGCAATAACAACAAAAAAAGAAAATTAGAGGGAAGCTGAAATGTGATGGATGGGAGGGGTTACAGGGCTCAGTGGATTCCTAGCTTACGGGGTGTTAAACAGGCCAGCCCCTCTCAGAAACCCGGCGTGCCCTAGCAGTTACTGCCAGAGTCATGTGGCGAGCAATGATCCCGTTTCAGCAAAACATCATCATCTCTCACGTTAAATTAATGATGTTAATTTGAATGTTATTGCTTTTGTAGTTCTGCTGGTAATTAATTTGTAAATTTGTTTTGGTTTTATAACTGTAAACGAGCCACGAGCCTAAGGAGCTTATACTTAATTTTAGATTTCTTTTATTTGAGTAGCAATGTGATAAAAAATGTATTTAAAATCAATGCTGAGAGTGTCCCTTTGTTTTGTAAGTATCTGAATTTTCCAACTCAGGTTGGAGAAGTATTGGTCAAGCCTGGTCTCATGGCACTGGATTTTGAGCTCACTTAGGGCACACCCATGTATCTGTTTGATATCTTCTTCTTAGTTTCCAACTCCCAATAGTTTTTTTGTATCCTGCTACGCCATTCAGTAGATGACTTTCCTTCCAGCCTCCTGCTTTGGTAAGTTTTGAAAAGTATGCTGTCAGTCAATGGTTCTTAGTTGGAAGCAACAAAGCCAACTCTGGCTGCTGTAAGTAGAGAAGAAAGTTATTAAAAAGCTTTTGAGTGCTTCATTGGTGCACTGGGAAGGCCACAGAACTTTGGGTGGAACAGGGAGAAGGTAGCCTGAGCAGCAGAAGGGGTGGCAGCACAAACCACTTGACAGAACCCAGCTGCGGAGGACATGGCTGCTTCTGGCACCTGGACAGCACTGCCTGCTCAGTGTCTGGCCCTGGACCGTGGACGCTGATGCTACAGTGGTGCCGGTGCTGCCCTGGAAACCCAGAGCTGTGGTGCTGCTGCCCAGCTCTGCCACCAGAAGGGATTTGCCTCAGTCACTTCTCTGAGTTCCTATCTTCTGTTCAAAGTGGGTGGAGGGCAGTGAGTCAGAGTGGTTGTGCTGGGGTCACCTACGCACATCCCAGCTGCACAGAGGCCTGGGACCCAAGTATCTGGCACTTTCAGAATCTGCTTTTGGAGGTGAGCTCTGGTTCCTCTCAGGGCTTTTTATGTAAGCAATTCTCCAAACACAAGAAGGAGGTTCACATGAGAGGTGGGGAGAGAACTGACACTCTCCATGCCTCTTATGTCTTCATCTGAGTAATTGTTTAACATGTCGAATAGGACCTCAGGATGAGGACAGCTGGAGCTGGCAGGAAGCCTTCCTCCTGTCACTCTGCCCATCTAGCTAGCTGGTGAGACAAGTCCACCCGGTGGATCCAGGCAGCATCTGAAGCTTGTCTCTGCTTTCTGCCTCATCCACAAGTCATATTTTCTCCCAAAACCCACCTTCATGAAGGGAGGAGGGGGAGAAGACAGGAGGATAATCATGTTAATTCTTGTTTGGTTTGTGTTCTTTCATCTGGCTAGATGCATTTCTAGAACCATGTAAATCAATGGATTTTTTTCATGACTGCAATAAAATTTGCCTTTATACCTGACTCCCCAAGGAATCTGAACATAAACAGAGCTTCCACAATTCACACTTCACCTCGCTCAGGCGCAATATCTTTGTTAGACTCTCTTTGATCATTTCACTTTTGATCTGCCTATTTGCTTGGAAAGAGCCATTCAAATCTGTGGCAGGCCCTTCTACAGCAAATCGGAGGAGGCCCTCTCAGGATGCACATCAGTTGTGATATTAATTTTGTGTGTCAACTTGACTGGGTTAAAGGATGCCCAGATATTGGGAAACATTACTTCTGGGCGTGTCTGTGAGAGTGTTTCCAGAAGAGATTAGCATTTGAACTGGGGGACTGAATAAAGAAGATTGCCCTCACCATTGCAAATGGGCAGCATCCAATCCCTTGAGGGCCCAAATAGAAAAAAAAATGGTGGAGGAAAGATGAATTTGTCCTCTCTGTTTGAGCTGGGGCGTCTGTCTTCTCCTGCCCTCGGACATCAGGACTTACATCCCTGCACCTCCCTGACAAGTTCCCAGGCCTCAGGTAAGGGTGAAGGTGGGAGGTGGCCAGTAGCTGGTCATCTAAAGTCAAGTTAATTTCCCCTTTGCACCAGAGAAAGGGAAAGAAGAAAGATTGCTAAGGAATAGTATTTTCTTTCACCTTCAGGAGAGAACACTCAAACAGGTGTAAAGGGAGCCCAACAAATGCTAATCAAATACATCTAAATAAGCTATTTTAAAAAACAGACAATGCTGGATTAATAAAACTTCCAAACAGCAACTGCAGTCTTAGACCCAAATCCAAGATGTCTCTTACTTTCACATGGCATGAGTTATAAATGCCAAAGTTTATATGCGGTGGGGAAGAATCCCAAGAGAGCTAAAACATGTCATAAAAATGCTTGAATTATTGCTCCTTCAGGGCTGCTTACCCAGTCGTCCTGCGGGCTGGTAAGAGGCTTCTTATTTTACGAGGCAGCTGGCAACACCCAGGGCTGAGAGAGCTCAGCTGGCATCCCCTTCTCAAGGAGGCCATATGACCCTCACAGCCACACCCTTGGGGTGGATATACAGGGCTGGGCAGCCCACCAGCCACAAGCCTTCAAGTTGAGACGTACCAGCTCCCAAACACTGAAGTAAAAGGAATGGTTGACCCACTCTCCCTCTTCCCCAAATACTTCTATGCAACCCGGAAAGGGGCATAGGGTCAATACAGGTTCATTCTAGGGATAGCCTAGGCATTTCGAAGATGAGGTGAACCACAATCTGTAGACAGATGCCCAACTAGCTGTTAGTATTAAATTATGTTTGAATGTTAAAATGTTGGCCCAAATGATTTCTGAATTAGTTTAAATAGAAATTATATATGGATTAGGCCTTTAAATGTGGATAGAGGCAGCATTGGAAAATGCCTGGTCTTTCAAGCTAGATACAAAGGCAGCTCAGCATTTGCTTGTTGCACTCAACATCAACTATAAAGGTATTTTGATAAAAAAAAAAAAAAAGCCTTTTATCCATCCTTGTTTAATGGAATTGGGAGCAAGGAGATAGGAGAGCCAAACCTCCTCAGGGTCACAACTCTCTGGTGTCAGAATAGATGGACAATTAGAATGATTATTATTTTAAATACATTATAGGCAAATTAGTTTTGTAAAAGTGAAAACACATTTGTTCTCTCTTCACAGAGATGCAGAATGAAACAGTTTGACATCAGATAATAAGAGCCAAGCCAGAATTCTTTCCTCCCAGTTATTTGGGGAGCCATCCATTCGATCTTTGTGTGTGCCTATTCATTCTAATGGCATGTATGGCTTGCTCCCATTCATTCTAAGCAGTGGAGACGGAGCTCAGGAGGGCTCTTCCAGTGTTGGTGAGATCTGGGTCCCTCTTCCTGTTTTTCTGTCAGCTCTACCAGTGACTTACAATCAGGACATTTATCCTCTTTATATGGTTTACAGAGCTGTGGTGAATCACTCAGTCTTGGATTACAGTCCCATCTACCACTGAGGAGCTGTAGACCTTGGAAAAGTATGCCCACAAGTTCCCTGTTTTATACAATGAAATTAGGAGCAGTATCTACCCTATAGTTTGGTAATTTTTTTTTTTTTGAGACAGTCTCACTCTGTTGCCCAGGCTGGAGTGCTGTGGTATAATCTTGGCTCACTGCAACCTCCACCTCCTGGGTTCAAGCAATTCTCTGCCTCAGCCTCCTGATAGCTGGGATTAAAGGTGCCAGCCACCACGCCCAGCTAATTTTTGTATTTTTAGTAGAGATGGGGTTTCCCCATCTTGGCCAGGCTGGTCTTGAACTCCTGACCTTGTGATCCACCTGCCTTGGCCTCCCAAAATGTTAGGATTACAGGCGTGAGCCACCGTGCCCGGCCAGTTTGGTAAATTATTAATAAGAGAACCCATCTAGAACACTGGCCAGTGTGCAGAGCACTTACTAAATTCTCAATCACCATCATTTACTATTATTTAAATAATTTTCTCTTATCTTGCTCTTTATTTGACCAAGTGATTGAGAAGACTTAATTATATTGATGATCATGCATTTGTGTTACAAAGGTGGAAGAGACTCAGATATTTAATGAAAAGAATGCTCTGTACTGTTTTAAATGACTCAACACAGGGACGAGTAGCACCCTCTTCTTGAAAGCAGTGCGTCAGACGATCACTATTGGAGCACATGTTTGGGATGGAACTCTGTGGCTGCTTTTGTGCAGGAGACTTTTTTTGGGTTCTGTTACTTCAACTAAGCAACAATTCAGTACTTTCCAGACCGCTCTCATGTACTATATATGGGTCTAGTCTAGTCTGAATCTTCACATTTTAATTCCAAAACATTTATTTTTCTTTCTTTGTTAAGTATGTTACCATAATAATATAATTCTGTGTGGGAAGCTGCCTTATTTATAGTTTTCTAGGAAATTTATTTAAAATTTAAAGTACGCTTTAAATTTAAATTTAAACAAAACAAAACTACATTTTGACAATACTAAAGCAAATTTTAAGAAGGATAGAAAGTGTTTTGAGGAGTGAGATGCTTTTACTTTTACTAATTTATTCCTTGGTCAAGAGATAGTTTTCAGTGATAGAGATCATGTTTAGTGTGGGAATGGTGAGAACTCTGTTAATGTGACAGTTTTAGAAACTTTCGATGTTTTTTTAACAACAGCAACAAAAACCCTCTGCTTGAAAACAAAGTGATAAATCTAAAAAAAACATTTTTAGTCCTTAGAACATTTGCATTTGTGTTTATAACTTCAGGCACATTAAGTTCTTTTAGTCTTTTGTTGTACTCTAGAAATACCTGTTTACCAGATTTCTGAATGGAGGGTCAAGTCTCTTGAGAACACACCTTTGTAAGAATATCTTCTCAATAGATGGATTTTCTTAGACTGGATTTTCGATTATGTATTTTCACGATATATGCATTTGAAGGTTCTGCAAATACACTTCCTTCTGTTAATAAAGTAATTTATTTCAATTCTGATTTTTCTCCCAAAAATATTTTGATGGCTTTCAAAAGCTTTTATTAGAGTTACAACCAAGAAAGAAAAATGAAAACCACAAGATTCAACCCAACTGTTTCTAATGTTACTGCTCTGAGCCTCCTCACCGTGGAAACAAAGAGGAAAATGAAATTAGTTACAATATTCACATTGTTTTAAAACCTAAATACCCATGAGTTGCTTATGAGGAGGACATTTTGTCCTGGCGCCAGGATCTGAGAGAAATTTCTCCCCTTGGGTCTTAGAAAAAGAAAACTATATAATATAATTTTTCTAAAGTTCAAAAGATCCCTACACTGAATGTATAATACTGAATTTTCTGTGACTGTCCTCCCATAAGTAGAAGACGATCCAAAACCACAATTCAATAAAAGCCACTCTATGAAAGGCAAGTAACCTAGGACCCACGACCATGTGAGTCCCGCTCTCCTTCCACTACGGACCGAAATCTAAATCCAGGAAGCCCTCCCAGGCAGAGCCATAAAGCCCTAAAGAGAAGAGCTGACTTACCCCAATCCACTGCAGGTGACAGAGTCAGAACAAGACACGGCTCCTTTCCATTAAGACTGAGTTAGCAGAACTCCTGGACTAACAATCGTCGCCTACAGGACGCATGATACCTTCCAGGGCAGTGCTGTCCACAGGAACATTGATGAGAACCTTCTATACTCTGTGCTGTCCATAGCCACTAGATATACATGATGTTCAGCATGTGAAATATGGAGGCTGAGAAACTGAGTGTAAATTTTCCTTGCACTTAATGAATTGAAATTTGAAAATCCATATGTGGCTATTGCCTACTTTATCCAACAAGAGGCTCCTGAGCACCATGAAGTAGGCAACACAACGTCCCCTTGCTGTGACTCTGGGCCCCCTGTGCTGCTGGGGGCTTCTCTTGGCCAGGCCTGGTGTAGGGTGGAAGAGCCAGCCATTACATCTGTCTGGATGAGAGCATGAATTGGTAATGGCCTCAGTCGGGGATGATGAAGGAGGACAAAGGCTGGGCACGTGAGATACCCAAACTTGCCCAAAGCCTATAGCAGTCACGGGGTCACTGACAGCAGTCAGAGGCCTCTGTACTCATCTTGATGTCCACAGCTGGGTGCAAGTGATGTGGTGCTCAGGCCAGGGTTTACAGTGGCAGCTCTGATGACAAGTTCAGACCCAGGGGTGTGTTTATCTCCTTTTGCTGTTCCCAGGCATGAGGTGTGGAGGCCCACAGCTGGGGACCCATATTGCCAAAGAGTAATAATGTCATGAACTCATTTTGTCATACTGCTTAGCTTGCAATTCATTACGTTTAAAGTAGAAAAACACTTTTAAAAAAGGAATACAATAAGAAGCAAACCTTATTTCACAACACAGGTCTAGTTCAGGAAAGTAAATATAAACCAGATTCCATGGTGTCTTACTCAACAACAAAACGTTTTTAAAGGGCAACAAGACAAGATGTTCTAGCATGTTCCGGTAAATGCTGAAATTTTAATCCTCAAAAGGATACAATTTGGTGATAGAGAAATAATAAGGGAATGTTTTGGAACAGTAGCAGATATTACATTTGTATTTGTTATTTTAAAATATGTAAATTTGGTATAAAAAGAATGATGATTATAACACTATTTTTTTTTTCAAAAAATTTTTTTTGTATGTACAGAAAAAGTACTTGCTCAGAAATGGGCCAATGTAATGCAATTCAAGTAAAAAGTTGGCTTATACCAAGAATTTCCCTAAATATAGTTGTGATTTTTCAGGATGATCATAAATACTAGGGTAAGAGGAAAACAATTACTCTCTTTTGCACTAATATGTTGCATTAGCTATAGAAAGTGATGTCAGATTCAAGTCTAATTACTTCTATTTCACTTCTGCTATTTTTCTTCTCACTTTATTGTTTTGTTTTCTGAGCTTCCAACCATTTCTCTAAAAATGCATATTTGTTTATCAAGTAGCAACAGAAATGATGTAAATAAATAATTCCTTAAAAATTAAATGAAGCCAGTCATGAGTCAGGTGAAACAACTAACTGCTTTCTTCTAACAGCAAGCCTATGGGGTAGGTAAAGAGACGTATTAAATATCCCTTGAATATTATGTGTACTTTACTCATGAATACCTGGCACACATTTGCACACCACATTAATGTGGCATATTCAGCCTTCAAAGGTCAGAAGCAAAAGGCTTATATTTTAGCCCATGAAAATGCAAAAGAGGATAGGTAACGGAAAGTTACATGATGATTCCTTAAGTCCTGGTGGAAGCTAATGTGGATACTGATAGGGCCATTTTTACCTCCCCTCTGACAAACAGAAGCCAAGGTCAAAAAGGAAAAGTCAAAATAGATGACAGGAGAGTCAATAGGAACAAATGTAAAGAAACTGCAGTAGTAATCCCAGCACTTTGGGAGGCTGAAGCGGGTGAATCACCTGAGGTCAGGAGTTCAAGATCAGCCTGGTCAACATGGCAAAACCCTGTCTCTACTAAAAATACAAAAATCAGCTTGGCATGGCGGCATGTGCCTGTAGTCCCAGCTACTCAGGAGGCTGAGGCAGGAGAATCACTTGAACTCGGGAGGTGGAGGTTGCAATGAGCTGAGATCGCACCATTGCACTCCAGCCTGGGCAACAGAGTCAGACTCCATCCAAAAAAAAAAAAAAAAGAAAGAAAGAAAAAGAAAAGGAAAAAAAACCCTGCAATATTGCACAGAGTCCTGTTGCTAGCATGCCAGCATCAAGCTCCCAAAGGCTTTATGAGAGTATTAGAACTACTGTCATTATTGTTAATAATCATAAACATGTACTGAGACCTTACTGAGCTGTACTGAGCTGCACAGTGTTGAAACAGCTTGTTCAATATGTGGAGGAATAAGATTCAGGCGCAGGTCTTCCTGATGCGATGTCTCCTTTCTGATGGCCACACTCTCACATGGGAAATAGATTCTTATGGCACCAGATTTCTAAGTGTCCAAGTGGCTTGAATCTAGTTACGTTTCCTGCCACTCTCACATTTTGAGGTAGGAGTTGCATAGGTTGGTTATAGACTGTTAACGCCTTCCTCTTGTTATTTGTTCTCAAGTTTCGAAGTGCGTCAGCTTTATCCATGTACTCACGATATTAAAGATTGCATTCAGGAAGTTCTTCATTCCTATTTCCTTTTCTAGATGGAAAGTCTCATTCATTTGTCTATTATTTCTGGGTGGAGATTATGCTCTCTGACATGTTCTTGAAGTACTGGAACATAGAAGTCCAGATTTGGAAAATATTTTTCTACAACAAAGATCTCAAAGCTTTGTAACATGGCTCATAAGGACTAATTACATAATAGTTTGGTAGATGTCAGGTTAATTTTTATAACTGATGGAGTACAAGCCTTGTTGCTAGGCAAACTTGGATTTGAACCCGGTTCTACCAATGAATACTCTAGGAAGTTGTTTATATTGGCTGTGCTTTGGATTCTCCTGTAAAATGGGCTAAGCATTTGTCTCATGAATGGAGGTGTGTGGTTTTCATTACATGGGAGGTGAAAAGCCCTGGTCAGTGGCGCTTATTCACTCAACAAATGACAGCCCTGTGATCCACAGCTGAAATTATGTCATGACCACTTCTGGGGAACAGAAATGGGACACAGCAGACAGAGTGGCCTCACCTTCCTCCATGCAATTCTCAGCAAACTAGTTCAGAAAGTGGTAGTCGGACAGTTCTACTTTCCTTGGGTTCTTGCAAGGCTAGGAATATCCATTGCCTTTTTACATGAAAGACACGTGTACATGGAGGACAACTTGGTCTCTTATGCAGTTCTGCCGTGTGCTTTCTCCTTCAGAATGCCGAGGGCGTTCTGTTCTGGCGTGAACGGTCAAGAAAATAATCAATGCTAGCCTGGTTTCACCCTCCCCTCTTCTGCCATAAGATATTCTCTTCCTCTGCCTGAATCCCTGTAGGATTCTTCCTTTGAAATGGAGGTTCTTACCCAAATGTGTCTTGGTGTTGATGATTCTGTATCACTTTTTCGCAGGACATAGATTTTATTTTCACGGAGAGATGGTCAGGAAACACAACATAAAGAGTACATTACAGATCAGTCTTCCTGGCTCACGCCTGTAATCCCAGCACTTTGGGAGGCTAAGGTGGGTGGATCACTTGAGGTCAGGAGTTCGAGACCAGCCTGGGCAACATGGTGAAACCCCATCTCTACTAAAAGTACAAAAAATTAGCCTGCTGTGGTGGCATGCGCCTGTAGTCCCAGCTACTCAGGAAGCTGAGGCGGGAGAATTGCTTGAAACTGGGAGGTGGAGGTTGCAGTGAGCTGAGACCGTGCCACTGCACTCCAGCCTGGACAACAGAGCAAGATTGTCCCCCCTCAAAAAAAGAAGCCACTCGAGGTGACTCACACCTGTAATCAATCCCAGCACTTTGGGAGGCCAAGGGTGGGGGATCACTAGGTCAGGAGTTCGAGACCAGCCTGGCCAATATGGTGAAACCCTGTCTCTACTAAAAATACAAAAATTAGCTGGGCATAGTGGCATGCACCTGTAGTCCCAGGTACTCAGGAGGCTGAGGCAGGGGAATCGCTTGAACCCAGGAGGCAGAGGTTGTAGTGAGCCGAGATCGCACCACTGCACTCCAGCCTGGGAGACAGAGCAAGACTCCATCTCGAAGAACAAAAAAAAGACTAAATTACATAGTGTTTGGAAAGGGGTAGGGACCTGCTGGATAGAGGTGGGATGTAATTTTCAGTAGGGTGGTTTTGGGTAGCGGTCTCTTGGAAGGGAACGTTTGAGCCTGAGTTAAAGGAGGTGAGGGTAGGAGCAAGTGCACACCCTGGAGGGCAGAAGGCTCGTGTTGCGGGAGCCACAGCTGAGGGAAGCAGTGAGAAGGTGAACTGCAGAGTGAGAGGGAAGGGGGAGCAGGGGGACGTCAGGCAGTGCAAGGGGCTGGGTCCAGCAGGATGCTGTGATCATGATGGGGGGTTCAGCTTTCTCTCTGAGTGACCTGGGAGTCATCGCAAGGGTTTGAACAGAGGAGAAACCCGATCTGACTTGTGCTGTGAAAGGAACATTCTGACAGCTGTGTTAACAATGAATTAGGTCGGGGGAAGATTCAGCTTTTCTTCAGAAACACTTTTTCTTTAAAAATCTATTATATTTTTTATTGCTTTGGTTCCATTTGATTCTGATATTCCTTTTACAAACAAGAATGACACATCTTGGGTCTCTTGGTCAGTATCTCGCCTCTGTGATCTTTACAGATGTTTACAGACAGCTGCCTTCTCATGATCTTGGGACGAGATCCCCAAATGTATTCTCTATTTAGTCATTCAACAGATAGCGACTGTGTGTGTGTGTGTGTGTGTGTGTGTGTGTGTGTGTGTGTGTGTCTAAATATATATATATTTTATTGCATTTTAGGTTTTGGGGTACATGTGAAGAACACACAAGATTGTTGCATAGGTACATACAGGACAATGTGGTTTGCTGCCCTCCTCCCCATCACCTGTATCTGAAATTTTTTCCCATGTTATCCCTCCCCAACTCCCCACCCCCTGCTGTCCCTCCTTTAGTTCCCCCTGACAGACCCCAGTGTGTGATGCTCCCCTCCCTGTACCCATGTGTTCTTGCCTATGAGTGAGAACATGTGGCATTTGATTTTCTGTTCTTGTGTCAGTTTACTGAGAATGATGGTTTCCAGGTTCATCCATGTCCCTACAAAGGACACGAACTCATCGTTTTTTATGGCTGCATAGTATTCCATGGTGTATATGTGCCACAGTTTCCCTGTCCAATCTATCATCGATGGGCATTTGGGTTGGTTCCAGGTCTTTGCTATTGTAAACAGTGCTGCAATGAACATTCGTGTGCATGTGTCCTTATAGTAGAACGATTTATAATCCTTTGGATATATACCCAGTAATGGGATTGCTGGGTCAGATGGAATTTCTATTTTTAGGTCCTTGAGGAATCGCCACACTGTCTTCCACAATGGTTGAACTAATCTACACTCCTACCAACAGTGTAAAAGTCTTCCTATGTCTCCACATTTTGTGTTTGTGACTGCTCCACAGCTGAAGGTACAGAGGGAGCAGGAAAGTGAGGACCTCTGCTCCAAAGATGCTCACGCGTCAGTAGCGATGATAGAGTGAGAGCAGATGAACACACATGAAGATCCCCTACAGCCACGGCACTACAGAGAATAGAAAGTGGGGGTGATGTTCTAGAAAAGGATGGAGGGAGGAACTTGTGATACTCAGGTCAAAGGAGATATCTCAGATCTTCGAGCTGAGACCAAAGTGACAAGAAGACACCAGCCATGCACCTAATCAGCAGAGATCAAGGGAGGCAGCAGAAAACAGGGAGACCCTGAGCGCTAGGAATGAGCTCGACGTGCTTGAGGAATGACGAGAAGGTGGGCACACAGCAAGCGAAGGAGGCAGTGCCACCGTAAGGTCAGAGAAGTAGTCAAGGAAGGAAATTGGATTTTATTTTCAGGCAAAGGTAGACATTGGAGGATTTTAAGTAGAACACGGATGTTGTCTGATTTATATTGCTGGAAGGTCAGGGTAGGGCAGGATTTCCTAAACAAGACATAGAAAGCGAACTGCAAAGGAGAAGACTTATAAATCATACTTTTTATTGTTAAAATAACTTTTTATTATTAAAATAAAAACTACCAAAAAATAAGATTTAAAAAGGGAAGAGACAAGCAATCATAAAACCAACCAATGGTTAGTATCCAGAATATATTTAAAAATTCCTACAAATCAAGAAGAAGGAAAAAATTCAATTGGGTTGAATATATCAATAGGAAAATGGAAGTCAATTCACATGAAAAAGATGCTCAAGAGGACTGGTGTTCAGGGACACGGAGATTTTAAAAGCCAAAAGATACTTTGTCATTCCCATCAGATTGGTAAAAGACGATAGACCTACCATACAACATGCTGGGAAAGATGAAGAGGAATCGGTATCGCCACACTGCTGGTGGGGGTTAGAGTAGTAAACGATATTGTGAAGAGTGTATGCAATACCAAGAAAAGTTGAAGATGCTTATTCTTTTCAACACAGAAATCCTACCACTGCATATTATCTTAAATAAAGTACTATATATGTATGCAAGGAAACACCTCAAATATGCTCATAATAGGTAGCCTTGTTTGTAATAAAAAAGAAACAAAGTGTCAATGGAAAAATAAATTGTTTTCTATATTTGGGATACCATATACAGCAGTGAGAACTTCACGAATAAGAGTCAGAGGTATCAAAGTAGATCAATTTCACAAGCATACTGTGGAGTGAAAGAAAGTTTTAGAAAAAACACTTAATAAGATACCCACAAATATAGTTTAAAACACAGAATTATTGTATGTATTGCTTAGAAATCAAGAACAAGGATAAAAATACATAGGAATGCAAGAAAATGACAAACCGAAATATAGATTAATGCCTACCTTTCATGGGGAGGAAAGGGGACCTAACTGGGGAGACATATTCAGAGCTTTCATCAATATGGGTCATGTTGTTTTAATTAAGATGCATTGTGGGCATATGTGTATAGACTGGGATTTTTTTGGTTGTTATTTTTACATACAACGTATTATCATGATATCTTTAGATACAAATAAAAACATATAAAGAAGAAAGATCCCTTAAGCTACTTGTGGAAAACGGCAAGAGAGAGTGAAAGCAGAGACAGCCAGTGGAAGGTTGACAAATACATCAATCCAGGCAAGAAATTGGGGAGATGGGGGAAAGTCAGGGTAGTGCCAACGGGACTTGATAATTAGATGCAAGGTGAGTTAAAGAGGGGAATTAGATATGACTCCTAGAATCTGGACTTGAGAAATGGAATGAATGTAGAACCACTTATGAAAAAGACTGGGATATAAGTATGTTTAGGGATGGGAAGAGATCATGAAGTTCAGTTCAAAAGATATTATATGTGTGATAGTTAGTAAACATTCAAGTCCAAATGTCAAGTTGGCATTTAGATATGAGCCAAGAGCTCAAGGAAAGGAATCGGTGCTAGAATCGGGTTTGGGAGTTGTTAACATGTAGATGGGATGATAAGACCGGGAGAGAGGTGCCAGAGTGTAAGATATCCAGGAATCATCACTAGGCATTCGTTCTGCTGTTGACCGAGAAGGTGGTTAACACAGAAACCTGAAAAGGAGCCAAGTGTCTTCAGAAGCCAAGTGATGGGATAATATCGAGAAGGGTAAGGGTTAATCCTGCTGAAGTCAAGTAAAATATGGACAGAGTAGTATCACTGTGGAAGCTGTTGGTGTCTTGGCAAGATACGCTTTGGTGTTGTGGTTGGGGCAAAATACAGACTGTGCTGAGCTCAAGAGTGAACGACAGGAAAGATGGAGAAGGACTAACCCACGTACAGGAAGCAAACAAAGTACAATGGAGGCTTCTTCTTATACCCCACTCTTTGTCTTTCCCTCCCACTTAGAGTCAAATCACGATTTTAGAGTTGGAGAATGTTCTCTCCATCACATTTTTATACTTTTACTTCATATGCATATTTACGAATTAAAATGCTTTGTGTTTAACAGTTTATACAAATGCTATCATATTTGACACATCAACATGCAACTTGACCTTTTCCACCCCATATTAAAATTTTGAGATATTGGCAACTGCAGATTAGTAGAAGAGTCACTTGTTTTTAACTGTTTTATAGTGTTCGCTGTATCAATATAGAACAATTTATTTCTTTATTCTCCTATTCGTGAATATTTAGGTGAATTTCAACTTTTGTTGTACATGATTCCTTGGACTTAACGTTCAGCATTTCTTTTGTTCTAATACCTAAAAGTTGAACCTCTGATTTCCTAGATTATAGGTGTCTTAAATGTCTGGGGCTGCCATTTAAAAATACTACAGACATCTGTAATCACTTAAACAACAGAAACTGATTTTCTTACAATTCTGGTGGCTGAGATTCTGAGATGAGAGTGTCAGCATGGCTGATGGAGGTCCTCTGCCTGGCTTGCAGACTGCTGCCTCTGGCTGTGTCCTCACATAGCTGGGGAATGAGAGAAAGACACCCACACACACCCACACACACACCAACACACACACCCCCACCCCCCCCCACACACAGATCTTTTCCTTTTATTTATTTATTTATTTATTTTTGAGATACGGTCTCACTCTGTCACCCAGGCTGGAGTGTGGTGGTGCGATTATTACTCACTGCAGCCTTGACCTCCTGGGCTTAAGCGATCCTTCCACCTCAGCCTCCAGAGTAGCTAGGACCACAGGCATGCACCACCACACCAAGCTAATTTTTAAATTTTCTGTAGAGATGGGGTGTAGAGACATTGCCCGGGGTGGTCTGGAATGCCTGGGCTCAAGAAATCCTCCTGCCTTGGCCTCCCAACGTGCTAGAATCACAGTTGTGAGCACAGCCCTTGTCTTCTTTTCTTAAAAGGTCATAGTTTATCAGATTAGAGTTCCACCCTTATGACTTCATTTAACCTAATTTAATCCTAAAGATTATGTCTCCAAATATAGTCACATATGAATGTGTGTGTGAGTGTGTGTGTGTGTGTGTGTGTGTGTGTGTGTGTGTGGCGGGGGCACAATTCAGTCCAAAGCAATAGGTTATGGAAATTTTCAGCTTTATTGGATACTGCCAAATTGCTCACCAGAGAGGTATCAATTTACACTCTCATAAAGAGTAAGAACTAAGCACGTGAAGTTGAAAATCAAGCAAAATAATACAACGTTTACGTTTTTATAATATTTTAGGTCACAAATTGATATCTGGCATTGAAATCTCATAAGACATGAATGGGAACCAAATTCCAGATTGTAAAAGCCATTAAATTACAGACTCTAAGGACCCTCATTTTTGAGAGGCACTTTCAGTGCCATCTTGTTTAACCACTGGATAATATCGGAATCCGTCGAGCTGTCCACCCAAACACCAGCCTTCAGTTAAGCATGCAAGATTTCTCAAACAGCTTTCAATCATGGAAATCAATTAACCTACGATAAATTAATTGATCAATTAAGTAAACGTAGTTTCCTCAGATAACATGGGTCATCTTAGAGTAAATGTGGGAATGCTAGTTTAGAGCACTATAGGAGTAAAACCATGCACAATATTTCAAATATACACTTTCTAAGTTCCTAGGACAAATACCACCTCATTCTGATAACATCATGTGAGAAGGCCCTGCTCAAGAAGAACTCAGGAGGTTCAGCGTTAACTTAATTGAGCCGTTGGTCCCTTTTATGATATCTTGGTTTATATGCCTGATCTCTTGCTAAGGTTCTGAGTAAATGGTCAGAACCTTGTGCACTTCTCTCCAGTAATTAGTTCTCTTGGTTTTATGGTCATTCCAACCCTCTACCTGAGATACTGGGTGCCCTCAGTACTCTAGCCCTACTTTGCCCTGTCCATCCACCCAGACTCCTGTCACCTACTCCTACTCCAGATAGCCCTCACCCACCTGCTTAGCTTCCTCTTTTTTTTTTTTTTTTTTTTTTTTGAGTCATAGTTTCACTCTTTTTGCCCAGGTTGGAGTACAGTGGCTCAATCTCAGCTCACTGCAACCTTCACCTCCCGGGTTCAAGAGATTCTTCTGCCTCAGCCTCCTGAGTAGCTAGGATTACAGGACCCCACCATGCCTGGCTAATTTTTTGTATTTTTGGTAGAGACGGGGTTTCACCATGTTTGTCAGGCTGGTCTTGAACTCCTGACCTCAAGTGATCCACGCCACCCGCCTCAGCCTCCCAAAGCGCCCGGATTACAGGCATGAGCCACAGCACCTGGCCCCTCCTTTTGCCTTCAGCGTATCCTGGCTGCCCTTTGTCTATCCCATACTTTAGCTCTACCTGCTCAACAAATACTTGTTTAGTTTCTACTTAAAGTTGTGAAGACTGAAATGAGCAAGAAATACTCACAGAAGAAGTAAATTTTGAGCTGAGCTAGAGGGATGGAAGAGGGTAGGAGCAATGAGACAGGCATTCCAGGCCAAAGAAATACCATTAGTAACAGAGACACGCCTCTGGAATGAACAGGGCATGGTAAGTTATTTGTAAAGCCAAATAAGAAGGCCAGGAACAGGTACCAGAGGGATAAACCCACTTCCAGCTGCTACCAAAAAGCACGGGTGTAGCAGGCTAGCATACATTCAACAAGTAGCTGCACCTACAGTGGCAATCAAAGCACATGCTGCCCAGGTGTGGGCAGTGCGGATTTAGCTGATGTAAGTGACAGAGAAAAGGGGTCCTGTGAGCCAGCGATGTAATACATGGTGGGGAATACTCAAGAAGGCAAGGCGGGAAAGCCAGTAGCACTAGGCAGGTCTGTGGTGAGGGAGCAGTCCTACCCACTGAGTTGGGGCTCGGGAAACAGAGCCTCAAGCCTTGGAAATGGGGGTAGGAGAGTAAAATGGAGTTCCGGGAATTGGACTTCAGTATTAGAGGTCCAGAGCACATGGCAGGAGTATTATTAGTGTGCAGCCCCCTAAGATAGACTTACATAGCTTTTTAAGATTGAGTCTGGTCCAGGGAAGATGAGGATGGCTTTAGCTACACATGGGACACAGCCGGTTGCAGCTGCCGCTGGAGTAGGGATACACTGCTGGAATGAGTCAAGTGCTATATGGAGAACAACTCTGTTCCAAGGTCTCCCAGGCCCAATCCAACCCTTAATCCTGCTTGTGAAGGGCGATATTTTTTTTTTTTTAGTTCAGGGAAGCAGTAAAAGGAGATGGATGTGAGGAAGAAGAGAAGTACGTTAGTAAATATGATTAAAGGTGGCTAGATGGAACATTTTAGAGGCCAAATTATTTTTAAAAACAGTTTGCAGTGTTTATATGCACTGCCACAATCTTACGGTTGTTTTCCAATTATTGTTCTTTGATCAGTGCAGATTTCAGTGTGAACCATATGTTATGCTTCTTAAAATATAAAAGAAGAGAAATTATGTAAGATTTGTTGACCGTTGCAAAAATGTACTAGAATCTTGACAAGTTCTTTGTGGATGTCAGCCTGCCATGCTGACTTGCATAGACAGTTGAAATTTATATATATATATATATATATATATATATTCTCATTTTATTGCCCAGGCTGGAGTGCAGTGGCATGATCACAGCTTACTGCAGCCTTGACCTCTTGGCTCAAGCAATCCTCCTGGCTTTACCTAACTGAACAGGGCTACAGGCATTCACAACCATGCCTGGCTCATTGTAAAATAACTATTGTATAGACAGCATCTCACTATGTTGCCCAGGCTGGTCTGGAAACCTTGGCCTCAAGCAATCTTTCCACCTCAGTCTTCCAAAGTGCTGGTTTAACAGGCCTGAGACACCCCACCCTACCAACAGTTCAAGATCTTAATTTAACTTAGAGGAAAATAAACTGAGAGCTTACTTAAGAAATACTGTCTATGAGTTAGACTAACTACAGAAATACTTTCTATGGGTTAGATGAACAGCTTCTTTTACCAGCACCCACCAAAGGCTGGAAGAGAGGCCACACAGAGCAGAGAGGTGTTTGCTAGGCCTTTATGGGGACAGGGCTTTGGGCATGTATCAGTCCTTTTGCTCCTTTCTACAATTCAGACATTTCAGTACCTTTAATAATAACAGTAATACAGTCTATAGTAAACCTGATGTCAGGAGTTTGAGACCAAACTGGCCAACATGGTGAAATCCATCTCTACTAAAAACTTAGCTGTGAGTCCACATAGCCAAGTCAATTCTAAGCAAAAAGAACAAAGCAGGAGGCATCACACTACTGGACTTCAAACTATACTACAAGCCTACAATAATCAAAACAGCATGGTACTGGTACCAAAACAGAGACATAGACCAATGGAACAGAACAGAGGCCTCAGAGGCACCACAACATGTATACAACCATCTGATCTTTGACAAACCTGACAAAAACTAGCAATGGGGAAAGGATTCCCTGTTTAATAAATGGTGTTGAGAAAACTGCCTAGCCATGTGCAGAAAGCAGAAACTGGACCCCTTCCTGACAAATTACACTAAAATTAACTCCAGATGGATTAAAGACTTAAACATAAGACCTAACACCATAAAAACCCTAGAAAAAAATCTAGGCAAAACCATTCAGGACTTAGCCATAGGCAAGGACTTCATGACCAAAACACCAAAAGCATTGGCAACAAAAGCCAAAATAGACAAATGGGACCTAATCAAACTCCACAGCTTCTGCACGGCAAATGAAATAGTCATTAGAGTGAATCAGCAACCAACAGAATGGGAAAAAATTTTTGCAGTCTACCCATCCGACAAAGGGCTGATATCCAGAATTTATAAAGAACTAAAACCGATTTACGAGAAAAAAAACAAGCCCATTCAAAAGTGGGCAAAGGACATGAACAGACACTTTACAAAAGAAGATATACATGAGGCCAACAAACATATGAAAAAATGCTCATCATCACTGGTCATTAGAGAAATGTAAATCAAAACTACATTGAGATACCATCTCAAGCCAGTTAGAATGGCGATCATTAAAAAATCTGGAGACAACAGATGCTGGAGAGAACAGATGCTGGAGAGGATGTGGAGAAATAGGAACACTTTTACACTGTTGGTGGGAGTGTAAATTAGTTCAACCATTGTGGAAGACAGCGTGGCGATTCCTCCAGGACCTAGAAATAGAAATTCCATTTGAGCCAGCAATCCCATTACTGGGTATATATCCAAAGGATTATAAATCATTCTACTATAAGGACACATGCACACGAATGTTCACTGCAGCACTGTTTACAATAGCAAAGACCCCAACCCAAATGTCCATTGATGATAGACTGGAAAGGGAAAATGTGGCACATTTTCCACACCATGGAATATTATGCAGTCATCAAAAATGATGAGTTCGTGTCCTTTGTAGGGACATGGATGAACCCGGAAACCATCATTCTCAGCAAACTGACACAAGAACAGAAAATCAAACACCACATGTTCTCACTCATAGGTGGGTGTTAAACAATGAGAACGCATGGACACAGGGAGGGGAACATCACACACTGGGGTCACTCAGGGGAAATAGGGGAGGGACAGTGTGGGGCAGGGCATTGGGGAGAGATAGCATGGGGAGAAATGCCAGTTATAAGTGAAGGGGAGGAACGCAGCAAATCATGCTGCCATGTTTGTACCTATGCAACAATCTTGCATGTTCTTCAAATGTACCCCAAAACCTAAAATTCAATAAAAAATAAATAAATAAATAAATAATAAAAATTAGCTGCTCTTGGTGGCAGCACCTGTAATCCCAGCTATTGGGGAGGCTGAGGCAGGAGAATTGGTTGAACCTGGGAGGCAGAGGTTGTAGTGAGCCTGGGCAACAGAGCAAGACTCTGTCTCAAAAAAGCAAAAACAAACAAAAAACCAAACAGTAATACAGTCTATAGTAATCGTCTAGACAGCAGCTTTCCCCCTAGATGTGATGATGACTGTGGTTGTCCTTTGGTGTACTCATACTTCCTCCAGAATTAAGACGAAACATTGGTAGTGATTAGGAGTCCCAAGAGTCCTTGGTGAGTGGGGCAGGCAGCGGCAGACAGGGCAGGGAGGTGTCTGCTGGGGTGCACGTGGGGTCTGGTCTCTGTGAACTGGTGATACCGGGTGCTGCCGTTAGCCCAGGCACTTCTGTGCATCTACAAAGTTGCAGTATTTTATTAACTCCAAGATGCCACCAATTGTAGAAGGTGCCATCATTGTATGTACTGGTAAGTTTAAAAGTTCCTGCCAATTCCAATTGTAAAAATCCATCAACATGAAGGCACGCTGATTTCAAAGACAGGAGCAAGTGCAAGTATAATTTGGAATTGATGAGAAATCGTACTATTCTGTGAAACCTCCTTGGAGAAAATGGACTGCAACTTTAGCACAGCACTGAACTTTTAAAGACAAAAATACAAATCATAGGAAAAGTCACATTTTAGGAAAAGCTCGCAGGCACCCTGAGAAAGAACCCACAGGGGGATGCAGGAGTCCGGGGACACACCCCAAGAAGTCCAGAGGGTTGGCACAGGGTCTGTGCTACCCTGAGAAGCATGTGTGGAAATAAAGGGCTATCACTCTGGGCTGGGGACACATTGGTCTGAAGGAGTGGAGTGCATGGCAGTGCCGTGGGTCTCTCTCCGCCATCCTGCCTGAGGGCTGGTGCAGGAGCTCACTGCATTTTGCAGCGGCTGCCCCCAGTTCTGCTGCTGTCAGTGAGATGGCAGTAGGGATGGCAGGGTCCCTGGGGTTGGGAGTAGGGAGAGGAGGGATGAAATCTTCATGCTGAGCTCAGAGTGGCTGCCTCCTGGACAGAAGTGTGAGGCCACACCTTGGAGAACCTTGGAAATGTTTAGGAGGTGAAGTGACTCCTACCCCAGGAGAGACTGGGATTCTTGCGGGCAGGCAGATGCAGACTTTGTAATTTGTGTCTCCATGTACACCCAACCTCACTGATGCCCACGTGAGAAGAGGATGATCATAAACTGGCCCCATTCTGATACAGGAGGAGCTGTAGAGATGAACTTTCTGGTATTTGAATAAACCTGAGTGGTGGATGATGTTAGTCATGGAGTCGGGCCAGGAGCACTGCGCTTCCCAGGATTCGGCGTTGCTGAGAGGGAATGTCTTAGTCTGTGCTGTGCTGCTCTAACAGAAGATCGGAGACTGGGTAATTTATAAAGAACAGACATTTGTTTCTTGCAGTTCTGGAGGGGAGTCCCAAAAGTTCAAGGTCAAGAGGCCCACATTTGGTGAGACCCACATCATCTAATGGCAGAAGGTAGACGAGAGAGAAGGAAAATAGGGATGGGGGATGGGGGAGAAGGAGCAGAGGGAGAGGAAGGAAGTGTCCAAACTCAGCCTTTTGTCAGGAACCCACTCCCAAGATGGCATTAATCTATTCACGAGGACAGAACCCTCATGACCTAATCACCTCTTAAAGGCCCGAGCTCTCTATGCTGTTGCATTAGGGATTAAGTTTCCAACACATGAGCTTTGGGAGACACATTCAAAGTGTAGCAGGGAGCAGTGGGAAAGACCCCTCAGCTTCTGTCCCCCAGCTACCGACAGAGCGCTACAGGCGAGGAGAAGTCATCTCATACGGCAGCAGTATTACTAAGCTCAGGGGTGGCCTGTCTTCCCTCAGGGGCTTGCTACAGCATCTAGAATCCTGATTAGCTTCCTTCTGTAAAATTAAATTCATTTGCACTCATGTTTGTGTGGAGAGAGCAGAAGTCTAAAGACATGGAGAGAAAGCCATTCCACCAGGGACAGTAATAACTAGTGTTTAGCACATGGGGGCTCTGGGTCAGAGTCAAGAGACACAAAGGGTGCGGACCAAGTCTGACTAATGTCTCAGTGGAGTTCCAGAAGCAGATAAGGGAGAAATGGGGGAGAGGCAATATATGAAAAATTAATGACCAAGACTTTCTCAGGACTGATAAAGCTGAATAGAAATTAGGATGTATAATTATAGAAGTAATGGAGAGACAAAAATAAAATGTGGGGGAGGCAGAATACTCTCAAACAATGCAAAAGGCCAGAAAGAAAAAAAAGCATATTTTTTGAATTAGCAATTAGAAAATCGAGACAGATTGTACAAAATAAAATGGTAGCAATGCCTGAAAATATATGATCATAATCAATGTGAGTGTATTCAATTTCCTCCAGACAAAATAAGAAAAAAACCAAGTTCTATATTGCTGATAAATCCAAATCTAGAAGACAGGGCTTCAGAAAACCATACGGCCCAGGATGGTCAAAGGCTGCACTAGGAGTGCTATTTGTATTAAATAGACCTGGAATTGTGTTTCCCAAAAGGCTCTTTTTTTATCCTAAATCATGGCTTTGAATTTCTAGATGCCCTATTTTTTTTTTTTCTGTAGTCCTGCGCTAATTTTAAACATCAACTTAAATCAGTAGCAGAGCAAAGTGAGAGCTCAGTTTCCTGATTTCTCGACAGTGCTGAGCCTGGCCTGCGATTTCTGCCCCCACTAAGGACTTGTGCAAGCAAGCATCCTGCTGCCAAAGAGAGATGGAAGGGTTTGTAACTTTTTCCAAGGTCACAAGTGGAGTTACCGGTAAATGGTTAGAACACATACTTCCTTTGAGCTTTCTTCCCAGGAGGGCACCCTCAAGGCCTCCTTCACCCACCCATATCTCAGGTGGTCTTCTCTGCTCAAGTCTGTCTGCCTGCTGGTCTGGTCCAGACGCTCAGTTCCCTTGGTTCCTCCTGTAGCCATTGCCCAGGCTTTCATCTGAAATTTACTTACCCAGTCTCCTCTCCCTCAAGGGGCGACGTGGTAACTGCTAAAGGGAATAAACTCCAAACACATTATAAGTTTCTTAGGGAGACATTTCCCCAATTAGAAAACAACTCAATACGTTTTGGTTAAGAATCTAGTCTACAAAATCCCAAGCTGGATGCCAATAATTCAGAGTAAATCAGACACTCTGGTCTCTAATGGATGAGACAAGCAAGTAAACACGTGATTCCAGGATCATCTGTCTATTTTAACAGGATAAGTGTCACAGGCAACCCTGACTTCGTGGGGGTCAAGGAAGGTTTCTCTGAAGGTTGGGTAGACCGATACTAGTCCCGGGCCTGTTAAGAACCAGGCTGCACAGGAGCAGGTGAACAGTGAGCCAGCCAGCATTACCCCCATTGCGTGCTCCTTATGAGAATCTAACTAATGTCTGATGAACAGTTTCATTCCTAAAGCCATTCCCTCCTACCACCCCGCAATCCGTGGAAAAACTGTATTCTACCAAACCAGTCCCTGGTGTCCAAAAGGCTGGGGATCACTGCTGTAGAAAACTGCATGTGTGTCTGTGAAACTTGGGTGCACAGTTGTGTGGACCAGATTTTAAAGACTTATGCTAAAGTGATAATATTTTAGATAAACAGAGTTAAATAAAAATATGATTAAAATCAATTTCACCTGTTATGTAATGTACCTATTAGAAAATTGAAAATCTGCCAGGTGTGGTGGCTCATGCCTGTAATCCCAGCACTTTGGGTGGCAAGGCAGGCAGATCACAAGGTCAGGAGTTCAAGACCAGCCTGGCCAACATGGTGAAACCCCGTCTCTACTAAAAATACAAAAATTAGCTGGGCCTGGTGGTGCATGCTCATAATCCCAGCTACTCGGGAGGCTGAGGCAGGAGAATTGCTTGAACCAGGACCCGGGAAGCAGAGGTTGCAGTGAGCCAAGATCATGCCACTGCACTCCAGCCTGGGAGACAGAGACTCGGTCTCAAAAAAAGAAAGAAAGAAAGAAGAAAAGAAAAAAGAAAAGGAAAGAAAAATTGAAAATTATATATGTGGCTTACATTGTATTTCTATTGGACAGCAATGGTTAGGCAGTGCTTAACTCTTAAACAATCAGTCAGTGTTAACTCTGATTATGTTTCAGAAAGTTTATGAGGGCAAGGCATGCATATTGTTTAGTGCTGTCTCCTGAGTAACTAAGAATGTTGGCACATTGCAGGTGGCCAACAAATCGGTGACTGATCAAGTGCAGAACAGATACAGGCACTGCTGGTTCTTGGCCAGTGTTTGTTCTCTACTGTTGCCTGGGGGCTATGTTTGCTCTTAAATATCCACAAGATCACAGTTAGCTGGTTGGGTCCGTGATTTACTTCCTTTGGGAACCGAGCATATTTACAGTTCCTCCTCCCTATTATCTCTCCCATAAGAAATGATCTCTCCCTCTTATAAAGTCATGCAACATTTTGGAAAACTATTTCTTACAAGACTTAGCCCTGCTTCCAGGTCATAGCTCCTCTGACTTATTAATGTGAGTTCCTCCAGAGCTCGCTTACTCTGATGCCCCCGTCTTCCGCATATTGCTCTGAGCAGAGCAGGTGTTCAGTATGAGTGTGTTGAACTGAAATGATATTTTCTTTGCACCTTTCTTGTATCTTTCTTTACAGAATTTAGCAGCTGGCTGGCCATCGAAGAGCCCAATAGATACTTGCTGAATAAATAAACCAATGGAACTGACCTCCAAAAGGAAGGAACGGAAACACCTCTCTTAATGTCATGGGCATTGTAATGGTTGCCTTGGAGACCTTGCTTCTCTGTGATCAGAACTACTATCGCTTCTAGTTAAGGGCAGGAAGAGTAAAGGGCAGGTTTTGGTAGACCAGTGGGAAAAATAGGGCTGTTCCCAGGTTCCAATGTCGCCCCCCAGAGAACTGCTAACCTGGGTGACTTTCTCCATAGCCTTTCCAATACAGGGCACCATTTGCTCTCATCAAACTCCAAGGCCTGGACAAAATGATGCCTCGCATTGGTCAGAACACACAGAACCAAACCAAATCAAGATTTCTATGCAGAAAAGACAGTCCAATGCTACTCATAATAATTTAGAACACATTTTGGGGAAAAAAAAGCCAACCCCCGATAACAAACTCTTCCAAACCACCAAAACAAAATCCCTGGACTCTGTGTCTATGGGTTTCCTTTGTATGCTTTCCCCAGGGAGAATGAGAAGGCACCGGAGCCCTTAGGGAGCAAGGATGGGGTCACAAAGATCGTAACACCGGGTTTCCGATCTGAACTCTGCTACCTGCTGCCTCAGTAGTTCTTGGCAAGTTACTTAATCTCTCTGAACCTCAGTTTGTCTTTCTGCGGTGACAATAGATAGCTTATTCTGAGAGCTATTTGCCAGGTACTATTCTAAATGAGATAGGTTTTATTAAAGCATAGCATGGATGTATTACTATCATCTTCCTTGTACAAGTGGGAAGCCGAAACACAGAGAAGGTAAATTACTTCCCAAGTCACATGCCTTAAACCCAGTTGCTCGGCCTCCTGTCTGTGCTTTGGAGGACTGTGTCATCCATCACATGGGACTCCTGTGAAACAGGTAATAAAGTTCCTGGCACCCAGAAGCACCCGGCATATGGTGGCAATGACCCATTACCTAAAGCTGTCTCCTCCCCAACTAGCGGCCATTCCTTTCTTTTGATAGATAGTGGTGTTTGCTCTGAATCTGTTAGCACCAATAAACAGAAGAGGTTCCTCTTGATTATCTATAATGAGTTAAAGATGTCACTGATTTATTGCATGCAAATTAGATTCCATTGAAACTGCTGAAAATCAAGCATTGTGAAGCTGTTCACAATCACATTCTCTCTTGTACGGATAAAAAGTTATTAATTTCCTAAGCCTGTCTGGTATTTCAAACACTAGATGTAGCTACTTTGCCCATACAGAAAGCAACTTTGAGAGACAAGCATTTCCTTCTTCCGACGTAAGAAAACACTCTATTTTATCTTTTAAAATGATGATCTTGGTGAGTCGCTCTTCAGAGGATATTGTGAAGTGAAGCCAGACAGACAGGCCAGGTATCTGTGGAGAATTAACTGTCAAAATACAATCCAAGTATTAGCCATACTTTCTTTCTGTCTTTGGTCTTTATACCATTCCAAATTTAGACTGAATCAGGAAACTTGAAAAGGAGATGGGAGGATTCAAGGAAGTTCGTAAAAGAAATAGTCTATCCTTTTCGTTCCTAAACATTTTGAAATTCTTTAATCCTTGTTGAAAATTGTGCATCCATCACACTCGGACCCCTGCCTTCCATTGCCTTTGGTTGCCTGATGGCGTCTAAGTACTCAGCCAGGCAAAGCTGCCATTCTCCACAGCGAGTGGTCACTTCCAGAATCAGCATGTGAGCACATGTCCCTAATGGGCACAATGTAGTATATCCTGGCCAGAAGGGGACCGCTGCTCAAGGGTATTTCCACGGAATGTGAATCACCGTGATTCCCCAAGTAGCAATGATGAGCTTCACTCATTGTCCAGAGAAAACCAAATGTATGTAGTCTCATGCCTGGCCTCTGATGAAGTATAGCTCATCAATTTTATTTAATTATTTAAATATTAATGATGTGTTGAATTTGAAAAATTTTAAACAAATCATAAAAAGAACACCATTATTCAACACATTTCTTATTAGTAAACAACAGATGCTGGAGAGGATGTGGAGAAATAGGAACACTTTTACACTGTTGGTGGGAATGTAAATTAATTCAACCATTGTGGAAGACAGTGTGGCGATTCCTCAAGGACCTAAAAATAGAAATCCCATTTGACCCAGCAATCCCATTACTGGGTATATATCCAAAGGATTATAAATCATTCTACTACAAGGACACGTGCACACGAATGTTCATTGCAGCACTGTTTACAATAGCAAAGACCTGGAACCAACCCAAATGCCCAACGATGATAGACTGGATAGGGAAAATGTGGTACATATACACCATGGAATATTATGCAGCCATCAAAAACGATGAGTTCACGTCCTTTATAGGGACATGGATGAACCTGGAAACCATCATTCTCAGCAAACTGACACAAGAGCAGAAAATCAAACACCGTATATTCTCGCTCATAGGCGGGTGTTGAACAATGAGAACACATGGACACAGGGAGGGGAGCACTACACACTGGGGTCTGTTGGGGGGAAATGGGGGAGGGGCGGGGGGTGGGGAGGTGGGAAGAGATAGCATGGGGAGAAATGACAGATACAGGTGAGGGGACGGAAGGCAGCAAAGCACACTGCCATGTGTGTACCTATGCAACAATCTTGCATGTTCATCACATGTACCCCAAAACCTAAAATGCAATAAAAAAAAATAAAATAAAAATAAAAAATAAAAAATAAAAAATGGAATATGCTATAATAAGATGGGTTATCACAGCCACGTAGTTTTAGAAAATATGTGGTTTAGGGTGTTTTTTTGAAACAGGGTCTCACTCTGTCACCTTGGCTGGAGTGTGGTGGTGTGATCCCAGCTCACTGCAGCCTCAACCTCCTAAGCTAAACCAATCCTCCCACCTCAGCCTCCCAAGTAGCAGAGATAACAGGCATGTGCCATCACAACTGGCAAATGTTTAAAAAATTTTTTGTAGACATGGGGACTCACTATGTTGTCCAGTCTAATCTCAAACTCTTAGGGTAAAGGGCTCCTCCTGCCTCTGTCTCTCAAAGTGCTGAGATTACAGGTGTGAGCCACCTTACCTGTCCAAAAATATGTTTTCTTTCGATTTCAAATTCTTTGTTCAAAATGCAACTGCTCTACTTCCTGGATACCTGGATATAAATGTCCTCAGCAGAGCGCTACTGAGTCCAGACTCCAAACAAAACATAAATAAATAAGGATTTCAGATCAAAAAACACTTACGGGCCAGCCTGGTTGGGTGGTAAAGACAAGATGCCCCCCTAAACCTGTAGAAGTTGAAGAGCCCTTCCACATTTCAAATGGGGCCTGTAAAAGCCAGGTTTTCAAGCCTTTGGGTCCCATTTCCCCAAACAAATGAAAGTTACTCTGCATGGCAAGGCAACAAACAAGTAAACTGCAGAAAAGCAGGCTTCTTGTAATCGCTTTTTGCCCACGCTTTTTCCCAAACCATAGAATTGGAAACAAAATGTTACAACAAACCCTCAGTCCCATGAAGGGGTGTTCTACTCCCTTGCTGCCTGGGCACAGACCCCTGAATACAACTTAGTTTTAGCACAACCTGCTTGGATAAAATGTATTCTGTTTCCATGCGCACGCATCATTTCCATACACGCAGCAAATGAGCCAGAGAGATTTCTCTGAGCATGTAGATTCTTTCAGAGGAGACAGAGAAACAAGCCTTGTACGGATTTGGGAGAACACCCGCTTCTGACCACAAGGGAGATAGATGACCTGTTTACAACGGAAACTCATGCAGAATATTTTTTACTGTGGAACAAGCAGCTGACATGATTGCTGTTGGTGTTCACAGAGCCAAATATGAAGATGATTGTAAAGAAAGAGGCGGTTGCATCGGATAGAAGATACGATCCTGCTCTCACTTTTTACCTTTTGGTATGACCGTACCCATTTTATAAGTGGGGAGAAATCCTAATAAACGCGCCATTCCTGCCATTTTAGAAACTCTGAATAATGGCATGTCTGAGACTTTTTGAACATTTTCAGTAGTTGAATCCAGTTTGCATTATCTTTCAACCTGTTCTAAACACGGGTCCATACTGACTTTGCAAAGATCTAATTTTCACTCCTGCAAAGTGTTCTAAAACTTGTATTTATTTCTCTCCTATCTGAAGCACAGTCTGAATGTCTTTGTAGGAGCTTTAGTATTTTGGGTCTGTGCTGAAGCAAAATGAAACGGCATCATGCTGGCTGGAGTTCAGCATTTAACATTTTAGAAAAGTCTGTAGAGAGAGCTCAGCTGAAATAGACAGGAATCTACATTCATGTGGCCATCAAAGGAACAGAGTGAGCTGGCAGGGGCGGCCCCCGTGTGCTGCGCCGGGCTCAGAAGAAACACCAGCGATCCAGGGGAATATTGACAGGGGCAGGGAGAAGGAAAAGCTTTCTTGGGGCTACTGTTCTTAGAATTTTTCACCTGGGTACAAAAGGACAAGAGAAGCTGATTTCTGACAAGGACATTGCTACATCAAAAGCCGGCTTCCAGAGACTGTTTAAAATGGTCTCTGCTGCTTCTTGGATGCCCTGATTTGCATGCGGCGGTGGGAAGGGAGCCACAGAGATGGCTCCAGCCCAGCGCCTGGCCCGCAGCGCTGGAACAGAACAAGCAGTAGATTTCTAGGGCCTCGGAAAGACAAACGGTGCCTATGTGGTGTACATCAATGAAACGCCAGGACAGCCTAGCACTCAGTGAGGTATCAGTGAACAGTGAGAAGTGCTCTATCAAGGCCCCATGGACTGCTGGGGCTGCTGCCGCCTGGTCACCTGTTGCCTGTCCACGAAGGGGCAAGTGTTGTGAGTTGCCAGCTCTGAGAGGACTGATGAGCCGCACCCTCCCTGGAGCCATGGTACTGACGTCTCCCCCAGGCCCAGGGCTGCTATGCTTGGGAAGGGTACGGGGTCACTTGGGAAGGCTGATTACACAGGGAACTTTGAACTCCAGCACACAGATGGGAGGGGAGTCGGGTGATTCAGGAACAAACACAGCCCACAAACCGAAAGATAAAATGCAGAGAGGTTCCCCTGAAGGGGAGGGTGCTCCTGTCTCCCACGGGGTCAATTTCCAAGTACAGAGAACAGTTACTGCCTCAACAGCAGAGAACATTTTTACTGATATGCTCAAGAAAAGATTGGACAGTTCTTGGCAAGTAGCTAAACATTTTTTAAAAAACAATGGATTTAAATATCAATGACTTTAAAAGGTAAAATTGCCGACCTCTCAGAAAAGAAGTGAGAGGAGATAGGAAGACGCCTACCTATTGAGAGAATTTGCCGAAGAAGATTTCAAAGGGTTTTTGTTGTGTTTTTGTTTTCTGGTAATAACAGCTCTATCAGCAACAATGTAAACTATGAATAGAAATAATAATATTTAGTAATCCAATCACAAGAAGAACTGTCGGAAGCTCACAGTTCTGTTTCTTTTTGATCCAATTTTAGATTTTTCCTACAAAAGAGAAATAACAAGGATTGTGATAAAAACTCATTTTCTTCTCTCGTTTAAAAAACATTCATTCCACAATTAGAAGCAATTTTTGATTCCATACTAATGAAGTGATATGGATGCAGGGATATTTGAGATCCACAGCTAACTCATAAACAGGATCTTGCCAAGAATTTCAGCCTCACCCCCAGGAGACCTCTACATAGAGGGTGCTGTAAGTAAGCAAACCTGTTTTGATCTTGGGTGTTTTCGCTATTTTGTGCCTTGTGTTAGGTGAACTGACACAGAAGCAAATTCGGCAGTCATAGCTGTTCTTGTGTAAGCTGGAGGCTGCTCCGATAGGAACTCATTCTGGGTGTCAGGAGGCTTCAGGGGCACTTTGCAGGCAGCTGAGTCTAGTGCCAGCTGCTAGGAGTTCTGGGAATCAGGCAGGAGAGGCTGGCAAAATTCTAATTCAATTCTAGTGAATACCTATTTCCAAAGGAAGCTGTCATCGAAAGAAGAAACGGCACAGGGACCTTGGAAGTTCTGAGCAGAGGCTCAGTGTAGACAGAGGGTTAAACTCTATTTTCTTATTTTCTGTATTCTTGATACTCTGGCATTTGGGGCCTTGATGCTGAAGAGACTGTCCCTTCCAGGACTAGCTAATTCCTAGAAATAGCAAACAATTCCCCTGCGAGCATGCTTTCGATAAGCCAACCAGTCTAGAGCTCACACCCCAACCAACCCTTTCATTAAACTCTCACACACCAAACCAATATTCCCTTTGCCCTATGTCACCCCAGGGCCAGGGACCTGACAAGTAGGGACCACCTTTATAGCACTGGGCCGCTTAAATAATTTAAAATATCCATACTAAGTTTACTCAGCTTAGTTTCCCTGCCTCACTTGTTCCTTCTCTTGTAAATCCCAGTTAAGGTCCCAGCCACGCAGTGCCCACATCCTCTTGTTTCCTGAGCAAGGCTGGTCTTTCCCCAGGGTCTTTCCATCACAGCAGGGCTTAAAATGCCCTGGGTCTGTGGGGATCCGCGAGTGTAAACTTCCTTCTTCCCAACAGCCGTTTCTGTGTCTGCCATCTTACCACACCTGACATTAAAACAAACTCCAGGTACATATTTAATTCAACAGAGTTATGGACCATGGAAGCTTGAGGTGGTTCGTGAACTTTCCTGCTCCTCAGCATTGCCATGGAAAAGGGTCAACTATGCAGACATTTTGGCTGCAGCTCCAGAAATGGGGGTGAGCGACCCAGAACCTGCGTTTCTAAAGGCACCTCCGTGCAGCTCTGCTCAACGTGATGTGAGTAGCAGAAAATAGCACTAGGAGAACCTAGCCACCAGAAGCAGAACTGGTCGAACCAGGTCAAGAAGGGAGCCCTCACTTCAAAACTTACTTTTTGCTGCAGCCATTCCAATTCTAGAAAATTATTGTCTCAATATGATCTATAAAAATATTTATATGATAAATAAGGAAGTAACTAGATATGCACAAATATCCTTGGGAATCTTTTTATATTACGCATGATTTACAGTAAAAGAAAAACCATCCTAAAGAGGCCATGTTAGATTGGTTAAGTATTCTGTACAATGATATAGTTATACAGTGTACTACTTAGCAGTCATCTGGCATAATGTGCCACGTCATGTGAAAATAATAATGATATATTGTTAATTTTAAAAATCAGCCAACAAAACGGTGTAATGATATCATCCTTTTTCATAAAATACAGATGGACATACAGGCAGAGGTTAAAGCCTGGGGTTATCTCTGGGTCATGTTGTTAGAAATCTTTTGTGTATGTGTTTGTTTTTCTGCATTTTCCAAATTCTGTACAGTGCACATGAATAATAAATTAATTTCATTGTTTTGTAGCGTGCAGGCTGTGTTCTCCCTAGGGCAGGACAAAGACGGAATTTGGACAATCACATACCCCTCCCCCAAAGATGGAGAAGCTCTCTAAATAATGAGTTTTCGCTAACCCCCAGGCCATTTGGCTTGTGGACAAAGCACGATGGAAGTTGCTTTCTGGGTCCCACTTGCTGCGGGTGACAGTTCCTGACACCTGGAGAGGCTGAGCCCAGGCTCTGAGTGAGGCCTGGTGGCTCCAGGTGACGGGTAGCCCACTCGGCAAGAGGGGTGTTATTAGGCCTGAGTGGGGACTGTAGGGGCTGTGGTTATGCCCCAGTTGGTGTAGAGAATTCATAATTAGCAGCAGCGGGATTACAAAGCAAGACGCCAGAAAGAGAAATAAGGGAGGGGAAATAACCTACCAGGAAAGGGCAAGAATAATCCACTCATGACATCATCAATCCCATAATAACCAAGTGATGATAGTGCTTATATTCAATACACTTTTAAAACAATCAATGCCAAGAGTAGGATAAAAATACAACAATTTGTGAAAAGGGTAAGCATTAGATATCCTGTACTTAATACAGCTACAAGGAAAAGAAATCAATAGAGATCAGTTCATTTCCAGGTCTCTTGTTTATTAGGAAACCATTATTTCTTTTTCAGATTGCAGGATAACGGTAACAGTGCCTGTCACTTTTCAGTCCCTCAAGGATGCTCAGAAGAACAACAAATGCTCCGATTTCCACAAAAATCTGAAAACTCAGGTGTGTTTGAAAGAATGCTCTGAAAATACTTGTTGCATGTAATTGGAATTATGTAGTATTTTTATAATTACAAAGAATTGTTATGAAAATGGGGGAACCCCAAATTTTAACTCTGCTATATTCCAAGGCAGCTGCCTTCTGACAAATAACCTGTGACAATTTCATAATATAGGGTTCCGAAACCTCATTAAGCCACATGCGTGGTGCAGCTGAAGCACTCAGTGGTTTCCAAGGGTTTGTGAAAATGTAATTAGGCAAACCACAGGCATCTGCAAATGTGGTGCTTTTGCTCCAGATGGGTGGAATCTCAGGGCGCCCCAGAGCTTTCACAGGGACAATTTTTCTCAGTGTCAGTGACTTGAACACACACCTAAGATGGTCTTTTTGCTCTTGCAGGAGAAAATGTTGCCAGATGGGTAGACTAAACACTGAATAGCTGCCAGGTTTGATCATACCTCTCTGTGTGTGCCATCAATTGCTGATGGGAGCTGGGACATTACTCTGGCTACAAAATGGGCGCATGATCCTGGTCACTGACGCATGGGCCTTGCAAGATACATCTATAGGATTGGCTACAGGTACTAAGCACAGAAGAACATCTGATCCCTGCAGAGCCAGACCCCATGGCTCCACCCGTGTGGTCAAAGCTGTGCCCTGGATGCCAAGGGGTGGCCATTCTGGTGGTGTCAGTAGTGAGTGCTTGGATGAATGTGAGATCTATAGGCTGGTGACGCAGATGGTGATGGGCAGAGACAATACAGATGCCAACACACTCTCAGGACAGTGTTTCTGGAGGGAAAAGGTCCTGGTCTAGGAAACCAGTGGAGTGTGCTGTAGCAGAAAATCCATTGGCTCTGGAATCTGATGGTCAGAGCTTGGGCCCTGGATACAGTATCTCCCATCTTTGTGATCTGCAGCATATTATTTAGTAGCTTGGAGCCTCAGTTTCCCCTTCTGTATTATTAGGGTAATAATGTTTTCTTTTGTGGCTTTGGTGAGTATTAAATCATATATGGCAAGATTATTTTGAGAAGTATTAATTGACATGTCACTAAATTCACACACATACACTCACGTGCACACTCAAGCACACCCCCCCACACACACCCACACCCTGTTATCTTATCCATGCTTTATGTAGTTTACTAATACTTAGGTCTTTTAGCAGGTCCACCTTAGTAAATGAAAGTTGAATCAGACAAAAAGAAATATATCAAATTATTGGCTTTACCTGAAAAGCAAAACAAACAACCCTCCATGAGGGTTGTAAGACTGGAACACTTGGCAGGCATATCTGTATTGTCAGAGCTGCCTGGCTCTCCCACAGCCCCTCCCAGATGCCTGAAGAGTCCCCCTGCCAGAGTTGCTGAAGCGCCCCTGGCCTGGGAGCAAGGGAGAAGGTGGGACACAGGGGCTTGCCATGACCAGGGCCCCGACTGCAAATAACAAACACGAAGTCTGGCTAACCTAAAGAGAAAATACATGTATCAAGGGGATATTAGGACGGCTGGAAGCACAGGTTTGGAAAATGGAGAGCAGTCAAGAGACTCCGGTAGTGAGAGCCCTGCCAAGGCCCCCTCCCAGAGTGCGGCCACCAAGGCAGCAGCAACTTGCCCCTGGCATCCCCGCTGCCAGCGGTGGACGGTGGATGTCACTGAAAGATGCTGCAGGAGGAACTGATGTTTTGTGACTGGCTGCAGATGGAAAGTCCTGAGAGTCATGGCCCACTGGCCGGCGACTTCCAGGCATCGGACCTCTTGGAATTCCAAGGTAGGTGGGGGGCCTGCTTTCCACCAGCACCCCAAGTGGCCAGTGTTGTCACATAGGAAGGAGGCCTGGACTCTTGGTGACACACAAAAGCAAAAGCTCCCTGACACCTCCACTGCAGCCGCATGGTGTCTTGCCCTCTCTCCTAGGATCAGCCCATGGGGTGTCTTGAAGGGAGAACACTGAAAGAATAGCAGAGAGGCCCTGAGATTTCGGAACAGAGGGCTGTGTGCTTGCTTCTGGGAAGGAACCAGGGTCCTAGGCATCTTTATCTGCACCAGCCAAGGTGGGGATAGCAGTACGCAGATGGTGTCAGGGAGAATCCAGGTTGGAAAGGCCAGTTACAGTCAGCTGAGAGTCTGTAGCCTTGGGCAGCAAGGACAGCCCAAAGTTCCCGTGCTCTGTTGGAAAACTTTCAGAGGAGGACCAACAGAGAACTTGGGGACGGGATGGGGACATGCTGCGGCTACATTGAGGAGGCGCTGCAAAGCCCATGGGCCCTGTGCTGAGGTGTGAATAGGCGGGATGAGGCCCAGAGTTGAAAACGACTGTTTTCAACTATCACATAGAATGGGGGTTTCCAAGGAGTTTCGGTTGAATTACAGAGAAGGGAAAACCACCATATTTTTCTGAATACCTGAGCCTATGCCTTGAACATGTGTATATGCTAAATCAGTTGTCCTCTGTCAGGGGTGATTTTTGCCCCCCAGGGAATATTTGGCAATGTCTGGAGATAGTTTTTGCTTTCACAACCTGTAGGCGGAAGACTTTGAATTGCTCCTGGTTTCTTGTGGACAGAGGCCAGGGAAACTGCTAAACATCCCACAGCTCTTTATGCAAACTCTACACTAAGGAGTTAGCTGGTCCAAAACATCAATCATGCAGAGGTTGAGAACATGCAGGAGCTCTACTGGGGCTTTAAAGAATCATCCTGCAGCGTGTGTCTGCCCTGTAGACCAGTTTGAAGTCTTAGAATGGGAATTAGAGTCTGGTGATCGAGGGGAGAGGTCTAGACCCTCTGAGAGAAACTGTGCACAAAGAAAAAGTGGATTTGATCAGAAGACTGGGTGGATTTCAGACCTATCAAGGATTTGTGAAAAGACTGCTTTGAATGGAGAAGTCAGAGCTAGAATATGGGATGCCTCCCAGCTCTGGCCCTGAACTTGCCCTGTACACTGTACTGCCAAAGTAGGGCAGGCCTAGGGGCACGTAGGAACCAAGAGGGTGCATTGCTCCACTAGGAACTTAGGCTCAGGGAACAATATCTCTCCTCTTGAAGCCCAAAGGCCAGATGAAAACTGAGAGAGTATCATTTACTTCCTCAGCTAATGCCAGGTTTTTACTTTCTTAACTAGGGCTTCCAGCCTCCCTGCTCAAGGGAGCACGTGGCAATAGTGGGAGACATTTTTGATTGTCATAATGAGGGGGATGTTATGGCATCAGCTGGGTAGAGGCCAGGGATGTTGCTCAACATTCTACTATGCACAGGAAAGGCCCCTCCCCTCCAACAAGGGACGAATCACCAGATTCAAAATTGTAATAGTGCCAACATAGGGAACCCTGCTCCTGATCAGTATGTGAGGCAGCTTTTTTTTTAAATTGCATTTTAGGTTTTGGGGTACATTTGAAGAACATGCAAGATTGTTGCATGGATACACACATGGCAGCGTGATTTGCTGCCTTCATCCCCTTCACCTATATCTGGCATTTCTCCCCATGCTATCTCTCCCCAACTCCCCACTCCACACTGTCCCTCCCCTATTTCCCCCCAACAGATACCAGTGAGTGATGCTCCCCTCCCTGTGTCCATGTGTTCGCATTGTTCAACACCTGCCTATGAGTGAGAACATGTGGTGTTTGATTTTCTGTTCTTGTGTCAGTTTGCTGAGAATGATGGTTTCCAGGTTCATCCATGTCCCTACAAAGGACACGAACTCATCATTTTTTATGGCTGCATAATATTCTATGGTGTATATGTGCCACATTTTCCCTGTCCCGTCTATCATCGATGGGCATTTGGGTTGGTTCCAGGTCTTTGCTATTGTAAACGGTGCTGCAATGAACATTTGTGTGCATGTGTCCTTATAGTAGAATGATTTATAATCCTTTGGATATATACCCAGTAATGGGATTGCTGGGTCAAATGGAATTTCTATTTCTAGGTCCTTAAGGAACCACCACACTGTCTTCCACAATGGTTGAACTAATTTACACTCCCACCAACAGTGTAAAAGTGTTCCTATTTCTCCACATCCTCTCCAGGATCTGTTGTCTCTAGATTTTTTAATGATTGCCATTTGAATTGGCATAAGATGGTATCTCAGTGTAGTTTTGCTTTGCATTTCTCTAATGACCAGTGATGATGAGCATTTTTTCATATGTTTGTTGGCCTCATGTATGTCTTCTTTTGTAAAGTGTCTGTTCATATCCTTTGCCCACGTTTGAATGGGCTTGTTTTTTTCTCATAAATCTGTTTTAGTTCTTTATAAATTCTGGATATCAGCCCTTTGTCGGATGGGTAGACTGCAAAAATTTTTTCCCATTCTGTTGGTTGCTGATTCACTCTAATGACTATTTCTTTTGCCGTGCAGAAGCTGTGGAGTTTGATTAGGTCCCATTTGTCTATTTTGGCTTTTGTTGCCAACGCTTTTGGTGTTTTGGTCATGAAGTCCTTGCCTATGGCTATGTCCTGAATGGTTTGCCTAGATTTTCTTCTAGGGTTTTTATGGTGTTAGGTCTTATGTTTATTGTAAGGTGTCACGAAGGAATACAGTTTCTGCTTTCTGCACTTGGCTAGCCAGTTTTCCCAACACCATTTATTAAACAGGGAATCCTTTCCCCATTGCTTCTTTTTGTCAGGTTTGTCAAAGATCAGATGGTTGTAGATATGTTGTGTTGCCTCTGAGGCCTCTGTTCCGCTCCATTGGTCTGTATCTCTGTTTTGGTACCAGTACCATGCTGTTTTGATTACTGTAGGCTTGTAGTATAGTTTGAAGTCCAGTAGTGTGATGCCTCCTGCTTTGTTCTTTTTGCTTAGAATTGACTTGGTTTGCAGGCTCTCTTTTGCTTCCATATGAAGTTTAAGGTGAATTTTTCCAGTTCTGTGAGGAAGGTCATTGGGAGCTTGATGGGGATAGTGTTGATTCTGTAAATTACTTTGGGCAGTATGATCATTTTCATGATATTGATTCTTCCTAACCATGAACATGGAATGTTTCTCCATCTGTTTGTGTTCTCTCTTATTTTGTTGAGCAGTGGTTTGTAGTTCTCCTTGAAGAGGTCCTTTACTTTCTTTGTTAGTTGTATTTCTGGGTATTTTATTCTCTTTGTAGCAATTGTGAATGGCAGTTCATTCTGGATTTGGCTCTCTTTAAGTCTGTTATTGGTGTATAGGAGTGCTTGTGATTTTTGTACATTGATTTTGTATCCTGAGACTTTGCTGAAGTTGCTTTTCAGTTTCAGGAGAATTTGGGCTGAGACGATAGGGTCTTCTAGATATACAATCATGTCATCTGCAAATAGAGACCATTTGACTTCCTCCTTTCCTGATTCATTACCCTTCATTTCTTTTTCTTGCCTGATTGCTCTGGCTAGAATTTCCAGTACTATATTGAATAGGAGTGGTGAGAGAGGGCATCCTTGTCTAGTGCCAGATTTCAAAGGGAATGGTTCCAGTTTTTGCCCATTCAGTATGATATTGGCTGTGGGTTTGTCGTAAATAGCTTTTATTATTTTGAGATACGTCCTGTCAATACCTAGTTGAGGCAGCTTTAATAAAATGTACAGGCTCTGTCCTCTGCACTTCTGATGAATTGTTCTAAGGTGGGACATCTAAGTTTTGTTTGTTTGTTTGTTTGTTTTGAGATAGAGTCTCACTTTGTCACCCAGGCTGGAATGCAGTGGTGTGATCCTTGCTCACTGCAACCTCTGCCGCCCAGGTTCAAGCAATTCTCCTGCCTCAGCCTCCTAAGTAGTTGGATTACAGGCATGTGCTACCACGCCCGGCTAATTTTATATTTTTAACAGAGACAGGGTTTGTCCATGTTAGTCAGACTGGTCTCAAACTCCCAGCCTCAGGTGACCCACCCACCTCGGCCTCCCAAAGTTCTGGGATTACAGGCATGAGCCACTGTGCCCGACCGGACCCATAAGTTTTTAAAGCTCTCTAGTTGATCCTGCTGTGCACTCTGGGTTGAGAGTCTCTGATGGAGACTTTGCCAGGTCTATTAGAGTTAGCTGCATGGAGACTCTGCCTGCTCCTGTGCTGTTTAACCACCTGGGATGGGGAGAGGAGACGAGAGCCAGCATAGTAACCCCTCCCAGTGCAGGGAAGTGAAGCATCACAGGGTCTCAGATCTCCTGCAGGGCCGGGGGAGTGAGAGAGAGAAACGTGATCCTTTGTTCCTCTTTAGGGTGAGGAATATTCACTAGGAAGAAAATTTGTGATGGTTGTTTTGAAGTATTCATTGATGTTTTGCCCTAAACACATAGTCCCTATTAAACAATAACCCATACACATTTAATTCATTCAGGCCCCTGGATATAAAGCCTCCAGTGCTACTTGCTGGAGGGACTGGAACTAGTGAACAACAATGTCGCATTCTTGGCTTTTAAGTTAAAAACAAATGTTAGGGGTGAAGACAGAAAGTTTCTAGAAGAACATCACTGTACCTCCTCTCACCACCAAATAAAACCCCTCTGAAGTGGCGGGGGAAGTGTCGGGAAAGAAATAAGGGACTTTGTGATGTTCTGGTGGCCCACTGAGCTAACACAGGTGGCGGTGGCAATAATAGAATGTCCGATTTGGGAATCCTTGGGCAGAGGGACCTTGGGCTTCCTGTGTGAAGGAGGCTGGAGAAAGTGGTCAGGGCCCTAGCTCCCTCTGCTTCTGCGTGGGGACCACCAGGGGAGCTGTAGAGCTCAGATTGTGGCAGGGCTGCTCTGGATGCAGGGGACAGGGACAGCCCTGAGTCTTCTGTGCCTTAAGAAAGGTGGATCATTGGAGCACTTTTCCTGCCCCAGAGAGGGATAGGCTGAGAGGGCATTGGGTTTGCTGAAATGCTGTGGTGGAGGGCCTGGCTGGAGGGTTCAACCCGGAGGGATGTCGGTGGCCGTGTGTCACCCCAGAGGAAAGTGGGCCCAGAAGAAATTTTATTTCAGGCCTGAAATGAAGGAGAAAACCATAATTGCCTAAGACTACATTTTCTGCCATCAGGTAGTATGGGGCTTGAAATGGAGGCTGAGTTCTAGAAAAATAAAATGTGCTATAATATCTTAAAGACTTGAGTAAATGGCAAGAAAAGTGAAATCTACGTATTCAAAGTGCATGGTGCTTCCTAGACTCGGGATAAATTATGGCGAGCATTACCATGTGAACCAAATGACTGTGGCCCCAGCTTTAGCAGCTTCCTTGCTAGGAATTGGTCTCTCAAAGTGTTCTGAAGGAATGAGGGATCCCTGGGGACGGGCTGTAGGCTCCACCTGGGGCTGTTGCTTCTGCAGCTGATGCGCCCCGTGTTGCGGTGAGGCAAGCATCCCTCCTCCCACAGAATCCCTGCTTCAACCCCAGGCTGGCTGAAGGGCAGCGGGGAAGAAGGGAGGGAGGCCCTCTTCTCTCAGCTTCTTTCTGTTAGCCACGGGCAGCCTGGCCTTTCATTCCCCACAGGACAGCACCTGCCAGAGGGGATGTGAATTTTATATCACAAAATCAAGTGTGTAAAAGTGAAACTTTATAACTGCACTTAGTTATGGAGCCCCCATTTCTGTTGATGGCAGAAAACTTGTTATTGCCAATTGAATATAAACGATGTTACTAAGTATTTTTCAATCTACTCTGGGTAAAATGTTCAGGATGTTTTCCTTTCCCTGCTCATGACCTCTCCCCATGGGTAATCTAAGAATCAGCTAGGCACTGGGGGAAGGAGCATCTATTTATCCACTTTCTGGCTCAGTTCAGGATTGCAGCCTTTGCAGATGTAACATCCACTTGTGCATTTTTTTTTTCACTGAATGCTACGGTGCTTCACCTGATGAAAGTCCCGCATTCCTACTGCATTTTCGTTTTCAGGTCCGCCCAGGTCACTCTGTTTCCTCTTGGCCCTCCCTGTCCACAACCAGAATGTGTCCTCAAGCCCCCGTCCCTTGCTGTCCTTCTTGGGGGCTTTTGAAGGGCTTAGCATACTACCGTTTTTTTCTAGGTTATTCTAAGGCAACATAAACCTCTCTGCTAAAGCCACAATGGCTTACAATAATAAAGGTTTATTCTTCAGCCACACCTCAGCTGTGGCGATGCTGGAAGCTCTTATCACAGGGATCCAGGCAAAAGGAACAGCTTCTATAGGAAGGAAATATTTTTGAGAAAATAATACACTCTGCCATACTGTTAGCATTCTGGAATTGGGAGAGACTCAGAGCACAGAGGAGGCAGACATTCAGCTCCTTTCTTCTAAAAACACTGTGCTGCTGTTTCTACAAGCCACACTTGGTTAGCATCCCGGCAGGGAGATGCCCTTGACTTCAAGATAAGCTGCCTTATCAGGCTTTACCTCCATGATCCCTCCAGTTCCAGGCATTAGCGATTCCCTCTTCTCCTAAAGCATCATCCAGGAGTGTCAGAGAGCAGAGTCCTTTCTTAGACACTCACTAGTATGTGTGCCCTGCTCATGTTCCCCCTAGAATCTTACCTTTTTGTTTTGAGATGGAGTCTTGCTCTGTCTGAAATGCAGTGGCATGATGTCGGCTCACTGCAACCTCCGACTCCTGGGGTCAAGTGATTCTCCTGCCTCAACCTCCTAAGCAGCCGGGATTACAGGCCACCATGCCTGGCTAATTTTTGGATTTTTAGTAGAGATGGGGTTTCACCATGTTGGCCAGGCTGGTCTCTAACTCCTGACCTCAGGTGACCTGCCTGCCTTGGCCTCCCAAAGTGTTGGAATTATAGGTGTGAGCCACTGAGCCTAGCCCTACTAGAATTTTTCTTTGCATCAGCTGCTTGAACTTTTTCTTCTTCTGAGCAGGAATATAGCTGGCAGGTCATTATGCATTCTTCACACTTAACGGTCTAACTAGGCCATGACTTGTCCCAGTCTTTGGTGCTCACAAACCATCCTATGCCTCAAAACACCTTGGTCTCGCAAGAGACATCGGCTTTCAGCATCTTGGTTATCAGTTTAAAAAATGACACTCATACATTCAATCAGCATCTTTATTCTTGGTGTGTCTGCCCTTCCCTGAAGCAGTGGGCATCGTTGCTTTAATGGGTAGAAGGTAAATACAACAAAAGATAATGTTGGGGGGGAGTTCTTATTTTCTCAGAATTTTAAGTTGCTACACTTTTGATCAGACTTTACTGAAGGTTTAAAAATGCAGTGAAGAATAACAATGGAGAGAATAACTTCCACCCAACCCCAAGTTACCCTGAGTCTAGAATCGCCCCACCACCCCAGCATCCTCATGCCTCACCAGAAAATCAAACTTGCTCCAGCCTCCACTTCCCCTTCCAGTGTAATGTGTCCATTCCCAATCTTCATTTTCTGCCCCACTGCAGAGCCCCTTTTCAGGAGGAATGACCATGAGACCATCAGTTCCCTTTAGTGGAAACTCCACACCCTCCTGTGCTAGCCCACTCCCCCAGCCTTTGTTCCGACCCCATGGTTCTGACACTACATTCAAACTACTCTGATAGAATTTGATACTTTGACAGGCATCAAAGTCCAGGCCATTGAGTCTTAAATAATGGGCCATCCCACCTTGGCTGTGCAGTGCTCAGACTGGTTCCTTTTTCGTCTTTCTCCAATAGCATTTTGATAAGCCTCATAATCTAGTCTCACCCAGGGTTGTTTTGCTATTATTTCTGTAAGTTTTGTAGCCATCTGTGGGTCAAGTCCATCTGTTACTGCAGAACCAGTTCAATCTGGTTGGACTTTGTCAGTAATAAAATGTGATAAAATAATGAGTGCTTTTCTGAGTAAGGGAATCCCAGGTTGCAAGTCATATAACCTGAACCGGCCCAGATGAATCATGTATGCCCAATTTGTGATCTCAGTGCTGGCCAGAAACAAAAATCAACCACGGTTGGAGCCTAAGAACTTGGATCAAGGAGCAGGGACTAAATTAAGAAGCAGGGAAGCCCTGTTTTGTTGCAGTGCAGACTTAGCCAAGCGCCCATCACCGCCTCTTTGCGTGATCTGATCAGATCACCCCTCCTTACATCTTCCTGTCTCCCTCACAGTTACACTTTTGCATCCTTGCCAGTCGACTTGCAGTAAAGCTTTCTCTTTTCCCCAACGCTGGTGCCATAGTATTGTCTTCTCTGCACGTCAGAAAATGTGATGCACATCCATCACTCCGTGACACACCTATTCTTACTCATTTAGCATCTCCTCATCTGCTGTTCCTCCTCACCCAAAGCTTTCATCTTTTTCAAAAATTAGATTTTAGCTGTGGCGCTACTTGGCTGATTCCAGCAGGACACGCCCGTACTGACCACTGTCAAGTGCCTCAATACTGGCAACCCTGAGCTTTTGTCAAGATCCATGACTGTTCTTCATAAAACCCTGGAAGAGAATGTTTTTTTCCTCTATCCTAACACAATGCAACTAAGACATAATTAGTGAAAAATTAGCCAAGCCAGTGACCTCTGGGGCTGAGCATAATTTTTCTGTCCTCGTGGGCTCCAAATAGCAATTGAATAAAGAATGATACTAATTATCATTCTAGAGAGGCCACAGCCTTAGGAAGAGGAAGCAGAAGATGACATCTGATGCCTGGATGGCTGATGATGACCTTCGTGCCACTCACCCCTGGAAGCTCACAATAGATGTGATAGCATCTGACTCTGGCCCAAGGGTTTTGTAGAAATAACTAATTACCTTTACAATGATGTGACTGTCATTGGCATGCTCAGTAACACGCTGTCTGTGGAGGTAAAACTCACTACTACTGGTTCACCTGGGTGTAAACCCATTTTCCAGAGTCACATGGCCCTTTTGTTTTTAAGCACAAGCAAGCTGTAACTCGTCTGTATTTCTTTATAGATCCACGTGAGGATACTTTTATTCTATTCAAACAGCATCATTGTTGTACTGAAAATCCAACGAAGGGCTTGGGAGTTGCAAAACAAAACAAAACGAAAGAAAAGAGTAGTCAGCTATTGTTAGCTTACTTGATTTCTTCTTAGAGTGACTTCTTCTTGGAACACTTATCACTGATCTTGGATAGGCTTGCTCTACTGGACTGTTCAGAGAAAATTAATGTTAAGCGTGACAGCTAATCCCTGAGCCATTTCAGTTTTTGGTATTCAACAAGTGTAATAATTTCTCAGGATTCTATTCATAAAGACAATTTTAGAGTGCTGATGTCCATGTAATTTTCATAGGCTAATGGATACTTTTCAATTACATTTGAACTGGCTTTGGTAGTCTTTAAAGTGCTGTCACTCATCAGTCTCTCATCTGTTCCTGTAAGGTTCCTGTGAAACGGGCAGAGGCATTATTCCTGCCATACAGAGGCATTGCTCCTGCTGAGCAGCACAGAGCTGAGTCTCACACAGTTTAAGTGCTTGCGTGACTGCATAAGGGCCAGAACCCTAACTAAAACTTCAGCTCTTCAAGTGATAGTCCAATCACCTTATAACGCTTCCTAGAAAGCACATTGGATTTGGAATCAGATTTGCCTTTAAACCTGAGTTTGTTACTTGTTATGTCTTGAATGTGTGTCCCCTCCAAAATTCATATTGCAACTTAAGCCCCATTGCAGTAGTATTAAGAGGTGGGGCCCTTTTGGGAGACGTGATTAAGTCATGAGGGCTCTGCCTTCACGAATGGATTAGTGCCTTGTAAAAGGGCTGGAGGGAACTAGCTTAAGCCCTTTCTGCCCTTCTGCTGTCTACCACGTGAGGGCACAGCGTTCATCCCTCCGACGTGTGAGAATGCAGCAAGAAGGCCCTCAGCCAGGCACAGAACCTGCTGGCGCCTTCATCTTGGGCTTCCCAGACTCCAGAACTGTGAGCAGTAAGTTTCTGTTCTTTGTAAGCCACAGTCTCAGGTATTTTGTTACAGCAGCAAATAAAGACTATGGCACCACTTACTACACTTGTGACCATTTCTTTTACTGGATTGTTGTGAAGCTACAGTGAGGACATGAATGTGAAAAGGTCACCTAAATGCAGACTCCTGTTCTGTTTTCCAGTCTAGACAGCCTGGTTGCAATGGGGGCATATGAGAACCCCTTTCTACTTGGGAGGTCATTTCATAAAGTTCCACTGTGGTCTCTCTAGCTCAGTGGTTCTCAACTGGGGAAAGGAAATGGCTCAAGATCTGAAGAGGCTTTGGGTTGTCACAAATGAAGGGGGAGGTTGCAACAGGCATCTGCTAGGTAGAGGCCAGGGATGCAGCTAATGTCCTAGAATGGACGGGATAGCCCCATAATAAAGTTTTCCAATCCCAAATGCCCACAGTGCTGAGGTTCAGAATCTCTGGTCTAGAGCAGGGATTCTTAACAAGAGATCCGTGAATGCATCAATCTAGAAACCCACCCTCAATAATCACACAGTCTACTTGAGGCAAGTGTGCATTGCTCTGTGGCAAGGGTTCATGGCCATCAATTGATTCTCATAGACATTTAGTTTCAAAGTAGCGAGGATCCTTGCTCTAGCCCTGTCTTTGAAGCCCAGTGAAACTACTGCTTACACAAAGGTTTGCATCTTCAAATCCTTCGGAGAAGGAGGAAGGCCACATCATATAAATAAAATAGGATGTATTGCTCTTCACTAAGTTATGAGCATAAGAAAGGGAGATGCACTGGAAACATCCAGCAGGTGATGGGCCACCAGGCAGGGCCAAGGTAGCACTGGGATAGAAAAAAGATTTCCACCAGATTTCCAATTCTGGTGTACCTTGTCCAGAGAGAGTAAGAATAATTCAGAATTGGCTGGGCGTGGTGGATCACACCTGTAATCCCAGCACTTTGGGAGGCCAAGTCAGGAGTGTGAGATCAGCTTGGCCAACATGGTGAAACCCTGTCTCTACTAAAAATACAAAAAAATTAGCCAGGTATGGTAGCGTGCACCTGTAGTCCCAGCTACTTGGGAGGCTGAGGCAGGAGAATTGCTTGAACCCAGGAGGCAGAGGTTGCAGTCAGTTGCGATCGCGCCACTGCACTCCAGCTCGGGCAACAGAGTAAGACTCCATCTCAAAAACAAAACAAAACAAAACAAAAAAGGAATAATTCAGCATGAGGTTTGGGGGTGTCTCTGAAAGTTACCTGCTCACCAGGTGAGAGACATAATTTTTTTAAGGAAACAGTAGGCTACCGTTAAATATATTTCTTCTGTGTGCTTGACAATACCCTGAGAAGTTTATTTATGTTGTCTAATTTGAGGTTATGTTTCGCCTACAGGGTATACAGCTTATTCACACCAGATCCAGGTCTTTCTGGTTCACCAGAAGTTGGAAGTCCTGCTTGAATCTAAACATTCCATTCAGGCATCCTGGCTAAAGGACTAGTGGGCAGATGTCAATGTGCGAAAGACTGAATCCTCTGCTACAGCAATGATTTATATATAACCTCTTCACATTATAACCATCTACGTGAATCTGATGAAGATACAAACCCCTCCTCAGAAAACTGTTCATGTGCCCCAAACACACCTAATTTCTTTTTAAGATGGCAAGAATTCGTGTTCTCTGTAATAAGCAAATAATTACATCTTGATTAGAGTGTGCAAGTGTTTCTTTCTCTCCGTAGTCCGTAAATTTTATTTCATAAGGCCTTGAATCAGCTCTAGCCCTTCTCTGGCTTCACTTTCTAAATTATCGTCCTAGATGTTTTGGCAGTTGGTGCAAAAAACCTAGAGGAGAATAGTTCGGGCCAACTTTTAGACAGAATACTTTATTTTAATGGCTATAGACTGTTACATTGTAATACATTTCTCTTCTCTAATTTCTATGCATTGAACATGTCCAAAATACACATAGTTATTGCTGGTGTTACTACTCAGTTCATATTGTTTTCAGTGGTGCATGAATTCTGTGGGTGAAAATAACCTGTTCCTCTTTGTCTATATCTGACAATTACTCAGAAAAGACCTGGAAGTAGATTATAATCCTTACTTTTAATATTATTCTGGATTATTTTGCTCCAAGTCCAAGCCTGGAACATAAATGAAGTTTACTGCAAATGAGACTGTTATAAAACCTTAAAACAGACAACCTTAAGGTTAAGGTAATCCATTAGGAAAAAAATTAAAAAGCTAACCAAACCCTCATATGGAAAATGGATAAAGCCGAGAAGCACTGTTGGGTTATAGAATTCATCACCTACAGCTTATGTGGTCCAATTCTATCATTGCTGAAAGTAATCACATTGTTTTACAGCCACTCTGCTGCCTCTACCCTCTCAGTCCAGCCCCTAATTCAAGCCCATGTTGTAAGAGCTATTGTCAGCCATCATCCGCTCAGGAGGGAGCACTCCCAGCAGCTGCCCTGTTCTCCCTTTCTTTGAGTGAGTACCTCAGGGTCAGATTTGGCTCATTAGTTGTAACATAGTGTGGCGGGTAAGCCATGAGGCCCCAACCATGTGGCCCACTTATAAGCACAAACAGAAGAGATTTATGTCTCTGGAGGTAGTGACAGAACATCTGTCTTCAGAGCCAAACTCACTCAAAGACACTGAAAGAGAAACAACACATCCTCTAAGACTGCAAGCCGGTCATCCGGGTGTAAGTAAGGACTCCCTCGCATGGAAAACAGCCATAGCCTGAGATGGGTCACTAGGTGCATTTTGCAGGCTAACTTTTTCAGATGAGTCAACTCATAATTTGCTGGTGGACTCAGACACAGATAGCTGAAAGTGTGGCCACAGAAAAACTGCAAATCTGAAAGGTAATATTTTCAATATATCAGAAAACTGATACAATGTTCTAGAGTGAACATTCTAGAAGCAGAGAAATCAGCCTAGCCACACAATATTTGGAACAGAATAAGGTTGGTTATGTTTTACTGTACAGTAAGTGTAAACTCTCAACCCTCTAAGACAATGAGAGTCCGTGTACATTTGATCAAGAATCCATACGGCATCAATAGATGACTCAGGTTGGAATTCTGAGTCTTCTATCTCTGGATGTGTGATCCAGGTCATCTTAGTTTTCTCATCTGTAAACTGGTGTGTGCACAGTATTTGTTCGAGTTGTTGAGATTTGAGTGAAATAATATCTGTAAAGTATTAGAACCTATGTCAACACTTGAAACAATCGTTCATTCAACAAGTATTGATTGAGTGCAAACTATGGGCCAGGTGCTGCTCATGGTATTTAAGGTACAGTGACGGACCAAAGAGACAAAAGCCATGCACAAAGAAGTCACAAACACTGATGGAGAAATGTGAGCCATTTTTAATATTGAGAAAAATCTGATGGATTTTTCCATCATGACAGGAGCATTGCATTTCAGGAAGCCGAGATCCTGTCTACCCAGGCACATCGTTCAGAGAATGTGACCGCCTCAGGTCAGCTTTCCTGACTTTCTAATGAGCCTCTTTTCTTTCTCCTTAACATTTAACGTATTTCTTAAAATATGGCATCACCAGTGGCCAAGGAACTGGAGACCCAAATGGATCAGCCACAGTGAGCAGAGAATTGTGCATAGAACCTAATAGCCCCCAAGGCCCTTCAGGGTGCCTCTCAGCACAGTGGCCATCTCTGAGGGGGACAGATGCCCAGCCAGCATCTGCCCAATGGGTAATCCACGCTGATCCGTACAGTTGTGTCAGGTACCAGTTTTTGGCCTCAGTGTGACACTTGAGCCCAGCTGTCTTGATAGCCACAGTCCCTTTTGCCCTTTTGTGTGCCCTGGCACCTACTTAGCGTCCGGAAGCAGTGAATGAAGCTTTGTAGGTGCTTGTGATTGTCTGATTCACTGCAGCCTGGCTGATGCTGGCTCACCCCGGTGTCTGTCTCCAGCAATCGCAGAGGTTAGGGGTGTTAGTTAAAGGGACCTGACACCTGAGATAGTGTCCTCCCCTGTCCCATGGGTAATGGATCAACCTACGTGGCTGATCCCTCTTCCCATATGTTTCAATTCACTCCTGTTCCTCTTTTCCACACTTCAGTTTGCATGCCCAGCTAGGCCAACTAGCAGAGGCTTATAAGCTCAGGATTTGAAGGAAATTGAACTGATCTGAAAAGATAAAATGAATGAAAAAACAAATAAGAACTTATCTAAAAATGTAGAATACATTCCACAGCCTTTGGAGGAACAGTTGTACCTACCCAAAAGAAATGGTAAAAAAAAATTGTGTTCTGGTTAAAATACCTTTGTATGGGAGATAGTTTTTAAGCTACCTGTAAGATGACGATGTTACATAATTATAAAATACATGTATGTTATAGATGCTATTATATATTTATGTCATATAATATATAATAGGTACATATATATATTATATATATATACACACATAGCTGTGTGCGTTACTGAAATGATGGAAACAACTTTGCTCCATAAGCACAATCTATATTAATATGAACCACCTTTAAAAATAAAATCTAGGCTGAGTGTGGTGGCTCATACCTATAATCCTAGCACTTTGGGAAGCTGAGGTGGGAGTATCACTTGAAGCCACAAGTTCAAGACCAGCCTGGGAAACATAGCAACCTCATCTCTATCTTAAAAAAAAAAAAAGAAAGAAAAAAGGAAAAAGAAAAAGAAAGAAAGTACATGGTTAGCTTTTGAGGATGATGCATTATAATAACTTTTTTTTTTTTTTGAGATGGAGTTTCACTCTTGTTGCTCAGGCTGGAGTGCAATGGCATGATCTCAGCTCACTGCAACCTCTGCTTCCCAGTTTCAAGAGATTCTCCTGCCTCAGCCTTCTGAGTAGCTGAGATTACAGGCATGCACCACCACACCTGACTAATTTTTTTTGTATTTTTAGTTGAGTCAGGATTTCCCCATGTTGGTCAGGCTGGTCTCAAACTCCCAACCTCAGGTGATCCACCCGCGCCCCACCTCCCAAAGTGCTGGGGTCACAAGTGTGAGTCGCCATGCTCAGCTGTGATAACTTTTAAATGAGATAATAAATATATAAAATCTGTAGATTGATAGAGCTGAAATGTAAATCAAATAATTTATCAGTTTGGTACAGGTTCAGAAATTATTTTTATGTTCCAAATTGTTGTTAGAAAATATTTCAGTTTGTTTTCAGTTAAAATATATACTCTTAAGGAGTCTATATATTCAATAAGTCTTTGGTGTGTCGAATGGATTCAGGTTCAAAATGACATCATTTAGTTTAGTTTAGACTGGGACTTTGAAAAACACATTTCATTGTAATTAACAGATTTAAGTTTTCTCCAACCTGAACCAGGCTAATAATAATTAATAAAGTGGACTCATTTGAGTTTTCACTTGAGGTACCTGAAGGTAATCATAAAGAGAGACAGAAAAAGTGATATAATCGGCCGGGCGCGGTGGCTCAAGCCTGTAATCCCAGCACTTTGGGAGGCCGAGGCGGGTGGATCACGAGGTCAACAGATCTAGACCATCCTGGTCAACATGGTGAAACCCCGTCTCTACTAAAAATACAAAAAACTAGCTGGGCATGGTGGCGCATGCCTGTAATCCCAGCTACTTAGGAGGCTGAGGCAGGAGAATTGCCTGAACCCAGGAGGCGGAGGTTGCAGTGAGCCGAGATCGCGCCATTGCACTCCAGCCTGGGTAACAAGAGCGAAACTCCGTCTCAAAAAAAAAAAAAAAAAAAAAAAGTGATATAATCCACAGACCAGATCAGAAGCCCTCAAATAGCTGAGAGTTGACTGTTTGCAAGATTCATGTCTCCTAAGTTAGAAATTGTGTAAAAATTAGAACACATAGAACTATCTCTGAAAAGGCAGAAAAGTACTTTTGAGGTTTGACTTTCCCCTCCCCTGAATATTTTTTAATTAAAAGAAAGGTGTTATAACTTCAAGCATACCTTAGTTATACCCCAACTCGAGACAGTGCTACAATTGCCTGTATGGATAATCTGTTTGGAATAGGATATTCTAAAAGGGCTCAAATCATTTTTTTTTCTTCTAGTTGCTAAAATTAAGTCTGAGAAAATTTTAAGTTTTTCCATTAATTGGTTTGAAAAGCCTCTTTAAGTAAAAGTGACTCAGCAGCTAAGTTAAAATTTTGCAATCTTTTTTTAAAAAAGTAAACATAATACGTCCTTGAGGAAACAGTATTTTTCAGCAAGATATGGAGACACTAATGTTCACTTTTTACATATTTGTCTCTTAATTCTCAAAGTAAGATCACAGTGACAGAGCCATTAACAAAGGTTAAGAAGAGCCAAGAAAAAACAATTGAACTGATGCTTGAATGAGACAACCCAGGTGAATGGGTCAGGCATGAAGTATTTCTCTTGACAAATTTTCAGTTCTCTGTTTTCATTCCCATTTACCTTCTTGACTTATAACAACCACAATCACTGGTGGTTTTCTTTCTTTCTTTCTTTCTTTCTTTCTTTCTTTCTTTCTTTCTTTCTTTCTTTTTTTATTTCTTTCTTTCTCTCTCTCTTTCTTTCTTTCTTTCTTTCTTTGCATTGGGTTAGAATATGTTCTTGTTGCTCAGGTCACTGGTGTTTTAAAGATCTTAAGAGTTAAGCATGGATTTATAGACCACAAGGGGCTTTAGAGAAGATTCGGTCCTGTCTCTCACCGTACAGGTGAAGAGAGAGAGCCTGGGGAAACAGAATCTTTACCTGAAATTGTACAAGTAGAAGTCACCTGACTTAGCCCAGTGTTCTCCCCGCCCCCAGCACACACCCTGCTGTACATGGCACCACATACACGTTTAGGTGTCACATTTACATTAACTTGAACATGGGCAATGAGTTTTGTCCAATGTGCCAGAGAAAAGAGGGGAGTGTGCCTTGCGTCCCCTGTGAATGCTTTTTCTCAAACGCTCAGAGCTACCCACCTGTCTTCCGGCCTCCCTGACCCTGCGTGGCAGCAGGAGTGCAAAAGAGGCAAAGCCCCTGGAGCGCTCCCTGAAGCTTTAGTAAATTACTATAAATTTGTGAGTGAGGTAGGGACTGGAGGGTCTTTCTGTGTAACCCTGAGAGTTCTTCGCACTCTCGCAGCCATTTTTACTCCTCACCAGAAGTGGAAACAAACACATTTCTGGACAAAAAACCCAAAACTAAAACAACAGCAACAACAACAAACCTCAAGGGCAACAGACGAGGAGCTGCCCGTGGCTGCGGTGGAAGGTGGGCTGAACTGCAGAGGGCAGGGGTCTGTCTGGGGTGACAGGAATGTGCCACATCTTTGGGTGATGGTGCTTTCTCAAGCGTCTCTAACCATCAGAACTCACAAAATTGCACACTTTAAGTGGATTCAGTTTTTGAACGAAAGTAATTTCCCAATAAATTTGAGTTTTAAGAAAACCCGCCTGGGAGTGGTGGCTCATGCCTGTAATCCCAACACTTTGGGAGGCTGAGTTGGGAGGATTGCTTGAATCCAGGAGTTCGAGAACAGCCTGGGCAACATGACTGTATTATTAATATTTTTATGGTTTCCATAATAGTACCCTAAGATATTTTTAAGAAAGCAAAATCACCTACCTATGTGATATTGGTAGTGAAAAGTTTCTGAGAATCAGGTGCATTTTTAAATATAAGACTGTGTAGGCCAGGTGCGGTGGCTCACACTGGTAATTCCAGCACTTTGGGAGGCCAAGGCAGGTGGATCACGAGGTCAAGAGATTGAGACCATCCTGGCCAACATGGTGAAACCCATCTCTACTAAAAATACAAAAATTATAATTAGCTGAGCGTGATGGTGCACCCTTGTAGTCCTAGCTACTCAGGAAGATGGAGTCTCGCTGTGTCGTCCCAGCTGGAGTGCAGTGGCATGATCTCAGCTCACTGCAACCTCCATTTCCCAGATTCAAGTGATTCTCCTGCCTCAGCCTCCCGAGTAGCTGGGATTGTAGCTGGAGAGCTCCTGTAGGAGTGCTCCACCATGCCCAGCCAATATATATATATTGTATTTTTAGTAGAGATGGGGTTTTACCATGTTGGCCAGGATGGTCTTGCTGTCCTGACTTTGTGATCCCCTCCCCACCTCTTGGCCTCCCAAAGTGCTGGGATTACAGATGTGAGTCACCAGCCTGCCTAAGAACCCCTATCTTTTTAACTCTTTGCTAACCAGAGCATCTACCTCAGTCCGCAAGTGACAAAGAAATACTTTCTTTAAAAGTTTACTACTTTCTTTTACTTATTTTCGTTTGACCTGAATCTAAAAATATAGAGCCATGCAGTAGCCTCCCTGTCTCCAGCACAGCAGATCATTAATCCACAGTTCTGCTCAACTATCTTAAGTCCACCAATTAGCTTCTATCTCTAAGCATACCATTTCAAATGGCCTCTCCCTGAGTCTCTAGGGAGGATGTCTAAATGCAGTGGCCTATTTTCATGCAACCTAATGCTCTTAAACCTGATACTATCTCTTGGACCTTGGGGTTAGGCTTAACGTGGAAGGCAGCGGAAAAGGCCTAAATACTTCTCATATAATCCAACAGAGAGAGGGCCTCTCTCTGGGTGTATGGTATTTCTCTGCTCCTGTGATAGAAAATGAAAGCATTACAGGCTTAATATGTTGTTAAATGGGGAGAATGTTGCATAGCACATAGTAAGTAAGATCTATTACGCATTTTGCCAATGGTGTTGGGTCTTTAAATAACGGCGCAGAATGTCCTCTGTGTAAGATACTCTCTGTGCGTAGTCACAGCTCCAGAACAGCTGGGGAGATGGCCCTGCTCCCTGGGACTGCTGCCTGAGTCCGGTCCCCTGTACCCTGGCTTCCTGAGCTTACCTGCTGGTCTGAGCCTTCTTTCTTCGTCTCCTTGCTGGCCTCTTTTCTTCTCTCTTAGAAGCTCTCCTGTTTACCAGTGTAACTCAGGAGAATTCAAGACAGTAAGTAATTTAATGACGAGAAATTAGGAAAACAAGCTAGATTTTTCTCTCTCTGAAGCCCTTCCTCTAGGGTTATCATTGATTCTTTGTGTAATTTTCTCTCTTTGATCTGGTATATTTCTGTAAAATAAGGCAATGTTTTCTGCAGTTTTTTTCCCCAAAGATGCATATTTCATCTCCGTGCATAAAGAACGAAAATAAGTAGGGATGTGCCTGAGGGTGGAATGGAGATCAGAAACTGGGCAAACGTACAAATCATGGCGAATGTCATCATCCAGCTTTCTTTTTTGGTGCTGGTGTTTCAGAGAGGCAGAACGATGCCGAGGCAAGCACGTGGACACGAAGTCATACTTGCAGGGATGGGAGTGAAACTGTGCTATGTACCTCGTGAGTGACCTTGGACAGACACAGTGGCTTTACTAAAACTTTCTCCTCCTCTGTAGGGAGGAATGATACCTCCCTTGCAAAATATAACGCATGTAAAGCTCATAGTCAGTTCACAATGAAGTCAAAATATTATTAACAGCAAACTAGCTGGGTTGACATTTCAGAATACAACTTCTGGAGTCACTTTCCACTTTCAAACTCCATGATTCAGCTAGCTTGAACAAGAGTTTCTCCTTTTATTGAGGGAATCAATATATCATTCTGCGGACAGGAACAGATAGATGCCCCTTCTGGGACATGCAAAGTATTACTCAGGGTGGCTTTGCAACCCGAAGGAAACAGCACAGATTTGGAGTCAAAAGACCTGGTTATAGAAAAAAAAAAAAAAAAAAAGCCTCACCATATTAGCAATGTGACCTAGAAAAAAAAAAAAAAAAGCCTTTGCTTTGTTTTGTTTTGATTTTAAAAATAAAATTGCTGAGACAGAAAGATCAGTTCAAGGACCCATCTCTACAAAAAATACAAAAACTAGTTGGGTGTGGGGTGGCACATGCCTAAAATCCCAGCTACTTGGAGGCTGAGGTGGGAGGATCACTTGAACCCAGGAGTTAGAGTTTGCAGTGAGCTATGATTGCACAACTCCACTCCAGCCTGAGCAAGAGAGTGACACTTGATTTGAAGAAAACTAAATTAATACAATTTAAATAAATAAAATATGTGTTCCTGCCTGGGTAGAGTGGTTCATACCTGTAATCCCAGCGCTTTAGGAGGCCAACATGGGCAGATCACTTGAGGCCAGGAGTTCAACACCAGCCTGGCCGACATGGCCAAATCCCATCTCTAGTAAAAAATACAAAAATTAGCCAGGTATGATGGTGGGCGCCTGTAATCCCAGCTACTTCGGAGGCTGAGGCATGAGACTCACTTGAACCTGGGAGGTGAAGGTCACAGTGATCCAAGATGGTGCCACTGCACTCCAGGCTGGCAGGCTGGGCAACAGAGCTTGATTCCATCTAAAAAAAAAAAAAAAAAAGTGTTCTTAACCCTCTCTGTAAAAATCCAGAATTTTGATGTACAGATTTTGTTTTAAGGAACCACTAATGCTGAATCAAACAAGAACAGCTGTTTATTATTCTTTGACGTCTCAGTTGACAACAAATTAGAATCAAAAGCTCCCATCTGAAAGTGTAAAGAGGGATGAAAATGTCATAAGGGAACACCAGAGATTTAAGGGGAGGAGAAAAAAAGCAGTAGAAAAATGTTCATCATTGATAAAGAAAAGAGATGGTGTGAGAGAGGCATTTGTAATAAAAATTGGGATAAGTCGACAGGGATTCATCAGAGGGCAGAAAGGTGTGTGGTTGAGCAGGGTAAGGGGGAGGCCTGTGGAGCTGGGCCAGGTGGCACAATGGGTGAAATTGACGAATGAGACTTTTTTCTTATTCACTACAAAAAACTTAGCAAATTGGCTGAAAGTTTGGAATTTAAAAATTTTGCTTCACAATGGAAAAACTAAATCCAACAAATCTTTGTGGTTGTGAATAGTCCCAGTGGACACAGAACGATGAACAAGGGAGAACCACTCATGGTGGACTCAGGAAACAGCCACACAGGTGAAGGAGAGTGGTTTCTTCCTGTGAGCTGCTGTGCTAAGGGATGAAGTTTTGGTTAACCATGTACAGTCATGTCTTTCTGCCGTTCGTTAACAGTTATTGATTGCTAACTGTGTGATCTCCACTGGGCAAAGCAAAAGCACATTTAATCCTCGTAAGTCAAGATATGAGTTCAAGTTTTTTCCCCATTTTAAAAGGGAATATATTTAGTGACAGAGTGGCCAATAAGCCACCCAAAGTCACACAACTAGAAGGTGTTTGGGATTTGAGTTCATTGCCAAACCAGAGATGATAATGCCAGTCCTTTCTAACTCACAGAGTTTTGGGGGAATGGTCAAACAGAATGAGATAAGTGAAAATGTAATGTAAAACATAGGCTACCTTACCAATATGTATCATTGAGCTGACTAAATGCTAATTATATGCTAACCAAAACCAATTTTAAGCCTTTTGGAGATTGGACAATATTATCATATTTAAATATTAATTAAAATATTTGCTGGGCGTGGTGGCTCACACCTGTAATCCCAGCACTTTGGGAGGCCAAGGCAGGAGGATCACCTGAGGTCAGGAGTTCAAGACTAGTTTGGCCAACATGGTGAAAGCCTGTCTCTAATGAAAATACAAAAATTAGCCCAGCATGGTGGTGGGTGCCTCTAATCTCACCTACTTGGGAGGCAGAAGCAGGAGAATTACTTGAACATGGGAAGTGGAGGTTGCAGTGAGCTAAGATCACACCACTGTACTCCAACCTGGAAAACAGAGTGAGACTCCTTCTCAAAAATAAATAAATAAATAAATAAAAATAAAATAAAATAAAAATATGTATATCTGTATATACACACACACACACACATATATATATATATATATATATATATACACACACATATTTTAGTATATTTTTATGGGCCTAATCAAACAAATGACTAACATGGTTAAATTGTGAACATTTACCAATATAGATGGGTCTCAAAAACGCACTGTTGAGCAAAAAAAAAAAAAAAAAAAAGACAAGTCGTGGAACACCATATACCATTTTTTGCCATTTGTTCAAATGTTTGAAATATAAAGTGGTACTATACATTATACATGGATAAATACACATTTAGTAAAATTATAAAACTGTGGAGGATGAAATTTATATAACACCAGCTGCTCTACCAGATAAGCCCTGAAATTTTAATAGCTTTAACACAAAAATGCTTATTTATTCTCATTTATATCACAGCCTAATGGATGTTTCTGGCTCCAGGTAGAAACCAAGGACTCTGGCTGATTCCATCATGGGGTCCTTTGCTCCCCAGGGACCACTGGGGAGAAGGACAAGGGAAAAAGCTTGCCTTCTTAATCACTACATATCCAGAGAAGGACATTGTCACTTCCATTCAGGTTCCCGTGGCCAGCATGCAGTGACGCAGCCACGCCTGACTGCACGGGAGACTGGAAACCGTTGTTTAATCTCTTGCTCAAGCAGAAAGGTCACTGAGCTTGGTGAATTGCCAGGTGAGAGGATGCACATGAACTTCTGGATAGTTACTATGTGTAGTTGGGGGAAAAAAAAGAAAGCTAAAGGAAATATGCAAAATGTAATAATGTTTGAAGCTGGATGAAGGGTATATGGGTTTTATGGCACTCTCTACTTCTTCTGGAGAAGGGTCCTCGGCAGTCCATTCGGGAAACACCTAGAGGATGGGGTGCCATCTGATGAGGGGGTTCTGAGGGACATCACAGTATGATAATGACATTGGCTGCTAAGACTGCTGAGAGAGGGACTACAAAGTGGTCACTGGAGCCATCACACCTGCAGTCACACTGAGGGCAAGTACAGTAAAAGCAGTGCCTACAGGGCTGGAGGGAGGCAGAGGGACGGAAGGCTCATGGAGTTAGGTTGAAAAATACAGGTGCGGACAGCAAGTTTAGACCACTCTTCTAGCAAACCTGGATGGAAAGGGGAAGCTAAAAAACAAGGTGTCTGCTAGAGGCACCTGCAAAGAAAAGTCTATTCTGTTACAAATACCTGCTATACCAGAGCCTCTTCTGGGTGGTCCTTTACCGGCAGATGGCCATGTTTTGTCCCAGCTCTGGCCACAGCTAATTCCATCTTGAATGGGCTGGTGTCTAGTCTACAGAAGCAGTCAGTGCCTGGCAGGAGGGTCTTGCTGATGGCACCGGTGGTGACCAGCCAAATAAATCTGACCTTTCCTTTGGGAGAGCTTGAATGTGAGGCTGACTTTGCAGAAGGGGAGACGGGCAGCTGAGCCTGAGCTGGCACCAGAGTTGTTCTTGGGTCATCAGAGCTGGGTTGGATCATTAGAGTTCCAGCTAGTCACCAACGAGCTTGCAGTTCTCCTTGGCCTGCCTGAGAGCTGCTGAGAGCATTTCCTCTCTGTTGGTGAAGCTTCATATGGCATTCTTATTAACTAAATATCTAAAATGTATCCTCCTTTTCCAACCCTCTCAAAGAGCCTAACTTAAAGCAGACGGTATAAGGAGGCAGAGAAGGGCTTTGCACTGCATTGTGGCAAACCTAAGATGCCATGAGTTAGTTGTAAGGCACACTACTGTCACGTACAAAGAGAGAGAGAGAAAAAAAACCCTTGCAATAAAATGGTAAGGGGCCTTCATTGTAAAAAAAAAAAAAAAACATGCTGGTCTCAGAGATGCTAAACATGAAAAATATAGGTCTTAGAACTGATGAAATGCAGTACATTCAGAAAATGAGTGTTGGCGATGCTTACAGATTGAGTTAGGCAGGCAAGAAGAAGATACATCAGGGAGAGAGGGTGGGATGTTTCCAGCAGAAGCAGGAAGGAACTGGCTTAAGGTAGCAGAGGAAAGTTTCCATCTTCCTGACGCCTATGGTGGGCCCTACAGATGCAGATGGAAATAAACGTGTAATTGAAAAAAGACATTTCAATAGGTTAGGCTTGGGGGCTTGGCTTTTCTGAGTTATTAGGAGGCAATTTTGTATTTCCTTTTGGAATTATTTCAGGACCATTTTTTATGAGTTCTTTTATAAGCTCAGACTTGTATTTCTGAGTTTTAACTGCATTTTACCAATGATTCTATGAGATGATTGAGAGTGTAAAGATGTAGAATTTAGTGTTAAATAAAAGACAAACCAGCTCTAACACAGGAGTGTTGCTTCTGTGCACATGCTGTATTTCAGCAGAATTGCAACTATAAATTTCACATTATATTACCAAATGATGTGATGATCTCAGATTATGAAGTTTAATGAAAGTATTACAAACTCAAAAGCACAATGCTAGAAAAGCTGGCATCAGGGAACGGTGTTTATTACACCCAGAAAGGGCCTGAAAGTTCAGGTGAACCTATTTCTTCATTCAAAGATGAGAAAATGAGGCCAGGAGGTGACAGAATTTGTCCAGAGTCACACAGAGGGTATGAGGAACCAGGACTTCAAAGTTCCTCATCCCAGATACGGAGGATTCCTCTATGTGCTCCACCACTCACTTGGCAGATTTTATAAGTTCTTCATTTGAATTAATTTTTTTGAGACACAGTCTCACTCTGTGGTCCAGGCTGGAGTGCAGTGGTGCAATCATAACTCACTGCAGTCTGGAACCCCTGTGCTCCAGCCATTCTCCCACCTCAGCATCCTGAGTAGCCAGGACTAAGGCATGCACCACTATGTCTAATTATTTTTTTGTAGAGACAAGGTTTCACTATGTTGCCCAGACTGGTCTTGAACTCTTGGACTCACATGATCCTCTCACCTCGAACACCCGAAGTGCTGGGATTACAGGTGTGAGCCACCGTGCCTGGCCCAAATTAAATGTTTTAATTCATTTTTGAACAAAGTCATGTGTGTTCCAGATTTGCTTTCCACAAAGATACCAATTTTCCTAACATTCAACTTAAAATGAAGATATTCTTGAGTTTGGGACTTTGACATCGATGCCACATTGGTGCATTATTTTGATTTATTCTTGGGGGTCATAAGCTTTTCAAGGGCAATGGTTGCATGGACACTCTTTCAAACTCAAGGCTGCATCTGTACTTTGAAACTCACCTAGTGCCACTTTAAAAATGGCTGAGCAGACAGAGATGTTCCATCATCTCAGGGAAGACCAACGTCTCCAGCTCAGATTTTTTGAGGACTCTGTAATCAGACAGCAACAGAGCTGCCAGCCGTATTCCCCACTGGGTCATATCCCACATTCCAACCACCCTGATTAGATTTCTTTTCTCCCTCAAACTCCCATTGCATCAATCTCTGTGCCTTTGTTCATTCTAACCCCACAGCCTGAAAGCATTTTCTGCCTGCCAACCTCTTCAAATGCATTTCCAGCCATGGTACTGCCCAGACCTTAGGCAAATGCCTGCTGTTTGCAGGTGTCAGGCAGGCAGGCATGGGCCTCCAGTGGTGCACAGAAAGGACCTTTTCTCTGCCATCAGAGGTTTTGCAGCCCAGTGGGAGGGAAATACACCAACACACAGCACACAGCAATATGCACATCATCATCAACAGTGGTAACTGCTGTGTAGCCAAACACCAAAGTGCTGAGATCAAATAGTAGAAGAACCTAAATTAGCCTGCCTGGTGGTCTGGAAAGGTTCCTCTGAAAAAGTAACATTTGAGATGGCATTTGAAAAACGTTTAACCTCCAGCAACATCAACATGTTCATCATTCCTGGAAAATACAGCACGGTGTTTCCTCCTGGGTCTTTTTGATCACTGCATTCCCTTGGTCTAGAACTTCCTTGACTCACCGACACTGACACACTCTAGAGTTTCCTTCTGTAACTGACCTATTCCCCACTGTACTCTGGACACACATCACTTCCTCAGAAAGCCTTCCACGAGTTTCCCCCTCTCATCATTTGGGCGTGGCATCTCCTTTTATGAGCCCAGAGCACTTTACCATAGCACCTGCTCCGTCCTGCTGACATCGCCTGGCCTGTTCAATCCCTGTCTCCTCAACGAAATTCTTCAAGGGCAGGAAGTAAATCATCCTTGTAGACCCAGAGTCTAAACAGCATGTGGTACGTGGTAGTCACTTTTTAAATGTTCTTGAAGATCCATCATTCTTTTATCCAGAGGACCCCAAACATGGGAAAGCTATGGTTCTCATTTGCTAAAAAATACAACTGTAGGAGAAATCTGTGACCCCATAGAATCTTTTGGTGTTACTGCTTCCAAGATGCAAAACACTAACAAATACTTGTTTTTTAGTCTTCTGGCTTGAACTTTGATCACCATTAGGCAAATAACCGAGTGAGTCCATCAAGCCTAACTTACAGGCTTTACAGGAAAACATTAGCGGTGGAAATGGCCATGTCATTCACTTAGAAGTTGTTTCTCTTTACATTTGATTTTAACCTAATATGAACGATGTTTAATAATCAGATAATACTACTTATAAAATGTAGCAGCCAGAAAGAACTATCAGAGAGAATCTAAGTGGGGGGATTTCAAACTGGGTTCCTTGGAGTCCTGGTTATGGTGGGGATGTCTCAAAGAGGGCTGTAGGGTTGCTGGGACGTCAGTGTCACTGCTATGGTTCCATCTGTGTTTCCCCATCCTTCTGCGTGCCCCAGACACCTCAGGCCCCATAACAAAGTATCTTGAAATGGCCTCTTCTTATCTTAAAGCTCTCATGACTTTGGGCGGATGTCAGCTCAACAAGAGATTTGTTTTAATCAATGTTTTCTTGTGTAGCTGATAGATTTCCAGACTCAGGAAATGCTTTTGAACTTGGGCAATAAGAATGTGACCCAGGGAGTTGGGGGCAGCAAGATGGTCCCAAGCAACAGGGTCAGAGGACCTCAGTGTTCAGGTCTAGCCCATTCCAGCTGCAGCACTGGAGCAAGTGACTCCACTCTCCAGGCCTCACACTCAGCATCTGTGACATGGAAAGTGTGCCCTGACCTTCCTCACACAGCTGCTGGAGGATTAAGCGAGACACAAAATGTAGGAGTTGTTTATCATGGTGGTAATGATTATGCATGGAAGTAATACTACCAAGGCTGTGAAAATAAGTTTAAAAGCTGTGAGCACACAGAATTTTTTTTGGTTTTATTGCCTCCAAGACGCAAAGCCTAAACAGCATTTGGTTTTTATCATCTGGCTGTGGTCTGATAGCCATTAGGCAGCCAACCAGGTGAGTCAGTCAAGCCTAGGTTTTATATTTTGTGGGAAAGCATGAGAGGTAGAAAAGGCCATACCATCCATTCATTTAGACGTTGTTCCTTTTAACATACTTAAGAACTATATTGAACAGGTAGAGTAACATTTCAATTTTCACCAGTGCGCAAACAACCAGAAGGAAGTTTCAGACAGGATTTCAAACTGGGCTCCTTGGAGTCCTGGTTCTGTGGAGAGACCTCACAGAGGATTTATAGGGTTTCTGGGACTTCAGGGTCACTTCCGTGGTCCCAGTAAGTTCCCCCATTCTTCTGTGTGCCCCAAGCACCTCAGGCTCCACGAAACACTACCTTGGAAGTGGCCTCTTCCTTGTCTTAGTGCCCGCATGGTTGGGGTAAGCTTATGCGTTTCCCGGACCTCCCTGGCTCTGTGTCTGGCTTCCTGAAGATCTGGCTTCTTGAGCGTGCACTGCAAAATGTTGACTGCTACTTTCCTTACTACCCTTATCTGTGTCCTTCAACGCTGCCTGTCCATCTCCAGCAGGGACCCTCTATATTCTTGTTTTAGGCAAAGTCTCCTTTTTCTGCTAAGTCAACGTTCTGGAGGCTTGGAGAGCCTCTGTCACCGTGTTTTATGAATGCTCTGTGTCTGAACTGCATTTTAAGCTGAAAATGGTCCGAGTATGCTGTGGCCATGTCCCCAGCTGGCTCCATGTCGCGGTAGGCCCTGTGAAACTGCACACTGCCCAGTGTCCTGTAAGCCACGGAGACACACGCTACCATTATTCATTAAGTGGGAATTTAGCAACATTTATCTCTCTAAAATTAAATGCAGTTAGCTTGAGAGTTTTAGTAAATGTTAAGTATGTATAATTAATAGCAAATATTTTGCTCAGAGGTTCTCAACAAATCATTTGTGATTAATCAGCTGATACTGAAGGTTAGTCAAGTAAAAGACTGAGTAGCCACATTTGCCTAGATTACTAGATTAGACCCTCAAAACTTACTTACACACAATCACAGAGATGCACACACATACATGTACACACACACACACACACACACACACACACACACACACACATTGGCATTTTACATATTAGGCCCTAAAGAGAATAATTTCCTCCCAAGTTTGTCACTTCAAATGTTTGTTAAAATCATAGCTCATTTCCGCTTTCCCATTTCTTATTATCAAATTCCCCATCTCCCCTCTTATCAAGCATCAAATATAAATAAGTATGAAAATACAGTTTTGGCCATAATCCCAGCACTTTGGGAGGCCGAGGCGGGTCGATCACCCGAGGTCAGGAATTCAAGACCAGCCTGACCAACACGGTGAAACCCCATCTCTACTAAAAATACAAAAATTAGCTGGGCGTGGTGGCACAAGCCTGTAACCCCAGCTACTCCAGAGGCTGAGGCAAGAGAATCACTTGAACCTGGGAGGCAGAGGTTACAGTGGGCAGAGGTCGCAGTGAGCCGAGATCACGTCATTGCACTCCAACCTGGGCAACAAGAGTGAAACTCCGTCTCAAAAAAAAAAAAAAAAAGAGAGAAAATAAAATAAAATAAAATACAGTTTCACATTAGAAGTCGCTTTTACTTACCACTTGCCCATTGCTATCAGTATGTGTCAGATCTCAATGTACAGACAACGTGCGGCCATGACACACACTGTTCTTGTCTAGACTGAAAGCAGGCTATGTGGTGACCTGAAGAAACCAATGCACCAATTAAGCTCCAATATTTACATGACTAAAATGACGTGATCCATTTTGAGACACCTGTTTTTGCTATCTCATGGCCATAATCATAAACTAACGGCTCCGAGATTATTTTACTAACGCATTAGACTCAGAAAGAAAAATGACTAAACTTTTTAACTTTCCATGCTGAGGGGAGTTCAGAAAATCTAAGTGAAAATCCTTTTTTAAGAAGTAGCCTCTCACAGCAAAAAGCAGTGTTTTGAATCCATCAAATAGATGGTATCTACTTGTCTCCCAAACTTATGGGATGTTCATGAGGATCAAATAAGATGATTGATAGGTAAGCACCTATGTATTGTGAAATTGTATACAAATGTAAGGGACTGCTTTCATTATTACAGTTATTGTTGCTTCATTTATTATTATTGTGGCTAAGAGTTTGGTGTGAGGCAGCCAGAGACTTTTCAGGAAGAAATAGCAGATCACCATTAGGGCTGAATATTAAAACACCAATAATTTTCTTTTTTTCTTTTTTTTGAGGATAAACCTTGTGTATCACCATATATTTTGTTTATTTATTGTACTTTAAGTTCTGGGATACATATGCAGATCTTGCAGGATTGTTGCATAGGTACACATATGCCATGGTGGTCTGCTGTCTCCATCCCCCGTCACCTACATCAGGCATTTCTCCTAATGTTATCCCCGCCAAACCTCCTCGCCCCCTGCTGTCCCTCCCCTATCTCCCCACCCACCAACAGACCCCAGTATGTGATGTTCCCCTCCTTGTGTTCATGTGTTCTCATTGTTCAACACCCATTTATGAGTGAGAACATGCAGGAAAAACACCAATAATTTTCTTAGTGCCTTTCCTAGCTTTTCAGAGAGCCTCATGTCAGGTAGCACCATGCTTCTTTGAGTTCCATTTCATCATTCTAATGCTTTACTTAAATATTATAAGGCAGCAAGGTTTATGGCAAATATTGCTCAGAAATTCATTCAATATACATTACCGGTGGCTGCTTGCATGCTGGGCCCCAGACACATATGGATGAAACAGACAAAAATTTCTGCCATGTCCTAGCAAGAGCAATCAGGCAAGAGAAAGAAACAAAAGCATCCAAATAGGAAGAGAAGAAGTCAACTATCTCTGTTTGCCGACAACATGATTCTGTATCTACAAAACCCCATAGTCTCAGGCAAAAAGCTCCATCAGTTGATAAACAACTTCAGCACAAAGTTTCAGGATACAAAGTCAATGTATAAAACTCACTAGCATTCCTTTTATTTTTTATGTTTTATTTTTTGAGACAGAATCTCACCCTGTCACCCAGGCTGGAGTGCAGTGGCGTGATCTCAGCTCACTGCAACCTCTGTCTCCTGGATTCAAGTGATTCTCCTGCCTCAGCCTCCCGAGTCTTATACACCAGCAATAGCCAAACCAAGAGGTAAATCAGAAAGGCAATCCCATTCACAACTGCCAGAAAAAGAATAATGTAGCTAGGGATATGGCTAACCAGGGAGGTGAAAGGTCTCTACAAGGAGAGTGACAAAACACTGCCCAAAGAAATCAGAGGTGACACAACAAATGGAAAAGCATCCCATGCTCATGGATAGGAAGAATCAATATTATTAAAATGGCTGTATCGCCCAAAGTAATTCATAGATTCAGTGCTATTCCTATCAAACTACCAATGACATTCTTCACAGAACCAGAAAACAACTATTTAAAAATTCATATGGAACCAAAAAAGATCCCAAATAGCCAATCCTAAGCAAAAAGAACTAAGCTGGAGGTATCATGTTACCTGAATTCTAACTATATTACAAGGCTGCAACAACTAAAACAACATGGTACTGGGACAAAAACAGATACATAGACCAATGGAACAGAATAGAGAGTCCAGGAATAAGTCCACACATCTGCAAGCATCGTTATCTTTGACAAAGTTGGCAAAAACAAGCAAGGCAGAAAAGATTCCCTATTCAATAAATAGTGCTGGGATAACTGGCTAGCAATATGCAGAAGATTGAAGCTGGATCCCTTCCTTACACCATACACAAAAATCATCTCAAAATGGATTAAAGACTTAAATGTAAAACCCAAAGCCATAGAAACCCTGGAAGACAACCTAGGCAATACCATCCTGGACCTAAGAATGGGCAAAGATTTAACAACAAAGACACCAAAAGTAATCACAACAAAAGCAAAGAGTGGCAAGTGGAATCTTATTAAACTTAAGAGCTTCACAGAAAAATACACTATCGAAAGAGTAAACAGAATGGAAGAAAATATTTGTAAACTATGCATCTGACAAAGTTCTAATACCCAGAATCTATAAGGAACTTAAACAAATTTACAAGGAAAAAAACAAACAATCCCATTAAAAAGTGGGCAAAGAACATGAACGGACACTTCTCAAAAGAAGACATAGATGCCGTGAACAAGCATATTTTAAAAAGCGCTGTATCACTGATAACTAGAGAAATGCAGATCAACAACACAACCATTTCACACTGGTCAGAATGGGTATTATTAAAAAGTCAAAAAATAACAGCTGTTGTCAAGGTTGCAGAGGAAAAGGAATGCTTATACACTGTTGGTGGGAGTGTAAATTAGTTCAATCATTGTGGAAAATAGTATAGTGATTTCTCAAAGAGTGAAAAGCAGAATTACCATTCCACGCAGCATTCCCATTACTGGGTATATAACCAGAGGAATACCATAAAGACGCATGCCCACAAATGTGCACTGCAGCACTATTCATAATAGCAAAGCCATGGAATCACCCTAAATGCCCATCAATGACAAATTGGATAAAGAAAGTGTGGTACATATACACCATGGAATACTATATAGCCATAAAAAAGAATGAAATCAAGTCTTTTGTGGGAACATGGATGGAGCTGGAGAATATTATCCTTAGCAGACTAACACAGGAACAGAAGACCAAATACCACATGTTCTCACTTATAAGTGGGAGCTAAATGATAAGAACTTACGAACACAAAGAAGGAAGCAACAGACACTGGGTCTACTTGATGGGGAAGGTGGGAGGAGGGAGAAGAGCAGAAAAGATGACTATTAGGTACTGGGCTTAATACCTGGGTGATGAAATAATACCTATAACAAACCCCCATGACACATGTTTTACCTATGCAACAAGCCTTCACATGTCCCCCAAAGCTAAAAGAAAAATTTTAAAAAGTTTTAAAAACCTCTGCCATCATGAAACTTACAATCTAGTGGGGTCGACTCTAACCAACACAGATTAAAACGAAGTAAATTACTAGTCTGTTAGAAAATGAGAAGTCAGTGTGAGAAAAAGAAAAACAAAGAACAGGTTGAAGAGGACTGGAAGTGTGGGGCCAGGGAGAAGGGCTGTGCCATCTGAAACAGTATGGCTGGCCGGGCATGGTGGCTCATGCCTGTAATCCCAGCCCTTTAGGCGGCCGAGGCAGGCGGATCACTTGAGGTCAGGAGTTCCTGACCAGCCGGGCCAACATGGCGAAACCCTGCCTCTACTAAAATACAAAAATTAGCTGGATGTGGTGGCACGCCCCTGTAATCCCAGCTACCCGGGAAGCTGAGGCAGGAGAATCACTGGAACCCAGGAGGCGGAGGTTGCAGTGAACCAAGAGCATTTGAGATCGTGCCACTACACTCCAGCCTGGGTGACAAAGCAAGACTTAGAAAGAAAGAAAGAAAGAAAGAAAGAAAGAAAGAAAGAAAGAAAGAAAGAAAGAAAGAAAGAAAGAAAGAAAGAAAGAAAGAAAGAAAGAAAGAAAGGAATGGCATTTGCAGCGGCTTGGATGGGATTGGAGACTACTATTCTAAGTGAAGTAACTCAGGAATGGAAAACCAAACGTCCTATGTTCTCACTGATAAGTGGGAGCTAAGTTATGAGGATGCAAAGACATAAGAATGAGATAATGGGCTTTGGGGACTTGGGGGTGGGAAAGAGGCAAGGGATAAAAGATTACAAATTGGGTTCAGTGTACATTGCTTAGGTGATGAGTGCACCAAAATCTCACACATCACCACTAAAGAACCTACTCATGTACCCAAATGCCACCCATTCCCCAAAAACCTATGGAAATATTTTTAAAAGGGTATTACAATAATCTGGGTGAGAAATAATCATATCTAGATCCGTGTGGTAGAAAAGGAGATGCTGAGAAGTGGTAGCTAAGGTTCTGGAGAGAGTGTGATGTTAGAACAAACAGAAATTCCTTTTGGATGGGCTGTGGCATCAGAGACAGTGAGGAGTCGGGGACTATGCCAAGCAGATGTGACAGTGTTCTTCTCATGGATGTAGCTTCTTCAAAATATGGTTCAGTTAAAGTATGATCCCTTAAAATCTTTCTTTATGGGGATAAAAAAAGCTATACATTAGTTACAATGTGCACTACTCAGGTGATGGGGTGATGGGTGCACTAAAAATCTCAGAATTCACTACGATGTAATTAATCCATGTCACCAGAAACTACTTGTACCCCAAAAGCTATTGAAATAAAAAATCTTTAAGTTACTTTGTTGAAATGTCCTTTAGAAATATTATCAATTTATACTCCCACCAACTGTTTTTATTTGTATTTCTTCAATTAGTGTTGAGTTTGAACTTTTAAAACATATTTATTGGACAGTTGTTCTTTATTGTATAATCAAATTTTCTTCCACTGATATTTGCTATAATTTTGTTTTCATTGTTATATAACAATTTAATTTTATTGTATTAATTTGTATAATTTGTTATAACTACCATATACCCTGAGTTTACGTTTAAGCCTTTCGTTCTATTTATTCCCAATTCATCACCACATCATTTTAATTATTATAGTTTTATAACACATTTTGATACCAAATAGTGTGACCCTAACGTTGCCTTTTATGTTTAGAAACTTTATGGTTTTTCTCACATGCCTATTCTTTCAGATAAAATATGGGATCATTTTGTTTAGTAAAGTCATTTGGTTGGGAATTATACAGAAATCATTGAATTTACACATTAATTTAGAAAAGAATACATTTTTTCTCTCAATAGCGTCTTTTTCAATATTTATTTTAAAACTGGCCACCTTATAAGCTTTCTGATTGTTCCTGATTTGTATTATTTGTTAATCCTGGGTTTTCAATATGTAAAAGTGTATCATCAGAAAATAATAATAACTTTCTTTCCTTTCAGTATGAAAACCTCGTTTCATTTTTTGTTAATTTTATGTCAGTACGTCCCCATTAATATTAAAAGAAGTGCTAAATGAATCTTAAACTGATTCTAACAATTCAAAGCCTTTCGGTTTTGTTTTTACCATTATGCTTGCTGTTTCTAAATTACATTATTATATGTATAATAATAGTTTTTCAGTAAAGAGGCTGGGTGTAGTGGCTCACACCTGTCGTCCCAGTGCTTTAGAGGCTGAGGCAGGAAGAGTGCTTCAGACCAGGAGTTCGAGACTAGCCTGGGCAACATAGTGAGACCCCGTGGCTACAAAAATGTAACCGAGTGTGGTGGTATGTGCCTTGGTCCCAGCTACTTGGGAAGCTGAGGTGGGTGGATTGCTTGAGCCCAGGAGTTCAAGGCTGCAGTGAGCTGTGTTAGTGCCACTGCACTCCAGCCTGAGCAAGAGAGCAAGGCCCTGTCTCTAAAAAACAAAACAAAACAA